>NC_140339.1:14474302-15674302 GCF_963514085.1 Chelon labrosus
TGTGTGCCGTATTAGGAAAAATAAAGGTTAGTGGTAGTCTGCAGGGCTTGTGCCAATACTCGTTTTTAAAAGCAGTGTGATGAGTCAGAGTGGGACTCTTTCACTCAGCTAATATAATTTTTTTGGAGAGTTTTTATTTCCACCATATTTTAAAACTCCTCAAAACTAATTCCCTGTACAGAACATGCCAGCAGTTGAATCATAATTTCCTGAATGCTAGCTGTAATTATCGTGAAGAGCAATTCTGAAGTACAGTGTGGATGGCACTGTCCGTTGGCATCTTGGTAGCGCCTGACTCTGCCTAACTCCCAGCTTATTCAAAATTGGTCAGTGGTCAAGGCAGGTGACGCCTATGGTTTGCAAAACAAAAACTAGCTAAAGAGGCCAAAATGGTGTGGCATCGTAACATGGAGGTCTGAGGGGATTGGCTCGCAGTTGGAGCCAGCCTCGAGTGGCTGTGTGAGGAACTGCACGTTGGTGTTGGCTCCATCATTCAGCCCTGGAGATCACTGCTTTGGTGTAACTCAAAGAAGACTTTTTTTTTTTTTTTACATGCATCAACAGTTTTTTAAAATACTGTATCTCTACACCGATCAGGCATAACATTATGACCACCTTCCTAATACTGTGTAGGTGTCCCTTGTGCCTCCAAAACAGTTGACAGTGACTCATCAGAGAATGGACATTTTTTATTTTATTTTATTTTATTATTTCAGGACAATGCACATTAATGAACATATACAAAGTACACGTAAATGTGCCAGATTATAGCCCAAGGGCTAATTTCCATCTGTAGTCCAATGTAGGCAGGTTAAGTGTTAAAAGAATAATAAACAGAGGACATATTTTGACACACATAAGCAGAGTTAGTAGAAGACTTAGTATACTAATCAACAAAAAGCATTATAAGAAATAGGGGAAAAAATAAATGAAAAGAAAGTTAAAAAAAAAAAAAAGATAAATAAAAGAGAGAAGAAAATGTATCTGTGTGAATTAGAGGTGGTTACATGTTTGGTTAGCCCTAAGCCACGACATGGGCCTTCTGAGGGTGTCCTGTGGTGTCTGGCAACAGAATGTTGTTAGTGGGGGCCTTTGGGTCCTATGTGTTGAGGGGAGGGGCCTCTGTGGATCAGGCTTGTTCCAGTGCATCCCACAGACACTTGATCAGTATGGGATCTAGTGAATTTGGAGGCCAAGTCAACACCTTATGCTGTTTTTTTTTTTTTTTTTTTTTTTTTATGTTTTTTGAGTTGTTCCTAAACCGTTCTTGTGTGTGTACCTGCATCCTGCTGGGGAGTGTCAAGAGACCATCAAGTAGTGTCATTGCTATGGGGTGGGGGTGCCAGCTCTGGTCTGTTTCATTTACACATGAGGTTATTTTATTATTATTATTGTAAAAATGCATCTCTAGTAATGTTTTCATGGTCAGATACAACATCAAAAGTAAGATTTGAGTCTTTGTCTTTGTCAGTTTTGTCTTTTTGCTTGTTTGGAATGTCCATCATTCACCATGAAGAATTTGGTGCATGTGTTCATCTGTTCTTTCTGTCTGTCTTGGTATCACTGTTAAAAGGGAATCTTTCCTCCCTGCTGTCACCAAGTGCTGTATGGAACTTACCCTACTCTGTTTTAGATCTATTTTCCTGTGAAAGCACTTTTTGCATGTTACTTCCTTTAATCTGTTTCATTGTGTGGCACAATGAGGTGCTATTCTTGCATGAATGGTGCAATAAAAATAAGGTTTATTTTTATTATTGTATAGATTTTCATCAAGGCCAAACACCAAATACAAAGAAAAAAGCTTAGACATTCAGTCACTGGTATTATTAAGACATTCTTAGCATTACCACCAGTAACCACATGCACATTGTGTATGGATTTAATTACATCAGCTTGAGCTACATGCAGCGATAATGTTGTCATCTGTCTTCTAAATGAATTTACAGCTCCCTTAAAGAGAAAATCTTTAAGCTCTTCTGAGGATGTCATAGAGGACTTTGGGAGTGTGGCCAGACTGGATAGGAAGCAATCAAGCAAGCAAGCAAGCAGGTCAGCAGCCAAAGTGCCAGGAGGAATGGTCATGCATGGCAGAACTGAAATACCAACCTCTACACTTCCTCCTGGAGGGAGGGACGAATCAGCTGCCGCATTAAGTTTCCACAGCAGAGGGGAAGATGGGGATGTCACCCCACAGCAATCTGCCTGCACACTCAGCAGGTGCTGACATCTAGATTAACCTTGGACTGCCGTGAGCCCAATTCTTCTGCAAGGCAGTGTCTTATTAGAATGCACACAGAGAGCTTTTATCCAATCCCTGGCTTCCAAGGCTTCCAGGTACTGCCCTTCATTTGCCGGTCTGTCAATCATAGGGTCATCAGTGTACTGCTGCAGGGACATGGGAAACTTGGCTGGGACTTTTAACCCAACGCTGACTCCTAATTCATATAGTATGCACAACTTAACTCTGAAATGTCCGGTTCGCAAACATTCCTGCATAAGTATGTCAGTCCCCAGTGCTTATCTAGATCAGATCTGTTATACAGTATTTAGGTTGCATGTTACAGTAATAGATATGATGATTTTCTGTCAGCAAACGGAGAGAAAATCGAATTCATTCCCTTGTGGTCCTTGCCACATGATTATTTTCCAGTATTTTGAAGTCAAGTTCGTGTCAGCTAATCTAATTAAACTGGCCACATAATAAAGATACTGTATACATAAACATCTTTATTTTACAGCCCTCAGTACAGTCATCAGAACTCACATTGCTACACAATGCTTTTTATCTGTTATAAAAAAAAAAATCAGCTTTCATATTTTGATCATAGAAAATGTATACATTAATAAATACTTTGAGACATGAAGAATTAATTACTAACATTAGCCAGAATCTGACTAAATCACCATTTTTTTCACAATTCAATTATACTTTAGGCAACACATACCAGTGCACCAGTGTATAACTGTCACCACAGACTGCATATTTTGAAACACTGGTATATTGTGAAATACAGTGGGATATATTGGCACCGACAGTTTTAATCAGCAATGTGTGACCGTGTGTGGCAGAGGCTTAAATGCAAAATTCTTGTGTAAACATGCTATGGATTTAATGTTAAGGAAACAGCAGCGAAGCTTTGCATCTTAGCAGCTGAAAGATCACTAATCAATTTTGTGAACGGACAGCTTCAGCTTTAGTTTGGTTCCATATAGTAATAAGAAGCAGAAGAGGTAGTGCTAGTACTTTGACAGTGTTACTCTACTGATAATACACCACTTTAGCCAAAGAAAATGCAGTGTTAGTTGCCTGCATGATAATCGAAAATCACGAAAATGATAATCTAAATCACATTGATGCCAGGCTTTATACATTTTTTATGTTCTAATCAAAACAATAAAACTAGCATGCTTATTAAAAACAGTATTTTTTGTCAGTATAGTTATAGGATATTACCCCTTTCTTGAATGAAACTGATTCATTGGCTAAATTTATGTACTGTCCCCTGCAAATTAGACAAGAGAGAAGAACAAAACAGCAATTATAACAAGTGATGCTAACATAACATTATTAAGTGCTGCAGATATAAAATGAACTTCCTCCAGTTGTACATTTTATGTAGTTTGTGAAGACTAAACATTTACCGGTCTGTTTTTCTTTTATTGTAAATGACGATGTTGTGGGTATATGTGGGCAGACCTCTCTGTATCTCTCACTGACAATAATGATAAGCTTGTTGAGCAACACGGCACGACATTTCCATAGAGACTATCGCCTTTGTTTTGACTTCCAGTGCTGTGCACCATATGTCTTCTATTAACCCACATACTATATCACGGCGTAAACATCTTTTTCCAAGAGCTGGCAGCACGCATGTTAACTTGCAAAATGGAATTAATATTCTATGCTACTTGTAAATCCCACAGAGGAAGTCACACAACCTGTTGCCATAGCAACTCTGAGAAAATGGCATTTCAGATGGAGATGGTGGTCAACAGTGTAAATGATGCTTACGCTTCTCCATGCAGCGTAAAATATGGTAAATATATATGTATGTCAATTGTATTCAAGCCATACAATGGAGAGAAAATGTGCAGACTTTGGTTACAATAACCTAAGAGTGCAAGAGAGCGTAAGGAGAGACTGGTAACCCCATTTTTCCCAGCAGGAATTTGTAAAGGCCTTGTCAGCCTGAACTAGTCAAAGACTGAAAGTACAAAGGCTGAGAGGAACTTAAATTTCCAGGTTCAGAATGAAACAGATGATTTAAAACTGACTGATGACTGGTTTCTAAAGGTTATGTGCGGAAAGAAATTCATTTTCACGTTTGTTGGACCACAGTTACAGTATTCACGCAATGCATTTTGGAGAAAAATGTCAAAATTAAATGTAGCTCTGCAGACACCCTGTCAAAAGATCTGGAAAAAGAAGAAATGGCCATGAAACCCAGCCCGAACTCAGACTGTGACAGGACTATGACTATAAACCTTATCAGCCACCCAAGCAATGTTATACTTTGAGTGATCTTCAACTGACATAAAACACAGTTTGAGGAATTACTTGCACAAGAACAAGGGGGTTTCAGGGCTGGCAGAAGCACAGTGGAACAAATATTGAGCTGCTGAGGTCTTATTGAGAAGCACCTACACCCTCAAAAGGACGTCCTCCACAACCTCTCTGACTTTTTCCATTAGTGCAGTGCCCCTCAACAACCAGCTGGGCAAGATATTCACGACATCAGCTGGCATCAGACAGTGACTGTTCCTCGAAAGAGGAAGACCTCCACGACCACCACACCTCCATACCCATTAAGGGCCAGCCTGTGTGCAAACTGCAGTTTTCAGATGACATTGATCTCTTGGGAGGCAGTAGCAATGAGCGGATCCTGACGGACAATCTCAATTGCAAGACCCAACGCATATGGCAAGAAAGTGAGTTCAGTAAAGTCTAAAATTATGTCCAAAAGTCCATCAATGTCAACATCATCTTGAATGGCAAAACTGTGGAAGAAGTAACCAGCTTCAAGTCTTTGGGAGCTACCCTAGCTAGGAAGGCACCAGCAAAACAGAAGTACGCATTTGACTCATCACAGCAGCACTGATGGCCAGACTGAGCAATTCCTTACTGATCAGATAGCCCAGTAAAAAAAAAAAAAGATTGTTTGATCAAATAAGTGAAGTCCATATTTTGTGGAGCTATTAAAATAACCTCTCGACATTGATGTGAGGAGAAACTCAGAAATGCAGCACTCAGAAAGACAACTGTCTCCTGATTGCAATATGTGAGTAGAAAATATCGACATAACTTTCCAGTTTTTTAAACTGATGGATGCACAAGTTTGTGGGGATTCAGATTTTATCAAAGGACAAAAAAAGACTTCAGGCCTCTGAGGCTTCCGATCAGATTATTCCTTATTTATGAAGATGAAACCTGCTCTGATCTACCGTTTAGTTTAAGATGAAATGTTTAAAAATACCTTTTGTCTGTCAGTGCCATCCATAGCAGTTTTTGGAGCGTTTGTGTATTGGGATGCGATCCTACTTTTAGTTAAGCTGTTAGGTTATCTACAAAACACATATATAGGGAAAAACTATGAGCATAATATAGAAATAAATAAACAAATAAATGCAAAACTGTGAGGAACCAATTGGACATATTATTATATAACTTAAATCTATCTATCTATCTTTCTATCTATCTATCTATCTATCTATTCAATTTGATGTATTAAATACATTGACATTCTTGCTCTGTACACATATAGCCATTCTGGTCTGGACTATCACGGCACATTTACACACTCATACCCGGTGGTGCGAGCGGAAACCCTTTCATCTCAATGTCAGGAAAACAAAGGAAATAGTAATATGTACTTCATCACGCCGGCACCCCATCCTCATCAGAAAGGAAACAGCTTCAAATACCTCTGGCTCACACGAGACAATAACCTCAGCCTACAAAGGACATTCAAAAAAAGAGCCATCAAAGACTATCAGCCATCCGTAAACTCAAAGGACTTTATGTCGCCCCTGTCTTCTCCTGTCCTGCCAGTTTTGCTCAACTCATCTTGCTCCGCTGCTCCACCAGTTTCCTCAACATGTTCTCTGTGACAAATTCATATGTATAACCAGCAATATTGCTAAGTCAATAGGTCTCTCCGCACCAAACCTCTCGGAGCTCAATATAATATAATGCTATAAGGCAATTACAGGTGTTGCAGACACAATAGCACAGGACATTGCACTCAAACGCCACTGTGCTGGTGGTCGAAAAGTACAGAACCCTGAGGGGCAGGGTTTGCTTGTTTTCGCACCTGCAGCCAGAGCAACCTTAAACAGATTATGTATTATATGTATCGTCAATTATGAATGCATCCATTAAAAAACACGATGAAAAGGTTATTTATTTATTTATTTATTTTTCAGAAAAGGCCCAATCATGATTTGTAGGAATTCTGTAAACTAGAGGTGTCAAACATACAGCCCGTGGGCCAAAACCTGTCCGCCAAACGGTCCAATCTGGCCCGTGGGATGAATTTGCAAAGTGAAAATTAGAAGACATTAAGATCAGCTAATTAAATTGGAACCTATTTGAAATGTTTCCACTAGGGGTCATGCTGATCTAGTCACAGTCACGAACATAACACGACACTGAGACCCAGAACTAAACAGCAGATGGCAGCAATGCACCGAAATTGCACTTATTTTTCTTAAGATATTTCAGGTTGTTGAAAAGGCTAGTTAATTTAACATGAACATTTTCACTATGTACTTCTTTGCACTAAAACAAAGGGAAAATATGGAGTTGTCGTTAAGCTCCCGCTTCTCCCCAGCAACAACGGCATAGTTCATACCGAATATATTTTACGGTTCATGTATGACGGTAGATATAGTGCTGTGGACACCAGGCTTTGTATCGTGAAAGTTCAGCTCAACAGGTAATAAACCTGTTGTCTGCTGACTCGCTGACTAGCTACCCCGGAGCCGATGCTAATAGCCTGCTCCACCTACACCCGCCATTGTTACAACTGGCGCCCAAACATTTCTCCCTGTGCCTCCCTCACTCCGCTACGGTTGCCTGGTGGCTCGACAACCCTCTGTGAATTTAAACCTCTGCAGTTCACCTTGACTACACGTTAGACTTGACTACACTTGACTGCTCTGAACTACACCGATTACCGTGAGTGGATGTTTATATCTTTCTCGGAGGAGATTCTGCCACCGTGAAGCTAACTTCGTCGAAGCTAACTGCGGCTGCACTCGTATTGTGACTACTGAGCAGCACTTTGCCCTTCGTTTAATGTCCGTGTGTTCTATCTCATCTAAAAAAAGTGCTAAAAAAAAAACAGTTTAACTCAGAAGAGACACTCGAAGAAGGACACTACATTAAAGTGAGAGTGAAAGGGACATACAAAAGCTCTTTTGGTCACTCCAGTGACTTTTAAACCGGATCGCCAACCTATTTTTGCATCACTGTGGACTGTGTGAGTAGAAGATACATACTTAGCAGTATCTGAGGAATATACATAAAAAAAAAGACTTGAGTACTGTTTAGAATTGCTTCACTGGGTTTAGTCTGGTGAGCAGAATCACAATAATGGTAAGCATGTTGTACTTTGCCATTGTTGATTATGTCTAATAGTAGTTGGTTCAGTATACTTTCTACTTTCTATACATGCCTGGGTAAAAAATCATTTTCAGTGCGCACCCAACGTTGGTGTGACCAGTTAAGTTTTGTAATCCTTTATTGCTGATTTTTAGTTTGACCTTGACCTTGTAAAGTCCCACCCTAGGTCTTACGCACAGGCTAACTTCTCAGCTAAGCTGGCCCCCATATTCACAGGTCCTCTCCGTGTTAGTGAGAAACTGGGAGAGGTCAACTTCAGACTGTGTGACTTGGCTGGACACTGACTCTGATGCTGGAGTCTTTCATGTTGCGAATTTACAGCCTTTCCACGCATGGGACTGACTTTCCCCTGCCAGGCGAACAGCAGCCTTGTCTGCAGAGCATAGCATGCCTGAGGCCTTAGACCACAGGTGTCAAACATACGACCTGCGGGCCAAATAGGGCCCGCGAGAGAGTCTAATCTACCCCACAGCATGAATTTGCCAAGTGCAAAAATTACATAGAAGACTTAAATTTTTCAATGAAAATAACTGCTATTCCTAATTTGTCCACTGTTTTAGTAAGAGAAGTGGACAGAACACAGGACTGTGACTGAAGACTAAACAGCAGACACCAATGTGCACAAATTGCAATTATTTTTCTTAAGAAATTTCATTTTTTTAAAAGGATAGTTTATTAAATGTAAACATTCGCCTAATGTACTTGTTCTTCTTTGCACTAAAACACATGGAAAAAGGCTGAAGTTGTCATTACTTACACGTTATTATTCTATTTTGTTACTTGTCCGGCCCGCTTGAGATCAAACTGGGCTGCATGCGGCCCCAAACTAAAATGAGTTTGACAACCCTGCCTTAGACGCTGACGTACCTCAAACTTCTGATACCCAGACACAGCTACAACCTGTGACAGTCCCGACACTGAGTCTACTCCTGTCATGGACTTTGATATCAGCCCCTCTGTGACTGAGCCTGACCCGGACGCAAGTCCTAAGGGCAGATACGACTTCAGACCGAGACACCACCCCAGAATCACTTCTGGTTGGTCAGCCAACCGGTGGACAAGCTCTTGCCATGCTGACAAACTTGACCTAAACTTGCTCCTTTTATTTTCTGATGTACCAGAGGTTAGAGTTCAGTCTGTGTTGCCACTACAAACCATGTTACAGTCTCTGTGTGTAGCTCCCTCTTCTCCACAGTAACAGTGGCGGAGGTTGTACCGACTTTATTCTACGGCTCATGTATGACGATAGATATAGTGCCGCGGACGCCAGGCTTTGTATGGTGAAAGTTCAGCAACAGGTATTGTCTGTTGACTCGCTGATTAACTACTCCGGAGCCGATGCTAATAGCCTGCTCCACCTACACCCGACAGCTTACAAAATGGACACTTTGTGAAAAACAACAACCTCCAACAGCAGCACAACTGCTTTGCCTGAACATATCAACAGAGAACATCCTAGGGCTCTGTCATATCAAAATGACGACACAGCAGCACAAGCGTTTGGACCAGGAGTCTTGTCGGATTGTTGGTTGGTAGCCAGTGTGTGGAAGATGTTGCTGAACTCAACAAATTCCCTGGAGCAGAAGCTAATCACTAGTATAGCAGCCCTGCCTTGTAGTGCAGTCCAAATGATTGGAAGCTGCTTGCTGTGGTGAGCCTGGATATCTCCCAGTGTTTTGACTGAAGACACAGGTAAAGAAAGTTTATGAAAAGTAGAGAAAAGTAGCAAGGTTGAATTTACAGCAGGATCAAGGGTTACTTGTTAAAGTGAAAACAGACACATCCGATTACCATAAATTTGATGCCAGACCCTCAGCTTTCTAAGGCAGATCGAAAACTCTCTGCGTCCAACTCTGTATTCTTATTTTTACAATTTCTGTATCGCTGCACTGCTATTCAAATTCAAATTCAGTATCTTGCAACAAAGTGTTGAATTTACTCATCTGTAAACCTGCTGACTGGCTGCTTGCACGCTGCGAATGACATGAAGTGGAAGTTTCACACTAAATCCCCATAGAAACACTGAACCCGCTTTATGATAAAAATACTCAAAGCCTGGTAGAGCATGTGCTTCTCAGTCACCTCACGAGGGAACAGAAGATCAAACAGTGTTAAGGATACTCTCCAGTGGTGACTGTGAATATTGGGCTTCAGTGCGCGACATTTGGTAGATTAAATATCACTCTTTTAGCTCACAGAGTGTACAGTCCTGACTTGCAGAGTCTATTTTGGCCCTCTTAAGATATGTACCTGCGGTAAACCTTAAAGTTTGGAATCTAATCACACTGGCCTTAAATGGCCGCTCAACTTTATTGCTGTGCAAAAGTCCAGGCCTTCGACCTGTAAAGGCATTTTGATCTGGGATTATGGACTTGTGATGGAAGGATTAAGACCCAATTAACTTGAGGGCTGTGAATGAATAATGATGTTTGAAGATTTTCTTTTCTGTCTTCAGCCTTTCAGGAGTGGAGCACCGTAGCCCGTATGTCGCAGTGCAAATATTTTAAAGATCTATAGTCCATTAACAGCGGGATTTTCAACAAATCATTCCTCGGACAGTTTATATGCTGAATCTGTGTGTGTGCGCACTACAGACTGCCCGCTCCGTGTGACAGTGAAGGCGCTGGTACATATTTTGAGTGATATACAGATTGAAGATGCTCTAAATTCAAATAGCCTCGCAGCTCAATAGTTCCAATCTTTGTGTGTCCATACATGCACGAGTTTGTGGCCGCGCGCGTGTGTGCTTATGTGTTATGTCTGTATGATAATAAGGTTTCGCATTAACTATAAATTTTCCTCTTTCTGCGCCTCTCAGACTTGGCTGTGACATTAGTGTAAATCCTTCAGTAGCGATACAGAAGCACTACATCAGACTCGGAGGACCAGCCAAAACACCCCTTACGCACACACACACACACACACTCACACTCACACATTCTTTATCTTTTGTCCTCAACCGCCCTCTTTTTCAGAGATTCAGATTTACTGTTCGACTTTCCGTTTATTAAAATTGAGAATACTGCTTTTTGCCACCGCCAGTGGTAGCTGAATTAGAAAATATGCAACAATCTGACCGTACCTTCTGCTGCATAATAAAAAAGAGCTTCTTTTTCCTTTCCGGGCTGAATTATGTATAGAGGCTTAGAAGACACTCCCTGGCCACGGTGGTGTTACTTTCCCCGTATTACTTATTCAGCATGTCTAACCTTAGGCCCCATTAGCGTGTGAGAAGTTGAGCTATTTTCCGGGCTCTTCATGTTCAAACACAGGACCAACACAGGAGCAGGGAGCTGGAAACCCGCTGGGAGTCATGTGTCTTCCCTCTCCATATGTTTCGTCTCCTGCTCCGCTCCTTTCTTTTTGGCAAATTAAGGCAAGATTTCATAGCTTTAAGCTGCAGATAGCATGCACTGCCACAGGCGGTTGAGTCCCTGGGTTTGCCATATTTGTCTACAGGATGTGACACTGTTGCTCTGCACGTCTTTGATCTGCCTTGTCTTTTTATGTTGGCTTGTCTCTGTGAATCAGCGATGGAGAACAGGAAGTGTTTATTTCTCTGAAATATGTAGTGCTCCAGCCGTCACCTGGATAAGGTGATTTGTATGTACCCCCGATGCACAGAGCAAGTATAACGCCTTGAGTGCTCATTTCATATCACGATTCCAAGCGCTGTACAGCAATTGAATTTGGGCATTTTTTTATTCCTTTGTGTCTGTCTTACTTTGACATGTTGTCAGTGTGGAAATTCACAGCACCCTGCCACTCTTCCTCCAGCAACCTCTTGATGTGACACAGCGAGCGTCGTGTCATGAATAAACATGCTGACGTACAAAGGGATGAGTGTTGGTTAGAGATGAGATAGACAGTTTACATGTATTTGAAAGGGAGGGTCTGCAGAGAAGGGAGTGACAGGGTCATGGAGCTCAAATAAAAAAAAAAACATGCTGCATCAGTTTTTTTGTTGTTTGTCTCTTTTTCTTTTTTTTTTTTGGAACAGTTATGACATGCTGGAAATTTTGGTCGCAGCTCCTGCTGTTGTTCCTACGATTATTGAAATCCTGTTTGCAGAACTCCTTTTTTAAAAGTATTTTTAACTTTAGGAACTCAGCTGTCTGAGCTAAAGACATGCTGAGTTCTCAGCGTTGTCAGGAACATGCAACAATACCACATTTTTTTTAATGTTTGGAAATAATCTCTGAAAAAAAACTCTGGTTTTAAACCGAGAGACCCAAAAATAAAAACCTCCCGTGTCAGACTGTAAGGCCAAAACCATGGTCACATCCATTTCTCTCTTCTGTCTGTGGGCTTTCATATGTGTTTTCATCCAACAGAATATCTGAGCACGTGTTAAATTCTGCACTTGACTATTAATACAACCCGTCACCCAAAGGTGAAGACATGTTGTGTTTGTTAGCTTCTGGATTTCTCACAATCTGAAGTGGTGAGCAGCTAAAAGATTGGAGGATTTGACAAAACTGAAATGCAAGAAGGAACAGTTAAGTAAGTAAGGATTTCCTCTAATATGAGCTAAAATGGTCTGCTTGGCAATAAATATATCGTATAGATCTGTACACAAATAACACGAACAAAAGAGAACCCAATAATGCAACTACTACAATAATGTATTTTTGTGTTTGGTGCGCTGTGCTGTGCTGTAGTAGGTGGTAGTGAGTGTGAGCAGCTGTGATTTAATGCTCTTATTTTGTTTGTAATATTTTTTTTCTATTAGTAATTACTTGATTCATTCTTGTGTTTGAGCAGGTCGCACAAACTCCAGCCTGTCAGAACAGGACAAAGCAGCTCCCATGCCTGTGTGTGTGTATTCAGTGCAGGTGACGAGACTCGAATGCGCACAGATCCCTCAGAAGATTTAGCGCGATGAAAAGCTGCAAACGGTGCGCTGCAAGTCTTCTTTTCTAATATTTGCCAACTTTCCGAGCCAGTCATCTCTCCCCCGCCTCTCCCTCTCCCGGTGTTGCGGTGCGAAACGTTGTGTCAATTTGTGTCAGACAATGTGAGACATGACTCATACCAGCTGATCTTTGCACAGTTGTTTTGGATGAGGGTACTGTAAGTATCTATGTGTCAAACAGTTGACACTGGTTTTGTTTTGTCCTATCACGCGATATCAAACTTTACAGTCGTCTAAGGAAATTAATGCTCAGCAAGCCCCCGTTATTAACCAAAGCCCTTACTGTCTTAAAATGTGTTGAAATGTTACATGAAATGTGCCAGACGTGGCATGCCAGTTTTACGCAGTTCTATAATGCCTCAGAAATTAGATAATAGACACATCAAAGTTACTGTCATAAAATAAAAGTATTTTTACCTCATTATACAGTACTTACTTACAGAACTCTACCACTAAATTGCAATGCAGGAGGCTGTGGCTCCGTAGGTAGAGCAGGTTGTCCACGAACCAAAGGGTTAGGGGTTTGATCCCTGTTACATGGGCCATACGCTGAATAGTCCTTGAGCAAGACACTGAACCCTGAGTTGCTCCCAGGGCGGTGAAGTTTGTCTGGAGCTGCTCCGTTGGGTACTGATTATGGTCTGGCAAAGACCTGCCGGGCCAATCAAATCATTTGGGCAGGCTTTGGGCAGTCATGAACGTGATCTGAACGCCATTGAGTTGAATTTGTTTACAACCACATGGCTCTGATTGGTTGTGGGACTATCCAGTTGCGTGCAGGAGTATCTTCTTTCTCTGTATTGGTTGCCCTGTCATGAAATCCAAATGTTGCGTTACCAGACTCATAAGAATTGAGTCTGTCTACTCCAGGTTAGGACAGTACAACAGCCTGTGTTGTTTTTCAACTAAATCACGAAGGTCATGTTTGTTTAATTAGCTGCAGCAGATAAAGTCAACCAGCAACTGAAGTCCCTTAATACAGCAAAACTCAAAAACTGCAGCTTAAACATCCAGGAACCACAGAAACGTTCAGCAGTAAATAAGCAGTCAATTCAGAGTTCCTCTTTACATCTCATCTTAGTTGTCAACCTTTATCCACTTCTGTCCATATGCAGTATTAACTGGTAAAGTATTACCCAACCAGACATATCCCTCAGCATTTTGAGCAGATTATCACACCAGTCTCACACTCATCTGCTTTCACATGCATGTGGCACACACCCTGTCTGACTCTTATCCTCTGTGGGCTGTGAATGAATAAGATGGGCTGAATAGTGGCCGCTGAGTGCAATGGCGGCAAGAAAAGCAGCAGGGAGATGTTATCGGGGGGGAAAAATTGTCTCTCCTGGTTGATTTCCTAGTCATGTAGTGTGCTTGTCTGACTGCAGTATAGCAGATAGTGTCAGAGAGACATCAGAAGAGGCCCGGGGGATTGTCTGCTAACAGATCAACCAGGAAAACATGTTCTCAATGACATGCTGTCTGTCCATGGGTGAATGTTGACTGTTTTCAATGTGACATCAAAGCCCATTTTTAAGATCAACTGTCTGAATATTTACTATTTAAAGCTGTGCTAAGGCAAATTTATGTGTACAGAGGCAACACTTTCATAAAATCAAACATCTGGCCTGAATCAGAGAAAAAGCTTTTCGATACCTCTGACTGAGGCGTCATTGATTTACCCTGTTTGGCTGAAATAAATTCAGGTGTGCCTCTGACATAGCAGGAAATCTGCTCACCACAGGAAGTGACATTCAATAATTAAGAGTGAAATGCAAGCGGTGATCTAATGAGCAGAGAGTGAGCTGGCTCATGCAGACAGAATACAGTCTATGATCCAGACAAACTGGCCCTGGAAGGTGTTGTTCCTTTGTTGATGGAATTCCCAGTGCCAATATCTTTCACTGGTGGTTGGTTGGAGTGGGAAAGCATGAAGGTATGAGCACTTTAATTCTTACATTATTATTTTATTTTTTTAATAGCGCCATGGCTTGTCCCCTTAACTTTGCCATTGTTGCCATGCTTGAATGTTGCAGACAGCAAGAGTTATAGAAATAGAAATGGTGGAATTGGAAGTCAAATAAAACGATGAAACGTTCAGAGCACACTGTGCCGTGGACGTCCTTAGCTTTTATCTCCCATTTGGATTCGGTCTCACAGTCTTGAATATAAGATAAATGATTGACTGTCAGAAATAGTCTGTGCAGAATGCTTTCCTGCCTCCTACCTAAAAACAGCAATGCATAAAACATCATGAGAATAAAAAAAATATATATAAGCAGAGTTAAAACATGTATAGAAATGAGATGAAAGGGAAAAATGGTTAAAGCTATTTTAAAAGGATGAGTTTTGAGTCTGGATTTGAAGCATGTCAGAGAGTCTATGTTTTGAATGTCAGGTAGGAGAGTGTTCCAAAGGCGTGGAGGCGTGGCGTGTGCATAGCTGGAGAAGTTGGTTGTAAACGCCCTTGAAGGTAATTATAAGTAGCAGGATATTGTATTTAATACAGGATTTTATAGAAAGCCAGTGGAGCTGCTAGGAACTGGGGTGAGGTGGTCCATGGAGGGAGTTCGGGTGGTGATATGAGCTGCAGCGTTTCGGACCTGTTGAAGTTTATGGAGACATTTGGAGGGTAGACTAAAAAGAACGGAGGTACCGTAGTCGATGCGTGAGGTGATGAGGGCGTGGACAAGTACGGCGGTGGTGCTCTTTACTAGGGACGGGCGAAGTCGATTAATGTTACATAGGCGGAGGTAAGCTGACCGACTGATATTGTTGATGTGGGCTTCCAGAGATGAAGTGTGGGATGACACCCAGACTCTTAAGCTTGTTACATACTCGAGGAAAAGCAAGAAATTTGTTCTTGTTTTGGAGGTGAGCAAGAACAAGAACAAAGTTTGTTTTGGCTAGGTCATTTATACTTAATGAGAAACTCAGGTGCCGTGGAAGTCCTCATAGGGCCCTCCCACTGCAGCGTATGTCACACGCCCTAAGCATTGCGGGAGATGGACGACGAGAGGCAATTTTCTTATTATTTTTGGATGTTGACGTTTTGACGTTCATGTCCATCATATCACTCTGTTCCTTCAGCATGCACCCACACACAGGATGCCAATATCTACCCAGGAGACATTAGCGGTCACTTAGCAAATAATAGCATCAGAGTGGCCGCTAGCATTTTCGATTTTCCGCATTAACCACGGCCACCTCCAATTTCTGACCAATCACAGAATAGTTGTCACCACACGAGAAAAAAGTTCTGCCCAGATGATGTGTCAAGAACAAGCTGCGAGAATTCCCAGCCGATGGTTACAAAACAGTCTTTAACATGAGGGGTGGGAAGTACAGTACAGTACCCTGCCTCTCGCCTGATGACAGGTGGGATAGGCTCCAGCAGACCCCCGCGACCCTTAACAGGAATAAGCGGGTACAGAAGATGAATGAATGAGAAACTGTCAGCTTTGGCTAGGGTGGACTTCGAGTTGACCAGGAGGACTTCACCAAGGTCTTTGTATGATTACAGCATGCAGCTAAAACACGTGGGTATATTTAGTATTTTCATAGCATTTCATAGCAGTGTGAAAACAATGTGAAAGGAGCAGAAGTCAGCCTACAGAGTATTACTTCCTGAATCTGCAGATTTACTGAGCTTCACAGTGATTTTCAGCTTATTGTTAGATCCCGCCCACAACTTTGAACATTTTGATTCACTCTCGCTGCGCTCCAAGTGTACAAAGTGTCAGCCACACCTCATTCTAAGACCCTACTGTGCACTACCTGCTCAGCATCAAACACCAGACAATCAGAGTTAGCACCTAGCTGGTGAAGACAGGGAGGAGTTTATCAGCTAAAGAACGAGATATACCTTAAAAGTTTGGTAGAAATCAAAAATAGAGCTAAAAGACTACATCCAGAGCCAAGAGGGGATCCCACCAGTTACTGGCAAAAATGTTACACATGCTATATGACCGTTTACCATGGTCACAGTCCATTCAGTGTGCTGTGCTGTGCTCAGCTAATTGTTTCCTGGCTCTGTCTTTTTAATTTTTAGAGTAGGCCACGAGCATGAGAAATGTATTTAAAAAAAGACAATAAACATGTTTTCCAAAATGTCAGGCTACTCCTTTGTATCATGAAGTCATGCTGGAATTATATTTCCTTCGCTACGTATATTGTAATTGCACATAATTTGCATGCGAACATAATCCTCAGCACGTACGGGCGCGTAGGGAAGGCATATTTCTCGATCCACAGAATCCTCAAAAGGCAACAAAGCAGTGCAGCTGAAAGAGATGTTATGTTTTCAGAAAGGAGCTGCAGCTGCAATCAGAGACTATTTGTCCATTTACCCGTGTATCTTTGACTCAGAAGTATTAAGTTCAAACCTTTTCTCTGGGCTGGGGAATACCACTCTCGCTGTGAAATGCATAAAAATAACCAAGTGAAGCAGAAGTGGACAAGCTCTTCGGAGGAAAAGTCTGGGCACAATAAAGTAATACAACACTAAGAATGTGCTGGCTGTGATAAGAAATGCGTCCCAGAGGTTGGCACTATCCTCAAATGAAAAAGAGCACGCTTATCTGTCTGCTGGAAGGAACTTTTACAGAAGCATGTGGCTAAAATAAAAGAAAATGTTACAACAAGAGGGAAAATGGTGCCTCAAGTGTATGTAAATGGACTGAAATTAGAACTACAGCAGTCTAACTGTTCCTCCTGTTTCCATCCAAGCTGTAGTCTCTACCCTCCGCCCCTGGGAGTGCTGGTATCAATCTGCTTATTTAATCTCGACCTGAGTGTTTGGTTTTACAGTATGTGAAGTGTTCCTTCTAAGCCTTGGTGAAGGAGAGACAAGGTTCTCGGAGCCCCAGCAGGGACTGAGATGTTGCAGATCAGAGTCCGTAACAAACTACGTTCTTATGTGAAGCTTCACCTTAAGTGAGACAGAGACCTTGACCGATGCTTTTCCTTAAATTTATTGATCATATCCACCTTCATGACAATAGCCGAGCATCTAAGAATAAAAAAAAGTATTCAGATTTGTTATTTGGACAGTTGAAACATGGTTCATTTACAGCAATATTTACGGCATTTCCATCACGATTACTGGAAAAAGCATCGAGACAGGATAAAGACAGGTCCCTGTTGGACATCTCCCTACCCAGTGGCTCGTTTCTTTTTTTCTTTTTTTTTTTTTATTTAATAGGAGATGTGGTCTCATATTAATGAGGCCTGTGTACTTAGATGCTTCAGGCCAACACTCACTTGTCACTGTTTACTTGACTGTCTTCCCTTGGAAAGCTGTCAGGTCAGACAAGGCTTAATGGTGCCATTAAACATTAGATAGAAATAAATAAAAAAAAGAAAATTCTTGTTCCTAATTGAGGTCCTTCAGGTGACTTGTGTACTACCCATAATAAAGGTTAAAGCTCTTGGGAATAGTGGCTTCGATACATAATGGGTCACTTAATGTTGTTTTGACTGGGAAAACATCTGCCAAAAAACAACAGGATTCAGCAGAGCAAAACAGATTAAATTAGACAAAGCTGGCTTGATTTTAGATGTGGGAGCAGGAAGTGGAAATAAATACAGTGAATGATATTATAACTGTTGGAGGTATTTGTACAATAATACACTTTATCTCACTATATATATATTTAGACTGCATATACACTGTATGTTTTTTGAGTTATTCCTAAACTGTTTTTGTGCGTGTGTCTGCCATCAAGAAGTGTCATTACTGTAGGGTGGGGTTGCCTGGTCTGGTCTGGTCTAGGTGGATGGTACATGTCTAAGGGCGTATTCACACCAGGAAGGTCCGTTAGTTCACTTGCTTTGGTCCGGACCAATTTTTTTTTTCTTTTTTAGGCTACAATGGAGATTTTGCGTTTTTTTTCACTTTAACACGGCATTGTTCAGCTGAGCGCTGGAATCCCCTCTCTCTCATTTGTTTACTAAAAATCTTATATACTTCTGCATTTTTATGTGTTTTCTCCAGCATTTGAGATATCTGGACATCTGCCCAGATATCTAGGAGGCAGCGTGTCTCCTCAGAGCTCCAGGTTAAGCCACGGCTCATCTCTACCTAACCTACCTGCGTTTGTTTGCTTCACGTGTCTCTCTCTGTTGTGTGTGTCACTGGGCTATCCTACATTTCCCATAATGCGCGAAAACTACGGGAGCTCGTCATATCCAAAAAGGTAGATTTTTGCAACTTGGGTCGGATCGAGGTCGGGCTGCTTTCGCACCATAAAGGAACCGCACCAGGGTTCGGTAGGAACCGCTCCGAGACCACCTCCTCAGCTGGGTCTCGGTCCGCTTGTTTGGTCCGCACCAGAGTTCGAGTGATTGTATTCACACCAGTCAAAAAGGTCCGAACCAAGCAAGGAAACGAACTTGAGTTCGTTTTAATCGAACTGAACAAGGCAGGTGTGAATACACCCTTAGTAACATCCACATGAATGCCAGGTCCAAAAGCTTCCCAGCAGAACATTGTATTGTCACAAGACGATCGGTGATATTTACTTCTCCTGTCAGTGGTTTTAATGTTGTGGCAGATCGGTGCATCATTGTATATACACGTTTCATCAAAATGCTGAACAAACAAACTAACCATCCAGCGTGGTTAAAGGAAATCAATTATGCTTGTTTCCAGCTCCAGCTTTTTATTCTGGCACTCCAGTGGAGCAGCTTTTGCATTATTCACTGTTCCTTAATCATCTCATACTTCCTGTTATGTAGTCACTCAGTTCAGCCTCTCCGGGCTCGTCAAGGTCCACCCACCCACCCACCCAAAAGCCCTCTTTGTTCTGGTTGGCAGACTTCATGAAAGTCTTAGCTTGTGATCACCATCTCATACTCATAAACTGTTGGCAGTAAATGTTCCATCCCAGACTCGATCCAATGAGACTGGGCAACATTACAGCAGTACGTCTCTGCCGATCTGCTGAAAATGCTGCTCGTCATAGGACATACCTAAAATGTTGGTTAGGTACACTGTTTTGCATGAGCGAAACTTTGGCTAATGCAAACATCTGAGATTTTAACATCATATATGTGACAGAAAATAAGGAAATAATAATAGGTCCCCTTAAAAGACTAGCCCACCACTCTTTACCCTGCAGCTACATGTTGGATGTTCATTTAAACACAGAACATATACCTGCACCATAGACTGTGTACATCTTAGTGCATGTAGCTGCCACCCAAAAGCGTGACTGAGTTTTAAACAGACAGTTGAATGGAACTCAACTCATCCTCCAGGGCTGCGGCAGTAACATAGTTGTCACTACTGTATGTAACATTTGCATTTGTGATGTTGCCATTTAAACAGTGTTTTGCATGTGTAATATGGGTGCAGGAACCACACACACACACACACACACACAGCTGTTATATTCCCTGTTGCATCCTGACACAAATACTGACAGGAGTTCAACACTGAATACTGATAGGGGGGAAAATGTGTGTCTTTCAGCTTTTGGAGCCGTTTGATGACTGAACATTATAAATGCTGCGGGGCCAATTTCCATTTTACACACATGACGCCTTGCTTTAAAGCAACATGGAAGCGTTAGTCATCTTTAATTTGGATAATTTAATGATAGTATGTGAGGAAAACCGGGGCTTTCCTTATGCAGTGGATTTTTTTCCTTATGGCCTGTGGATTCTAATTGGCAGCATTCTCACGAGTCCAAGTTTCTAATCTAAAAGCCACAAATAGACCGACCATGCCACAGTGAAGTTCATTTAAATTGGGCCCTGCCTGTGAAGTGTAAGGGCCAAAATAACTGCATCTGTGGTTAGTCCCTGTTGTAGATTGTATTTTCCTGACACAAAGGAATACAGACACAGAGAGAATTGGGAACCCCCAAATTAAAGGATAACCAAAGTAAGGATTGGCCTAGTTTAACGCTTTTTTTTTTCTTCTTAAGCATAAAAGCAGTATGTGTTTTCTCAAGCATAAAAGCACTGTGGACTGTGTAAGCAGATAAAAGAAAAGATGTTTGCATTTTTTATTTATTTTAGTATGTTCAGCCCCCTAACTGAAAAGCTGACTAGACATGTAATATTTGTATTCTGTTTTTCTTGTAAGCAGCTTTTATGGATTTATTTTATTTATTTAATTTTTTTGCTAAAGTTGAAGTCTAAAAAATAGATAAGAAGCCCGGAAGGCTGATGGTGAAAGTTTTGCACAGCCGTGGGAACTGGTCCACATAACTGATGAGACAAACATAAGGCACACAAACAATAGTTTTAAAGCACCTCATTCACTTCTTCCTCTTCTGGTTGGTTGATATTGTTACTTGCTTATTGTTCACACACAGCTGAAAACATGTATTTGCCCCCTTAGACAAGTGATTTGTTTTTTTTCTTTTGCAACATGTGCCAAGGATGAAATAATCACCCTCAGGTTCTGGTATTACTAATATAAAGAGTCTTACATTGGACCATTTCTTACTATTTGATGTAACTCTAGAAGCTGGCCTGGTTGACACTGAGCTCTTCTGAAGGTATTGAATTTCAAAGCTTAATCCCTTTATTAGATGAGATCCAAGGCATTTTCAACAATTCTATACAAACAGGTGTTTTTCCAACCACACTTAATACACTTAACACTTAATAATGCACAGAGCAGTTCTGAAGAAAAACAGTCCTTATCTGTCCGTCCTCGGCCATTTCAGGCCATTTTCTATTTTTAGAAAATAGAGAGAGAGAGAGAGAGAGAGAGAGAGAGAGAGAGAGATCTTGTTTTACAAGCTTGAAGCAGCATTTGATTCAGTTCACCACAATATTCTCAGATGCCCTTGCAGTTCTTGTTGCACTCATCGAGCACTCCTCTAAGAACTACATTATTAATTGTGGCATACCACAAGGCTCAGTCTTAGGACATCTCCTCTTCAGCCTTCAAATGTTTTCAGTTATGGTGACTATATTATCATGCACAAGTAAGTGTATTTTAAAGATTTATGCTTGGACAATTGAGAACGTCCTGAAGTTCAGCCGGGAAGAAGGAACAGAGAGAAACTTGTCTCTAAACTGAAGTCATAGTCACTAAATACCAGGCACTAGGCTAAAAACCTTAATGCTAACCTTTTATCCCTTAGATATGTATGGCTGGACCCGTTCCTTTTTTGTGAGACTTGTGAGACACTAGTGCACACTTTTATCACTGGTATGATCAATGGCTGAAATGCTCTGATCACTTCATTGTCAACCCAAAAAAATAGCTATACGGCAGACACAACTTTAACAAAATGCAGCTGCTTCCATACAGATCTGAGCCACAAAAAGAGGACACATTAAAAATGTTCTTCTCTCTTAGTTTTGGAGTCGATGCTTAAAGATTGTGTCATTGGTCCACAAACTTAATGGTCTTTAATGCAATTTTCTCTCACTTGGTCTTAAGACCATAAGAATGGTAGTTGTCCCTTTCAGTCACTGTGGGCCCAGCCTAGCCTGTGGAACAACCTGCTCTAAGATCTGACAAGGGCAACGAGAGTGGAAATGTTTAAAAGAAAATTTGTATCGAATTTTTATTATTTTAACCGTGGATTTGTTTTTTTGTCTTGGATTTTTATTGTAATTTCTTATTTCATTATACTTGTTTTTATTAAGGGTAATGTTCTTCATAACTCTTGCATGTTCAGCAGTTGAAGTTACATTTGATGTATGCCTGTGATATATAAATAAAGATTTATTGATTGATTGCGAAAATCATCATTCTTCCATACTTTATACACAATGTGAGATTAGAAAATACCATCTAGACCTTTTCCCCTCTCCCACATATATGACAGAAACAAGTCTTGCAGCTACCAACCAGTGGGTGAAGATTTACCACCTGTCATTTAGTGATCAACATAATACAAGAGTGTGATGCATATGCACAGCAGTCTTTCCTACAGTGTGAAACCACACGATTTATGCTAATAACCTGTATGTTGGTTGGAAGGAATGTAAAAAGCAGGTGCACTTTGCAGGCTGAAATTTCAAAGATGATTGTTGTAGACAAGCAGTTCGATGCACAAATACGGTATGTAATTTACATGGGAATAGATTGAGCTTTTATTGAAACATAGTTACACACTACACAGTAGTTGTTTGTATGATTTTATGAGATGTTCAAGACCACGCCAGCTTTCTAGATGGAGAAATGTAGATGTGGCTTTTCATTATAAATGCTGTAGACGTAAACACTTTGTCCACTTTAAAAATGGATATTGACACAAATTCAAAGGCAAGACTTCGATAAAGTAAGCACTTGCAGGAAATGCAATTTTACCATAAGGGGGAAAACATGGCTCAGTCGGAAAATCAAATAATACAGAACCCATTCCTGTTTCAATATCCTCCTCGATAAACATCAGTGGAAGACTCTTCGCTTTCCAGATGGCATTTCAATCACTCAAGTGCTATCTCAGACCAGAAGCAGAGCAGCCATTTACTGGGTTCTTACTGTTTATTATATATGCCAATGCAATGGCAGCAAAAATAACGAAATGTAATGAGTAACGAAAAAAGTAACTGGAGTAACGAAAAAAGTAACTACAGTAACGAAAAAAGTAACTAGTAACAAAAAAGTAACTGGTAACGAGTAACGAAAAAGTAACTAAAAGTAACAAGTAAAGGGAAAAGTAACTAAAAATAACAAGTAACGAAAAAAGTAACTAAAAGTATCAGGTAATGAAAAAGGTAACAAGTAACGGAAAAAGTAACTAAAAGTAAAGAGTAACTGGAAAAGTAACTAAAAGTACCAAGTAACGAAAAAGTAACTAAAAGTACCAAGTAACGAAAAAAGTAGGGATGTCCGATAATATCGGCCCTCCGATATTATCGGCCGATATTGAGTTAAAAATGTAATATCGGGAATTATCGGTATCGGGTTTTTATAACCGATGTTTGTTCTGTAGGCTTTATCATTTCCGAGTCTGCATGAACGCAGCATGGGACGTTTATAGGCGCGTGCTTGATGATGTATAACAACAACAACATGCTAGGCTCGTAGGTTGCTAACCGTGGCGAACAAGCTTGCTCGCCCGGTGCATGAGATGTCCGTGGTTTATTTGCAAAGTTATGGCCAGTTACTCAGTCATTGAACCTGGAAAAAGAGGACTATGTTTGTTTACTACTCTGGACTGAAGATGTGCATCTTCCTTGTTTTGATATTGTCTGTTAGGGGTGCAACGGATCAAAAAACTCATGGATCGGATCGTTTTTCGGATCAGCAAAAAAAAAAAAAAAAAGACAAATAAACATAAGTTTTGTCTTTTTGTTTATTAACACTTTTAAGTTATTAAATTAAAATATATAAAATCAACTTAAAGTGCACACGGCATAATAACTCCTACCGGGGTGATGTCGCTTCAAATGCGTGGCCATGCTTTATTTGTTTCCACTGTCATATGGCTTTCTTGTGCCATAGTGCATACACACCGTCACGGTTTTATCCACTAACCTCTTTCCTTCATCATTATATTTGACAGGGAAGCCAAAATGCTTCCATACAGGGGATTTAAATGATGCGGGGCGTTCAAGCTCCTCCGTTCCTCCGATCGCCATGGCCACGCTGTGTGTGGACTGAACATGCGCACAACTTCTTTATTTTTTTCTTCTTTCATAAATCAATCCGTGGATCACGTGTGTGCCGAACCTAAGATATTGATCCGAACGGATCACGGATCAATGATGATCCGTTGCACCACTATTGTCTGTAGTGTTGTTTGAGGCAAAATTTTCTCTCTAAAAACACAAAAAAATAAATGAATGGCACTTTTTTGCCACTTTTTTCAATAACTTATTTTGCACAGACAGTGTTTACATTTGGAAAGCCATGTTGCATTTATGTATGCATCCAGTGGGGCATCACAATAAAATTAGGCATAATGTGTTAATTCCATAATAGGTGATATGTTATGTTGTTACCTAACAATTTTGGTGTAAAAAGACTGCATATATCGGTATCGGGTGATATCGGTATCGGAAATTAAGAGTTGGACAATATCAGAATATCGGATATCGGCAGAAAAGCCAATATCGAGCATCCCTAGAAAAAAGTAAAAAAAAAACTAAGTAACGAAACAAGTAACAGGAAAAGTAATGAGTAACGAAAAAAGTAACTAAATGTACCGAGTAACGAAAAAGTAACGAGTAACGGAAAGTAATGAGTAATGAAAAGTAACAAAAAAAGGAGTAACAAAGAGTAACAAAAAAAGCAACGAGCAACAAAAAAGTAACGAGTAATGAAAAAAGTAACAAGTAACTAGAAAAAGTAACTAAAAGTAACAAGTAAGGAAAAAAGTAACTAAAAGTACCAAGTAACGAAAAAAGTAACGAGTAACTGGAAAAGTAACTAAAAGTGACAAGTAACGGGAAAAGTAATGAGTAACGAAAAAAGTAAACGTACCGAGTGACGAAAAAGAAACGAGTAACGGGAAAGTAATGAGTAACGAAAAGTAATGAAAAAAAGGAGTAACAAAGAGTAACAAAAAAAGCAACGAGTAATGAAAAAAGTAACAAGTAACAAAAAAAAGTAACTAAAAGTAAAGAGTAACTATAAAAGTAACTAAAAGTAACAAGTAACGAAAAAGTAACGAAAAGTACCAAGTAACGAAAGAAGTAACTAAAAGTACCAGGTAACGAAAAAAGTAACGAGTAACTGGAAAAGTAACTAAAAGTAACAAGTAACGGGAAAAGTAATGAGTAACGGGAAAAGTAATGAGTAACGAAAAAAGTAACGAGTAACGGGAAAGTAATGAGTAACAAAAAGTAACGAAAAAGCAACGAGTAACGAAAAAGTAACGAGTAACAAAAAGTAACGAAAAAGCAACGAGTAACGAAAATGTAACGAGTAACGGAAAGTAATGAATAACGAAAAGTAACGAAAAAGGAGTAACAAAGAGTAAACAAAAAAAGCAATGAGTAATGAAAAGTAACGAAAAAAGCAATGAGTAATGAAAAGTAACGAAAAAAGCAACGAGTAATGAAAAGTAACAAAAAAAGCAATGAGTAATGAAAAGTAACGAAAAAAGCAACGAGTAATGAAAAAAGTAACAAGTAACAAAAAAAGTAACGAGTATAAAGTAAATGTATCCTTGTGTATACTTAGTTGAACAACATTTAACACCCCCCCATTCAAAAGAGGTTAAACTCCTGACACTTATCACAAAGGACTTTGTGTTCATTGTATTTTCAAAATAATAGCCCGTAACTACTCACAGTAAGTTAATACCTAGGGGGGCTGGACTTTCAAAATAAATCGTCCCAAATGTTAGAAGCAGCCCATGTGAGAGTTGACACTTTGCGCATATTCATACATCATATGAAGCGGCAGAAGCAGCATTGGCATGTTCAAATGTTCTACTTTGGTCTTAATGTGCATCAAACAACATGCACAAGAAAAAATAGACTTGTTCATCGTGATTCATCTCTCTGCACGTTTTGAGAAATATAAATCTTTATCGACTTATTGTCAATCCAAGCAACAACTAGAAAAGATCAATGTTAAAAAAAGATTCCTGAAATCCTTTGAGAACATAAATGTAATCTTTTGTATGAATAGACTTATTTTTTTAAATTTGCCATAATATCCTCTGAAATAATGATGATAATGAAACTGAGTCTTTTTACGGGAATACGTGCAGGTCTCATCCTTCAGCTCACAAAGCTCAGTGATACGATAGGGCTGGCCCGCCTTCATTAACTATGCACGCCACATCCATGTCCTGTTTGATGGATAACTTCTTGGCACCTCAGTACATTTCACTGAAGCACTTGACCTTTGTTGACACGGTCCACTTCAATATACCGAGCAACGGAGGGCTCCATCTATTTAATACGTGATTACTTGCGTCAAAACCCTTCACAGGGCATGAGTAAAGATCTGTTTAGATTTATGTGGCCAGAATGAACATGCTGCTAATGAATGAAATTAAATGACAAAAGATGAATAGAATGTTAAAAAGCAGAATACGAATAAAGAATCAGCATTTGCGCCCGCAATAAATGCAGATCAATGATTTTAACCCACACTATTTACGCAAATGCATATCTTCTCTAGGAGATTTGGCTGCTGCACAGATATTGTGGAATTTGTACATATATTTGAGATAGATGTGAAGCTTGATAATAAATAAATACCTGGGACCGACCAGCCAGTAGCAGCAGTGGAGTTACAGTCATTTAGTGCAGGGTATGAATACAGAGGTGTAAGTTCTGATATAATTGGTTGGCTTTGATCTCTGAACTCTGCAGGGGGCTGCTTATGATCCATCCACTGAGAAAGCTCCTCCGTAAGCCTCCATCGGCCCCAAAACCTCCAGGTTCTAAACCTTTTCCAGATTTGGAGACAACACACCCGGAAGCTCAGTCTGATGTACGGATTTTACTTTACTCTTACTTATGGTCAGTGACTACGTGTTTTAGCCTTGAGCTGCGGTAGCTGATATCTAGCAAGTGTCATCAGTTTTTTTTCCCCCTGTTGATGTTTCCATTTAAATTTTTCCCCTAGGATCACAGCTCACAGACCACAATCTTTCAAACTGATTTGAAAGTTTTGGAGGCGGTGAGACATGAGAAACTACGATATACAGTTAAAAGTTTGATTACAAAATGTGGTAACTTCTCTGTTGGCTGTCTGAGATTTACCATTGTTGCCAACTCCCGTGCATCCGGCATTCAAGCACTCAGGCAATTGACAAAGGCTACAATTTTATCCTGATATCCCACAGTATAAAACAGCACTGCACACAACAACAAATTACTGCAATGGGTAGAGCAGCCAATGGCAATGATTTTACAGTTTGAACAGCTAACCCGCTGAGTGGAACAACGGCTGAGAATGATTTTTGATATACAGCAGGTGACCGTGAGGCAAAAATGGTGACAAATCTGCCATTATACAGATGCAGAAGAAGAAGATCAAGTCAGGAAAAGAAGAAGAAGCATGAACAAGTAGCAAGGTATTTTGCCTAATTATATGAAATCCTTCTGTGTTGCTCCGTTATAAAGGTGTAGATGTGGTCTACAGCACGTAGTCGCTTTAAAGCGAATACAAAACACCTGAACATGCCTTGCATTTAGCATTTCATATTATATGTTCATTTTGATTAAAGAATATGTCCAGATTTGTTATTGGCACTACACAATTGCAACACATATTGCTTGTAGTTGATGAATACATTTCAGTTTCAAGGAAGAAAAGGCAAGCCTATCCCACAAGAGGTCCTGTGACCCTGAGAAAGACAAGACAAAAAATTTGAAAGTCTACCACTGACATTATATCTTGAAGAGATGGGGATGAATCTGGGACAAATGAGCCCTCGCGGAAAAAGGGGACGCGGGCTCCCAAGACCAAAGCACATACGAGACCCAAATCCTATAGTTGCACTATTAAATATAAATCGTCCCAAAAATGGTCATTCACAGCAAAGACGACACTAAATGCGCTTTACTGGTGCTCTGCATGTTGGGCAGAAAATGTTTATTGCCACCAGGGGATAGCAGATGTTACTAGGCACATAAACAGCAAAGGCCATCAGGAAAAGCAGACGGCACAGCAATCCAGCAGTACTCAGTGCCACTTCCTTCTGCTGCGCCAATGACTGCCCAAGAAATGAAGGTTGGTAATTCACAGTGGTGCTATGTTTATGTAGCACACCGTAACAACGCTGCACTGTTTACATATGCTATAGAACCTTGCAGCTAGCACATGCTATTACCTGAATGTATTGTGTACATTCAAATCATTCAATATCAACTGGAACATCATTATCTTTTGTATATATATATATATAAAGGACACAATTGGCAGTGATGCTGGCAAATCATAATACACAGCTGTCTGTCACAGATTATCTGAGCCCACTCAGGAAAATGTACTTCAGAGATTCAGCTACCACCCAGTGTGCGAGGATGCATGTTATAAAAAAAAGCAGCGGCCACACAATTGGATATTTGTAAGACAAATAGTATACAGTATACAGTGTTGATATTGACATTGAGTGTGTGAATGGTACTGTTACTGGAAGAGAATCAACAAACCTGATAGAGGAAGTCTTTTTCTGACCCCGCGACTGAAGTGAACTTCCTATTCTACCGGGTCATTATTCCACTCTTCACCTCTCTGAGTCTCTTCTTCCAGGGAGAACAATCCATGACAGTGTGTTGGTACTGCAGGATGAAGCACAGTATATCAAGCAGAAGTGGGTGAAGCCTGCGGTTCAGTATTTTGTATTTCAAATTTAATATTTGAACGGGATGTAATGCATTTTTAAGTATATTTAAGATGGTTCAATCCATCTGCAAACTGCGCTCCAACTTCATCTCACCCACAGAGCTACAGAGCCATTAAAAGCCCTAGGTTGTCCGATATGTGGATATGGAAAACCATCTGCCTGGTGTAATTTAGTGCAAAGTAAAAAAAATATGATGTGTGGTACGTTACTTAATACCACACTTAATACGTCAGTGTTATCCATTTGCGGTGATATATGTGTATAAATACGATAAAGTTATTAGTTCTGGGGCCTTTCTGTGGAGAGTTTTCTCCAGCTTCCTCCCATAGTCCAAAGAGATACATGCAAAGTTAGCTGGTGATTCTAAACTGGCCGTAGATTTGAGTGCGAGAGGTGTTAGCCCTGTAATAGACTGACCACCTGTCCAGGATGTACCCTGCCTCTTGCCTAGTTACAGCTGGGATAGTCCCCAGCAACACTCTATAGGTAACAGCTATGGAGGTACACTGGATTTAATTGAAACGGAATGAGCAGATTGTCAGCTTCATCAACAGGGCAATGTTCAAATAACCACTGGATAATGGGGGTCTGACGTTGTTGATGAGAGCTGTAGCGGGTCCTTTAAACTGGCTGACTCCTTGCTGAAGCATGCCAGATGTGTGGATGTGAAGCAGAGGGCAAAATATAGGGTGGAAGATCCCCCTTTAGTTTGATGAGAGGTGAAATCTACATATTAATTTCTTCTTAAATAAAGTTTATCATTTATCACAAATATTTTAATATATTTCACATGGCATGTTTTAAATATGCACAAAATGTGGCATATGCACACATACATACATACCTCTTAAAACACAATGTCAGAGATCTGTCTCTTTTGTAAACTTCAGCTAATTTTCAGAGACTTTTCCAAACGTACCACGGTGCAACGTTACCCTGCAGTCTGTGTTTTACTGTTGACGGGAGAGTTTGAGAGGCTAAACTGGTGCCTTTGGTGACTGCTCAAAACAAGAAACAGCTTGGTCCTGGAGCAAGGACGGGAACACTGTCATCCCTGATGACAATTAAGATGGCAGTCTTGGAGCCGGGCTTCAAGTGGGAGCCATCCCAATCAATGATCACGGCTGCCAAATCAGCAACCGGCACTTAAAACGGACCACATGAGAATTTGTGAACCTGTTGGACGTCCCATATGTACTCTTTGGGCTTTTTGTGGGTTTTACAACAGTCAGCCTAAAAAAACTTTATATGCTATCAGTACATTTAAGAAAATTCAAATGTTTTTACATGGCCAAAAAATATATATAGTGTGCTATATATTACCTGCTCAACTCCCAGGTTACACCAACGCTTCTTCCCTAAAATATGCTGTTTATAGATGTGGCTTTTTCTGGGGTGTATTAACCAGCACAGATGCTACTGAATGACATGACATGATAGGAATATTACAAGACTATTATAAGAAAAACACCAGACAGCAGTGTCTCTGTGATCCTCTTCACCCACTGCACATTGCTGCTTGACACTGCTATTTGTCTATAATACCATATAGAGTGAAGTGCTTACCATTATACATAGCACAGAGCATATTGTAGATTCAAGACAGAACTTACAGAAGGCTGAGAAAGAGAAAACGCATGTGCATGTGAGGAAGAAAGAGACTGACAGAGTGGGCATGATGAGGTGAAAAGTGGACATGTAATCACAGTCTAGCCTATAGCACTCAATGTTTCTATAAATTATTCGTGGGTTATGGGCCGACCCGTGAACACTACCTACCAGAGTTACCACAAGACACACCGCTTTTCAACTATAGAGAGCAAAGAGTATTTTTTTTAAACATGAATATTATAGAAAAGCTAAAACATCAGCAATATGAACCAACGGCAGATTCTCGTTTCTCATTTGCAGTGTCGCCAACTCTGAGAATTAATTTCTAAAGATGGAGCTGGGTAAATTTGGTTGATGCATACACACCGATACTGCCAACCCACTTGTGATATTTGTCTTGACAGCTACATGTTGAACCAGCGCTCTGGTCTGCTGAAATAGTAGAGAACGCCAGGCTTGTCTTCCAGTTTTGGATGTGCCAGTGAAAAAATATCAAAATACGTTGCAGGTTATATCAGGAAAAGTTAACTTACATTATTGTTTTGGCTGTGTTGAATCCGACACAGCCAAAACACAGACAGTACTAGCTTAGTTACTAGTAGGCAAGGTGGGAAACCATGCTTTACATATTTGTGGTTAATGCAAATTATATATATAATTTTGATTATGAAACAACATTTAAATGTTCCTTAACATTAAAATTGTATGGAACAATATGCATCGGAGGCGCTGTTTCATTAGAGCAGTAAGGTGCAGTGTTCATATGTTGCATCTATGGCAGCTGATAATAAGTAAATTCAATTAACATAAATTGAAGGATTATCTTATCTTATCTATTAGTGACACATAAATAGCTGTCAAAGAAATAGCTGTTAACTTTTCCGAAGGGCGTGTTGATGCAAATTAATTGCGTGCAACAGTAAAACTAAAATCCATCCAAATACATAAAACTCCAAAAATCCTAAAAGACGAAGAAGAAAGCAAGCAGAAATAAAACAAGCATTAAATATTTCAGTCTATTTACAGCCCTAGTATATACTGTACATACAGTATATACTGTACATCAATGCGCAGCGACAGCTAACTTGATTTTTCAACGCCTACAGCTTGTTAAAACAGTTTGTGTCTGATCAAGTCCAATCACATCCAGTAAGTTAGAACACCCAAAGTTATGTAGCGTTTGAAAAGGACAAAACAAAGTAAACGACGCTTTAACAAGCAAATCATTTCGCCACAGATCAATTCCAGTTGGGCTTCTTCCTCACAGTATGGTATTAATTATATATTAACAGAAGACCCAAACAAACCGCATCATAGCCCGGTATTGACCATAGGCCCCAGTGGTCGATATCCTCTTTTCCAGTGACAGGCCACTTGATGCCACTTCCTCTGTGGTGCTTGCTAGTGCTTTGGATTTCGTCATGCAGGGACTGGTTTGCTGTCTGTCTCCGTCCCTGAGAGAAAGACTGTCATTTATAGCCACACTGTTTATTTTTTGACCTTTGCATCTGTTGTATCCGTCTGTCCTTTGGCTGGCTTTGCAAGTGGAGCCGTGTCCTCGGAGGCGAGGCAAGGAGGATAAGATGAAAGATTCATACGGGCGCGCGAGGCATGAGGGAGGTAGCAGGAGATCTCCACCAGAGAGAGTTAATTAGGATCTCCCTTTCCCAGGCAATCACTCTGCTCTTGACATTTCATCTCACTTTTTCCTGAACAAATCTCCCTACGACTGGCGGAGACGGGCAGAGTAACAGAGAGGGAGTGCTTGACCTTGGTTAGGTGTTGTGCTGCATTCCTGTTCTTTAGCCCACATCAGTCTGCTTGCCCATGATAACGTTCAACATGAAGCTGTGGAATAATCCCACAGCTCTTCAAGCAACTTGTCTCTAACAGCCTGCCTCCTTTCACCTGAAAGGAAGAGTCTTTTCTTTTGTCCTCACCCTAGTGAAACCATTATTTTGTTGAAGAAGCACACATGTAGATGTTCCATACACTCATCTCATAAGGCACAAGGTTTCCCTGCTGCGACAAGAAAAAAAAAAAAAAAAAAACAGAAAAACACATTCATACGCAAATCAGTCCTGGTGGTGAGGTTAGAGAGAGTGCAGCGATACAGCGAATGAACAAAACAGACCATTAACACCTATGATTTTTTTTTTTCCTCAGGTGACAATAGGAACAGGAAACATAATCATAGCCTGGCTAAATTGAAAACCTTCAGTGTTCTGTGTGAAAGAGAGATCTGATGATCAAACCGTAACAAGAGAAAGGATTGGTCTGAGAGAGGCAGAGCGAGAGAGAGTGGGAGAGGAGGTAAAATGTGTTTATTGTCCCCATCTTCCTGTCTGTCATATGAAATTGGAGAAAGCGGACTGTATTATTGGACACCAGTGCCAGTTCCAGCCAATGATCTGGCTCTGTGATAGATCTGTTTAATGCACACTTTATAGCTGGCAATCCCCCGCTGAGGATTTTTCAGAAAGCTGACAGAGTGGTTATAGGTAACCTGCTCGCAGAGAAAGGGGAAAATTACTGTTCTGAAATGACTCCAACCCAAACCTTTAAAGCGCCCTCTCAGTCCCCTGAACCTTTTTCGGCTGGGCTGAAACAGATGACAGAATTTCCTCACCTCTCAAAGATTTCATCATGATATGAACAAAAAAAAAAGAAAGAGGAAGAGACAAGTGGGAGTATTTGTGACAAAACACAAAATAAAAGAGAAATGACGTGACTCGGCGCTGGCCTTCTGACACCGAGATTTTACAGCCATTCAATCCTGCTTTTATGTAGTTGCAATTTTTCATCGCAGGCTGGCATTTCTGTTTGTCTGCCAGGGAAGGGTCTTCTGTGATTACTGCTGGGACCTGCAGGTCACATGACAAAAGATTGGAGGGGTCACGCAGGCGGTGATGGGCACTCGGCAGCCCTTGGCAGAGGTTGGCCACATTACCAGTTCGCTCATTAAAACCTTTGTAAGGGTGTAGGTCAGCTGGGCTCTGACAGGTGTCGGAGAGATGAATGACTTTGTCGTAAACATGCGCACGTTTCTATTCTCGCCACCCAGCGAGGGCAACGACTGCCAATAGGAACAGTAGTCATGGAAATGAGGGTTGCTACCCCCACCATGCTATATTCATCAATCAACTGCTGTGACCGCGATGAGGCGGTGATGTGCTCAGGAGCACAGGCTTCATGCTTTGTTGTATTTTTGGCAAAGGCGATAATGATATTTGTGAAATGTAAGTCTAGCGTATTTCTTATCTTGTTTGTCAATGCAGACCTCAACGAAGGTCAAACGGTGAGTAAGAAAGTACAGATTTGTATAATTACAATCCTTTTTAACATAGTACAGTATGTTGTAAATAAACTGTCAGACTGATTTCTCTCACTATCAACACAAAGCCACATAGAAACCAGAAAAGTTGCAGTTGATGTGTTATGTCCAAGGCTAATCTCTCTAAGTTTTCTCTAATCTCTCTAAATTTTCAGGTGATCAGAGGCTCCTCCTCATCATTTCCCTCCTGAGCTCTGGCACCTGTTTGGAGGCCTTTAAGAGTTCTGGGTAGCTCCACCCACACTCTGTCTCTCACACTGCAGGTTGGGCCTGCTGCAATACCACCAGCCTCCACCTTTTGTCTTCATTGCTATCCTTGGTTTTGACTTTTGGCTACAATAAAAGTTACTTTGGCTGCATTGCCTGTTCTTTGTCACTTGTGTTGCTTCCCAAGAGCCGGGGTCGTAACAGATGTATATCTGATCTCATCGTACATGTTGTGTTCCAAACAGCCCGGGTTGCTCACTAGCAACAAAATGTCCAAGAAAGGCTTTTCGCCACTGCATTGCAAGCCTTTTGGCTAAACAGGCAACAGCTGACGCCCTGCCAGGCCTAAGCGTGGGATTGCTCGATTGTGAACAGGCAAAGTATGATGGTTGGAAAGTTCACCAGCAAGATTTGTGGGTTAAAATATGAACAGACTGTCACAACTGTTCCTGATAAGCTGTCACTGAAACTATAGGATCCTGCCTTAATGCTGCCACCAGGCGATCGCTGGTCTGTGCTGGTCCCCCCTTCGAAAAAGACTCTAGTCCACAGTGGTGAACTGGCCGTCTGGCATACTGTACCAAAACTGGTGAGCTACGCAATGGTCTACGCCCTACACGGGAGGATTCTTACTCTGCCCAACACGGTCTCACTCCATGGCTCCATGGTTTCTAAACGAACATTTCCATTCATTGGCACTTAACATTGGTGTTGTGCGCCTCCTTGGTTTGAGCTGTCTGAACAGGCCATAACAGCAATATATTGTAATAACGATGTGTATTTTTCAAAAGTATGGTATTTCAACATGTGGAATGAGGAATGTTCCTCAAAAGGAAGTAGAAAGTGAACACATTCAAGAGGCGATTGACATTTACTAAAGTCTAGGAAATGACACAGCATGCTTTTATAGTGAGATTCTTTCTAGGCCAGGCTAGAAATGTCCCATCTTTATGCTAAGCTAAGCTAAGCTAAGCTAAGCTAAGCTAGGAGGTTGTGGGAAGAGGCTTCATATTTAAAACACAAACATGAGCGTGACATTGATCCTCCCATTTAAAAGCGACCTTGGCACAGCGTTTAACCATTTCAATGAGGTAATAAGCCAATACATTAAATAAAAGAGTTAAAAGACATTAAGAAGATGTTAAAGCAGAGACAACAGCAGCATTGTAGCTGATGTCAGCCCATACTCTTTACTCTTCCCACATTCTGCACACAATTCAGTTCTTCTGTTTACCTTAGCTCAAGGGTTTTTAAAGTCACCGAGACCGAGTGTGGCGCACAGATCCTGTGGAAGCTCCACTGAGACCAACTCAGCTCATTGTGCTTGTTGATTCAGGGTCGTGCACCTGTCTACGACTGGCAGAAACACAATGAACCGAGTTAAAGGACAAGGAGTGTTTGTCACAATCCAAAGGCCTTACTCGTGCCAAGCCAGTCTTTTGAAGACTTACGCATTTTATATGTCATTGTCAATGAAGTCTGAACTCGGAAGAATAAATCAAAAACAAGTCTATTTGTGCACGACTGAAGTATTAATCTTCGGTCGACACATATCTGACTTTTATCTAAAGTGGTTGAGTGGGAGAGCAGAGTGGGCTTCACTTCGACATCAAGAACATTATAGTAATAATCGGGGACTTAATGTCGTAACATACTCCATTATAGTAGGGCACTGTGACCTATGAAAGATCAGCAGAGGAGGAATGTTCAAAGGAAAATGAAGAGAAAGTAGAAAATTGAAGTATTCAGAAAAAAAACTCAGATAAAAAACATTAAAGTACCAGTATGAGATGAGGGTAAAGGAGTCCAAGGAAAGGAAACGATAAGACAGATGTGAGATCATACCGCCAAGAGAATCAATTGCTTTGCAACCAAGAGTTAATTATCAGGTGATTTAAAGGAAAGCAAAGGAGGCATTTCAGCCATGTTGAAAGAAAGAAAATATGAGTGTGTCGTAGAAGTACCGAGTAATGATTATTTTCCCCTCAACAAATTAAAATGGTTTTAGTGTAGAATCCCTTAATTAAAGATCCCATTCTTTTTATGCCACTTTCTCACCATTTACTTAGTCCACCGATTTAGCCACTCTTTCATCACCACACAATGGATTATTTTCAGCTGTAAAGCTCGGATCTTGATAAGGCATCAAACGTCTGTCCAGAGACATTTCAAACAATCCCCGTCCTGAAAGAGACAAATTATTATTATCAGCCCGCCTGCAATTAATTTGGGTGTCATTTGTAGTGAAATGAACTCAAAAAGAAATAAGTGACACATTATAAAACAAGCTAATTGTCTGGGCTTGGCGAGTGTAGTTTCATTTTATTTATTTATTTTTTTGCCCTTGCAGCCTGTTTCCCGCGGCACTTAGTGTGTCCGTCAGCAGCTGCAGGTCCTGATGGTGTGTCCTCGAGCAAAACACTCCACCCCTGTCTGCTCGCTTTTGTGAGCATTATATCCTCTGTTGATACGAATCTTGCCCAGTGTCAGTGAAGGGTCTGATGTCTTGGCAGCAGCTTGTTTTGTTGCGATCATCTCTCATACCATGAAAAATCTTAACTCTCCCCAACAATACACCCCTTCACTCCTTTCTCCATTTAAATTCCTTGAATTTCACGTTAATATCGCTTTAATTGGTCTTGTGTTTTGCTTTGTGCCCAGATGCGAACCTTCAAAACATCAGCCTTGTGTTTTTGCTTCTCTCAGAGGCTGATTTTCTTAATTGGTGTCCCCTTTTTGCACCTCTTCTAGTGTGGCTGTACATGGTCACATCATAATAGTATAAACTGAACAGAATTTTATATTTGAATTTATTTGGGAAAATGGGACACTTTCTTGCTTTGCATAATTGTTCATTGTTGTGGGATTTGTGACTACAGTAAATTGCAAGAATTGCCATTGCTAATGCTCCTAACTACCTTCTACTTCAAAAGTGGTCAAAAAGGAGGAGTTGAAGAGGACTGCCTAAGTGGCTTGTCCTATTGCCAAGACCACAAAATGTCTGTATAACTAGTTGTTCATATTGTGTTACCTGAATATTTCAAGCTCTTTTGATTTAGACTCTCATCCGTAATGCAGTACACTTACCGAGGCGTCTGATCAGTCAAGAGTTAAAGAACCATATTCACTGGCAGGAAGAACGAGAGGTCCCGAAACAGATGGCATGGCCCCCACAAAGCTCCTGTCTCAACATCATGGAGTCAGGCTGGGATTAAGTGAAGAGACAGAAGACAGAAGACATGAGACAGACCAAATCCATCTGTACCAAGGCCTTTAAGATGCTGAAATGCCAAGTACCTTTGAAAACTGTGCACGGGTGTACTGACGAGAACTGATGCCGTGCAAAAGGCCAAGGGATGTTTCACCGAACACTGAACTGATTTAGGTTTATTCTGCTTAATTTAGTTTGTATGAAGATGATTAATAAACAAAAACTACTCATGGAATTACTTTTGAAGGCACCTTTACATCTTTGCTGGAAGAAACATTCAGATTCCTTAATTAAGAAAAAAATGTAAAACGATTCCATTACAACATTTTTGCATTGAAAATATTATAATTAGATATACACATATATATTTTAATATGCTGTATATTATATTACCATCACATATTATCATTATGTATGCATTCATGCAAACCTTTCCCTGTTTTAGAGGGCTGCAGTCAATTTGTATCTGTCTTGTATAGGACTGCGACTAACACATATTTTTAATAGTGGATCAATATGGTGATTTCTTGGTTGTTTTGTAAAAAACTAAAGGAAAATGTGAAAAACTGAAAAATATTAAAATGACTAATAAGGAAAAACAGTAAATGGTTTATTTAAATGATTATCAAACATGACATCTACTTCCCTATACTGGTAGGTAGTATGAAAAAGTGTTATAAATGAAAAGCAGAGGAGTGAACGGGACCTGAAAAAAACGTAAGACAAGTATTTAAAAATTGTATCGAGGTGCGTACAGTACTCGAATCAATGTGCTCACACATCACAGTAATGTTTAGTTACAAATGACAAGTGTTTTCATTGCATTTATTTGTCTTTCACTTTGTCTGGTGTTGTATATTGTGGGTTATGGTTTGTTGGAATGCTAATGTGATGCCTGATTGATCCACAGGGTGAAAAAAAAAAAGAGTCTCTGTTTGGACCTAATGAGTGAGTCCGGTAAATGAGGAAATGTCAACAGTACAAACATCTTTTTTTAAGAAGTGCACCTAATCGTAATAATCGTGTTCTTACTCTTGCACAGACCAGAAGCTTCCTCCAATTTCAGATGGTAACTCTGCACTGTTCCCCACCCTAATGATTAGTGATGTGCATTATCATTGAATGAAATGTGCTTAGTGTGCTTGAAACTGAATCGGGAGGCGTACGTTTGCTTTGACGCCGCAGGGCACATACCAAGAGTCATTAGACGCGCCTCTTAGATAAAAAACGTAAACTCCCCTCCGCTGTAGATTCAGCTCCCTCTGGCTGATACAGAGCCTTATTAGGAAAATATTGTCTGACTTGTTCCTTCGCTCTGTTGTACAATTACCTCCACGAATGTGAGAGACAAAACGCAGTGAGCACTGAGAATAGCTTCAAGTCAGGGGATCTGAAGAGCGTGCCTGAACTTTTACTGATGCTTGTAGCATTGGTAATCTAGAAACTGGAAGTCAGTCATAAAAGTGGGTCAGATGAGCTGCTAATGCGGACACGTTTCACATCAAACAGAAGTAAACACATAAAGTCGCGTAGATACATAAAGCAGGAATACATAAATATTAAAATAAGATAATTATTTATCCCACAGTGGGGAAATTTGTGAGTGTGTTGCAGCAGCATACAGTTTAATAGACAGTTTAGATAAGAAGGTTTTATTTGTCACATGCACAGTTATACATAGTACGATGCACAGTGAAATGCATATTTTTTGAACCTGCAGCCAGTGGTAACAAAGTAATACAGTACAAACAGCAATAATTACACACAGCAAACAATATAAGTGTATATAAAATAAAATATAGACTGTAAACTTGAAATGTAAACTTGAAGGCGGTAGCTCGTATATACATACATTTACAATATTTGAAAGCAGCGATGTGATTAAAGTGCAGTGATGCAGTGGTATTTAAGTCCCGTTAAGGCTCAGAGTTGAGCAGACAGATGGCATGGGGATAGAAACTCCTCTTCAGCCTCTCAGTCTTTGTTCTCAGACAGCGGAAACGCCGGCCTGATGGCAGTAGGGAGAACAGAGAGTGTCAGGGGTGACTGGGCTGTTCGAGGATCTTCTTGGCCCTTAACCTGCAACATTTTGTATAAATGTCCTGCAGGTTGGGGAGGGGGTGGCTTCTGATGGTCCGCCAAGCTGAATGGACCACCCTTTTGAGGGTCAGGAAGTTCTGGTCTGGTGCAATTTCCCATCCAGGTGGTGATGCTCCCACACAAGTATATTTTAACATACACACAAGACATTAAAAAAACAATAACCCGGCCATCACAATCCAAAATACGAAAATAAATTGGAATTCATGGATAAACGGAGGAGTAATGACCATCTCGGATATCATTTTTCAGAATGAAGTTATGCCATTCAAGCAACTTAAAAACAACTTTAATTTAACTGATAACGAAATATTCCGATATTTACAGTTAAAAAATCTGATAACAGAAAAATTCGTCTTAAAATATGATACAGAATTGTCACCCATTGAAAAAATACTATTAAATCCAGCAGGAAAAAATAATTTAGTAGGTAAAGTATATACCTTACTGATTAAAGCCCAAACAAAAAATTATTCCTTGCAGAAAATATATGACAGATGGAATAAGGATCTTCATCATTCAGATACAAATACTGAAAGAATGCTTACATTTAACTAATGCTATCACTACCAATGAAAATCTCTGCCTTATACAATATAAGCTGATGACCAGGATATATTACACTAAGTCCAAAATACATAAATTTGACTCCTCTTCCTCCACCCTCTGTGTTAAGTGCTGCTCTCAGGAAGACACCATTATACATGCGTTCTGGGAATGTGTGAAGATTCAAAAGATCTGGATGGAAATTCAAAATTGGTTAACAAATAACTGCAGCATGTATCTTAAATTAACCGCATCAGAATGTCTCTTGCAGAAAACGGATCATCTGAAATACCCAATGGGATGGCAGGTGATGTTCTCCTCCTTAGTCCTTAAAAAAATAATTTTAAAACATTGGAAGGACACACAGGCCCCGACCTTACAAGAATGGAGGGGACTGATGAGATATTACTTAAACATAGAAAAAGCAATGCATGAGGACAGAAATAAAAAGCAGCAGTTTAATAAAATATGGCAGGAAATCTATAAAGCTTTATGAAAAGCACAAGTAAAGAAAACTGATGAGCTGGCTTTGATGGGGAACCTTCTGTGTTTTGTGTTTGTGAGTGTGGATGTGGATGTTTAGTCTATGTTTTGTCTATGTTAGGTGTGGGTATGTGGGGGGGGGGGTACTGGGGTAGTTGGAGGGTATGTGGATATGGGTGTAGATGTATGTTATGTGTAGCCTATATATAGGTGTGGAAGCCTATGTATTGTGTGACTGTGTGATTTGTTGTAATTGAGATTATGATGGCAAAGAACTAATATTCTGTTTGATATGTATATTGGGACTCCAATGTAATCTCTGAAAAGTAAATAAATAAAAAAAAAACAATTATAAAAAAAAAAAGACATTAAAAAAAAAGTAAAACTCCAAATACATACAAAAAAAACAGTTATTCAAGCACAATAGTAGTTATATGTATGTGTTCTACTGGGAGCAAGCTCAGAGCAGCAGGAAGGAAGGACCTGCGCTAACGCTCCTTTACACAGCGTTGGTAAAGTAGTCGGCTGTCGAAGGCGCTGCCCAGTGCTGTTATAGCGCCATGAAGGAGGTGGGATTGGTTTTCCATCAGGGATGACAGCTTTGCTATCATCCTCCGATCACCCACCACCTCCACAGGCTCCAAGAGGGCAGCGCAGAACAGAGCCGGCATTCTTCACCAGTAGTATGTTCAGTCTCTCCTTGTCTGCTGCTGAGATGCAGCCACTCCAGCAGACCACTACATAGTGGAGTGCTCCCTGCACTCAGAGGGACCCAAATGTCCTTAGCAACCGGCATTATTTCCAGCTCTAAATGTATTATTAATCAGCTTGATGACATTTTTGTATATTATTTAACACGTATGCTAAAGTTACATGCTAAAGGTGCCACTGACTTCATAAAGTGGATAGCTTTTTTTTGTAGCATATGGCTAATTATACCTTCTAGTGTACTAGATTATCATTCCGTGTTTTTGTAATATTTTCCAAAGTCATCTCAGTGGGGCATCTCTCGCATGAATGGACAGTTCTAATTGGCACCAGTTGGGGGGGGGGGCTTTTGCAGGTTGGGGGGGGGGGGGGGAGGTTAGTGGTGATTGAAGTGAGTGAGAATAAAACAAGAAGGCACAAAATAACCCCAACACATAATGACCATGAAGAGATGCAAAACAGCCACAGAAGCACAAAACGGCCACAAAAAGAGACCCAAAGATGCAATGTTTTGAATTTTCGCCTGATAAAAGCGAGCGTCGGCAGAGCACTTAAAAAAGCACTAATAACAGCACCATGGGGGTTGTCGTGGTCCCTAACATCACAGCACTGAGTCAGAAGATGAAGATGTGTGGACATGCTTTAATACCTGTTTCCGTCATCAAACCAAAATCATCACATCAAGTTTGGATAAATTATGATATCTCACACATATACATGTCAACTGCAGTTACTTTGACATTTTACATTAAATACATATCAAATGTAAAAGTATACATTTTGTACACACATGCTTGTCTATTTAAGTGGCTCTGCAGGGCTGTTTTTGTATTCTGTACTTTTGCAGTGCCTTCCACAGAGATGATTAAAATTCCAGCCTATAGTTTCACCTTATCTTTTACCAGTGTAAGGTACAGACCTGCTAATGTAAAATGTGACCAGATTTTGCGTGTACGCGAGTCTCCACTATTAAAGTCCTTTCCTGTCCCAGCAGTCTGCATCAACATGCTCCTCTGCTGCTGTGTCTCTGGTTGACCACAGACGACCTCATCATGTCTCCAATCCCAGGTGAACTGGAGCAGCTGCCTGGCTCTGAAGGCTGCCAGGCCTAAGAAGTTATTGCCTCTAATAGGGAGTTGTGCGTGGTAGAATGCAACACAGCATACAAATACACAAAAATAAAACATACTGTTTTAAAACCTCCTACTTTCTTCTCCTTTAGCAAATTGTAAAAAATTCTTCATAGGTGGCACACAACCTGGACATCAGAGAGCAGGGATATGCTCCCTGATGGTGTGAACCGGCTGCTTGCATTCTTGCTGTAGAGGTCAAAGTTTCAGACACATACCTGAAGCTAGTGGGGATACTAGTCTAGCCTTTTATTATACAATATATGGTCAAGCCACAATATCCTTGCCCTTTACACCTTCATCATTTTATTCATGATGATATGGATGCATACATCCCACAATTTGTTGGAGCTGTTTATGGGCTGAGCCTATGTTTTCTTACAGAGTAAGGGAAGATTGGATGGGGAAAAGGCCAAGAAATGAGGCCAAGGTACACACTGTGCACAAACCGCATGCATAAAAATAGTCCACAAACACATTTACATCTATACTGTGTGCTTTAAAATGCACGGTCCTCTTGAAAACCACAACTCATAAAACCATCTCAGTAAAGCTGTGAGGGTTTATCTAGTTGTTTGTCGTGCAATTCACAGCAGACAACTAGCAAACAATTCATTTTTCAGTCAATATACAGCCGACAGTGTTCCATTTATAAATACCAAACTTTATTGGTAGTTTCCAATCAACTAGCAGAACTTTTTCATTTACTGATAAGGTATTGTTGCTTGTTGCAGCTCACCCAGCTAGTGATTTTATGCATCTACTTTAACCCTTATATATGGCAATAATTGATTCGAGGTGCACACAAAATATCAATTTCCAAGCCTAGGTAGAACTGGAACTACTTTTTTAATCTGTAATATTGAATGTTATATAGAGGCATTGCTCAGGACGTGTTTTCCATTACATTTGAGTGGAATCAAAATAGTGTTTTGACTGTTGTGTAGGTTTGTAGAATGGCTTCAAAGAGAATTATGTGCCTCATGGTTTAGTCACGTATGTACGCATTTTTACTAGAGATGAGATTTAAAAGGGAACTACTGTTTTTTACAACCTGGACCTTATTTCTGGCGTAAAATACAATCGTTTACTCACCCACATGACTTTTGTGTCATTTGTAGTCGTTCGGGAGATATTTAGATCTGCGTATATCCATATAGTGGGAGTGACTGGGGCACAGAAACACAGCCTCTAAATAACGTATTATCTGCCGCGAAACTCGTTCATTTCACCAATATTTTGTTATGATACGCTAGTGCTATTCCCCGTTGAGTCCAGAGTTACCTGTTATCATCCTGGGTCTGTAGATTGACCTACAGACCCAGGATGATGTCTTCTGACCGGGATGATGTCATCTCTGAGGACCGCGTGCACCCACAACGGTTGGCTTGTTTACCTGTAATTTGCTACTGCTAGTTTTTTGCAACATGGCCCCTTTAAGGCTCTTAAGAGGAAGCCGAATCCCGTCGATCAGTTCCTTTTAAAGATGGTAGCCTGGGGTTAATGATAGGGCAAGATTTGGATCAGAATCATTCAAAGTTATATTCTACTGGTGGGCTACCTGACTTTGAATTCTTCTAAATATTGATTCTCGATTGAACTATTATGTGGGAAATTCAATAAAGCCAGCAACCATTTAACAGTGGACAAAAAAGTACCCACTACAAGAAAGGTGAAGATACTTTTTTAATCAAATGCCATGTGAAGCTATTTTTATCAGTTAACATCACAGACAGTGCAGTAAGCAGAACAGATTACAGCACCAGTTCTCCCTGGCAGGAGTGTGTCAGGCACTTCTCAGTGGATTTAGTCTTCTGTAGTAGCGTTCAATGTCTTCTGTAATTGTTCTCTTTATTTGTTTGTTTGTTTGTTTGTTTTATACAGATTACCCCAGGGCACAGTCACTTATGTGTCATCTGAAGAGAACAAGGTTGCCTAAACGACTGCATTAGTCTTTTCTGACAATGAGTTCCCCAAAATAGCTCCACAAACAAATGATTTTAATTGCAGCAATTGGGCAGCAGCAAACAACGCGGTGGAGCTGATGTCGCAGTGTGAAAGCAGCAGACCAAATCCCATTAGGTTTCTTAGAAAGATAAACACTTAAGTCGTAATTTTGTACAGCAGTGGTGAGGATTTACTGCAGCTCCCTGTGTGAAATGGTAGCAACTGATTTGGGAACAGGTTAAGTTCAACAAACTCCTTCAAAGCCTCTCTCTGACTTCATTGTTACCAGAAGCCATTTACTTCAAGTCAGAATTGGAAATGTTTTTTATGCAGTTCAAGACATTTTCATTAAGGATTCTGGCAAGGTACATTCTAACAAAGAACAGTAGTCTGGTGTTTTATCACCGTCTGTACGCTGTCTGTGTCTTTTGTGACACACAGACAGCGTATCATAATACAGGGCCTTTTGACAATGGGTTTTGACTCCTCACATCCACAATATAAAGAATGAGATTTTTATTCAGGAGGAGCACCGGCCTGTCCTGTGCACCACCATCTTTTTTACTTGCCCTCACATAACCAAGGTCATACGATTAGCCAGTTCTCTCTACATGCGCCCTGTGGATTTTTAAACTGTCCTGACAGGACACCTATAGGGGATGTCAGCGCCGCCGCTTTGATCCATTTGATCCCTGTACAGTTAGAGTGAGAGTTGTGTCTGCACCCCTGCATGTTAAGGACGGCCACAAGTACTTTAGCCATGCTAAACGTGGCTGGTCAGTTCACTGCTTTGTGGAAGGAAACATGAACCCAACACAGAAGGGACAAAAAACTGCACTTCCCCAAATGGCCACTTGAGACAGGCTTCAAAAGCGAATTAATCATCGTAGATCAATGATCTTCATTACAACTATGAGGAGGGATCATTTAAATCATCCATTACAATTGTGTTAAGGCTTAAAGGTATGTACAATTAAGGGCATGGATTTTGATTGACAGCTCAGTATCGTCACAGGTTGCACTCTGAGCTTGCAATCTGCCTTGCAGAAATCCCATGGGTGACGTCACAGAGCATTTATTCATCTTTATATATAATCAGTGGTCAAGAATTCAAAATCTTGACATCTATTAATCGTTGTGACTTTGATGATGCTCTAACTATTTTTAGTTGTTTTTAGCTGTTTTTTTCAGTGAGCTGTGCCGATACATAATGGGTGGACTGCCTTGAAAATTAACAACACATTTTTGACAATGTTTTGAACAATTAACTTTTTCTGAAGCACCATTATCAGGAAAACAAAAACTAAATTTTTGTTTGTTTATTTTGATGTAGGGCAAATGTCAGCAGGTTATTGACAAGCCTCACTTGTCTGTTTAATAAAAACATCATGACGAATATTATACCTGCTTAACAGTGCTAGGATGTTAGCATACCAATATTAGCATTAGCTCAAAGCACAGTCTCATGGGATACCTAGGAGCTATGGCTTCAGATGCTTCTTTACCCCTCAGTAACCTTAAACAAATGATTCATGACAATGAATAATTAGTATTTTGTTTCACAGAAAAAAATATATATTTAATCACATGAATGATCAGTTGTTGTTTTTTTAACATGGACTGGTCAGTTAGAGTTTGGCCTTGGCTGGCAAAATATATTACTAATGAACTTGAGTTGTGGCCTTATTAAACTTTAACCAGTGTAAAAAGTGAAAATAAAATACTAAAACTCAGATACTCATAGTGCAGAGCATAGAATTCAAAACCTGGATCTTAAAACACAGAATGTAAAATTAGCACAAAAGAAATACATTGATCTTGCATAACATTATGACCACTTTCCTAATATTGTGTAGGTCTCCTTTGTGTCTCTAAAACAGTTGTGACTCATCATAGAATAGACATGGGTCTTCTGAGGGTGTCCTGTGGTGTCTGGCAACACCATTAGTGGGGGCCTTTGGGCAGAGGTGGAAAGTAACGAAATACATTTACTCACGTTACTGTATTGAGTAGTTTTTTTGTGTATTTTGTATTTTTCAAGTAGTTTTTAAAATCGGTAATTTAAATTTTACTTGATTACGTTTTAAGTGAAGTATTGTATTTCGCTACATTACAAATCCCATCCGTTACTGAGTAAAAAAAAAAAACGTTGACTAACGAAAACCGAAAAAAAAATCGCGCCCGGAACCACGTAGTGAGTGACGTATGGTCAGCATGTAGGCTACCACTACCAAGCGCCAAGTCTTTCTGTAGGAGATTGAGAACGAGATGGAGGTGGATCAGAAGAGCGACGACGGTTCAGAGACAGTTTGATTGACAGTTGATTATTTGAAAAAGTTTTATGGGATGGTCAGAACTAAAATTGCACATTATACCTTTCTAAGGGTCTTACATGTCATGTGTGACATGTGTTATGTTGTCATTACATGTGTATACATTTGTATAGACTTTTATACATTTGTATAGATTGTTCTTTAATTAAAAACTAAACAGTTTTGGATGTATGACCCCTTGTCCTATTTTCACTACATGGGAGAGATCCCCCGCCGTTCTACAGGTTTTTTTTTTTTAAATGTAACTAAGTAACTTTTACTTAAAATACATTTTAAATTAGCTACTTATTACTTTTACTTGAGTAATTTTTCAGATGGGTAATTTCATTTGTACTTGAGTAATATTTCATCCAAGTATTGGTACTTTTACTTGAGTACGATATTTTAGTACTTTTTCCACCTCTGCCTTTGGGTCCTATGGGTTGAGGGGAGGGGCCTCTGTGGATCAGGCTTGTTCTAGTGCATCCCACAGATACTTGATCAGTTTGGGATCTAGTGAATTTGGAGGCAAGGTCAACACCTTGAGCTTTCTTTTCCTCATGTTTTTTTAGTTGTTCCTAAACCGTTTTTGTGTGTGTGCCTGTGTCTGGCTGCATCATGTTGGCGATGGATGCTGCCATCAAGGAGTGTCATTGCTATGGGGTGGGGGTATCTGGTCTGGTCTAGGTGGGTGGTACATGTCTAAGTAACATCCACATGAATGCCAGGTCCAAAAGTTTTCCAGCAGAACATTGAATCGTCACAAGATGGTCTATGTTATTTACTTCTCCTGTCAGAGGTCATAATGTTATGCCTGATCGGTGTATAAAAGTACATTAAAATAATTGACATATGTATGCAGTTAAGGACAGTGCAGACACAATGTTCTGTCTGGTAATATGTTTGTTTTTCAAGTCGTTCTTAGGATTAAAAGTCTTACATGTGACAAATCTGAGGCGTACTGCAGAGAAGAGAAAATAGACACAGAGAGTGTGCATAAAGAGAGAGAGAGAGAGTAGTGTTGCGTGTGTGATCTCCATTAGCCGCTCTGCTCAGACAGCCAGTCAGAATCACCGTGGCTGTAAAAGCCCACAGGTGAAGCAGCCGATTTTATACCTAAAAAGGTTTTCAATATTTCATTGACGGCTACGCACACATTACCTGTGAACTCGCCATATATATATATATTTTTTTTTTTTTTTTTTTACATGGCCATTTTAAGCAACTATGCTCTTTAAAGTTGAATTTGTCATCTGTGAAATGGGTGAGGCTGAGTGCGCTCCACAAATAGTAACAGATACAGGCTCTTGGTATATTCAGTTAGCATGAGAAATTAATGGGGACACAAGGAGGTATATTTTAGCTCCGAATTTCAGCACAAATGATTAATATGTATCCTGGTATAGGCTTACCTTTTCCGTCACACCTGTCAGCCGGCCGCTTTAGGAGAAGGATTTTAAAGCTCCGCAGGGACTTGAGCTACCCTCAATACATTGAAACACTTCATATTATCTCATATTTCAGAACATGCAGTAATTACACAAGGCTTCTTCATTTATATACGTCAAACTGTGCGCTCAAAGGGAGGCATTCACTACATTGTAAATGTATTGAGGTTATTCCGTTTTTAAACAACCACAACTATCGTGTGCTGCTAACCTTTGCGATCTAACTCGTAATAGCACAGTGCACCTGAATCAGACAGATATGTGTAAACCTGGAGGGCATGTAGTATTCAGATGAGGTCATCATGGCTGCCAGTTACCTCTCCACCCCTCGTCAACTCTGCAAAACTAAAAAGACAAGACTGTCACAGTGAAGATGGAGGCTGCACTTCTAACAAATACTACAAGTAATAATAGAGTCGTAGCCAGATGCTAACATCTGCAGGATGTAAAGCAGGATACTATTTCACTGCTTTTGTTTAGTGTGTCAGCTAACATTTTCTACTTAGTACTGAACACACGAATTACACTTACAGTACTGGGAATGCTATTCATTTTGCAAGTATTTGGTCCTAAACCAAATTATTGGACACATTAAAATGTCAACCTGCTGGTATAGCTAGCTCAAAACATAAGGGTTCACCAGAGTTGTCACAGATGATCCAAACGCTGGTGAAATAAGGTGCTTTCTTGTCAAAATTAAGAACGTCCTGTCCTTGCGATGCTGAAAAAGTCCATGCAGTCGTTACTTATAGGCTATATAAGTAATAGCTCACCGTAAAGCCTCCAAATGATTCAAATTGCTGCAGTGCTAAGCCAAAGCGAGAGCACTGACAGGAATTAGCGAGAGAGATCCTATTATTCCAGAAGCTTTTACAATCCACCTCCTCACATACAAGGCACTCAATAGCCAAACTCCGTTATATCTCAAAGAATTCATACCTTATTACTCCAGTAGACCATTTCACTCTCAAAGTGCAGGACTACTTGAAGTTCTCCTGTGGTTCCTGCGCCCAGTTTTGGTTCAGGAGACAGAAAGTTTTAAAACTTTACTTTCGGGTAAAACTTAAAGTTAGGGTTCGTTCAAGTGACCTTGACTCATCACTTAGTTATGCTGCCATAGGTCTGGGCAGCTGGGCGGCTTCTCTTGATTAGCTGAGCTTCTATCTTTTAATTTCTTCTCTCTCACTATCCGTGCAACCATGTGCTACTACTGTATAGCATGTCCCTCCCAAAGACACATCAAAGTCTGTCTATACGCCTTGAGGTGAACTACAATATATGTGGAAACATTCATATAAAGCCCGTGTGGCTGCACAGAATCTGATGCCAAGTGATATTCCACAAAGAAATTCAGAAAGAAGTGAGCTTACCTCACATTACCTCTGTCGTCACACGTCCATCGCTGCTGGTTAGCATCACCAAGCAAATTAGAATGTAACAGCATAGCAAACCCAAATCTCTCACCAAATTCTTTGCAGTCGAGCTGCACTGTGCTTCACTAACAAAGGCCATTGGAGATGCTAATTAGTTCAGTGGAATGGCAGGTAGCTCAACAGAGAGATGATACTGGGGTTGATCGTCAGTCTGAAGGGAGTCGAGGGTCGGACGAGGATAGAGGAGGAGCTCTGTGAGTTAGTGTCTCAGTGACACACACACACACACACACACACACACACACCACTTTAGACAGGCAAAGTCAACGACATTAGAGTGACGCATGGTCTATGTTCCTCAACTTAAGTTTTAAAAAATCCCTGCAACATTTGTAGCTATCAGATCCTGACAGAGAAGAAGAATGAGTGGAGTAGAAACAGCCAGTGTCTCTGTTTTTTTCTACGTAGATTTATTTTGGCCACCACCAGTCTGACAGTGGAAGAATGCAATGCTAGACAAGTCAAGTACTCTTTTAAGGGACCGTGATCGTCTGTACCAAATTTCACGGCACTCCGCACAAAAGTCACCAAGACATTTCCATGAGTTACCCGACTCGACACAATGTATTCAGCAACGCATAAATAATCAGGTATGTCTGCATTATTTACTCAACATCAGGTTCCAAATATGAACAATCAATGCTGAAGATATGGAAGGTTGTACTTAAAAGAACTGGACGAACAAAAGAAGAAAATCTGTGTTTACTGAACGTGACAGGACTGAAAAGCAAGCAAAGAAAAGGGTGTAGTTCAGGAGCTTTCAATCCGTTTTCAGGGTTACAAGACAAGAACTCTGTTGCTTGAAGTACCTTAGCGACCAAACATCTAATAGATGATTGTAACTGGTTGGGAGTTGCTTTTAGAAGAAACTGAAATTTCATATCTTTGAGTGGGTTCAGTGTTTTGCTCAAGGATACTTGAGGAGTTTCACTGCTGTTGATAGATTGCTGTGGATTCAACGTTTGTCCTTCCATTTATCAGAAACTTATATACTACTTACTGTACCTTTCTACAGATGAATACTGGTATGTTTCAAAGAACATCTTCCAGCTGCATTTGGTCCTCATCATCTGTACAAAATGGGTCCTTCTGCTCACGTAAACAGCTTATAATTCACGTCCGAGGCTGCATTCATATAGCCAGACTCATCTTTTATTAGAATATGAGTAATTTGGATTTCATACGGATTTCATTATTGGGTGTGTTTCAACTGATACAGAGAATAAGAAATACCTCTGCAGGTATTAGGGGAGTCCTACAACCATTCACAGCTGTTTTGTTAAATCCAAGTTCACAGTGATTGGATCATGTGTATGACTACGTCGCCGTTACTCTCCTGACCTTCACCGCACAAAGTGCAAACCAAACTATTGGCCTGGAACATAATCGGTTCCTAGACCAGCTTTCCCTGATGAAAATCCATATTATGCTGACCACATCAGAAAACGCAATAACTCTTGGCAGTGCATGTATCTCTGTGTTTCTATGATGCTGTGCTTCTTTCTTGTGTCAATTAAAGTCATTCTGAAACATTTTACATGTCATTTTAGATTCTTCAAAGTGAGTGAGCACATTTCTCTCCAATAACACTCTTTATTCTCTCAGCCATCTTCACGAGATACTCACCTGGAATTTTTCCCCAACTGTCTTGAAAGAGTTTCCACATGCTGAGCGCTCCTTGTCTGTTTTTTTTTTCTCCACGCTGTGGTCCATGCTGTGCTCCATTTCTTCACCAACCATCTCAGTTTGGTTTAGGTCAGGATGTTGACTCCATCACTCTGCCCCTATCGATAAGTGAAAGCCAGATGGGACGGCGCGTTGTTGCAGAATGTTGTGGCAGGAACAACACATGCAGATAACATCCGTCCTCTTCCTCTATCATCATCTCAGATCTAGACGCATCGTACCAAAGTGCAGATTTCCAGTGGCCTAACGCCCATTCCTGATTCTCTGCCTAAGCAGTTGTCCTCTTCTTCTCAGTCTCCCTCAGTAGTGCTATCTGTGCAGCACTCTGACCATGAAGGCCTGATTTGCACACCCTCAATAGCTGATGCCGAGGAAGAGCAGTTTCATCACACCGTTCAATTTTATGCACTTGAAGTCCATCTTACTGACTGATAGCGGTTGAGTATTTGCTGTATACCAACTCTACATCAACACAACAGAACTAATGATCAAGCATATTAATAAGGATAGAAATTCAACAACTTAACTTCTAACAAGATTCACCTTTTAACTGACAACATCCCAGAAGATGATGCTATGAAGCTGGTAAAGATATTCCCAGCAGCATGACTGTCTTTAAAGAAGGCTTGATTTTGCATGGATTGTCTTTTTTTTATTATTTTGTTTGACAATGCAGGAAAAAACCCTGAATGAGTGAGTCCAAACATTTGACTTATGTTAAATTTGTATAGTGTGATAACATAAAGAAAAATATATAATATGTTACAAACTGTATTTTATTGTATTCTATAGTTTGCATAATGAATCCCCTTTTAGTTATTATATTTGAGATTTAACATGTGCCAAATATATGTCTTACTATTTTTCTTTTATTTATCTAAAAACGATTTAACATTTCCTGACCTGACAGTTTAATCACAGATTTGAGGTTGAACACTGCTTTCATGTGCTATTCGTATTTGATAATGTAACAACCCCGTTTCCCCACAGGGATTATTGTTTCAACTAAGCTCTGGACTAAGGGGCTCCAAGCTGATCCTATTGTATTTTAAGCTTTTTAGTAGGTGCTTGATCCATTGCTTTCCAGCTCTTTGCTGACCCAGTCACCACTGAGGGCGCCATCTCCGGCGGTGGAACTTGTCTGGCTTTGCACCGCTTCTCTCTGTTTGGCTGTTTTATGAGGCAGAAAATGCCTCCGCAATACAACTGCTTTATGACGCATTTCAGGCTTGGCAGTGATAGGAGGGACATTGTATTAGCTACTTGTAAAATCGATGCGCCAGGCCAGACTGGAGCCATGGCTGATGTTTGGCTGCTCTCCTTGGCCCCCTGAGATCGACAGAATGGGAGATCTTTAATTTAGCAATGCTTTGGTTCGTCTAATGTGCCTTAAAGTACTGTAAGCGGTCACACGCTCACTACATGTGATTCTAGAGCAGGACATCTGGATAAGGCTTCTACCCATATATTCAAACATGTGGCAAGAGAGCTACAGGGAACACAACAATAAATAAATAAAAAACATAGAAAAGACAGTGGAAAACATACACTGGTGTTGAACAGATTAGAAAAAGTACAGAAAGTTATGTAAATACTACAGTAGAGATAAAACAATATATGTAATGAAATTAATATTCCACTGCCTCCCTGATGGTAGTAGCTGGCATTGAGCAGGTTATCATCTTATTGGCCAGCACAGCCTATTTGCAGGTAGACTGCAAGGTTTAATACCGCAGGGGTGGATGCTGGGGTATTTGGGGTACTGAAAGACCATTCAGTTTTTGTGATTAGCGCATATATAGCGTATATGCCGATCAGCCACAACATTAAAACCACCGACAGGAGAAGTAAATAACATTGACCATCTTGCGACAATTCAGTGTTCTGCTGGGAAACTTTTGGACCTGGCATTCATGTGGCTGTTACTTAGACATGTACCACCCAACTAGACCACAGCAGGCACCCTCAACCCATAGCAATGACACTCCTTGATGGCAGCAGCCATCCCCAGTAGGATGCAGCCTATGCAATAATAATAGCTATATGGATCATGCTAACTTTTCAATCTTAGCCTCTGTTGAAGCCATTCAGGGAAACAGTGAGTTGCACTAAACAGCATATATCAGGACAAGTTCCCTGCAGCTTTCCAAAAAAATAAAAAATAAAAACACAAAATTTTACAGGAAGGACACGAAGCACTGTCATCACGACCTCAGCAATCAACCCAGTGACCGATTATGGCATTTTCAAGCCAATCGATTGTTAATTTGTTCATCCATGCATTCAGTGACAAACGGCTTTATGGACAGATTTATGTGGATCTAGATACATTTGCTGATGATGCTTTGACTCACTGGATGACTCTGACGGACTGATTGAGATTTACATGCAGAGTTCTGTGCAGCACTGAAATATTCCTCTAATGAGTGTGCATTAGCGTAATCAGAGTGTTAGCACTCCGTACGCGTTTGGAGTTGAAATGCGTGTGAACACACACGGAGGGTTTCTGAACACAGAGGTCTGGTGCGGAGGCTGAGAGTCTGAGGCTAAGCTGTAATTGAATACCAACAGGAGTGGTGTTTCGGCTGAGACCTCTGAAGGAGGATCTGACCTTGAGACGCTGCCGCTGATAGACAGGCAACACAAAGACCCGGCTGGTTAATTAGATTAAAAAACATGGATCCCAAGGGATGGAGATGTGACAAGCACATTGATTCACTACATCTCCTCAATTTCCATCTCTCCCACTCTCCTCTCACCACATGCCTCATTTTATATTTTATCCATCTCTCTGTGCTGTATATCTCAGCCTTTTTCCTTTCTCCCTTACTCCTTCCCTTTTCTCAAGATCCGGAGAATGTCTCTTCAACGTACAAGAGTGAGGAATTAATAGGAGTTATGGCATGTTCAATAAGTGAAAGTGACAAATGGTTTGATAGGTAGTGATGTGAAAATATAATTTGTCTAAGACATAATGTCATCGCCTTATCTCTGATAGATGACTGCTCTTACAAATGGTTTACTGTCATTCCAAAATGTCATTGTCAGTAAAATATCTGTCCACCATGACCTCTACAAAAGTCGCGTCTGCTTCGTTTCCCCATGTATAAGGGCAAGTAGCATTTAAATAACCATTACCTGGTGCATTATAATACTGACAAGGCCATTTTTCGATTTTGTCTCCAGACAGCATTACAGTAAATATATAAGTAAGATTTATGTTGTGGAATTGTGACCACATTTTTAAAAAATAAAAATAATAAAAGCACATAATGCGAACCAATTTATGGATGACTTACTGCTTTTGTGTTCTTGCAGACCTCCAGAAGTCTGCTTCTTGGTCAGCTGCCATGTACAGCGAGTCGAGACACAATGATTTCAGTCGTGGGTGTTTTTAAAGGGATAAATAATTTCCTAAAGCTGTTTCCAGTTGTAGGGGCGGCACGGTGTAATGTTTAAGCACTGACGCTTCACAGCAAGAAGGTCCTGGGTTCTGGGCTGGTGCTTTTCTGTGCAGCGTTTACATGTTCTCCCTTGCACCTGTGTGGGTTTTCTCCAGGTGCACTGGCTTCCTCCCACAGTTCAAAGACATGCTTGTTAGGTTAATTGGTGATTCTAAACTGGCTGTAGGTGTGCGTGTGAGCGTGAACGGTTGTTTGTCTTTCTGTGTTACCCCTGTGATAGACTGGTGACCTGTCCAGGGTGCACTGTCTCTCGCCCAGTGACAGCTGGGACCCTCTAGAGGACAGGTGGTTACGGATTATGAATGACTAAATATTTCCAGTTGTGGATGAATATATTTCTGGTACAGCGGTGAGCATTTGCAGCAGCAGTCGTGTGCAGGGTGCATGCGAGATTTCTCAACATAAAGAAGCCGGTGAAACCGCTCCCTGTTTACGACAGTATAAAGTGTATCACATTCACTGTCTGACATTTTATTTGAGTGTCCGAATTCTGTGTGTACGGTTTTTACAACAGATACTGTAAGGAAAAGATGAACGGTATACTGCCACTTCCTTCCACTGAAGAAAAATGAAGCCAACATATTTCAGAAAGGCAGGGAGCATCTTCTGTTTCCAACATCATTTCCAGCCACAGTCAGCGCAGTAGTATCTCTGCGCGAGGAAATGTGCAGATATCTCCAATAACCTAACCCCAACGCTGATTGACTCTAGCATTAACACTAATGAATGAGGTATACACAGAAAAATAAAGGCTTTAAATAGGTTATTTTTTATTATGATTTTATAATGGCAACTTTTAAGATGGAATGTTTTCTTGCAGGTTACTAAATTCATGAGCTGACGCCACAAATCACTCAACACACCTTAAATTCTACTATGACACCTTTAACAATTGAGTTACATTGTACTGGTTCCCCTGCACGACATATGCTTTAGGTTTTTGAGTTTCATAAATTAACAGTATTTGAAAAATACATATGAATTTTAAATACATTTTTCCCTGTTTCCTATTTTGGCTGTACAATCCTCTGGTGGCTTTAGATATAGGGTGAAAGGACATCCATGTTGGGACGAGTCCAAGGATTCAGCTCTGATGCTTTTCCCCTCTACTGGTCTTACTGAACGCAGGAATGACTGCAGCCTTGGGAAAGCTTCCCAGGTTGTGCTTTCACATTGTTTGTCAATGCAAGATGGCAGCTTGCAGTGGTTTTTACTATTGTCTGACGCACATTACTGAGGAGTCCAGATGAGACAGACAGAAGAGCAATCACATTTCTTAAAGGATTTCCATGCTACCTAGCAAGCAAAGTGCCACATTGTGTTACTGTTGTTTTACTGCAGAGTAATTAGTATATTCAGTGTTAGTGTTTAATTATTTTAAAATACAGACTTGTAATTGAAGCTATTTTTTACCATTTACCACCTGTTCAGCACTCTTTAGCACCAAGTCCGAGACATGAGAGCTTTCAGAAGAATTTGGTTTCCCGACTGTAATCATGGCTCAAAACTATCAAAACTAGTAATTACTATAACTCTCATGTGATTGGGTTAAAATTAAGCCTGAGTATTAATCAAGAGCTAGTCAGAGTAACTTGCTCCTTTAGCTAGCAGGTTAAATTTGTAAGCAGTTGTTGAGCTTTCTAAAGGCGACTTCTTAAATGTTTTTGGTTGATTAAACTGAAGAGAAAACTATTTTAACAAAGCCTTGATTTACATTAACTTCAGGGGAAGCCTAAGATGTAGACTTTTTTACTCGTCCCCACGGGACAATTAAAAAAAAAAATAGTAGACATGTTCTAATGAAGAGATGGTTATGAGCATGATTACAGTCCACAATGGCTTTCTCTTGTCCTAATCTCTGTTACTGCCCTGTCTAGCTCCATCCCCACCACATAACTGACCCAGCACACGCCACGACAAAGATGACTACAGGTGACTACGGACAGGCAGAACATCTGTAGCTTGGTAGTGCACATGTTCAAGGACCAGAGCCTCCTCAGAAAACAACAGCCATGTTGTCATGCTGTGAAAATATATAAAGTATCACCAGCATTATTCTTAAAAGTACCACAACTACTGTCATTCTCATGTTGCTCGAGCTGGCAGTCATGCTGGCACTGGAAAGGGCAGAGGCGTCAATCACGGAGACAGAGGCAGAGGCAACTCTCAGAGCAGACCCGGGAAGAAAGAGCTAAAATGCAGCATCATTCCACTCCCTCCCCGCTCCCGCTCACTAATTAAGCCATCCCCTGTTAACAAGGCTTCAGGCCCTGCTCTCTTTGGAGGGAAAGACTTAAAGGACACCACGCGAACGCCTGACACTTAATCGCTACATTCTCGCGCGTCAATCACTGACCAAAGAAAAATGTCAAATGAGCCAACAGCAGATGCGTGCTTTTCAAATTATGTGGAGAGGCTTTGATGAACATATACAGGATTACTTTCAAGATCCCATGATAATGCTGATAGATGGTGGAAATCATTTTGCAGTAGGAAGAGTAATGCAGATTGACTAAAAAAGACGTATTGATCTTTTTTTTTTCCAAAGTGGAGTATAATCCTGATAAAACCTGCGCATTCCATGATCCTATTAAATACTGAAGACCGTAATTCTCTCATCAGCTTAGTGCGTACAGCATTCCCATCCATACACAAAGGAAAGAGCTCGAGACATTCATCTGACTGATTAACAACTTCAGTCATTGTCTTTTTTAATTACAACAAAGTCAACAGCTCCATTACTTCCCCTCCTATCTAGCTTTCATCCCTGAGGACTGTTGTATTGGAACAAAACATTGTAGGCCTCGTTCTCATCTGTAGGCCAGCAAGAAGGTCTGAATGTAATCGGCATTCTGAAGAAGGCGAGAAATCGAGACCTGCAACCAAAACGTGTCTCTGTGGCTCTTTGTGGTAATTAGTGTTCCTTCTGCCAATTGGGCTCAGTTCTGTCGTTCCCCTTGAAATTGATTTGCTCTGCATCCAGTGGGCAAGTCAACTAGCAGCCAGTCAGACAGTAAACCAATCTGTCAGGCAGTCAGTCAGTTAGTTGCTCAGCCATTAAGTAAGTCAGCTGGTGGTGGGGGGGCATATCTGTCAGTGAGTAAACAGCTGAAGAGCTGCTAAACAAGGAGTTCAAAAAGTTATCCAGCTGATAAACAACTCAGTCAGTCAGTGAGACAGCTTTCAATGCAGGCAGTCCATCTGCATGTCGGTTGGTCAGACAGTCAGTCAGTCAAACGGTGATTTATCAAAGATGTACCAGTCAGTCGTCTCCCTGTCTTGTGCTATACTGGCTATTGAATCTGAGGCAGCTTGCACCCAGAACGCCGTGGAGCTTTAAGAAGGGAGTGATTGATGACACGATGAGCATAACAAATGATCTACTTCGATCAGTGCGGTTCTAAAGCAGCACAATGAGAGTTACGACTCGCCATTAATGACTGTAACGTTTAACAACAGCTATAATACCAGTCGGTAGTGTAGATGAAACCACATTAAGAATGATAGAGATGATAGTGGCAATTTACTTTAGATTATCTCCCAGCAGGAGACAATGTTGGACATTATGTTTTATCTAAATTGGGGCAGCTGTGCGCTAGAGGTTACAGAAGCAGGCTTATGATTATGAAGTGTCAGTGGTTTGACTGAGAAATGCCAGATGTTAAAATATGGGAGAGGGACGTCAATGAGGAGCACTCCCAATTCGTGCCATCAAAGTGCTCTTGAGCAAGAAACCTCAGCTAGACAGTTAACCCTAGAGTACTCAAGCTCTTTATTTTAAAATAAAAGGACATTTTAGTCCTCGAATAAAAATTGGCTCCATACTTGTCATCTGAATCATTAAAAGGTGGCGGATATTTTTTACTCAGTAATGTGTGAAATCAAAGCAGCCCTGCAGAGCAAGGTGCTTTCACAGCCAGGCTAAAAATGGATGCATGACTCTACTGTACTGTAAATCATCACGGCTAAAAGAACCAAATGGCATAAACAAATCCTTGCGATCAATTTGTGTGTTACGCCTTTTAGCAACACCACCATTACTGCAGTGGCAAGTCTTACTGACTCATGTCTGCTGCTTGTGTGCTCACGGTGACAGCCGTATGGGTGGTCGCCTTTTACTTTTCACAACACTTCCACAGAAAGCAGACCGAGTTAACTTAACCTGTGCGATCACCAAAGCCTCTAGAGAACCTAGCCCACTAACCCTAGCTAGAGTGTTCACTAGCTGACCTTACTAGGATCACCCATAGACTGTAAATAAAGATGAACTGTGGAACAGCACCTCAATAGTGAAGTCAAAGCAAGTAGAGCTCCCCCTGGTGACTGGCTGCAGTATAGGTCATAAGCTCCGCCTCCTGCATGTTAGTGGATAGTGGTTTCTCTCATTTTAGTTAGTTAATATAATGCCGATGCATGTTCATGTGTCTGGATAACATTTGTATAATATAATACATGTTGAACATGTTTCAGATAAGTTTCGTTTTAGTTAATTATTTGATGCTATAGAAACAGGATGTGAGCTTATAATTACTACCAGTTGCCATGCCAACCATACCGTAAAGCAGTCCCGTAGGACCGTGAAAGTAGGAAAAAATGAATAAATAAGTACAGTGTATAATCTAACATTTCTGGTGGAGATAGAGCAGAAATTAGTATTAATTAAACGAAAATGCTAGTGAGTCTGGAGAAAGTGTGGGTGGTCATCAATAATGTGGCTCCACGTGTCTCCACTCTCGGACCATACTGTGCAGACTATGGATTCCAAATTCACAAGATGGCGGCGCCCGTATCCCTGGGAAAATAGCATCAGATTGGCCAATGCAGTGGGCCAATCTGTGGGGACGCATTGTCCATATTTATATACAGTCAATGGTTTCACCATGTTAAGCTAATGCTGGTCATTGCGAGGCAAATAGAAACCGGCTACTGTTAACAACAACAACCTACCCTACTATATACTGTTATTAGGGACAAAGACACTTCTCTTAAAATTCTGGTGAAAATCTTGGTTCTCTGTACCAAGCTTTGCAATGTGTGACTGGGGAAATCTTTATAAAGTCAAGCCTTGTATATTTCACATTCAGTTATTTCCTAAGTTGACGTTTGCCACTATTGTTACAGCAATTGAGAACTGCATGCATCCAGATTTTCCTGATAGATGTTGTTGTCAAAAGTAATGTTATAAAAAAGGGCAAAAGAGGGAAATCGTACGGTTCTTAGAAAAGCTTGCATTCAGTTGCGAAAATATTAAAGGGAGACGTCTCTACAGTAATGGGGACTTGTTCAATTCCAGTACTTTCGTGCATAAATGCCAAACACAAAGAGAGGAATAACAGCTCACTGAATATGTTGACACATTTTATTAAAACATCTGAATTCAAAGCCCGAGGGCATGAGCAGGAACACGTAAATCGCCTACCCGGTGGTTATTACCTTTACTAAGGTTTGTGGTCTTTGTGTTGTTGTGTGTACGCCCTGCATATTTCTCCATCTTCACAAATGCCAGCTAAAAGTACAAAAGCTGCTCGGTGTGTTCAGCCGAATGTGCCAGAAAAACAACATTCTTTTTTTCTTTTCTTTTTTTTTGTCTGTTTCATGAAGTATATGAATGAGATATTTGTTACATTTGTTCATTTCGCAATACCCAATTAGATTGGGAAAACAAAGTGAGGAAGGATGGCTAAGAGCAGTGACACAGCCTAAACCAAATTAGAAAATGACAACGTGATTCAAAGGCCTCTGGTGTGGAACAATTAATGGAGTGTGCAGAGTTAGTGTGATAACCACGGAGCTAATGCTGAGCATCGCTGCCAGAGCAAACAAACACAAACACTTCTGATGGCAGATCTTGGGTAAACATTAGAGTTTAGTGATGCTCAAAAGAACAAGTTTCACACTCCACCCACTAAGCATGTTTCTCACATCGGCTCACATGGGTATGGGGTTTTGGACTAAATGTAAGAGGAGGTTATAAGGTCATTAAAATCGTTTGTTGTCTCATTTTATATAAATGAATATTTTATACAGGAGAATTCTGTCTGGGCCTACAGTGTCAGAACAGTTTCACAAAACTTCAATAATATGACTTTCAAAAAAAGGTTACTCCTTTTTCTCTCCTTTATTCTTCCCACTAAGCATTGCTCAGTGTAAACCCTTGAATCAGCAACCTCAGAAAGCTAAAGTAATGGGAAATGATATGGGAACAAAAGGAGCAGCAGTTCTCTGTATTCCAAAATACAGAAGGTCTGAATCCTTCTGTTAAAATGGATTATGTGTCCTTTCACTACCTGGATTTCTGTGTGGCTGGGCCTCCTGAGTCAGCTCTCCGGTCGATTTCTGACATTTTCTAAAGCACTGGATGCAGATCATGTTTATCAATGAGCGATGTTCTACATAGAGGAGGAAGCATATTAACTCAGCCCTCCACTTTCTTCTGCTCCGCTTGGCTCAAACCCAGAGACCTGCACCAACACTACACATCCTCTGGGCCCCATTTCCTGTTGGCACTGAGTCTGTTTGCTGAATCACCCAAGCCTCAATTATTCAAATTCCACTCGACATGTCATCTTATTGTGATGCATCTGGTCACTCTTCTGTTAATGTCTGCCTTTTTTGAGAGGTGGTTATTTGAATTAAGTTTTTGTCTCAAGCTTATTGGACTCAGAATAGAAAGAAAATGATGCAACATGTTGTATCAAATGCATGATACCACATTCACTGAAATCAGTCTTCACTGGGTGCACAGACCGATAAACTTGTGATGGTTCTGTAGATTTGGCCACACAGCTCATGTGCACAAAACAATCTTTCTCCAGCTGAGTATGTTTTGTTTGTAGGACTAACACTGTCTGACTTTATGATACGTCTGGCGCCATCGTCCTCCATCACCTTATTCGATCCCTCACATCCCACCACTTTGACCCCTTACATTTTTCCAGAGCATCTGTTTTCCTCAAGTTCTGCCAACTCATAAACTTCCCTGCATCAATTAAGGCGTGGTCTTTGTTAATGAAATTCTTGTTTGGGATTTATCAGTTTAGTGTCATAGCTAATTTGTTATAATTAGAGTAATGCGAATGAACATTATCATACATTTAAACTTTACATATTTAAAACTAATTCATCAGATTGGTAATGCTATATTTGAAATGATATTTTTCACCTGCTGGTGGCGCTAAAGGAAAAGTCACAGGATCTTTAAATTCAGGAGGATTAATCCTGCCATGTATGCCATCAAATGCTAGTTGAGTTATTTTAGACTGGGTGGGCTGACAGATAATATCATCACTGAAGCCATGCAGCTAACATGGGTAAAATAAAAAAAAATTAAAAAAAAACAGCACAGCTCTGTGGTGCTTCAGTAATCAACTAAAATGATGATGATGTGGGTCAAACATTGGTGGAACCACACTGATGATTAAGCTGTTACTGAATAAAGCATTGTTCATTGTGTTTGGCTACAGCTCATTACTATTCACAGTCTTTGGTGTGTGTGTTATGCTATGTCATGCTACATTAGCTTATAATGTATTATGCAGATGCAAAAAACATGCTGATCTGTTTGTACCAAATGTGCTGGGCAGAACGATAAAACACTTAATCTAACAGTGGCTTTAATCAGAATGCAAGGATGTGTAATCATCATCTGACAGTTTGCATTACCTTGATAGTACACCTGAATTATTTTCATTGCACGTTTCTGACCACATACATCTTCCGAAGACTACTTGTTGAAAGAATGAGATGAAATTGTACAGTGGCAATTACAGATTAATACACCAGAGAAATAGTGTAATAGAGCTCGAAAATCAATTAAAATGTTCAGACATAATGCTTCCTTTTTTCCATTTAACTCCCTTTGGTGTGTGTTTGACCGTGCTACATATCCACGTTGCTCTTAATCAACTGTACTGATGAATGTTTTAAAAGGTGACTTGTGACATATTTATATATTATTGATGTTTGCAGTGGAGGAAAGAGGCAGTCAATGCAAACAAAGGCCTAAAATTCAATATACCTTTATATATACCAGAGGGACCTCTAACAGAGGCTTGGGAGATAGCTGTTCCTTGTGCTTGCCTTCACCTTCCACATCTTTTCTATTTCCTCTTCTGTCACTATCTATCACTACGAACCTGCTCAGCTGTTTTCCAACCGCTGCTATGTCTGGTTGGTTAGTCATCACCAGTTTGCCAGTCTGGCATTATGTAGTAAACATAAACATGTTAAACAAACTGGAATATGGTTTATGTTTTAGATAAATGTAGTAGCACCACCACAATGTAGTAACTTGGAATGGTTTATAGTAAACAGGTGTGCCCGGTTATTTTGTGGAAGTTCTTGCCTTTTTACCATGTTTGACACCCTAAGTTGTTGTGTGTTGTGTTATGGAGCAGCAGGGTTGGTGCACAATTTTTTTTATAGTGAATACAACTATTCGGCTGCTGTTCTAACCACATTATGGCAAGAACCACTCAACTGAGCAAAGACAAGCGACAGTCCAGGAATGTATCCTTAAGTGGAGTCTCAAAAAAACATTGAATGCTATGATTAAACTGGCTCTCATGAGCATCGGCCCAGGACAGGAAGACCAAGAGTTACCCCTGCTGCAGAGTATCAGTTCATTTTACCATCCTCAGTAACGACACATTAAAAGCACCTCAGATTAGAGCCTACGTAAATTCTTCACAGAATTCAAGTGGCAGACACACCTCAACATCAACTGTTCAGACAGTGTGAATCCGGCCTTCATGGTGGAATTGTGGAACAAACCACTACTGAGAAAGAACAATGACAAGAAGAGTAGAAGAAAGAGAAAAGAAGCCGGGAAATACAAGGAATGGACATTAGACCAGTGGACATATGTACAGAGATGCAGAAAAAGCGAGTGGATTGCTTCTACATGTTGGGTTCCTACAGTGAAGCATGGCGGAGGAGGTGGGATGTTGTGGGGGTGCTTTGCTGGTATTCAAAATTCAAGCCTCACTTGCATTTTGTAGCCACATGCAATCCCATCTGGTTTGAGCTTCATCATTGGACGTTGACCCCAAACATACCACCAGGCCGTAAAAGGGCTATTTGAGCAAGAAGGTCAGTGATGGAGTGCTGCAGCAGTTGACCTGTCCTTCACAATCACCGGCACTGTATACATTATATACTCTCTAGCAAGCAGTCTACTCCCTCTACCGTCTGTTCATAATGGCCCTTAAACTACATAACCGCTAGGGGGCGCTAAGGGTCCTTTTCTTCTTCTCGCTGTCCTTATGTGATGCTCACGTATACTATCCGAAAATCACAAATAACGTATACTTGACTGAGGTGAAAGTATTTACTAAATATTGAAATATTTAAATGATTTACTGCCAGAAGCACTGCAGCTGGGAGACAAGACAAGCCATAAAATAAAGAGAATAGACTATTGAGAATAATTTAATAAGATTCATGGGAAAATATTAAAATGTAAGTCAGTGATTTTGATATAGTGTAGGCCAGCAGAGAAGGCTTTGCTGGCCCTGACGCCCCACCACTGGTATTTAGAAAGCATGGTAGGAAATGACAAACATACATACATGTAGAGGCGCTTTTTAATTACGTCTTCTGGTCGGACCGTTGCACCACGACACCAGTAGCGTAAAGTTAGCATGTTGATGCTGAACGGCAGTTTTATGGAAATTCTGAATTTGGAGCAACTCAAAATTCAGCCAGCTGTTATCCAGGCAAAACAACACCTCTGGTCATTTAAAGAATAACCATGAAATGAACTGTGATACCATTCTGACTTCTAGTATGGTTAATGCTTTATGAATCATTTTATTATTCATGTGCCGCCTGTTGAATAACTTTAACTGAGCTCCTCTGAAAGTAACCATCAAGGTTAAAGTAGCTGACACAGCCTGTTGCACAGTTAATTAGGTGGAGTCCCTCATTCTAGCTGTAAAATAATGATCAGCAAAAGAATAAGAAAGCAAATAAAGAAGCTAACACTATGTTAACAAGGGGATGACTTGCATATTGGCTTGTTTCCAACTAAATATTCAATAACTATTTGTTACATGTATTTTCTGGGCTTTGAAGCCTCTATCTGACAAAGACAATACAGAGAAACAGGGGAAACAGGGAGAGAGAGGAATGACAGGCCACACCTGGTCCAGCCATGAGTGGCTGTGAATCAAAGACGAGATCTGTCCATCCAGACGTATGTGTCCATCCAGTGTACCCCTTAACCACTTGGCTATCGGTTCACCAACATGCCAGTAACTTCAAGAGTCACTACGGCAACAACGTCCACGGCCCAGCCATGTCCATCACTTTTTGTTTCAGTTGTAGTTTGTGCTACTTGCAGATAGTGTTTACTCTAAATGCTTCACCAGTGTCGCCAAATTACTAAAGAAGTTGAATTCTCAGGACTGGCTTTCAAAAATTATACATATGGTTCATTCATTCATTCATCTCCTGTAACCGCTTATTCCTGTGAAGGGTCGCGGGGAGTGCCGGAGCCTATCCCAGCTGTCATCAGGCGAGAGGCGGGATACACCCTGGACAGGTCGCCAGTCTATCGCAGGGCACATGTGGTTCGTGTATTGGAAATACAAACCGCAGCAACCAAACAACTAAACAGAAAACAAAACACTACATACAATATGCTGCTGGTTTAAATCAAGGCTAGTTCCTTTACAATGTATATATAATCTTTTTGACATGGTAAACAGATACAGCCTTGGATTATGACTTTAAACTTGCAGTTGATTTAGATACTGCATATGAGTTCACTTAAGCACTACTATCACGCCAAAAACACACCACGCAAAACACATTTTGCTTCTTGAGCGATCACAAACCACCACAGCTGTGGAGGGCGAAAGGAAAGAAAGAAAGAGAACTCAAGCAAATCCTACTGAGTCTTGTCTCAGTTTGGGGTGAACTGAATATGTCTGCACTTTCAGGTGCAGTTAGAGCAGATGGTTCTCAGCCATGTGCTTTGGGAGGCAAGAAGTTTGCCAGCAACCTCGGGGACGTCAGTTTGTACGGGCCTAGTCTCATCTGAGGTTATTTTTACTGAGCATTTAAGAGCGGATAGAAAAGAAGGATTTCTACTGGCGTGACTGTAGAAATTATTGGCACACTGGATGAGGATGGGACAAATACAGGTGTAGTTAATCCAGTTCAAATATGCATTTAGCCGGCATTCTTATCCCGGGAGACTTCCAAAGAGTGTGCAGTAAAATAAGCCTCAGTTCCCTTATCACTAAGGAGGAGCCAATAGGAAGGAGTGTACAGATCTTTTTAGAAACATTACCAAAGGGAATGTTTTCAATCCACAGTCTAAAGCACCAGAATAACCTTGTAGCCCATCAAAGACAAACAGAACATTAAGTATATATGAGTTTGATTTGAGACAAGCTGGATGTTTCATTGTGTATGAATCACAGTTAATATGTTGTTTCCATGTACAGACCTTTGTATGGTAAGACATATCATTTTCTGTAATTCTCCACCATCCAAGCAGTCTTTGTTCATCCTCTTACGTTTGACACTCCCTATTTTAAGCCCCACATGTCATGTCTCTTTCATATGAAATTAGGCTTTGATGAATATTGTATGAAAAAGAACCTGCTCGCAAAGAGACTGACCTTCACAGCTGCTTTGCTGCTGCGTTTGAAGTATCGTCAAGTCCTGTGAGCTTACCGAGGCACTTAGACTAACAGGGGTAGAAAGAAAAGGACTGCAAAATATTTAACTAACATAGGCTTGATTTGAAAAGGCTAGCCGGGAGGCTCAACAGGCAAGGGCTTAATCACGAGGGCGGTGGTATTTGAAATGGCACTTTAAATGCCCTTTCTCCATGTTCTGTATTGGTGAGCTGCCTACGTTTGTCCATTCAGCTGCACAGCTGTGATAAAGGTTAATCTGTCCATGTCAGATATCACAGTGTAATGGCTGTCTCTGGATTAAAATAACAAACCAGGAGAAACCCAACTAGCACACACACACACACACACACTGAATACATCATCAGCCTCTGACTGTGTTCCATTTGTAATTTCCAGGTTTTGCATACCTTATCTCCCTTTATCAATGTGCGTCCATGTAGTGACCGCTCTTCTTTCTAAAGGCACATCACAAATAAATATGACTTGGCTTAATTTTTTCCCTCTAACAGTCTGATGGTCTGCTGTGCTGCCAGCCATCTGAAGAGTTTTGAGTAAATAACTACTGACTTTTTAATCAAAGACGCCGAGGCTTATGGCTCCACCTTAGCACACATGCCTCCAACATCTGGGTGACCAGCTGCTTCTTCCACTAATCCGATCAGCTCCTTAATGTTCTCTGAGAACATCTGGCAGCGCCTCAGCTCTTTGATTCATCTCACCTGGCAGAACCTTGCTGTCTTGCCGTTACCTTGCTCGGTAAGCAAAAACCCACTTCGAAAAAAAAAATGTCAACACACCTGACAAGGACTCATCACTAGAAAAGTGGAGACGTGGCAAGTCTGAGGTGCCAGGGGAGTGTTTTTTTTTTTTTTTTTTTCCTGCAGGGTTGTTGTGTTTACACCAGAGCCTCAGGTGACACTGATCGCTGGCTCATTTGCTCTATTTAACGTGTCACTGACAGTTCATACTCAGGGTTATTGGGACCAGCGGCCTGTTAATATCTGCTGCTCTAATACAGGGCAGAATGGCTGCAGGCTTCACTGACTGCACACTGCATCCTTCACTTCCCTTCAAAGTAGAAAAATGACACAGCCTTGATTGCAGAAGGTGACCAGGATGATTGCCCCTGTAGATCTAAATCAAACCTTTACACACAATTACCTTTCAAAAGGTTGTATGAGACATGTTGGAAATGTCTTGAGAAATAAATGATACTTCTTGGTAATGCTGCACCACCATTAGTAAGGATATAATAACTGAGGACATAGGGGGTAACATGGTTACAGACCTGTGTTCTTCATCAATGTTCATTACAATTCCAAGACTGATGACGATGCAGTATCCAATAATGCTTTGCAAAATCCAATCAAGTATTCTATTTTGAATGTAATTCAAAAGCGTTTCGCAAGTTCAAGGGGACAGTCTGAGACTCTGGAGCCACAAAGTAAACAATAAATATGCTAAATATCAGGACAGACATTCATATGCGGAGAATTTTGTCAGACAGGCCTACGGGAAAGCTTGTGCAGTGCTTGGCCCACTTCCTGTTCAAAACCTGGGCTGCAGAGCGTCTGTTGGGGCAGCTGTCCAAACTACAGCCCAATCAGGCTCTGTGCCATCTTTCTGCAAATTCAGGCACAAGCTGTCAAGCTCAAGAAAGCTCTGGCGCCCTTGTGGGTGGCGGAAATGGCTGCCATTTAGTATGGAAACACAGTCTTGGTAAATTTAGATGGAGTGACGCAGAGGACGGCTCTATACAGTACGTGCAGCATGGTTTCTCTCAAAGTAGCCTCTTACCATAATGGTCTGGCATTCGAGATGCTTATCTGAACAGCTGCGTGGCTCTGTCTGTAGACATCACAGGCGTCGCGGCTCTCAACCTTCCCTTTTGTGCCTTCCGCCCTCTCATCCCATCCATGTCACTCTGCTGAATGCCTGGCCTAAATAAATGCTTGGAGAATCTGTCATAAATTGTACACTGTGCTCTCTAAAAATGTCTCTATTTTGGGATGTGCTGCGGATGAGGAGCTGGTTTCACCCAGACTGCGTGGTTCAATCTCTCTGTACTGTTGAAATTGTCAGCTGCGCTCATTTTAACCACTTGAGTGCAGGTTCTTATGAACTCAGCCTTGGCTAATCCGCAGCTGGACTCCTCATAGCTTCCTCGTGGAGATAATATTATTAGATACCATGTGATAAATCTTGATCGTTAGCAATCTGCTTTGGCGGTATTTGGGGAAGAGGGGGAGCATTAATCAATAATGTGAGTGGCCTGATCATCCCTAGGGGGCTGTACAATTCCTGCTCAGTGTCACTGGTTAATTCAATAAGCCACACAGCTGTTGATTGCCCCTGCAGGAGGACCTTTCTCTTTGTTCTTTATGTGTGTTTTATAAGGCACACCTCAACACAATTCACACAAAGTGCTGGCTTCTAACAATGTGATCATGATACAGTATTGGCACCAACAGAGGTGGGTCTTAAAACCTTATAGCACTGCTGTTCACCTTCACTTCCACAGTCTAGCCTTACAAATGGAGATTTCCTGCAGAATAAAGATGTTTCAGTAAAGGCGAGGAGAAGAAACTTCTCTTTTGTCTCCACATCTAAACCCAACTGAGCTCCTCTGGGATCAGGTGGAAAAGGATGTGCGCAACAACAATGCGCTGCCAAAAAATCTACAGCAACCGTGTCATACGAGCGAGCCAAAGTGGACAAAGATCCTTGCAGAACAGCTGGCTCAGTTCACATTTCCTCCTCTTTCAAACGCAAAGGCTGAATCCTCGCATACATATACACCAGTCAGTCTGCCTTTCCCATGTTGCAGTGGGTCATGTTGTGCTCCGTGCATAACCAACTCAGACGTGCTTAGCAGAAACAAAGAGAAGCCGGCACAATTGATAAGAGGAAAAAAAGGCAGAGACGGAAAACAAAAAGCTAAGACACAATGCTTCACCGTGTTTTTCTCTTGCTCAGTGAACAGCCCTTGGCACGTAATTTGTTTTTGCCTAATTAAGTAGCATGCACACGGTTTGTGAGGTGCCATTGTAAGGCACTGTGATGATCTGTCACCTATGCTGGGAGCATGGTGTGGATCTGATTGACTGTGACACTTCCACTTGGTGGATAACCTTCAGCACAATGAGAGGGAGGCTCCTTAGCTACTTCTGTATTTCAGTGGGACGGGTAAAATTTAATAATGTTCCCACGTCATCACACAAAAAAATATAACACTTTCAAAGATGCCTGTGCAGTTTTTACAAATAATAAACCTGCACAGATTCAAAAAGTATAAAAGAAAGACTAAAATCCGACCTTGTCAGAAGTGTTCTTCAAAAGTTTTACAGACCTCCTTTTTATAATGGTGGACTAAGGGAAAAATGCAATTTGGGCTGCAGGGATTTTTATGCTGCAATGCCGTGAGCAATGGGAAGAATTAGGAGCACGGCTGACTGGTGGAGCCGTATCCAGCTCCATTAATGCATTCACATGTCGGGGTCAAACAGACTGCACTCGAAACCCCCGCTTCAAACAGAGAAATGACAAACTGAAGCAGTTTGGGGAGGTAGTAAGAGCAAGATATTAAAGAGGGGGTGTTATTTTTCTCTTAAACACACAAGAGCACAGATGAAACTCACAACACAAACCATTACATAGGGATTTAGTATAGCATTAGCTCTATATTTCTCTTTAACAGAAGCAGCTGATAAGCAGTATTTTTCCAAAACACTACTTTTCTCTGGTAGTAGAAATAAAGGGAACCTATAACAATGTTTCCTTATTTTCTCTCATATAAATTTCTGGAGACTTAGACTTAGACTTGGGAAAAGGCTTGGTCACGGTAGCTCAAGTGTACATAATAAAAAAAACTCTTAAATACCACTAGTAATAAAAAAAATAGATGTGAGATAGTTACAAAAATAAAATTAAAATAAATACAATAAAATAAAATGGAAATAGAAGAAATAGAGGTAGAAGTAAATATACACTGTATACATAAGAAGGATAAATATTAATGTGTAACAATGTGGGTGAAGGAGCATTAACATGAATAACATGGAGTAATCTGTTACAGAAAGATGATTGTTGTACAGCTGGACTGAGAAGGATATGACTAAGGGGCCCTTAGCTAAGAGCCCGGAGCTAATATTGCCCATTTTCAGGCAGAAACTCAACTGAGGGGCTGTGCAATATACAGTAAGAGACACATAAGGATATTTTTAACTGTGACTCATGTAAAGCTACTAGTGGAGTATGTATATAATAAAAACACAGAGATGGAAATTATGGCATTATAGATGCCCTTTAAAAGATTCTAAAATACTCTGTAACCGTACACAGCATTGATTGGTAAGGATGCAGCAGTGTAGAGCAGTCAAGTGCATATTTAAGACTGTTTTCAGCCAACACCTTAAAGGGGAACTACTGTTTTTTACAACCTGGACCTTATTTCTGGCATAAAATAAGATCGTTTACTCATCCATATAACTTTTGTGTTATTTGTAGTCGTTCGAGAGATATTTAGATCTGCGTATATGCATATAGTGGGAGTGACTGGGGCACCGGAACGCAGCCTCTAAACAACGCATTATCTGCCGCGAAACTTGTTCATTTCACCAATATTTTGTTATCGTACGCTAGTGCTATTGCTAGTTTTTTTTAAACATGGCTTAATATTTTTTCGATTCTGAGGTTGTGGACAAACCATAGCAGTATCAAATTACAGGTAAACAAGCCGACCGTCGCAGGTGCGCGGGGCGCTCAGAGATGACATCATCCAGGTCAGAAGACATTATCCGGAGTCTGTAGGTCAATCTACAGACCCCGGATGATGATAACAGGTAACTCCGGACTCAACGGGGAATAGCACTAGCGTACGATAAGAAAATATTGGTGAAATGAACGAGTTTTGCGGCAGATAATGCGTTATTTAGAGGCTGCGTTGCGGTGCCCCAGTCACTCCTACTATATGGATATACGCAGATCTAAATATCTCTCAAATGACACAAAAGTTACATGGGTGAGTAAACAATCATATTTCATGCCAGAAATAAGGTCCAGGTTGTAAAAAAAAGTAGTTCCCTTTTAGTTATGACTCGTTTCTCTTTTATCTTAAATCAAGGACATTCGAAAAAAAGTTGAAACAAGGGCAACTGGATTGGAGTTATGCCCCTCATTCACGTAGCTTATTCAGTTCTAAAAGACTAGTGGGGTTGAAATAGTCCCCAACATAACATCTGTGGGTGTTGTTCATCACTGATGACTGAGAACCTTCACAGACTTAAATCAAGAACCCATTTTCTTAAAAAAAATACTCTAAATTCCTTAACATAGAACATATATTTAAGAACACAGCAAAGAGTAATTACCCATTTGGATGGACAGGAGAAAACACTCATTCTGTACAGCTCTATATAGAGAGAGAGAAGTCCAGATAGGTGTTGTTTTTCTTTTGCACCGTCCTGTCTATTCATCCTAAAGCTGTAGATACTGTCAGGAGGCTATTTTAAGATACAGTTTATGCTCAATCTTTCATCTCTTTGTTTTTTTTTAAAAAAATCCTATCAGTGGAAAAAGTCAGCCAAAGCCACCTCCTGTGACATCTCAAACTAGGGCTGAACGCCTGGTGTATCTCTGCAGGATCACAGGTGATCTGTCATAGCAGGCAGGTGTTTTGTATGCCATTCAGGGTCCCATCAGAACAGCATCTGCTGCCTCCACCTCCCCCAATCAACTGCCCTGTGCACACAAACACGCACACACACACACACGCCCTCTGTTCTAGTAAGCTTTTGAATCTCTTTGTGCTCAACGCCCTCTCCAGCCTTGCTGTTTATCTGTACTTTCCCTGACATAATTCACCTCAACGTGGAGTCAACAGAGCCGTGCCTGGGTACAAGTATTTTCCGAGCAGCGGGGTTTGGCCTGTCAGCAGACCTGCTTTGCTTTAAAGCTACGTGAATGCACAGGGATTCGGGGCAGTAGCGGTTGAATGGGCACAGTGACAATTAGTTGCGGTGGGAGACACCAAGAGGCATCTCTGGCTGTGAATATGCATGCCGTGGTCCTCAACTCCTTGTCACTGGGACTTAATAAAAATGCACGACTCAACAAGGAGCACTGAGCAGAAAGATTAAACTGGGCTAAGCCACCAAACTGCCTGCATCTCTTGAATTTTACATCTCGCAGGCCTGGAGGCACAGTTTATCCCTCTGACATACTCCACTGGTCTCTGAGGCAGATCCGAATGAATACGCCGGTGTGTGTGTGTGAAGTGATACAGGAAGGCCACTCCAATCTCACCGCCAATGGACTGGAACAATGCCACCGGAGCTCACCGACACCGCACAACTCCTCTCTGTCTCTGGACAGGCTTTAGATAAGGACAACAATGACCAAAGGATTCCTGACATGGGTTAGCCTGGTGGCTGTAGATCTATCAAGTCTGCACAGATAAGACAGGGGTTACTAAACATGACTCATATACTGTATAAGGCGCTGTAAAAGGAAATCACTGCTGCCATTGTGGTATCCAGTTCAAGCATATGCCAGACAGTATTACTTAAAAATATTGGAATTTGGAATTACAACCCAAGAGATGAATATTCAGTGGGCTAATGACCAAGGCAAAAAATATTTCTTTGGTCAAAGTGCTTGCTAACTGCTATGCAGACATTTTTTACAACAGCGGTGGGCCATCAGGGCCAGCAAAGCCTTCTCAGCTGGCCTAAACTTTATCAAAATCACTGACTTACATTTTAATATTTTCCCATTAATCTTATTAAATTATTCCCAATAGCCTATTCTTTTCATTTTATGGTTTGTCTGTCTCTCAGCTGCTGTGCTTCTGGCAGTATAACTTTGCATTAGAGCTTTTATCCAATCATATTTCAGCCATCACATGTTGCCAGAGTCAAAGGAATTGGCCTGGCCTTCACAATTAAAACTGCAGGCGGCTGAAACTTGAAATACACTGTAATGACACTGTTATTTTAACCAATCACATTTCAAGTTCATATTTTTAGGCCTTTTCTGTGGCCATCAATGTTTTTGTGTCCTCTGGTTGAAGGGTCAGAGCGAGTTTCTTGTAGACTTGTACCACCCACCTAGACCAGACCAGGCACCCCCACCCCATAGTAATGACACTCCTTGATGGCAGCAACCATTCCCAGCAGGATGCAGCCTGACACAGACACACAAACAAGCCAGATCCACAGAGGCCCCTTCTCTGAACCCATAGGACCCAAAGGCCCCCATTAACAACATCCTGTTACCAGACACCACAGGACACCCTCAGAAGCCCCATGTCCGTTCTCTAATGAGTCACAACTGCTTTGGAGGCACAAGGGAGACCAACATAATATTAGGTCATAATGTTATGCCTGATCGAAACAATGTGAAAATACATTACTGCAAAATACTGCTTAAAATTCTGTGAGAAGTATGGGCTCGCAATAGGATTATTTAGAGTAATTGATAATACCGTGTGCACTAATGACAGTGGTGGTCTGTCTGTCTGTCTGTCTGTCTGCAACCTACTGTCTGCTTCTGTTTCACATTCACTGGGCATCTTCATTGCAGTAAGGAGAGGATGGATACATCATTCCACCCTGTCTATATGTATTCATCAGAGGAAGAAAGCCTTCACTTGATATTCAAAAATCAAGCATGTTACTCTGACAGCGCACAACGTCTGGTTTCCAGTTTGTTTTCTTTTGTTCTTTCTTTGATTTTCTTCCACTTCTTCCTCTGGTCTTCCTCTTAACTCCGTCCGGGAGAAAGGATTCATTATTTGAATACATCGGCTCTTTCGTTAATTTGTAGAAGAGCGAAACTGAGACTGATGCCCCCGCTGACCCGAATCTACCGTGTCTAATTATTTCGTCTACCTTTTTTTAGGTCATACCTGGTGTCACAGCGCCACACTCCAGCAATGTTAAGTGGCGCTTTTAATGGGTTTTCTGCCACAGGTTCAAGTTAAAAAATAAGGACGGCTCTGTATTAGGGATCAAAATTACCTGCGAGAGGGGGAAGAATCATTCACTATCTGGGGAAGGCAAAAGGTGAAATGAAAAATTGAAATGAAGCAATTCCAGTCTCAAAAATGATCTATTAATAATTCCATTACTCTTTTTTCATGTTACTGTTAAGGAAACACATGTATTTACCTGATAAAACTGTACACAACTTTACCTCCTCTAACCTTTTACACACAGCATGGACAGATGAAGGGAGTGTGTGACGTTTGAAAGCTTTCTATGTTTTAATTTACTTGACTTATCACGTGCCCTTAGGCACAGGACCGACTTCACATCCACTTCACATGTAAGTCAGCGTCACTGCTGACTAAATCCTGACATTTCAAAGCTAAAAAGAAGAAGACACTCATCACAAGTCACCCACAAGGTCAATAAAATGGGAATGTAACCCATAAAAAGGAAAGCAGTACTAAAGAAAATCAACAGGTTGAAAGCTTAGCGTTTGAACCTGTGCAAACATGTGGTTCAAAACTGTGAATACCAAAAAGAATTGTACATTTCTGTTATTTTAATATTGCACAATGATGCTTCAGAAACATTACAGGTAAAAAAAGTCTTGCAGTGACATTATTTTAAATCAGGAGAGTGTACTTTAAAGGATAATGCCCCCCGACTATTATTTCTAAAGTACTGGTGTGTCAGCTTACATCTGGTTGTGTGGAAGCCTGAAACTGTTATCGTCATGGTTGATAAATCTGCTAGCCGTTGTCTCTTTGAAACATCTGATTGTAAAAAGAAAAAGAAAAAAATAATAGCTAGAAATGTCTACCAGAGCTCAAAGTGACACCCTCACGTTACAGATATTGAAATTATTCAAAACACGTTACGTTTCTTACAATCACAAGTCTTATTATTTAAGGAGCTGAAACCAAAAAATGTTTCAGACATGGTATGAACATATCTCTTCATTAATATCTGTCAGTCTGATTATCGTTTCAGCAGTACCATTTCAAACGATGACAAAAAGTATTTTGTTTTGAATCTTACTTTGTAAAACTACCTTTTTAATTGCTCAAAGGTGATATTTGCTTCTGAATTGTTTGGTTAAAGTGTAAAGCAGCATGAAAAGACATAAATTAAGCAGTTCCTTAAAAAATACTATCAAAGATGCTGCCACTCCATCTGGGTTAACCCCAAACTCCCAGTTTGGTGGCAGTTACCAAAGTCGACACATACGGGGTTTCCAGTAAACGCTGAGTTTGTATCATGTGTTAAATCTCTGTATGAGTGTCTCCGCTTGGTCAAAGCCTTGATGGAGTCCCCTCAAAATTGAGATTACTTGGTTGTAAGGAAAACTTACTACTGAACTGACCAATTTTTTGTTTATCTCGATTCAAAGGCCATACAGGAATGACATGCTCTAGTTAGCATGCTGCTACAGAAAAGTCTAGACAAGACAGACAAGAAGTTTACAGTAGATGCTGTTACCCCAACTGTCTATTACCAGAAATTATGTCACCATTTTAAAAATAAATAAATAAATAACGCACTTCATGGTTCGACCAACAAGGGAATGGCTGTTGGAAGCTCTCTGTGCAAACACCCACAGTTCATTTGAGTCTATCTGGATAAGTGATGGATTAAAATAAATACATGTATTGCTCTGATGCAAGAAATGTTCAATAAGACTGTCTGACTTAGAAAACTGAAAATCCCTAATTTGCAAAAAAAAAAAAAAAAAAAGGTGAGTAAACTGAGTTTATCCTCCTCTATAAATTGAATTTCAGTCTTACTCCCCTGACACCGAGACTTTGCTTAACAAGAGGAGCTGAGACAGAAAGCCCAAGGCGCTGAAAATGAAGGACTGTTTAATCATTTTTGTCAGAAGGGGCGTCAGAGCTGGATTCAAGCAGACAAGGCTTCAGAGAAACAGGATCGTCCTCTGGGGGGAGAAAAAGTGTGTGTCATACGCAACACCTTCGCAACTGGTACTAGTCAAGCTCCTTCACTGGATGAGCAGATGCTCAATGGCGCTACACACCTACAGTATGTCAACACAGATTATTTTACAAATGTGGATTAAAACACTCATTTTCAAGACATTTCTGAGCGTAGAATTTAGTGTTTTTTGCTCCTAAATAAGTAGAGGGGTCTAGGAAGGTCAAAGGTTAGAGGGCACAGATCATCTGTATCTATCCCATCACATTTATACGCCCCTCTTGGGCTATATCACTCATAAAGTATTCTGCTGTGATAAAGGTACACAGATCTACCTCCAACTCAAAACACCATACCCTGCCTGTTTGCGTATCTGAATGTCTCAACATTTCTTCTGTCTCTGTCCAGAAAAGACAAGAGCAAATATTCACTCCAAAAAACATACAATTGCTTTCTATAGGCGACCAAACTAAAATCCACTTATTATGTTATGATGTTCTTACTCATATTACTATATTCATATCACCAGATCACCAGAGTGCAAGACAGCTGAGATCTCAGTCTCATAAAACGATACTTAAATTGCTCTATACATCACATGACCAATGTGCCGTGGGACTGTACCTTCTATGCTCTCTGAGCTAAAGAGGAAAATATTACAGAGGTAAAATGCAATTTGATGCTGAGAAGGGCATATTTCTGAAAGCGAAGAGTTTTCAGTGTCATTCAAATCATTTCTATTTTTGGAAGCAGACACTGGTGTTTTTGTGAAATGGATTAGTGTAAAAATTATATCAGAATAGTTGTAACCATAATGAGATTCTTTGATTTTGTAACTACTTCTTACCCATCTGCCTTGTCTTAGCTTGGTATGAAGGGCCGTGCTGGAGGCAAGAACTCTACCGCGCAGACTCTGGTTGCTAATTAGGGCAGCCCCATTTCCCAGAACGCTGGCACTCGTGTACGTGTACTCAGAGTAAAACATGTTTCGAACTTATCTGGCCCAAACTTTTTGGCTTCTTTTCACTTTTCTTGGTAGTTCAACCTTGACGTTTCGTGAGTGATGGTATTCATATCCACGGAGGTTTACTTCGTGCAATGAGCTCCGCAATCCGAGCATCAGTATTTATAGATAATCTTTGTGCCATAGCTTTTTTTCAGCGCCAGGTTGCTAGTTATTTGATTTGTAATATAGCTCTTCTGATAGCCGCTGCCGACTAGTGATGCAACTGTGTTTTAGATTACGTTTGGCTCAGTATGGTTTCCTACTTCTTCAGGAAGTTCCTCACCATGTGAAGTCAGTAACTGGACAAAACCAATAAAGTTGTGATGTTCCCCGTCCCCCCTTTTTTAATTATCCTACTTCAATTAGCCTCAACTGGAAATAAAACGTATATGTTAGTGCTTTTTGCAGAGGAATCCAGTCAGTTTAGGTGTAAACTGTATATCTGGGGTTTCTTAAAGGGCTATATTATTGACAAGGCTAAAACGTGTAAAAAAAAGAAAAAAAAATACGATTATGAGAAACTAAAATTGACCGGTGAGCTAAGGTGAGCTACTTCTAGCTGAGCTTATTGCAGCTCTGGCATCTCTAAAACTATCTACCTAAATACTCCCTCTACCTACAGTGTGGTCAGCTATTTCATATACACAAATCCTCAAATAATGATTTGGCTTTCACGGAAGTGAAACTTTCATTTGGAATAAACGATATCCCATTTAATTATTGTCCGGATGTGAGTCATCTTGCAGTCTGCTTTTATTAATTGTTAGGGTGGAAGGTGTGAAGCCTCAGCCGGGATCCGGGGAGGCCATCCACTGAGTTGGGAAGGTTTTTCATGATTGTTGGGAGACGAACAGGCGGTGAGTCAAGGTCTGATTAATATTGAAGCTGTGGTGTCTCCTGGATCCACTTCACGTTTGTGTGTGTGTGTGTGTGATACGCCAAACCACTCTACTTTGTGAAAACTTGGTGGACCAGCTGCAGCTGTGTGTTATAAAGGAGTAAACAAAAGAGGCACAACATCTACTGTATACTTACCCATGTGCAGGCTCTTTTTAATTGTTTCCTTTCTGAATATGAAATTTAAGTTATTGACATTTGAACTGAATGATTGTAATGTAGGAGAATTTCAGATTTAATAGTATGCCATTTAAGATATTAGAAAGTGTGTTCATGTATAAGATGTCTACAGATGGTATGTGTAAAAAGAGTAAAGGGTTGTGCAGGAGTCCAGATGTTCTATATGCATACAGTCCTACTTCTGCTAATGGCCTTTCCCTGTTCTGCATCTGTATGCTGGTCTCGGAGCTGCTTTCTCTGTCAAGTCTCCCTGGAAAAACAGCTTTAATCTCAATGGGCTTACTCAATTGTTAAAGAAGGTTAAATAAAGTCACTACAAGTTAAATATGAGGTTAAAGAAAATAATAATCACTGTGCCACATTATGTTCGCCGGAGTTTGTCCCAGTTTTGATCAAGCTACTTGCATGATCTGTATCTGGTTCACACTAATATTAATATTGTAACCCTTTTTATAAAAAGGCAGCACGGTGCACACATGAAGTAGCTGTTAATCATGTGTTGATGGGATGCCCTGACTTGTTTGCTGATGTAGCATGGCATTCAACAGTGTAATTTAAATCTAATTTATGAATTTATTACAGACCTGCCGCCTGAAGTCATCATTTGGCTGGCAGTGTTTGATACTACTATGTTACAGCACTTCTGTTATTACTACTCACACTATCACTGTGATTGCTGACACAATAGCTGCTTTATAACCTAATTAAACAAGTAGTTAGACATGTTCAGAGATAGCCTTATTTGCTTCTTGCAGAGTTAGTTGAGAAGACTTCATACTGTTATGTCTGTGAGAGGGTTTTCTGTGAAGTGTTCCTTATTAGTCTGGTAACACGCCGTTTGGATTTCATTATGGCGTGTTTCAGCTGATAAAGATAAGATAATACCTCTGCACACAACTGGATAGTCCTACAACTGATCAGAGCCATTTTGTTGTTCATAACTTCAACTCCATGGTGCTCAAATGATTTGTATGACCACTGTTACTCTTCTGTCCGTGCATCAACGCATAAAGCCCTCCCAAACTATTTGACTGGCCTGGTAGATCATTCCCAACTGATTGGCTCCAGAACAATTTTTATACACAATTATTTTGTGTGCAGGGGAAGTTGGATGCTTGTTTGATGCTCTAAAAAGGATGTATGATAACAGGGTGTCATAATCCACAGTTATGACTGACAGCTGCTCTGAATAAAATTCATATCGAGGCACCTATAAATCTCCCTTTTAACCACACAAAACAAAAAGTTGTTGCAGTAAATTGCACATCCTGATATCCAAATCTGAGTTTATTTAGACAGGCATTAACTGACTTAATTAGTTAAGTAGAAGTTAGAAAGAGGAGGGAAAGTCAATCAGAAAAAAATAGCTATGTAGCTAGCTAGACAGTTAGCAGTTACTAGCCATTTTTAGAAAAATGATAAGTATACAGCGAGCGTTGGTGACAGACTATGACAGTACAAGATCGTGGCAGATGGGCTACATAAAGTTCAAAGACAGGAGGCCATTCTACAAAGAGACTTTCAGCAGCGTTCAGCGCCCATCAGTATGTCACACATACAGTGCCGTACAGTTAATACATTACTGTAATACAACAATCACACACAGTATAAAACATCTCCAGACCCTGATAATTGTCAGCATCCTGCTCTATCTCTGTCTCTTCACGTGTCTCTCACGTGCAGTTGTTGTCTTTATCTTTTTACTGCGACTTCGAAGAAACAGCATAAATGGTTCACTAGGGAAGTGTTTTAATCAATGTGTCTTGTTTATAATGTCCACTGACATACATTTTAAGTTTGCTTTGAAAGAACACGTAGCATCCATTAAATGGATTGTAAATTATTTAGAGATTTTTCTTTCGCGTTACTATCTGCCCATTTTCTCATCCTGCTTCTTCCTCCTCTTGGATAATCTCTCTGTCCTCCGTCTCTCTCTGTCTCTGTTCGCCTCCCGGCCTCTTTGCTCTGACAGTCACACACAAACATATTGTATTCAACTAGAAAATATCAAATAAAGCAAATAAACAGAGTGTGACGCAAGTTAACAGGAGGTTGGGGAAAATCCAATATAACCCCCGCTCGGTTATGTGGAAGCTGCCATGGCTTTATGACTATGATCTTGACTTTGACTACATTTATCTCTCTATCATGATTTTTGCTGTTTTCATCCTGCTCTCCCTCCTCTCTATCCTCCTGCCTCTAACTTTGTGCTGTTATCCTTAAGGTAAGTCAAGCCAAGTCAAAGTTAATTCATTCATCTTCTGTACCCGCTTATTCCTGTGAAGGGTCGAGGGGGTCTGCTGGAGCCTTTCCCAGCTGTCATCGGGCGAGAGGCGGGGGTACACACGGGACAGGTCGCCAGTCTATCGCAGCCAAGTCAAAGTTTATTTCCAATAATAATAATATAATTTCACTTTTGTTTTTATTTAGTTTAAGGAAGTTTGCCTCCATCCATGACTGTAAATCCTTCAGACAATTCAGCAAAGCCAAGCCTGTATAGAGGCATTGCTGTTTGTCTATATTGGGGCAGCATGTACAACGAAAAAAGGATGGGTCCCAAAATAGACCCTTGAGGAACGCCACAGCTAAGGTAAACATAGCAACACAAAGTTGAAACAAAGGCGACTGGACTTGTTGGATTAGTTTCCGCTATATTTTTCGGATAAACAATGACCTGGATGACCGAGAACCTTCACAGACATTCAGGATTTCTTTATTGTCAATTTCCCTATACGTTCACGGCATACAGAAAAATTGAAAAAACAAAAATGACATGACAAATATGCCTTTTCCAATAAGTCAGTATTTTAATTTACTTTCCAAAAAAGTAAGGTAAGCAAACCATGAAGCTCTATTCAATCAAAAGAGGAAACTTCCACTAAGTAAAATGAAAAGGTCAAAGGTAAAAGAGTTTTTTTTAGTGTCATTTCAGGTGCAGCACATAGTAAGATGGGAGGATATTCCTCCAGAACCATGGAGCTACATGAAGACATAGGACTAAGTACAGTACTGGGGACTGAGCATAAAGTGTGCGTTTGCAAGCTAATGCAGATGGTACAAAACAGTGCAAACAGTGCAGACAGACAGTGTCAACAGAGCAAGAGACAGTGCAAAGACAAACAGTACAAAAGAGACAATACACTTGGGAGACAATGCACTTATAAAAAGCCATTACACAAAAGACCCTTGCCGACTAATAAGCAGACTAACTGAGTATGAGTTGGCTCAAACAGTGAACTAGTCTCTGTCAACTAATGTTCAACACTGTTTACAGAAACTTTTACAGAAAAGTAAAGGCAGACACGTACAAGTACCTGTAATGACCTCCTGTTATCCTTTTGCACTTTCACTTGTTAACGTTTCAGATAAGATGTGTTTTCAGTCTGCACCACTGATTTAAAAGAACACGATTTGTGTTAAGAAATTACCTCTTCTCCTTTCTGATGTGAGCAATGCAAGTCTAATTGGCAAAGGGGCACGTGAATGCATCGCACATCACGTGACATCAAGAACATGGCATTAAACGTCAAGTGTTTGAACTTGTACCGTCTTCAATAGACAAGATATAACTTTAAAAGACGATAGAAGAAAATAATGATAGATGCATTGTTATTACAACTAATATTTTTCTTTTAGGGGTGCTAAAATGACATTACTAACCTTGCCTCTGACCATTCCCCTGTTTCCAACTCTGGCCACCAATGTGTGTGGGCTGCCTCTGGTTGTAGATGATATCACCAAGATAGTGCAAGATAGTAGCATAAGCGGTCTGCCAAATATGTTCAACTACTGATTAAATCATCAATTAGTATTCCTATATAACAGCTACTTTAAACCTGATATATATATTATTTTTGTACCTCAAACATACTTTTATATAGTTTCTCTTACCTTATTCTATTTTTTGTATTTTGTACTGTTTTGTTCCCTGCCACTGGAACACCTTAATAAATACAGTCCTATCTTATCTTATCGGGATTGTAAGGGTAGAAACAGGTAAGAGGAAGTGGAATAGATTGAAGTGTAGTCTAGGTGTTATGATCCTTCAAGCCGACTATTAGATTGTCAAAATAACTGTAACATGAGTTTCCATTATGCACACCTCCACCTGCCAAAATTAATTTAAAGTTAGCAAAAAAAAACGTTGATGACGTTGATGTGTCCACTGAAGAAAATACAGCACAGTACATTTATGAAAACGGGAGAACACAATAGGTTACACTGATTAATTTAGTTTTCATCAAAGCGTGTCACGCCACGTCAGGTGCAGACATTTGACCACATTCCTTTGCGCCATCTTTGAACGAACAGTGCAATTACAATCTATTCACATGGTACATTAAAAATTAGATGAGTTGCATCTGAGATACTGGGCTAATAAACAGATGAAAGGTTTGTGAGATCTTCCTATTAAAATCCTGTCAGTGTTTCGAGGCAAAAGCCATCAGCAGCTGTGTTGGTACAGAAGAGAAACTAATGTTTCAATCATGCAGCAGAAAAAAGATGAGCCTCCAATCGAGCTTCCTAACATGCAAAACATCATATTAATGTTCCTTTTGCAGCAGATGATGCTGTGTTTCTGCTTCACAGAGTTCATCTAACTGGTTTCACACGTGTCTCCATCCCATCATTAATGAGTCAACGAGGCGAAAAACTGCAGTAGCCTCAGACAGACGGAGACATGCAGCCCAGCGCTGAGGACAGAAAGTAAGAGAAATATTCTACTCCCCACCACCCTTTTGGTCCTCATTTCTCCTGGAATAGGTGTCTGGTTCCCTCCTCAGATTCTATTTTCAAGGCTTTGTGACGGTGACCCCTTCGACACTTCTGTACTGCTTTGAAAGCATCAAGGGGTTCTGTTTGTTTTCACTCCTCAAGTTTTTCTATCACCTTTTGCCACCGCTGCAATCATTTTTTGTACAAGAGGAGATTTCCTACTAGAATCCATGCCTGACTGACACCACAGTGTCACTTGGGCAAATATTAGAAAGCCACAAGGTCATCATTATGGCTGATGGAATATGTTTCTCTGTTCCCTGTCCACTTTGCAAATTAGGCAAATAAGACAGGTATATTTAAAATTCTTCAACATTACAGCTTTAAAATCTCTACCCATCATACAAATAAGAGCATCGCCATGCAACGCACATGAATGATCACTGCGCACTGCTTTTTAATAGATGTTGATGAATTAGGAATTTGCATAAGTTGATTCAGATTCATTTCCATTGTAAATGTGCCTGATGGGAACATGTTTTAGGCCAAGACTCTGCGGGACATTCACAGCATATTTTGTGTCAAGACATCAGAGCGGCCCAGTGGACTTGAAACCTACAGGGGACCGGAACTGCCAAAATTAAAAAGGAATAAATAAATAAATTACTTGATACATAATATAATATGAGAAAAGATGGCAACTTGTTGTTGCTAACGCTAACCACAGACAGTATAAAGACGGACGGCGGCACAGGTCCTCAAAAGTGAAGCCAAAGCAAGTAGAGCTCCCCCTGGTGGTTGGCTGCAGAATAGACCATAAGCTCCTCCCCCTCCATGTTAGTGGATGGGAAATTAAATTAAAACACCAAAATACACGTCAAATAAATTTCTTTCAAGGATGATTTCAGTCATTTTAGGTAGTTAACACTGATGCATATTCAAGTGTCCATTATTCTGAGAAGTTTTGTTTTTGTTAGTTATTTGACGCTATAGAAACAGGATGTGACATCATGATCACTACAAGTTGCCATGCCAACCAGCCATGAAGCAGCCCCATAGGACCATGAGAGTTGGAAAAAATTAATAAATTGGTACAGGTGGAGAACATGGATAGGTAGAAGGAAGTTATAGTTGTGAATATCAGAGTGTATCAGTAACAAAATTTGAATCCTGGTCAAACGAAGTGAACTTAATGTTCCCGTTCTCTTCTCCAGACCTCTACATTCAAGCAGAATCAGTGGATGTTTTCCGACTCCTTTGTGGATCCACAATATATACTGTAAACTGCTGCTTACTTTGGCTCTTCAAGGGCAGCAGTGTGTACTGTGTGTTTAACCTCTGTAGTTGAAAATAATAAAGTATGCAGCGTTGTGCATGTGAGAGAGTGATCCATGAAGGAGAGAGCATTATAAAACCATCATAAATGAAAAGGGGCTGCAGATAACGGTCCCTAAACACTGCTGCTGTTCTCCTGCTATCCATAATCACTAAAGGAACGCATTACAGAGCGTCCAAACACAATGCAGCACAAACACTCGCTGCCATTTAACCTTGACTTAGCATCTAATTCCACCAACAGAGGACGGACATTAGCGGAGAGAAAAGCAGAATGTGGGATTTGTTTGGAGAGTCATTTTCTCTTTTCCAAAGTAGATAAGTGAACAAAACTGCGCCACTGGTATTTTTAAGACTCATTGGTCAATATTCTGGGTGTAGTCAAATGCAATTCTTTACTTTATAATGTTAGTTGATGACTGCAGTGTTACAAAAAATTACATATAGTATCTTTGCTTCATGTGCCCTATTCCTATTTCTTATTATTCTTTAAAAACCTATTTGAAACAATCTCTTTCTTTCAGCCCAAATGATTCAGCTTAAACAAGTGGCAATGTATAACTGTATACAACTGTAAACTGTGTATAACAGTTGGTGATGCATGCAGTTGCACCAACACAAAGACTAAGGACTGGCTGCGAATGCGGTTGAAGGAGCTCAGATAACAGTGTTTGCTCGCTGATTGGCTGTAATTGTGCGACTCAGCTGTGGGAGGGTGGCTTTAAAGGTGGATGCCAGGCCAAAACTCTGCATGTGTGCCGGGCCTGGCAGTGCCAGTCCAGGCTACAGATGAATAACAGATGTTGGCTGTAAGGCAGGGTCATTTGTCATTTAACTGTCTAAGCAAATCAGGCTGGAGGGTGTCACCATAAGTCAGTGTCACGGGCTTGGCAAGTTAGAAAGGGATCCAAACATTTCAATACTGTTTAACCCCTCTCAGCTTTGTATTGTTGTATATAATCTGTTGTCCGTAAAACAGATGCTCTCTCTTTCTCACATTGTACGGTTCTGATAAATTGCTGGATAGCATGTAGCTCTGCTAGTCTCTCTAAAACAGAATTCACGAAGAGAGTGGTTTTCTCGCCCAATTTCCGTCTGTTCCCACTCTGAAAAAAGAAAATTTGACAGCTGAATTGTAATATTAAAATAGTTTTTTTGTAGGCTACATTGTTCCCTTCTACGAAGAACATCACTGCCAGTTATTTTGATTCGTTTCTGAGGGATTCTGGAGGTTTTTTTCAATCCTTGAAATTTCTGTCATTGCCTTCTTTTACCAATTGACGAGAATAAACTAGCTCAATTTTAACAGTGCGCGGATTTTTAACATGTTTTCAAGCAGTCGCTTTTACAACGCCGGGATTTACTACAGCAGTTTAAGCAAGTGAACGGAACCATAACTGTAAATTGTGATACTTTACTAGCATGAAATGCGTATGCAGTTAAAGTGGCATTAAATGGCGTTATGTTCACTTCTTACCCAGCCCCCACCTCTAAATAACAGCTGCACTGCCTGGAGGCAGTTTAGAGCCACAGCAAATGCCAAATTGACCATTAATAGTCAGCTGTAATAAAAAGCTCTATTGTCTCATGATGTACTGTATTTGAGTTCGTTTGTTGGCGTTGGTTTAATAAATGTCAAAAAGCTAATAATATGCCAAGGCTGTGAAATGCATACATCTCTGGGTGGTTCATTTCTCTGTGATGTTGAGGTGCAGGGTATGTTCTGCAGAGAATGATGGCTTCTTTTATTACCAGACAACAGAACGACAACATTCCTCATGTTGACAGGACTCCATATTCTCCTCACCACTCTGGAGGCTCTGCTCTGCCATTTGTCCCAGAGCTCAACTCAAGGTCAACATTTCCACCTGCACCAAGGCTCTCTGCCCGTTGTTTTATGTGCACGACTGCAGCCAGATGCACTTCACCACAGTTGGACTCATTTTTTCCGCCACCCATCCTCATGAGACCGTTGCGTGTGGTTTCGTGTTGCCATCATAAAGTTGCCTGTGACTAACTGTGACAAAAAATAAAAAAAATAAAAATCAACAGACATCATGTCAGAGGAGCTGTGATGCAAACAGCTGCAGGCTTGTGAGAGGGTCGCTCATGAAACCACACACAAACGATCCCCCTTACCATTCCCACGAAACCATACTCTACAAAAATGAAAAATGAACAATATTATCAGTACACAGACAGCTGCCATAGGGTTATGAATACAATTCAATTGCAGAGGAGATTGGACACAGATCCTGTTGTACGCAGTTAATAAGAGGAAGGCTCTTTCCAGAGGGCCAGCTCTAATGTGGTGTTATGAGTAGGAATGCATAGAGGTGGAATGGAGAAAGGTATTCACAGTTTGGGCATTGACCTGACACTATTATCCAGGGTGACATGCAGAGAATAAGAGATAGAAGGAAGGAGTAAGAGAGAGAGAGAGACATGTGGATGACAGAACAAACGAGGGTTAAAAAGAACTTTAATGAGAGAGAGAAAATGAGAGGGAGAAACGGGCCTCAGCAGAACATCACAGCTGGGAATTGGCAGCTTCCAGAGGCTTTCAGTCTGAGGATATTCTTTGAACCTGTTTTTCAAAAATCCCAATTTCCTTTATTAAATTACTCAAACTTCCACAAGAAAAATTAATTCTGGACTCTTGAATAATAGCTGAGAGCGTGGATACGATACGCTGTGCACTCTCAACACAAAGCAACACAAAGATGGATTGTACTGCTGTCTGGCACATCGTGCAGCAGTTGTCTCCCGGAGCAACACAAGTACTTTGCATTTAGGACTACCCTACACACACTGAGATACAGCACACATATAAATATATTTTTCAGCATCTTATTGATAAACTGCCTAAACTAAAATGTTTTTCTTCACCTAAAAGCTTTGCTCGGTCTATCAACCGTACGTAGGTACACGTGTTTATTAACATCAATGGTAGAATTTACTTTATTGTAACTGTTCAGAGCTGTAGGCTATTTTCTTATAATTTCTCTCTTTTGAAAAGTTATTCCATGTTATCGGTTTGGTTGTTTTTGTCATTAGAGCATCTGAAAGCAGCACAAAATTCTGCCATTTTCTTTTATCTCTACTCTATATTTCTCAAATTAACTGGCCAGAGATCTGGCGCAATATGGCAGCAACAAAGATCAATCCCACCAGCAGGTCTGATGAGTCACTGTGTATACTATAAATATACCACATGTTCCATCATGGATTGAATTATCTGCTGTTTTATTTATTTATATATTGTAGCCATAGCCGAGCTTTATTATTTGTACAAAGTTTACATTTTGGAAAATACACTTGTGTTGGCAAGAGTTGCATGAGAATACAGATACCACTGGGTAGATAGTTTAGCTGACAGCTCTTTTTGTGTCGCATATTGTGATTTGTTTGTATGAAATATTGAGGTCTATGACGTAGATGGCCAAGAGGTGCTATTAGTGTTGCTGAAAGGTACATCTTGTTATGTTAAATTGGCATTTACGCTCTTTTATTGTATATGGATATGAGCATAACTACAGTAAAAATAAAAAAAATAGAAAATTAAAAAATTGATTTCAGCAAATGGAGCATAAAAGTCTAAGTTAAGAATTTATTTTACTAAAGTTCATAATTATTCCCTAAATCCTACTTTAACAGTCAAGTCTTTATAGGCCACCATGGTCTGTGATTTATTATACAGTATAGTCACCATATGAAATAGTATTAATATTTATTAGAGTTCGATATAATGTAGAGTATGTGTCCCAGTAGGCTACTATAATTACATGTAGGAATGATTTTTAAAATCATTCATTTGAAGTCAGTATAAAACTACAGAGAGAGCCACCTATAGCAGGAGTTAGGTCGCTTTATTTATTTATTTTCTGTTTTCCATCATCGATTCAGATCTTGTTTTACTTATTTACCTGATATAACTAATTATATTGTGTTAGTTAAAGCCAACTGTGGCTATCTCAGCAGTTTTCAGTCTTATTAATTTTAACAAAATCGGTTGGTAAACTTGCTAATTTGTTTAAGGTTTAATTTGTTTCTAATCAGCACAAAATCAAGGTATAAAAACAATTAGCTTTTTTAAAAACGCTGTACAAAATGGGAGCGTGTAAAAACTGCAGGTACCTGCTTTATGGATCGCTTTGTGCTAAAATCAGTGAAGGAGCGGTGAGTCGAGGGAGTTATGTAACTCTTCATAAAACAGACGATTGTCAATCTCCATATAGTTCTGCGATGCTAATCAGCCGTATTTCTACCTCCACAGGGCTTGACTTACTGTTGCTCTGTTTCCAGCCCTAGCAGCTTTATACTTATAGAGTATCAACATGCCAGTGGGCTCAGTCTTCTCTCGCCTGGACATTTCCTTTCATTTTTAGGCAGCAGACAAAAATAACAAGAACCCCTACAGTGAACTTTGGCATCAAAAATGATCATTAATTTGGCTCAACAAACTAAAAACACTGACAGAAGGCATTCCTGCACGTGTATGCCCCTCTTGTATATTTAAGTTGTTTAACATATAAAGTAGCTTGAAAGCAGTCTTGTATTGGATCAGGTTAGACAAGGTCATTATCCATTTGCACCTTGCCTGTTAGAGAGAGCTAGACAGAGTTTATTTCTTAGTGCCCACATTTTTTAAATTGTAGCTCTTGATTAAGAAGCCCCAGCATCTATGAATCCTCTGAGCCCAATTTGGCGTGCTGAATTGCTTTCACTCTACAATTGTTAAATGGAGTGTTTCTTTGTAGTATAGTGCTCTATTTAATTTAATCGGCACTAAGCTTGTACACTGGGTTAATTATCATGCACTGTAGCTCCGAATCACTTTCACTTTCCTCTGTTTATCCTTGCTCAGTTAGACCAGTTTAAACACAGTCTCCTCCAAAAAGTTTCTCTTTGTGCTGCCTGTGGAGAAGTCAGGCACAGCGCGGCAACTTTCACTGCAGCAGACACTTTCTGCTCACCTTGCTTGTGCTCATTGACTTTGATGCAGGAAAAGTTTGTGGCTGTGTGAGATGCAGAAGGGTGCAAAGAAGTTCCCCAGGTGACCAGGCTGGGAGGAGACGAAGCTTAAAGGAAGCCATTACAAGGCAGAGGCCAGGGAGTGAAAGTAAAGCCATCATTATTTTCAACTTTGGGAAAATGGTGTGCAATGTGGCTTCTTGTTTATGAAAGGGCAGATGTCTTGGGGGGAAAGGAAGCCTAAACAGTCGGGATTACAACAGGTTGTGGTGTTTCATGGAAATACAAAGGCGAACTACTAAAAACCACTGCCGACAACAAACACAGCAAATTTAGAAAAATGAAACAGACTGCGCTGCGTTGCATGAGCTGCTGGCTGGACTTATATAAGGAGAGGAGAGGAGGAGTGAGCTGCAGCATCAATCATCATGAACATAAAACCAAACGCACACCTTCGGCCGAGTCCCTGTGGCCCATCATATCCTGAAAACGCTGCAGTCAGAAAACATATCCTCACCCCCGTCTGACTGTGAGCATGGCGAGGGACTAAACAGTATTTGCATATAAATGAGTTTGGGAATTAGTATCAGTTTGTTCTTCAATGTGGGCATTGCCTCTCTGAGTGCATACAGTAACGGTATGTTGATGGCACGTCAGCGTATGCCTAATGAAAGTTGCTCACTGGAAACATCTTACATTCACTTATAATTACAGTTATGATCTGTATTAGATCTAACTGTATTAGTTAGTTGTGTTGTTTTTGTGTCATTGTGTAATTGTTATTGATATTTATGTATCAAACACTGATCTATTTGATCAGTTTATTCTTATGTGATCAGATATTTAAGCTGGCAGTGTAATTCAAGATGCGCCTTTTCAGCTTATTTACCATTATGTGTGCATGCTGGGTTAACAATCAGTCTGTGTTTCCTTTAGGTAGAGTTCAATATGACTAGAACTACCTAGTATTGAAGCCAAGGAAACTTTTTCTCTGTTTTTCCACTGTTTTTCTTGGAAAGTTGGTCTTGAGTCACTCTGTTGGGAACTGATTTGGCTCCTGCTAAGATCTGCTGGGCCAATCAAATAGTTTTTCTGGCTTACAATGATGGACAGAAGAGTAACAGCAACCAAGTCATACACATCATCCAAGCGCTGTGGAGTGGAATTTGTTGACAACCAAATGACTGATAGGTTGTAGGACTAGCCAGTCCAGTTGCGCGCAGAGGACTCAACTTAACCTGACTATGCCGAGCTAATAACATTTCCTGAATTTCAGGTAATAGTCTAAACACTATATAATAACAGGCATGGATCTTAATCATCTCTATTCCATGACCAGCAATACGTGGGATAAAAAGAGGCGATATTAAACAAGTTAAGAACTGAAAAAAAACATACAATATACGTAATTAACATAGTGGATGACAAAAATAACTGATGATTCAATAAATAAATAAGTAAATGCACAAATTAATAATTAATTCCCAGCATGCATTCTACTATGATTCTGATTTTCTGTAAATTGCCCAAAGTGAAAAGGTTAGCTTTTGTAAAATAATATGTTTTTTACAGTGTACCAATGTCAGTAGACCCCATTTTCATTTATTGATGCAACAGGACGCTTTCCGATGATGTGTTTTAAAGGAAGCTTCCACCACTGATACTGGACATGCAAAAAGATCACACAACTGTCTAACTTATTGTGAACTAAACATCAGCTTCAGCATTAAAAGTTGAACATAACCATTTTCACCAGAGTTATGATAGTATAGAAGAGGAAGTGCAAAGGGAATCTGAAAAGAGATATTTTACAGTATCCACAAATTGTAATTTAATCAGAAAGAACAATGAAATAATAAGAAAACAGGCCAGATAAATGAGGAATGTCCCAGTCTGATTAAACTTAAGCTCAGTGTGTTTTCAGTCCTGCAGATTACTAATCTAATTGATCAGAGTGCGACCATTTACAGGCAGACAGTGGGTTAACATTGTTACATAATGTAGGATGTTTCAAGGCTGGATGACGATATGATGCATGTGAGAGTGAAATCCATTTGAAACTCACCCCAGCCTTCACTCTGTGGTCACGTTCGTGAATGTTACACATTAGGAATTTTTCAACATGTCTGGGCATTTGATGCATAGAGATCTGACAGGACTGTAGCTTCCCCCCGGACAGGCTCCACTTCTGTGTATAAATGTTGTACTCGTTTAACTTTCTCTCCGCAAGTAATGATAATAATGATTTTTCACAATTCAGGATTAAATCAACTCCCATCAGTTTCAGCTGTGTAGTACATGAGAGCAATGATGGATTTTTCCCTCCTGCTTGCAGAAAACTAATGAAATATGTGATGCCTTACAAATGCTTCCATTATGTGAGACATCACCGTCTTTTCTCCATTTCCCAAGTGTCAGTAAGTGGTTTTCAAGCCTATGGGAGCCATCCACGGCTCTCATTAGAAACTCAGTTGTGACCTCGTCTTAAACATGTCATCTACAAGCGTCTCTGTGGAACCATGCATTACTTAAAGGGCTCATTGATTGCGAGCAGAATCACTAGGCCTCTGACAGTCAGCCGGGCTGATGAATCCAGAGGGCCGTGGACATCCGCCGACTCCACCAGCCTCCTGCAGTTCAATTCCCTCCACATCAGCACGCCAGTCAATACAGCTTTCTATCGATAGGACACTGAGGAGAGAGGAATGAGTTTTCATCACCTGAACTGCCTGCTGCTACTGACAGCTGTCTGCGCCTTTAAAGATAAAAAGCAAAATCACGAAGTAATAATAATGGACTGCGTTGAAAACGAGAGACGTCAGCCCACAAAGACATCACACAGCCATGTTTACCATTAGCTCGGGGTATAATTACTCACAGGTGATTGGCCGATCGAATCAGGCAATTGATTCTCACCAATCGTGAGCAGACTGACGGCAGAGGAGTCCATCTTTCTCTCTCTCTCAAGAAGAGCAACTGTTTATGCGTCTAAAACCGACTCATATAATTAGGGCTGAGTTATTTAAATTAATTTAAGTATATTTTTCCCCCTCGTGTGCTCCTTTGGTGTGGAAGAGAGCTTGTGCAATTGCAGCATCGAGCCTCCCTTTAAATTCATCTGGGATCCAAGGTGCATCTATTAAATTAAAAAAAAGCCCTGACTTGTTATGAGAGGGGAAGCACTGTGTCTTGGTGTACACACACACACACACACACACAGTGCAACTGATTGAAGGAGAATGCCACTGACGGAAAATGTGCCAACTGCTGAAGGAAGAGAGCAGTAGATAAAATGGGAGAGATAAATATCCCATCAGCCTCAGGCATGGGATTTAATTTTCCTCTATGGGCATTTCTACTTCAGCTTGGGAAATTGATCATTTATATTCCCATAGCAGGTGGAAAAGTGGAAGGGCTTGTGTGCATGGCGGTGTATGTGTGTGTGAAATTCGATGGGTATGTGACTGGAGTAGAGAGAGAGCGAGAGAGAGACGGGTTGAGAGGAGAGCACGCATGAGAGCATAACTAACTACACCAAGCCCAGAACAACAATTCACGGCGGCGATACAGTTGTTACTCAGTTAAATGATTCAGCAGTAACAGGATAAACAGAAAAACAAAACAAATATCAAACCAACAATTGGAGTCGTAGCCGGGGGAAAGCCAGCAGAAGCTGACAGGTAGATTAACGCTGTCCCACAGCCTGCTTAGCTCCAAAGAATAACATGATCCTATTAATCACGGCTATTGATTGATAGCCACTCCGCTCGCTGACATCTCTATCTATCGTGCATCACCAGCTGCGTGGTATACATGCGCACGCAGTCACTCGGGCTGCAGTGCATGTTTCACCACACTACACTCAGCCTCAGCCTGCTCGTCAACCATTCTGGCTTTCTGTGAAACATAATGCGGCCTTTATGTACAATACCGGAGATATGCGGCGCACACACACACACACACACACACACACACACACACACACACACAGCGTGTTCAGTCATGTCCCTGTCAGCTTCTTGCTCATAAATAGACATCAGTGCTTGTGTGGGCTCTGTGTGTAACGCTGTAGAAAACAATCTCTTCAGCCACGCACGGTGACATTAAGATCACTTGACAACAACACACAAACACTCCCACGAGGCAGAACATGAAAGCACATTTGCATTGACTCGACTGCTCAGCTGTAATACCTTTGAAAGCTTTAGGGCCCTGCTGGGAGGCAGAAGTGTACAGTGTAGGTTTGAGATAATGACCTTGTTTATACTATGGTTTAAAACAGTTTTACTGCAGAGGTTGGAAAATAATTCCATTTTAAACGCATACAGTGGGGTATTAAAATGATATTAACTGCACTTGAAAACCATCAATCAATCAGTGCAACTTTAGCAGATGTGCGAAGTTGTTATTTGCCTCGCATAGTGAGACTCAGTTCTTTCTCAGAATATGAGTCTGGTAACTCATCATTTGGATTTGATTACGGGGTGTTTTTCAACCGATATGGACAAAGAAATAACTGCACACCGCTGGATAGTCCTTCAACCAATCAGAGCCATTTTGCTGTAAACAAATTCAACTCCATGGTGCTCAGAGGACACGTATGAATATGTCACAGTGACTCTTCTTTCCATCAACATATAAAGCCCAACGAAAGTACACTGCCTGGCCAAAAACAAAGTCGCCACCAAAAAAAAAATAAAAAAGGTCAAACACTCTAATATTTCATTGGACTGACTTCAGCACTGGTCACAGCATGCATTCGCTGTGGTATTGTTTCAATAAGCTTCTGCAGTGTCACCAGATTTATTTCCATCCAGTGTTGCATTAATTTTTCACCAAGATCTTGTATTGATGATGGGAGAGTCTGACCACTGCGCAAAGCCTTCTCCAGCACATCCCAAAGATTCTCAGTGGTGTTAAGGTCTGGACTCTGTGGTGGCCAATCCATGTGTGAAAATGAAGTCTCATGCTCCCTGAACCACTCTTTCACAATTTGAGCCCCATGAATCCTGGCATTGTCATCTTGGAACATGCCCGTGCCATCAGGAAAGAAAAAATCCATTGATGGAATAACCTGGTCATTCAGTTTATTCAGGTAGTCAGCTGACCTCATTCTTTGGGCACATGTTGCTGAACCTAGACCTGACCAACTGCAGCAACCCCAGATCATAGCACTGCCCCCACAGGCTTGTACAGTAGGCACTAGGCATGATGGGTGCATCACTTCATCTGCCTCTCTTCTTACCCTGATGCGCTGGTTCAGCCACTATCCTTCCAGTTTTTAATAATTTAATAATAGTTTCTACAATCTTCTTTGATGTTTTCTCTGCTTGATGCATGCCAATGATTTGTCCCTTCTCAAATAGACTAACATCTTTTCCACGACCACAGGATGTGTCTTTAGACATGGTTGTTTAAGAAATGAGAAGCTACTCATTGCATCATTTGGGGTTAAATAACTTGTTGCCAGCTGAAAGATAATCACCCCTGCAGTAATTATCCAACAGGGGGCTCGTACCTATTTGCTTAGTTAAATCCAGGTGGAGACTTTTTTTTTTTTTTTTGGCCAGACCGTGTATTTTACTGGCCAGGCATTATGAGTTCCTAACGGAGTGAGCACAACTTTTTGCCACAATAACTTTGTGGGTGGGGAAGTCGGTCTGGCTTCCAGGCTAGGTCATTGCAGTACGAAGTGTTGAAAAGATACAGCTTCAGAAAAGCAATGAAAGACTGGAATATCTTTATAAACACATAAGCCTAACCCTACTACAAAAATAATATGATGCATTGCTAAAAAATAAAATAAATAAAATGCAGAGGACTTACTCAGATGAAAAGTTAAATGAAAAAGTGTCTATGCTATTTGAACATACACTTGGATTTTAATATATGCTGTCTGATGTTTGCAAATAGTATGAAATACAGAATATAAATAAAGCAAATATTACAGTGTGTGAAAAGGCTGGAATTAAACTGTAATGCGTTTGCATGAACAAGTGTAATGTAGTGCACCAAAGCACTGCAAAACCATGTTTTGTCACTTTACAGAGGTAGAAAAGATGCACAGAACATTTCTTTGCTTCGTTGTTTGCTGTAAAACATCTAATCTACAGTGTGTGTTGGCTCTCACTGCTTTAACTGTGACAGTCATATCAGATTAATGGAAGCCTATGTTCAGAAGAAATGTCCTCTTAAACAGCAACAGACCAGCGAAAAGAGGATTGCCACTGATCTGCATTGGAGGAAAAAGATTAGAAAACATGCCTTTTTAAAAGAACTATAATTTGTCTCTGCATCTTCTGATTGCGATTCAAGTGATGCCCTCGGTGCTGGCTCCCACGAGAGAGGCTCCGGGGGAGCTGGGCTAATCAGATCGCTTCGTTCTAAATTAGACCTCCAGGGAATATAACGCCCAAACAAACTGAAACATTAAGTGTGTTTCTCCAAACATAGAGCGACAAAAAAAATTCCCCCTAAAGTGCTGCTGCGATTGGTCTACCTCGTCTGCTGCTCGGTTCCCTCTTTTGTTGTCCTGGAAGTGTTTTTGGTACATTTTTGTCGCCCTGTAACGTACGCCTTTTTATTTGTTGCTTCTTAAAACACAGAGCTGTCTCGTCAGGCACAAACAGAGCAGGTTCCCACAGCTCCGGAGGTCCGCTAACAACAGCAGACTCTCCAATCAGCTGTCTATCATTCTGCAGCTGATACCAACAAGGAAGAAGCTTTCCTGAGACCAGGGGGAGCCGGCAGCTCTGCTATCTAACCATCCTCACTCAGGCAAGAAGGTGTAATTAGCTGCTACAAATTGCAGGATCCTGTTTCTAATTATGTATGAATTTTATCCCCCTAAAAGGGCTTACATATGAAAGAGGAAATGCGCCTTTGTAATGAATATATTAATGATGTCCAAAAGTTAAAAGTTAGAATTTATGCAGAACCATCTTTGCTATGCTAATCACAAGGGATTCTGGACAACATGAAATTTGAATGAGATGTCCTGATGTGAGTGAGGTGGGCCTTCACAACATAGCCTTCAGCACCGAACTGGTTCTATTGATTTTTCTTGTCTGCAGTGATTATTTTGATACAGGTGATGACTGCAGCATTAATACTGTGTGAGCGCTAAGAGCAAGTTAAACTGAATGTATTTGTACGAGCTATAATCACCAAGCACATCATGGCTGAAATGACTTAAACATCCTGTTTCAAATGCCGTCTCTCTCTTGGCCATTACAGTCCTCTCTAAGTGATGTGCAGAAGAAACGAAGGGAGGCGGCAGACATCAATCACAGCTGAAAAGCTTCTCATCTTCATCCCACATATTCCATTGGGTATTATAGGTTTTATAGGTTTCTTCTAACTGAGGTTTCCTAACCAGAAAATGTACTGATAACACTTTTTGACCTGATGTTGATACTGTGCCTTGAACTATCGTATTTACTCTTTGAACGGTTGCCATATTGTCTCAGATGATGACCCTGAGAAATGATGCAGCTGTTTGCATGATACACAACTTCAGAATATCATATTTATATCGTTTTTATTGTAGCCATGAAATATACACTGGTCTGGCACAACATTAAAACCACTGGCACATGAAGTAAATAACACTGACCATCTTGTGACAATACAATGTTCTGCTGGGAAACCTTTGGATCTGGCATTCGTGTGGATGTTTCTTAGACATGTAGCACCCACCTAGACCAGACCAGACACCCACTCCATAGCAATCACACTCCTTGATGGCAACAGCCATCCCCAGCAGGATGCAGCCTGACACAGACACACACACAAAAACACTTTAGGAACAACTAAAAAAAAAAAATTGAAAAACAGCACAAGGTGTTGACCTGGCCTCCAAATTCAACTAGATCCCAAACTGATCAAGTATCTGTGGGATGAACTGGTCTGATCCGCAGAGGCCCCTCCCCTCAACCCATAAGACCCAAAGGCCCCCACTAACAACATTCTGTTCCCAGACACCACAGGACACCCTCAGAAGGCCCATGTCCAATCTCTGATGAGTCAGAAGACACAAGGGAGACCTACAAAATATTAAGAAAGGTAGTCATAATGATATGCCTGAATTGCAGCTTTGGAACCAGTTGCTATAAATAGATGTCTGCACACCAGCACACAGAATATGTAATGAGTGGGCTTTAAGCTCTGGAAACTTTCTGGTTACAGTTCGTAGTCCTTAACAGTACAGAGCGATCATATTTGAGCTGTCTTTGGTCGAGTGCAGGTGAACAGTCCACGTAGAGAGCAAAAGAAGCACAACATCCTGTCATAGCCTGTCACACATTAAACTAACACGTCACGTTCATCAGGAAAATTTTAAACAATGGTGTTGTAGTGGTGTGAATCTGTTAAGCTGGTGTTAACTATTAACGGTCATGTCTCAAGTTGCTGCACAGACTGTGAACACTGAGCACATAACAGGAAGTTGTGGCCTGGATGTCTATTATCTAGTATCCAGAGATCTGCTAGTTACTCCAGAAGAACAGATAAGTTTCTTTTTACCACCAGAAGCAAAGTCGCTGGACAATAACCACTGGCTAGTCAGACTGATTTGGAACCAGCCTGATTACTCTTTGTACTCTAATTGTGCAAATGATGAATTACAAAACCGACCTTGTTACTGATGCAGTCACATCTCCTATGAGATCTGAGACAATGTGGGTGATAATACAATTTTCTATCAAAGCTGACATCCACAACGAGTATTTTGGGGCCAGTACAGTATTTGATTTTTATCTGATCAGTATTTGCCCTCTTTTTAGCTCCATATTGCTTCCCACGATTTCCAGCCTGATAATTGGATAATTCTCTGCTATCTTCTCTAGCTGGCTGCAAACGTAGGGACATATACTTTCAGTAAATCTTAGCATAATTGCTAGGTGCTTTCTCTAGTTAAAAAAACTAAACTATAAAACGTAAGAAGGAAAATTCCTCAGGACTGTGCGTTGGCTCCATTACTAGGTCCAACAAATATCACATCCCACATATTTTCATCTTTTACTTCATTGTTAAATACCGAAGGATCAAAACAGTGACCCTCTCTTGTAATGATCTGTGTAATGCCCAGGCAACCCTGCGCAATTTCTACTAGCCTTGCATTCCTTAAGATGTACGGCTACCACCCATTGAGTTTCCACGTGCAGCAGCGGTCAGGACCATGCCTCGGAGGTTACAGGTTTAAACATTTGGGAAATTGGCCTTGCTGCTCCATGCATAATTTAGATCAGGACTGGCGGGAGAACAGATATGGTCAGGAAGATGAAAAGGTCCGGCAGCTCTCACACTCAGCCTGGCTTAAAGACAAAAAAAATAAAAAAAAATCCATAATTACAATGCTTACAGTGGTTGTCAAAGATGGCTTGAGCACGTTGATCTTCATAATACTTGTTTTATTTTTTTAGAATCAGTGGCTAAGACATTAGTTCCCATGAGTATTTGAGGGAAACAGGTTTGATATGATAATTCTGCCTCTCGACTCTCCACTCTGCCATATGCCTGACCTCTCTGAGCGGAGAGGAATGCAGCTGTCTCTTCTCACTATTAATCAGCCTGATGGGGGAGGTGGTAGTTGGGGTGGTGGAGCTGGGATGGGGAGGTACTAGCTGCAGCCGGATGCTAGCCAAAGTTTCATAACACACACACACACAACCAGCTGCTACATGTGTGAAAAAAGCTGGTTCAGCGTTCTCCTGTTCTCTGTCTTTGTACATCTTTTGCTCCTTCTCCTCCTGTCTCCGTCTTATCTTTCCCTGCTCGTCTGCCCTCACGCACTTTCTTCTTTCATTTAAAAGGCTTTTACATCCATCACCCCTCAGCCCAAATTCACTCACCACAGAGAGAGCAGCAGTGACGGCCCAGCAGGGCGAATCCACGGACTGGACAAAATATGAGGATATCAGGAGCAGCTGCTGTCTCCATCAATCAGCCTGCTCAGGTGAATCCATGTGAAAGCTCTGATCCCTGATTGATTTACCCGTTAAATCCACTTGCGTCACGAAGGAGAGATGGCGATGGAGGAGACGAGACATTCTAAAGAGAACGGCACAAACCTTGAGGAAAGTGAGGCATGTATGATGCAGGGATGACTCAGACGTAATATTAGACAATAACAGAATCGTTAAATACAGAGGAAAACTGGAAATAAATGCCTGAAGAGGGGAAAAAAGATCAAAAAAAGCATAGAATGAAGCCAAGTCCTCAAATAAAAGAGTCCAACATGCCATTTATTCCACCGTTCATTTGAAAACTAATTCATGCAGGGATTCAACGATTTACTGAAGCACTGGGTCTTCTTCAAGGTTCCACTCAGCTCCAGAGCTGATACATAGTAATGAGTGGGTGAAGAATAGAGTTATGTTTAAATACCAGGCAAGTCCCTGAAGGGGCCGGTCTCACCTCTTTGTAGAGTGCTCCATACTGCACCGCAATCAGTCTAAGTAGACCACTCTCTGCAGCGATAGCCATATCTATTTATACCTCAGCTGATCAGTACACAATATACCAAGATTTATGCTTCCTCAGAAGTGTTTCCAAACAGTAGTTTTCATTTTCACGGGAGAACAGACTTTGAGTTGGATGTCTAACTGGCTGGTTTGGCAAATGTAAATGTTGTAATTGTAAATGTAAATGCACAGCTGCTTTCTTGAGCATTTCCTTTGAATTATTTGGACTATGTGATGATTACTGTAGAGATCCTCCAAAGACGTTTATGCACTTTTACAAGAGAGATGCATGATGATTAGCTATACCGCTAAGTACCATCTCAAATGGCACAAGGCCTTTGACAGCAATGGTCGGCATCTCATGGTTAATATTGAGTCACATAGTACCCAGAGGGGAATAAATCTTCAGCCTTAAGCCGGTTTATACCCCTGCGTCAATTCGGCGCCTTAGTAACCGCGTCAGTCCAGACCCTGACGCAGACCCTAACACCGTAGCCTGACGTGCATCTCCCCAGATATGTAACTAGGCATCACGGCAACGCAGACCGCAAGAGCTGTGATTGGTCCTCTTGGTTGTAGTGTGTTTCCGCTTTAGTATTTCCATCTGCTTATTCATCTCTGCAATTTTTAAATTGATTGTTTTGGATCAATAAAGATGGAACACGTCGAGAAAAGGTTAACTGAGGAGGTTCGGAGATACAAATATTTGTATGACTCATCTTGTAAAGTGAAGCAGGAAGTAGAAACAGAAAAAGACACAGCGCCGAGTAGCATTGTTACAGAACAAGCCAGATAAATGAGCGCACACGTACAAAAGGCTCGCACCGGCGTAGCCTACAGTGTCTATGTCCCACAGTACTTTAAATGAGCCTTTACAGTTGTAATTCTGAGGAGAAAGGCTGCATCACTGGCCATTACTTCCAGTGTTTTGTCAACTCATCCATGGACCCCGACCTCCTCCCTGTGCAGACTTTATATGTGTAGAACTGTTTCACCTAATATAACAACCACTTGGGTTGTTTGTGCATCAGAAGAACAGTCTTCACAAGCTCGATATTGTATTGCGGGCACGTTTGAGCCCGCTCTCATAACTCTCATAAAATCGTCGTTTTTCACAACAAGTTTGTTGTCTTGTTTTGTCTGAGTATCTGTAGAACACGCAGCACTCCAGGGACAACATATGAATAGACTGCGTGGCTGTAAAACATCTGTGCAGCCTCTATAGGGATGACAGAAAAATGTACAACGACAGGGATATTAGAGCAGAGTAGTTTCAAAATGATTAAAATTTAACAGAAAATTACATTTCCCTTCCCTGTGTTTTCCGCTGTATTGATTTAGCTAAGGTACGGCCACATGAGACTCGGGGCTCAGTATTGCGAATTCTACTTCAGTCCATGGCTGACAGCATCAAAATGGAACGAGCCAACTACACAGACTGACAGAGATACAAGACAGAGGGACATTGCTCTTGGATGTGATCCACGGGCTTTAAAAATAAAAAATAAAAAATCTCCCCTGTGTTTTACTATTGGAAATATTTGCTTTGGGATGCTGGCTCTTAACGGGAGGACACGGCATCAGCCTCAGGGTAGAGTATGATGAAAAACAGATGGTCTGCTTGATTTGTGCCTTGTGGTTGTTGGTGTGGAGTTACCTTAGCTATAATGGAATATGATAGGAGGAAATGATAGTCATTCTACATCGGTGTTTGGATCAGACTGTTACCGCTGTGTTATTTGTTTCTCATAGATCTTTTTGGTGTTGTTTGGTGGTGGTGTTATACTTGACTCGGACATGACTTGCATTAATCTAGTCGGGACTAAAAAACATTTTCTTCTTACTACGAGGGATGCCAAAGGTAGAATTTTTTTTCACATAGTTTTCTGTGGTCTCCTCACAGATTTGAGGTAATGGCTCGGTGCCACCAGTCAGAGTTTTGCAGCATTTGAACTGAAATCTGATGGCAGTTGGTGGATTGTTTGGCCACTGTCAGCAGCAAGCCCCCGGGAACAGGGTGACTCTAAATAGGCTGTAGGTGTGTAGGTGAGTGTGAATGGTTGTTTTCCTCTCTGTGTTGTCCCTGCGATAGACCGGCGACCTGTTCTGGGGTACACAGTGCACCTTGCCAAATGATAGCTGTCCCCGTTAATGATTACACTTGTCACAAACACTGTGAAAGAAACGATTTATTAGTATCTGATTTATTCTGCTCAGTAACGTGGAGAAATCTAGAAGAAATAACTGCATGATTATTTTATCTTATCCCAGTCACGTGTAGGGAACCAACAGCAAGTCGCCCAGCTTGATCGGCGACGGACATCTTGGATCTGTTTGCAGTATTAAAGGGAGAGGAACAGCTGGCCAAAGAACAACAAACCACTGCACGTCCACGAATAGATAACAGCACTAGCATATCATAACAAAATATTGGTGAAATGTACGAGTTACGCGGCAGATAATGCGTTATTTAGAGGCTGTGTTCCGGTGCCCCAGTCACTCCCACTATATGGATATACGCGGATCTAAATATCGTTCGAATGACTCCAAATGACACCAAAGTTATATGGATGAGTAAACGATCATATTTTATGCCAGAAATAAGGTCCAGGTTGTAAAAAACAGTAGTTCCCCTTTAAAGGGGAATGCTTTTTGGCGTGTGCACCAGTGAGTATCATTCACATGACTCTGGTACGATCTTTAAAAATAGTATCTGGTTCTATTTAATATTTCTATGATTGTCTTACACAGTCACTTAAAAGTTGAACTTTACAGGCCTATTTGCACGTGTTGTTTACCATACTCCAACAGCTTTTTATGCCTTTCTGTTCCCTTCTAGGAGCTGGGCTAGTGGATAGGCTAGCGGACAGCATACGTGTTGAGCTTACTGTATGTGGGGAAAGTGCCTGTGTTTCTGCTTGTTGGTTAGAGACCACCAAGAACTCCTTCCGCCATGTTTCCACCAGACTACCTTATCCTCCTGCTGTTGTTCATTTCAAACTAGATTCATAAAGCCAAGATAAACGCGATGCTTTAGCTGAAACATTTTCAAGTCGCCCTGATGCGTCTCCTCCTCCGACTGCACCTCTCCAAGAGAATTTCAGTCTAATCATGCCCACACACTTCTTTTCTTTGACTGTGTATGCAAACACCCACCCTCAAAATATGTATTGTGTACTGTTTGAAGACAATCGAAAACATTTTCCAAAGGAAGATTGTCTCACCAGCACGACGGCGTTGTACACCGTTTGTTGCCTTGCTTCTTAGAGACAGAAACAGCTCCCATAAATTTGGAGTCAAATCACCTCCATGAATCTCATCTTCTAAAGGTGGCACGTTCCTGCGAAGGAATCCCAAAGAAGCACACCTCCAAACGTCCGGACATGGTTAGGATTCCTCTCAGGGAAATGTGATATGAAATATTAACCTTGTTTTTTGTCCTAATTGGCTCAAGCTTCTGAGAAGGTGAGAGGTGAGTTCGAGAAAGCACTTTGAAGAGCGGGAGAAAGAAAATAGCAGGCGACATTCCTCATCAGCTCAGAGGTTGCAGCCATGGTAGGACGCCGTGTCTGTGAATAGGAGAGGTCACGTTAATGAAATGTTTTTTTTTCCAAGCACTTCCCGCTTTTCAGTCATTAGACTACTGCGCAGACATTATTTCAGCATCACTTGCCCCCTGATCCTGTGTCTGCGCGTAGGCCTGCTATTAACTGAGCATCCGTGGTTTGAGTCTTTTTGTGCTTTCAGGGTTAAATATTTTTTATCAGTCAAACACAACCACACCTGTCACTCTTCATGGTTTTCTTTCTTTGTGTGAACACCGACTCCCTTCACACGTTTCATTGGTTTAATTAATCTGTTTCTTCTGCTCAGTCTCCCTGTTCCTGTCATCTTCATTTTTATTTCATTTTGGAGACGCTGAACAGTTTATTAGGGGTTTTATCCTACATAAAAATGTTAATTTCTTCAAAAAAATAAGTTAAATAAATTAATTAAATATTAACTTTGTCTGACAGCAAACACCTTTGACTGTCAGACAGTAATGTAATGATGTAGACATAAGAACTTTAGGTAAACGTGGGCCCAAAGCCTTGCCTTTAATTGAATTCTTCTTCTTTCTCCAGACAAAAACCTGCGCCACGGCAGACCCATTTATTTATTGTCCTTCATCTTGAATTATTACGAGGGGGGTAGAAGTGAGCCATTAATTAGACAGGATGTAAGATGTCCCAATGCCAACCATTTGTCTTGCAAGTGATCACTTAGAGAAAAGCTTTTTCTCTGATACGTGGCTGAAAGCCACAGTGTTCTCAGGGTGTTGTGCAGGAATGTAGATAAAGACACGGCGCCATGCAGAAATAACACAACCAATGACGGAAACAGTTGGAAGTATAAAGCAAATACAATCATTTCACAGAAAAATCACTCTCAAAACATCCATCTTCCTCATGTATGTAAGAGGTTTCAGTAATCTTTAGTCCGCCATTAGAATGATCTAAAGATTACAGTATGAGATCCTTCTTGAAACCTACTTGTCACACAAACCTCAGATAGGAGAGGCTTATCAGCTGTGTTTTAAACTTATGATAAGTGGCAGTCAGACATATAACAGTTTTTTATGTCATTGGATGTATATACAATATATATATATATATTTTAAAAAAGTAAGTAAGTATATGCCCTAGAAATTGTCCTTTTTTATTTTTAACAAGGATATTTTATTATTTTTTAAACAGTGCCCATAGTTAAAAGCGACATGGTTATTTTACAAAATGATCACTGGAAACTTCACAGATCAGCCACAACATTAAAACCACTGACTGGCATTCTTTTAGACCTGGCATTCATGTGGATGTTACTTAGACATGTACCACCCACCTAGACCAGACCAGGGACCCCCACCCCATGACACTCCTTGATGGCAGCAGCCATCCCCAGCAGGATGCAGCCTGACACAGGCACACACACAAAAACAGTTTAGGAACAACTTAAAAATCAGCATAAGGTGTTGACCTGCCCTCCATATTCACTAGATCTCAAACTGATCAAGTATCTGTAGGATGTACTGGAACAAGCCTGATCCACAGAGGCCCCTCCCCTCAACCCATAAGACCCAAAGGCCCCCACTAACAACATTCTGTTGCCAGACACAACAAGACACCATCAGAAGACCCAAGTCCATTCGCTGATGAGTCACAACTGTTTTGGAGGCACAACGGAGACCTACACAATATTAGGAAAGTGGTCATAATGTTATGACTGATCGGTGTATAATAAGTGAAAATAATAAGTACACCTTGGCCTCGGTATGCGTGTCCACTTTCCTGAAATTTATCTCCACGCCCCCATGTAAAATTCCTTCAGCTGGGAGATGTTTCTGGGTCTTCTTCCTGGGCTTTGACTGTGCCATTCCACAACCCTCCACTTCTTCTCCATAAGCCATTCCTTGGTGGATTTGCAAGTGTGCTTATGATAATTATCCTGACATTATCTTCAAGCATTTTTGATATGATGCAGAATTCATAGTTGAATCAATGACTGCAAGCTGTCCAGTCCCTGAGGCAACGAAACAGCCACAACACCTCCACCACGCTTCACAGTCGGCATGAGGTTCTTCGCCTGGAAAGCTGCCTCTGGTTCTTACTTTTCCATGTGACTGACTTGTTTATATATTTATATACAGTAAACTATAATAAATTATGTCAAAATGTTGACTTTATTTTTTTGAGTATCAGATATATATAAACAAAACGCTAATTGTTTTAATGGAACAGACAATATACATAGCTGCTTGTCTCTGCTAGTATTAGTTGTCGATTCGATTTCTTACAGTGAACACTATAGCGTTCTTTCTCAACCTTTTTCTCAGAGTTGAGAAAATTCATCTCCTGTGTATGATTCATTTGAAACAGAACATCTCGCGGTATTACCAATGAACAATGTAAAACACATCTTTAGTCTTGAAATACAGGCTCAATACAACACATTTATTTTACGTTTGTGCACATTTTGTGCATTTTTCTGACAACTCAGAAATGTGTGTGATGTATTTGGGCTGTGACAACCCAAACATTGCAGATTTTAATAATAAAATCAATACAGTTAATGTAAGCGTTATAAATGCCATTTGAATTTTCTCTTTTAAATTATTTCCTTTCTTTATAACAGCATGTGGCAGTACAGCAGCACAGTCAAACAGTAAAATCTTACATGACTATATCGGTTTCTGTATTAAAGCACTGAAGTTATACTTTGGTTCACACGGTAAAGGATCTCCGAGGTACCAGATATCAATCCTTAGGACATATATTGCTATATAATCCAGTCGTCAACGAGCTTTTTAAAGCCATTTCATGTTTATTTAGTCGAAGAAATGAAGCGTCAGTGAATCAGTCAGTCTTGCTGCTCTATTAGTTTGTGTGTGAATACCTGCTTCCTTAGCGTTAGAGCGCTCTGCCTGATTATGGCTATTTATAACTTTGGTTGGGGCTGGTAGCTGACACACATCCTTCCACTTCCCAAAAAACGCGTCCTCAGTGGAACACAAGAATCACATGAGTTTTCTCTGTAACATCGGAAACTGTTTCCATCAGCGCAGCAGGGCTACAATTTGTATTCGTGCATTAATCAAAAAAATGCATCAAAAAAACATTGCACCAGCACAAGAAAGACATGAGCTTCCCCACCATTAATGAGGAACATGTGTGTCTCACTTGTGTGATCATGTCTAAACCCCTCTGTCTCCAAGAAATTGGCTTTTTAGTAATGATTAGAGCACGGGCATGGCAGCAGAGCGTGGAGGTTATAAACATGCTAATCCATTCAGTAACATGTGTAAACTCTGGCGTCGCTTTCTCACACAGGCAACGTGCGTCGCACACAACACAAGGCTGAGAATATATGCAGAGATAGCTGTGTTGTGTGCTTCATGTTAAGGACACCTGCCAGGTTTTTCCCCTGCACCAAGCAAAAGGCGTTCGATCTCATTCAAATCACTTCACAAAGTTCACCACAAAAAGACATTATTAGTGACGGCCATGTGCGTCCTTCTGTCTCTGTCAGTGTCTCTATCTGTTGGCAGCCCCCCCCCTCCTCTCTGTCTTTCTCCTTCTGGTTGCTGTATTGCTATCAGCACCAAGTCAGAAGTGTTCCTGTTATTGATGCACACCAATGCACAGCCTCTGACAGGAGCAGACAGCATGAAAAGAGAAGCTGGTGAAATAAATACATATGTAATGAGGGGAAAAGGGGGCCGCCAAATGGCTTGCCAATTTGTGTTTGTCAAAGGCTGTGCTTGGGTTGCATTGACGTATAGATCTATAATGGAACCACTTCTTAAGTCATTTAGAGGGGCCTACTCAAGGCGTCACACCTTCCCACCGGCGCAGTCTCTTCATGGAGGTACTAGATTAGCGAGCGGCTCAATTTTCTTCATTATAGAAAATTGTTTGGTCCGAGAAGACTTTAAGTCACCGTGACTGCCTTCATGGGGAAAATCACACACCATTTCCGTTAAAAGATGGAACCCGGAGCCGCCAAGGCGAGCTCTTCAACAAGCAAATTGTGTCGTGCAGGAAAAGTAAAGTATGATCGTTGCGCTCGTACTTAATAAAGTCTGCAGATATTTCTCAGGTGGATTTGCCCGCAGTACCGCCACAAATCTCAACAGGTCCTCGTCAAAGGAAATGGAACGTGTGCCCCGGCTTTATAAACAATAGTTTGCCTAGAAAATAAGTGAATAGGTCCTTTTAGGGATTCTGTAGCTTCATTCTTCTTTCACGCCCTCAAAATAACAAATAACAAACATTAGTTTAAAGTCCATTCGCTTGTCTGCTTTCTAGCAAAGCACCATGCCTTGGTAAAAACTAGGAACATTAATGTCTATTTGGGAGCCAATATGACAGTGAAAACATTAGGGCAATCAGAGTGCCTACTCCACAACAGCTTATCGATGGGCCGGTGTGTCGGCCACAAGTACTGCTCTTGTTTTCTGAGCCTCGTTTGTAGCCTCCATTTGTTTTCATTTCATCACATTGTATGACGTTATTAAAGGATGCTGAATTAGCTATGAGCTGCTCCTATGTGAAGTGCAGCCTGTTCAGGTATCTAATCTCCGGATTACCTTTAAATGTGATGATTCCGATGCAGGCTCTGAAGGGGAAGGGGAAACATGCATTAGTTTTGGTTTGTTAAGATCAGTTTCCATGTGCACCACAGATTATATCCTGTAATCTCCCATCCAGAGTTGATGTTTTATCCCCGCTTCTCCCAGTAATGTGTCTCTAGTCAGGACTCTACAAATATAAGTTTCTTCTTGGGCCATTAATAGTATGTGAGACAGGTCTGACAGCATGTAACTTTCTAAAACAGTTTGTCGTGCATGCCCCTTTATACACAGTGATAGCTCAGGAGTCTAGAGACGAGAAAACACAGCAGGCTCTAACTTGACTCAACAAGCTGTCATTGCTTCCTTTGTATCCGCTGGGGAAGAAACAGTCACTAAACTTGCTTGTACTGTACATAATCCTTAAAGCTTGCTTTATAGCTGTACATTACTGTAGCACGTAGCCCAAGGCGTGACCTGACATGCGCCTCCCCAGTGTGACAAAGCGGCGTGTCCGCACGGACCACAGTGGCTGTGGTTTGTCCAAAATGCATTTCCTTCTGTTCGTGTCTCTCAACGGTCGGACAAGCACAGAGAATTCTCCCTCGTTCAGCCTCCTACACACCATCTATACTCAGATGTCTTCTCTCTGTTCTGTGCTGTAGTGACTTCAGTGAATGCAGCTGCTCATCCACATTTATTAACTCCAACTCCAACGTTAGCCTCTCAGTTTCACTCATCATTCTGTAAAATACTGGGTGATAATCGTCAACATTTCAGAGGCGTAATTACAGAATGGAGCTGACACACCTGTGCACGGGTATAAATGCTTTCACCGCTGTTGCTCTCTGTGGCGTTGGCTCCACATAGACAGGTTGCAAGATTATAGACCCACTTTTGGCATCAGTGTGTTAATGACCTTCCAGTCTTGGGGGGCGGGGGGGGGGGGGGGTACCATCCATGACATGAGCACGCAGTACCCTCAATTATTTAACTGCATTCATATACTACTGTCAAATACCCACACATTAAATCAAGTCATAAAAGACATGATATAGTTTGCTTTGACGATTAGTTGAGTGTGCAACAAACTCATTTGTCCTGTACGACACAGCTCAGAGCTCACAGCTAACAAGTTTGGTAAAAAGAGTTCTTGCATTGTTGTTGCTCATCAAGTATTTTTTGCTAAAAACTCCATTATGTATACCCAGCTGTCGAGCGACTGTTACGGAGCAGTTTAAACAAATAAGTGCTATTGCATTTCATCTAATATTTCATCTGTGCATGAACGGTTTGAGCACTCCCACCGGCACGCTTGATTGTTTTCCTGAATTCTTCCTGATAGATCAACAACACAAAACTTGAAAGTGCTGTTTGACTGTGATAAACATCATATCCATTTCAAAGTGGTCGGGAAATGAGAAATGTGTGGACATAAGTGTGAATTGGTTAAAAAAAAAAAAATGAATAGATTGAGAAAAAAAAAAGGCCATAAACTTAACAGAACAGTTCACTTGTCAGTAGATGTGCAGACGCAGATGTTCAGCTCAGACTGTATGTAACTGAAAAAGCCAACAGTTCTCTGCGCATCCTCCCCCGTGCTAGCATGCTATGACATATGTCAGTAAATATAGGTTAGAGTAGTGACTGGTGAGTTTGTAGCCGGAGGTAGAAGAAGATGAGTTTTAAGGCTCTCTGAGTGATTATTCAGAAATATTTGAAAATGACCTCCATCCTTGGAGGCTGGTCATGGTCTTCACACAACTTCTCACAGTTCCTTTGATGAGATCCAGACAGATCGAAGAATAGCGCTGAAAATGCAGGGATCGGTGTGCTCGACAACTAAAGCTGGGTTCACACTACCCGAGTTTAAAAATCATACCTAACCCCGATATTTCACTCTCTAATCTCAAACATTCATAGGCAACAAAATTTGAAAGTAACAGTGCAAAACACGCTCACTGCAGGCTATAATTTTGCTGTAAATCTATTGATCTGGGCTGCAATCCTTTCTGTGCTGGTTAGAAGATGAACCTTGGTAATAATTTGCAGTGAAACAAAAAGTAGAAAGGCAGAAGGTTAGATGAGTGTGGATGAGAAAATAGTTGGGGAGACTGTGAACATCCAGACATACAGCATGGTGTCTATTATTTCTATATACCTGGACTTTAGGTTAGCTTTGAACAGTTTTAATTTCAGTCAACAGTTGAGTGCTAGCTTATCTTGGGGACTTTATTAGCAACAAACAACCCTAAACATCAAACCTGTTGGATATAGTCTGGCTCCGATAAATCTGCATGTGCTTCAGTCTAAGAGCGGCTCTGTAAACCCTCATAGTCTGGTTGAAACCTTGGTACCGAGTAATTTCAACTCCAACTGTCAGAACGAGCGAATTGTGGGATTCGAAAAAAACTTTTAAAAATAAAGTTTTTAAAGAACTACTTTCTATGAGTTCCTCTATACATGAGCAGTGTGTATTTACCTGGAATTCAGTAGCGCATCTTTTTTCACCTGCCTTTGACGCAGAGTAGTGAAGAGGATTGAAACGGGTGAAGGTCACCCATTAAGAATACAAACGAAATGTAAATATACATTTATACAGCCTCTAAGGACACGGGACTCATGAATGTCAATCATGTCCTTGACTGTACCTGCTTCTTGGCCCATATTTACATTTTCTTGTTTCTTAAATTCAATCATCTTATTGGCAGGAATGTATGGGGAGACAGGAACAAAAAAACTATACTGTCCAAGGCTTCCACAGTATTTCAGCAAATGCTTGCAGTGCAGCCTTTCCCCAAGAGGAGTTATTTGTAAAAAAGTAAGCTCTCGTGTCTGTTCAGCAGCGGAGAACAAATAGGTCACAGATAAAGAGTTTCAGGATGGGAGTAGGAGCAGTTGGTGTCTGTGGCCGCTGGTCTGCGTGGTGAGAAACTGCACATTTCTCAGCTAAAAAGACGTGTTACTGTACATGTGTGAATGCTACAGTCATGTTTACCGTTGGGCTCCACTCCCTTGTGGGGTGTTCCACTCATTCTGTCACGTGATGGAGCAGTGGCCATTCTCCTCCTCTTTCAAGGCTTTGTGGTCGTGGCAGAAAAATAGGGACACGATGCAGCTTTGCATTCAGTCAGTATGACCGTTATACCTGTACTTACGGCAAAAAGCAACACACGCACACACAGATCCTTGAAATTTCAGTCTTTACATTAGCTTTCTCCACTGCAGTAATCACCAGCACATGTCACGGTGTTTTTCGTTCAGCAGCGGTGCACAATGCGGCAAGCAAATTACCAACACTGCCAGAGGAAAAAGGAAACAGGAAATAAACATAAAGTCTGCCTAATTTCCCTTGAACGCAAAAAGAACTCATTGATATATGTATATACTGTGGTAAATTATGCAAAGGAAAACATTTTAGTATTAGTGCTGGGCTGCTCCGATCAGAGGTACTTTAAGTGCAAGTGCTCAAGTTATGAAGTTATGGAAGATGCAAATACAACCCAAGATTTGTCTAATAATCTCAAAATGTCTTTCACACGTCTCTAGTCCATCTTTTTGTGTCTTCCTCTAGCCAGTGTTGTTGCATAAGTATAAACTGTATAACTTTTTATAGACCTATACTCGGTACCAGCACTGATGCTTCACAGCAAGAAGGTTCCGGGTTCGAATCCATCGGCCAAGTGGGGCCTTTCTGTGTGGAGTTTGCATGTTCTCCCTGTGTCTGAATGGGTTTTCTCTGGGTACTCCAGCTTCCTCCCACCGTCCAAATACATGCTTGTTAGGTTAATTGGTGATTCTAAATTGGCCGTAGGTGTGAGTGTGAATGGTTGTCTGTCTCTCTGTGTTAGCCCTGCGATAGACTGGCGACCTGTCCAGAGTGTACCCTGCCTCTCATCCAAAGACAGCTGGGATAGGCTCCAGCCCCCCTGAGACCCTCCAGAGGACAAGCGGTTACAGCAAATGAATGAATGAATGAATATACTTGAGTATACAAGAGTAACAAAAATACAAGAGTAACTGTAAATGGACTGATCGACCAAGGACTTGTGCTGATATTACACAAGATGAAACAATTAACTTGTTGTGTTTGAGAGATGATCAGGGACAAGTAAGAGGAAACCACAGGTCACTGTTTCTGCTTTGTAATCTACTAATTATGAATCATTGTGTTTTCATGAGCTTAGAATTATTGTTTCTACTGTAGCCCAGAAAGTAAGAAACCAAACACTGGCACTTGAAAGGTCATTTCCAAAGTCCTAAGAAGCAAGTCTCACCACTCTACTCAATTTTAGGTAACAACCTAACTGGGTTTATAGAGCAATAAGACCAGACCCCTTTAAAGAATAACAAGTTTGGTGATTTTGACCCATAATAAATGAAAAACCTATTCCAACCACAAATGGTATAGTATATTTCTACTCATCCCACCACTTCAACGAAAAGTGTCTCGGAAATTTGAAATGTTTAATTTGAAGAAGCACAGCTACTGTAGAAGAAGCTACTATAAGTTCTCCCTCAGTCATGGAAAGAGACTGATTAGAGAGGGGTACTGAGTTAGTTAAAGTCTGCAATCACTGCTAGATGTCACTAAATCCTACACACTGATCTGTTAATAGTGTAGTTTCCCACTGTGGGGAAACTCATTCTAAATGCCACTTCATCAGATACTAATGCAGCTCTGTAACTCGGTAATGTCACTGCTGGGGGAAATTATTTAGTGGAAATGTCTGGCCTAGAGTACGCGTACAGATTGCACTTGAACATATACAAAGTATAAACAAGCACATGCACATAAACACACATTTACATTTTTACTGTTACTACATTATTTATTTATTTTTTTGCACACTGTGGCACTTTGTTGAAGAGTTTCTGGTTCATCTTATCTCATGGACGTTATTAGCCAACCCCAGCCAAACATAGTATCACTTCCTGCAACGCTGATTCTTTATTTACTCGCCTTCTATGAATGATTTAGAGGAAGATGCTGACTTTTGGGAGTTGCATCTTCAGCCTTAGCCTTTTAGCGTGATGACATGTACTGTATGTAGTCGCTAAGTGCATATTTAAGACAGGGTTGCTCACAGAGGGCAGCTCTGAGTCACGCTGGAGAAGTCTCATGGCAAACAGGAAGAAGCTCCGACGCTCCAAATATACGGTATACAGATGTTTGGGCTTTTAGTCGCTTTTCAGCACCAACTGGAGGCCTGTTTGCGGTTTCATTGCGTTGTGAGACTTGTGAGAGTTCATAGTGGCTCTTATGCTATTTAAAGCATCAGTTTACTAATGACTATTTTCTCATTGGCTTCTAGTTTTTTCCTGGAATTTATAGGATTGTAAATGAAAAACTGTGAAGCAGCTGAATATTTTTCAGGGAAATGTTTTTTAACAATATGAAAACTGTACAAAGAAGTTTGTTAAGAGAAATACCGTCTGTTGTCTTCGTTTTTGAAGACCTTAATAAACTATACCTGTTCAAAGTTGTTTTTGTCCAAGACGTCGATATTCACAGCTGGTGTGTAAAAGTGCCTCTCAGAAACGCCTCTCACAGACTTGGTACAAATGAGCTGACAGTGGAGTTGCCAAGGCGATGAGCACCATGATCCCTGACTGACAAACCACAATCGCAACCCAAACATTAGAGAGGAGCTGGCATTGCAGTTGTGAAGAATCCAGGCTCCTCCACTAATCTGCATGCAGCTGCTGCACATCCCGAGCATTCAAATGGTGCGGGGCTTTTTGGAGCGAATGGTAATTTCCCTGCGTAAATACGGCGAGCAACAGTGTGTATTTTTAGCTCATAGATAATCAGTCAATCAGAGAAACATTATGCAGTTTTACACTGCGGCACAGTCGGTCTGTCCGTGGTTTACAAACAGCCTGCACTTTGCTTCAGTGGAGAGCGAACTGGATCCCTGTGGACGCAGAGGAAGAAAAATCACACACACACCCAGTCCATATTATTGGCTGTGCAAGAGTACCTTACATGATTTTTTTTTTCCTTTCCACTAGCTCCAAGACAAGAAAAATAGAAAGCTCCCAACAACATTTCCTGCTGACGATATTACTACTCGCTCTGCTCTCTCTCTCTCTCTCTGATTATCTCTCACCCTTCCTCCCTCTCCTCTTCTCAGTCACCTCTGACATCAGAGAAGCTTCATCAGAGAGCCATGCGGTAATGTTCACTCACTGGATCTCACGCCAGTGCCCACATCACTTGACAAGACCCGTCAACACATACGCACCCTCTCTGTGATGCGCACACAAGCTTTACACTGCTCCCCTTTTATCCAAGCATTGCCATGCTATCCATCTTGTACGGGAGCACACAGAGTGTGGTACAAGGGCATTACAGGAGATCCGGGACCACACTTCTTCATTCATTCCCTCCGCTGGTGCTGTGGTTACACTCTCTGCATGTCTTCCTCCTGCCTGTCTCGTCTATCTCCCTTTATGGCAAGCACGTGCATTGCGTGAGCAACATCCCAACTCCCCCGCAACAGTGGCAGCAGAGGCCTTTATCTGGCAGGGGAACAGGATCTCATCTACAGAGCTGCCCCCGGCTACCACACACACACCGACCCATACATTAAGCCCCGCCAATGCACTCAAACAGAAAGGGAAAAAGAATTCCATTTTAAAGTAGCTCGCAGAGAGACATCAGGGGTGGGTCTGTTTGTGCCTTTGTTTCTCCTCCTGCTTTGTTATGCAGCTCCTTGAATATCAAAATTAATAAGAAAACACGATTTGCATTACGGTGGTCAGCCACCGAAAAAACAAAATAAGTTTGTTGATGATGAGCAGAGGCACAGCCCAGCGTCAGCGTGTACAACACACAGCAATATGTCACAAGTTCCATTCAAATGTAGACGTGCCAGGCTAAAATGATTGGCTCTTTAATTAATTGCATTATCATCAGCAAACACAGTGATTTTCTCCCAGCCATGAAAGCTCCTGAGAGAAGACAGATATAATGTAGCTGAAGCCACTTTCCACTCAGACACTGCAGGTGGAAAGCAACAGGCGCAGACCTGCCACAAAGTCACAGTGCCCCCTACTGGCTGACACAGTAACGACACCCTAAGAGAGCATTACCCTTGGCACTTCATCTAGCAGCAAAAAGCCAAGGGGAGGGCATTTGTGCACGGAGCCATGGGACACTCAGAGAATGGCATCCCCTCAGAATATGAAAAGGATTTTCTGCCAAGTGTTTGGCAGTCCGTGCAGCGCTCATGCATACTCAATTTCAGGGTTGCATTTGATAGAAAACAGCTTTACATGATAGTGGGATGTGAATGTGTACCATTGAGATGGAAAATATTCAGCCTCCCATGTAAAGCATTTGTAGGCTACCGGGAGGAGGTTTAGAAATACAGAGAGAGTGAATCCACATCAACACCACAAAGGTTCAGAGGTTCACGGCGTATCGTATGATATGGCTACAGGAATTATACACGTGTTTTTATGAATCTGCAAATGTATGTATTTCTGCCAATATTTCTAATTCCGGATTATTGCATTTTAGTGAATAAATCCATCTTTAAACTGGATTTACACATTATTTTATGCCCTTAAAATGAGCAGCAGGGAGAGACTCTGCTGACAGGTCGTCTGGAGACAAATGCTGAAGCTGATCCGTGCACACTGAATAATGGAACAACTGCTAGGACAGTGCGTGTTGGCAGCTGTGGTGAGACTTCACTGGGATATCAGGAGATTTTCTGATTCACAGCTGGAAGCTACTGTCATATAAAACTGAGCTGGGTTGGATGTCTCAAACAAAACCTTGGTAAGGCAACAAGTCTGGTAGGAATTCGGCGTCACAGGATAAAAGCTGCGCCGGTAAAATGAATGTCATGCGTCAGAGATTTATGTTTGTGCATTGTGACTTCATTGTCTTAAAGCGTTGCGATGAATGTTAATTCTGATTTAAGGCGATTCTCTCCTTTAACCTCTGCCTCCCAGACTCTGTCTCTAATACAGTGGCTGTCCGCATTAATACTTCTCAAAACGAGCATGCCAGACGCAGACTTGTTGTGCTAAAACGATGCACTTTGTTGGGTAACAGCAGCAGCAGAGTGGGCATATGGTTGAACTGGGCAGAGCATATGTCTCCGGCGTTCATGCTCGAGTCTTTCTCTACAAACATGACAGACCCAGGCCAACATCCCCGGGCAAAGAGTCTGCTCCTTGCTTCTTTCAAATGACTCCCAAGCGCTAAGAGTGTGCGTGGCAGCAACAGCCTTGAGTGAGAGTACTGTGCAGTAGGAATGCTAGAAACACGGAGCTTACACGGAGATAAAACCATACTGTACTGTTCACTTGAATGGAGTCACTGCAGAGTGGTTTCATTCGGCACATAACATCTCCTGTGATCTAAATATATAGCTGGCCTCTCGGGAGTATGTTTTAAACGGCCTTTAAAATCTACAGGATACACCGATTTTCAAAAACAAATTTTGGAATGGGTTTATTCATTAGGGATGGATGGGCTTATATCACCCATCTGTTCCCTGCTGATGGCTGTGAGTCTATATAAACCTGTGAAGATAAATTAGAAAACTGTAGTTCCTGCGTTGATGTTTAATATTAGAAAGTTGGCCACTAAGGCTCACGGAAAAGCTGTTATGAAAGCTTCTACGCCGGATGTATTTTATCAAAAAGGCACAAGCCAAAAGATGTGACGTGATGGTATTTAATTTTAAAGCATTAAGGAGCCATTTACACTGCATCCTTATTCTGATAATACACTGACTTGTAATGGGGAGGATGGATTCATGATGTAAATTGGGTTGATTGGTTACAATCCCCCACCCACAGGAAGAGCCAACTGGTTTACAGGACTACATCACTCTTCACCAACTATGGTCCTTCAGCTCAGTGTTCTCACTAAGGATTTGATGGCAGAGATTGGGAGACTGAAGAGGATGCTGATGATTAAACAAAGAAGAGAAAAGGAGAGATCAAGTGGAAAAATTAATTCTTGAAATGGCTTTTAGTCGTCGGCCAGAGCTTTGCAAAAAAAAAAAAAAAAAAAAAAGACACCAAGCTGGCCTTCTCTCACTTTGACTAGTTTAGTAATATCAGCTGGCTTGCTACATCTTGTGTTGTTGCACTTGCTTGATCTTTGGCTGCATTCGCAGAGTTGTTGAGTTGTTGATCAGAAGCCTATAATGCATAACAGAGGTTTAGCCGCTTGACATGATCCAAAAATACCAATTCTTCCCAAGTTTTGTAATATTACACTCACTGTTTCGGCAGTGTGATATCTTCTGAGCATTTTTGCTGAAACTGTTTTTGCAATTAATCAGTCTATATTTAAGTGTGTATGTACAGATACAATTGTAGCGTCTCACACAAAGGAAGCTACGGAGGCTTTTCTGCAAGGTAACTGAAGCTTGAACGCGGGCTACTGTCGGCCATAGACCATAAACACTGTCAGTCTGACACTCGTAATGGACTCTACAATCACAGCAACAAGGTCAACTAATAGAACACAACAGAACTGAACATAAACACATGAGTTCCTCACCTCTCTTCTCTGAGGCGTCCGTGTTGTTATTGTCACATGATTGCCGACTAGTTCACATCCTGCTGAAAGCATCATTGCCCAGCAGTATAGTCGACTACTCAGTACAACCCTTATTGTAAAGAAGGTTAAACCTGGTGAAAATGTTCCATCATTCAAGTGAAAAGTCTCGCTGCAGTGTTTTTTATTAAATAAACCATAATAGCCTACGGCGCTGGTTTGCTCAGACAGTTGACAGTGCAGAAGGGGAAGCGATGTCTGAAATTTCTGTATAGCAAGCCTTCCATACCATAGGTGTGTGCTGTTAAATTATAAATACTACTAACACAATTTCAGAGACTCAGCAGAACATCAGTACAAGTTACGTGATAACCTTTTTTGATTCCTGCTCATCTTCAATACTTAAAAGCAAAATCTATGAAATCTGGAACACTGTTGCAATTTCAGAATAATTCATCCGCCTCCAGCCTGCACTCGCTGTGGTTCTTAAAGGCTAGATTTCAGAAAACTTGTCGAAACATTTTTACCATTTTACCTGCTTTCTGTTGACAGCATTTTTTTTTTTTCAAACATTTTCAAACATCTCATTCTAGTCCAATGAGGTGCAACATCCAAATACTAAAGTTTCCTTTGTTCCCTCTTTTTAAAACAAATTTTTTATCTTGTGGCATTTGCCCAACTGATGGCATTTTCTGTCACTGTTTGTGATGATTTTATCTTTTGGATTTGTACTTTCACTCATTCACTTTGTAAGTTTGTTTTAACAGATGCCATATCTATAAATGTTTTATTTTGAACATTGTTTAGACAGTAATTAAGGCAGACACTTTGCCTGATGTAGACTAGGGAGAAACATAACCCAGTGTCTTCTGTGTAACAATTAAAACCAGAGTTGTATTATGCTAAAAAAAATAAAGTAGGAAAAAAAGAAGTAGTGGCTCAAGTGTTGAACCCTGGGGAACTCCCTTTGATGACAGTGACTGGTTCTGGTTCGACAGCAAATAAATCAATAAATATACATGAAAACCTACTTAAAATTGACCATAGAGGTGCACCATGTACACCTGTCATGTCATTTACGTGCCACCAGAATGATGATGTCATCTTAATTTGACAGAAAGCTTTTGAAAAAGTGTTAAAAAGGTTATATTCTCTTTGTTTTACTAATGCTGCGCCAAGTTGTTGGTAATAAAAAGCTCCTTGTTAAGAAAAGCAAATGTATAACGGTCACTTTTTTTGAGTGAGGATTAGGTGTTCAGTTTATAAGCCGAGCAAATGCCTAAAACAACTTTAAGTTGCATGATAGTTTCAATTATAACTTTATATAGGCTATCATGTCTTTCCACCTAATACCTGCAGCAAGGTGATTTTAAATTTATTTACAGGCATAACTAATAGTCGAGTCTCAAGTAATTGTTATGATTATTATTATTGGGGTCTCTGTGTTCTTACTTTCAGCCTGTAACAATAACCATGCAAGACCAAAGGGATTTCTGTGCCATTTCTTTGCCCAATGAACTGCACAATGGCTCTTTAAACTGGACTTGTTCCCTGAGCTACACTACTTGTTCTTGTGAAACCAACAAAGCTTCTAGCATCTAACAGATTACTCCCCCATTTCCCTCACCTCCTCCTCGACTTCTGAAAGAGGAGCACTGCTTCTCCTCTGCATGTTTGTTCCAGTCAGCAGGTTCACATGGACCGCTTCCAACTTTCCTGCAGTCTGCAGGGCAAACAGAAGGTCTCTGCAGTGATCTGCTGCCATTTCCTTTACAACCCAACAATTAACTTCACCGGGTGACAAAACAAAGATTTTTCTCAATGCAATTTAAATAGGAAGAGATGTTCATTTTGTTAAAATAAATAAATAAATAAATAAAACACCCGCATGGGGCCCCCATGGGGATTCAAATGATATGTAATTGAAGTTTAATGGGTCTTGGTGGCAATAACAAGCAACAATGAATATTAATATTTTAAAAAGACAATTGCCCTCTGTTTGTGTTTATAATTCCTAGAGTTGGTACGCTGTAACATCTCAAAGGCTGGAAAAAGGCATCTGCTAGCTCTAGCGTGACCTGCTGACTGGGACCAGAAGCACACAAGTTTATGCAGACTCAGTGTCACAGTTCAGCCCCACTCAATGCAAAAACAGATGGTGCACTTAGGAGTAGAGGCGACACAGAGAGACACAGATAACTAAGACACCGCAGCAGCCTGACTTGCGGGGTCTTTTTAGGGCGGGCTGTAATTATTGAGGGAGAGTCAGCTGAGTTTCATGCTGTTAGTCAGCGTCGCTTGCCTCATGCTCGTATACATCCACACACTCATGCTGTTAGACGACTGCAGGCTGCTACTGTTAGCCACAGAGCAGCATTGCTGGAGAAACAGGATAATCTTTTATTGGTCTCAATTTGAGCCGTCAGTCACCTGTGAAGCACTTTGAATTGATTTCGTTCAAATAAAATACAAATCAGGTTTGATTGATCTTAAAACAAAAAAAGACAACAATCATTTGATTGGCCTGGCAGATCTTTGCCAAAGCATAATCAGCTCTCAGTTGAGAGAGTCCAGACCAACGCTCTGCCACAAATATTTTGTAGAAACATTTAGGCGTGCTTTCAGGCTAGTAATTGAATTTCAACAGCTTAAACATATCTGGAGAAATGTGAAAATCTACAGCTCCTAAAATCTGTATGTAAATATACAATAAGAAAGAGCTAAATGGCCTGAACAGTTCAAATACTGAGGCTAATGTGAGGCATAAATTGTTCAAATGTTTAAGAATATTGGAAAAACAGTGGCAAAAAAATATGCGTAGTTGGGGCAGATGGCTGAAATGGAAGGAAAAATGAATGGAAAATGTCAACTAGGTTATGGTAAAAGAATGTGAATTGTAATAACCTTCATTGTCAGTGTATAGTGAAAAACGGCACAATAAAATTTGCTTGTGCAGCCTCTAAAACAATAACCGCACTCATGCCCACAGAGACACATGAATACGTAAATACATCATCTGAGCATCTGAGGTGAAAAGGGAACCTCAAATTAAGAGCACACATTGCACATAGTTCTACATTGTTGTAATTTAAGACAAGACAAGAGAGAAAATATTCGTGGCGAAGAAATATACATCGGAAACATGGAGAAACAAACAGACGACCTGCGCTAAGGGAAAGAGACGACTATATATACACACATGGGTTGAGGGGTTGACGAGACACGGGTGAAACTAATGAGGGAGGAACACGCAAGGAGAAACCAATCAAACAATCAGAGAGGGAGAAACCAAACAGGATCACAACTGAGGAAACGAAACACAACATTGTGACAAAATAATTTTACAAAATAGACAAATGGACAAACATGGCTAAATGTAATAGATAAATGGTTTAAACACACAGCTAAATGTCACGCCTCAAGTGGTAGAAGTACAAATGAAAACTTGTAGTGGGAGTTTGACTAAAGGTTAGGAACCACTGCTCCAGATCGCTCTGTACTGTGTGTTAACTAAAGTTCAGAATCACTTGAATATTTATCTGTGGGGGACAGGGTGCAAAAAAGTTTTAAAGGGCCCTCCTTTTTTTTTTTTTTTTTTAAGAAAAAAGTATTTTATTCAGTATCCTCACCACCTACTTCCACCTTCAATGCAGTGAACTCAATTAAACTCTGCTAGTGACCCATTTCCCTAGCAATGAGCTCAGGGATGTATCTGACAAATGCAAGTTCATGCCTGCATGTGCCCCGAGGATTGTGGCTTCAAGGAACACTCCCTGAGATCAAAACTCTGAGGTAAGCATATTCGCATGCTAATTTCTCCGCGTACAAAGCTCAAAGAGAGTGGATGAGGCAGACCTTTGAGTGTTAAGCCCCCATTGTTTTTCATTACATTCTGCAGTGGCTGCAGTCAAAACTACGGGTTAATCGCTAAAATCAAGTGGTTAATACAAACACTCAGCATGCATACTGATGGTCCAAAAAGACAATAATTGGCACCAGTAGAATGTCTCCTTGTAGAATAAGTCGCAGGCTTCAAAGAGAATCTATTAGCAGATGAAGTGGTAATGATTTTAGGACACAAGTCCATTAAAAGCTAGAGATAGCTCATGGGTCTATGGAGTCTAGTTCTGCTCCTATCAGCCACAGCATGGAAAAACAAGAGCACTGGGCCACTGGGACATTCCTGTGAGCATTATCAGCGCTCCTTAACTATTCTAAACTGACATCAATTGCAGTGCCGACTTGATCCCAGCGGACCTTGTTAGCTCCATTTAATGGCAAAATGAGCCAACTTCTAAGTCCTGCTCTGGCACTGGGAGCTACGAGTGCCGGCTGCACTGTTGTATTAGATGGTGAATGTAAAAGATATCACACTAATTACTGGAGGGACGCAGGTTTTGGGAAGGCTAAATATTTGTACATTTGTTTGCACATGTAGCCAGTTTGTATTGGCAGTCATAGAAAGACATTTCCATATAGATGACGGTATTAAAATAAATGAATGTAATGAGCGGCATCTGGGCACGGACTACTGTGTTTTTAGACAGACTGTCTGAACAGTATGTCCTGTGACACGCGACTGCATCATTGTTAATTCAATTCTTACTGATCCACCTGCAATCATTTCTTTTGCAACGCTAGTTTTGATTATGTTCTGTAGAAAACCTGCTTCTCCCATTATAACCCTGTCTTACAATATTTTATTTAACGTCTGAAAGAGATGATGATGATGTAAATTTCAGTGATCTGGGGCTACAAGGACGAGTTACAGGAACACTAGTAGAAACAAAAAGATGTGGTGTATATTTTGTCATCTGTCAAAGTCTGCAAGAGTCCGCGCAAACGCCTCTACAAGACCAGGAGTTGACATGCTCCAGATAATTAAACAGGATGCTCATCTCGTGCACTGTAATGCACAAATGTTTCATGTTGTCACGTTATTCCACGCCACTGTGTTGTCTAAAGAAACACCATAAACAAACAAGCCCTTCTTCTGCTGTCAGGAGATCGTCATCGTGATTTGTAGCGTGAATGTGTGAAACGTGTACCAAGTACAGAAGCATGAGTCTGCAGCTGCACATCTTTTGTTTCCCTCCTCTGGCAGTAATTACACAAACACTGCCGACACACGTATGGGACGTACGCCTACTGTCTACATTATGCATACGTCCTTGTCTTCCAACAATCTCTAATGAGGAAAAGTCCAATCAAATGTAATTCATGTTTGTCCTCACTTTCTTTTTTAGGCTGCACTATTTTCTCTCTATACGTAGGAAGAATTCATGAAACCCAAGTTACATTTGTAAATGTCACTTCTCTGCTGGCTCAGCCAAACCCTTAGCCTGGTGTAGCCAGACTCAATTCTTATCAGAATATGAGTCTAGTAACAATAGATTATGAGGTGTGCATCAACCAATATAGAGAAAAAAGAAAAACATTTGAATTCAATAGTCCTACAACCAATCAGAGCTATTTTGTTGTAAACAAACTCCACGGTGCTCAGATGACGTGCACGACTGCTTCGCTGTACTTCCAGTACTGCATAGTCCCCACAAAAACTATATGATTGGCAGATCATTGCCGAGGCATAATCAGTTCCCCATGGTGCCACTCCAGGCCAACTTTCTGCCACAAAACATTTTTTGGGCAGATGACTTCGTCTGGCTTCCATGCTAGGACACCCCTAGGTTATTTGTCCTCCATCACTTCAGTTGCTGTCAGCTCTGTCAAACCGTGATCACTGGTTGACATTATACACTTTGCTACTGCTGTGCCTGCACAGACGTGGTACTCCGATGCCGGAGGTTTACCTGGCGCTGATTAGCTTAATCAGTGTGTGGACGTATCTGGCAAGAGCTTGAATTGAACAGATGTTCATTAATATGTGAAAGTCCTGCACTATAGCGACATATATGGATATAGCAGCAATATACAATAGAGAACTGAAATCCACTGAACTTATTTAATCATGATGATTTCTCTGAACTAAACAGTGATGTATAAGACAAATGGACAAATTATTGTTTTAATACAATGGCTTGTTTAAGGACCTGCATACATCACACACTGAGATCCTATTTTGTGTCCTCGCTGCTCAAAATATCTTTTGGACTTAACGTCCTGTGGCTGCTTGACCTGCAGCACTAAGAAACATCTGCATTCAAATTCTTGTTAGAGAAATATTCTACATTTTAGCTCCTATCAAACCAAACCCAAACATTAAACACCATTTTAAAGACTACGTGGGTGAGAAGAGGTAACGGAGGTGATCCTAAGCGAACAGAACTACTGGACATTAGATGAGGTTAGAGAGACGGGCTCCGACCAGACCGACACAGTTTGGATTTACTGAGGACGGCCGGTCTGCTGTAGTGCTGCAAAGCAGAGCCACATGGACACCCTGTGTGTGTGTGGACAGCAGTGTCGTTCCCACCAACCCTTCCCTGTAACCATGGTAACTGGACACAACAGAGGCGTTGAGCAAAATGTCTGTAGTTTCTGCTCACTAAAACAGGAGCTAAGCTAAATGACAACTCTGCACATTCGTCGCTGTGGTCTCCTGCTGTTGAAATGTAGCTTAAGATGGAAATTCTTGAAAATATAATGAAGATCAGTGCTGGCCTTTGAGAGGCTGGTTGACATTTTCCTCCCAACTTACCAATCAGATCAGGACAAAAGTCCCGGAGGCTGGAGCACCTGCACTTTGTCAGCTTTAGTATGAAAGATGCAGCCACCAATGAAGCAGCTTTAAAATAAAAATGGATCAGGAAGTTTACCTTCATAAAGGGAAGGAAAGGACTGTTTATGTTATGTTATTCATGTAGAGGAAACTACGCAGGAAGAATAGAAATGGAAACATTAGCACTGTATACCGTCTTGCTGGTTAAAAGAGCAGCAGAGGTTTATTTCCTGCCTCCGCTGGCTGGTGAAACCTGTGGGGAGTTGGGGTGACAGGCAAACATGTTGATCACAGCTCAATAAGCAGCGCTGAGGTCATCAAGAGCTTCTTTAAATGAGACAGGCCGACCGTTACCCCGGCAACAGGCTGCATCGATGAGCAAACAGGAGATCCCCAGACAATGTGAACGTGGACACGTCCGTGTGTCTCCACATTTTCATGTTCCTGTGTGTCTTAGATTTGTGGGGGCAGCTCTCGGTCCAGTTTTCTCTACCGTCCTATACATTCAGCTGATGAATCCTGAGTAGCTTTTTCTGTTTTTATGAAAAAGTAGAAAGTGCCAAGCAATTGGTTTGTTTCAAATACCATATTTTATCCTGTAAAAAGTACCAAGACTCTACTGATAACAGAAGTATGTCCTTCAGATTCCTTATGTTCGCTCAAAGCTGGTCAAGAGACGCTGAAGCCGCGTTAGACTGGCTAAATAAAACCAGAACAACTCTGAGACACATAAAGGCATCTGAAATACTTATGAAATTCAGTCGTGATTTTATATTTCAATGGGTCTCGGCCTTGTCTGCATTTGTGAAGCAAGAACACTAGAACAGTATCACCCACCGTATCATTCAGACGAGCCCTGAAAACACTGTTCCCATGTGTGGCGAGGATAAGGTGAAAACAAAAAGAAATTAAACCGATAACCAAATTAGAGAAAGAAACCGACAACGCCACCCTGGGAATTTCGCCCAGAGAATTAGTCTGGAAAGCACACAGGTAAGTTTACTCAGTAAGGCATGAGACGTGGTTCAGGTACTTATAGAAAACCGTACAACTTTATTGTTAAAGGACTTATTTAAAATATTTCAGTTTCATTCATACCAAAGGAAATCAAAATAAGGAAATCAAACAAAAAGGGGCTGGAGCTGAGGGTATGGACAGGGGCTTGGTGCAGGGGGGGAATCAACAAAAGGAAAAACGCAACTCAAAAACACCCGAAATTCGTGACACACACTCAGTGAAGTGAAGCCCGCTTCCCCAGACACAGCAGACAGGGATACCACCACCGCCACCACCAGTCTCCAGCAACTAAAAAGAGAAATAAACAGATTAATAAACCAATCACAAAACAAAAAGGGCAAATAATCTTAACCAATATCAACAGAACCTACTTTAAGAAATGGAAAATAAACTAAAGAAAACAAAACCACTTTAAATAAGTAATCAATTCAAAATAACCAAATAACCCAACACTTAAACACACACGCACACATGGGGGCCAGGCCCTAGTTAAAACACCCAGGCTTGAGTTGGACGAAGTTGTTCTGGGGCGTGGGCCGCAGACGTCAGGCCGCGGTGACCGCCAGGTGAGGCCGAGCAGAGCGGAGCAGCCACGCAATCAAGCAGCGTGGAGACCGTCCCGCACAAGCAGCGTCGAGACCAAGCACAGTAAAACAATTAAAAGTCCCGGCAGAACAGAGCAAAGCAGCAGAGTCTCAAAAGTTTAGCACAGGACAAAGCAGCAGCGTCCCCAATCAGCTGATCGCACGTTACACCTAATAACAAAAAAACATACCATTAGCGTCCCTACGTTTAACGGTAATTATGGTGGTTGATTGCTAACACACATACCCGTTTGATGATACACCCATTCGCACAGGAGGAGGGAGGGAGAAGAAGACCGGCACTACTGGCATTTACCTGTGACCACACTAGCGTTAGCCCTCAGACAGCATCAACACTGACGAGAAAGGGAGGACACTTACCACGTACAAACCACGCCGCACATACGGGGCACACGGAGCAGCTGCCCTACAAATGAAGACAAACGCCGTGAGCACAGAAAGGGACCGAGCGACCAGTGTGGTGAAGCAGCGGGCAACCATACCTGTCGGGCCTACCTATGAGCCGGAAGTGACGCACCAGTGACGACAGAGGCGCAAGAGGAATAGCCAGTGAAGGGTGGCGGCTTTTATACTGGCCCCCCAGTGGCACTAAATGCACATAGCAGCACTAAATGACAGCTAGCATATGTCTGCTGCTACACATGCAAACTCAAATAATGCTCACTTCCGTTCGCCGCTTTTTTTTAAAGCGGCACTCAATCTCTCTCTTGTCACGAAAAATGAAGGCAGTTGTAAAATGTGGAAGGAAAGAAGTAGTTCTGACCAAAAGAATTACATCCTTGATATTTGTTGTATCACAATGTGACTAAAGTCTATTATTTGCCGTCTCCCACCCGGTACTTATTACAGCATCAAATGGGCTAACCTCTGAGTTACACAATGAGATCTCATTCACCGTGTTTCATCTGCTCTTCCTAAAAAATACTGCACATTCCCTCAGAGAGATCTCCATGCACTCCAACAGCTGCTATAAGAACCGGAAAACTACATCAAACACTGAAAAAGGAGATTGTAAAACTCACCAGCACTCAGTTCGCTGTGACCCCTTGACTCTCCCTTTGCCTCCTCTCCCAGGCCGTGACATTCATGACAGATCCAAATCACGGTGTACAGATTCCCATTTTTACAACTCGTGAGCATTCATGCCCGTGGACAACTCAGGATGGCAGCTGTCAGTCTTCTGGTGCTGCTGCCTTTCTCTAATTACTGGAGATTCCAGCTGTTTAAATCAGTGAAGACTAACCAGACACAACGCGCACATGTGTGTTTTCATTTCTTCAAAGCTCACCACCACCACACAAGCAGCTGCACTCACCTTCCCTCACTCTCTTCCTGGTTCCAGTCACCTGACTCTGACACCCACCCCACCTGTTCCCAGTTCCACCTTGACTGAAGTCTTTGTCAGTTTGTGTCGTTTTGGTTATTGCTGTTTTTCTGCTCGGGTTGCTCATGTTTTGTACTTGGTAAGGCTGAATGAAGCGCTGTGCTGTTCCTGCTCCTACAGGCTGGATATGTGGGAGTGAGAATATGTTGTGCTTGTTTAAAATATCAGAATTTAATTACATTTAACAAAGTCTGTGAAAGTTCTCAGTTGTCCAGGGGCCTCATGTACGAACGTTGCGTAAGTACAAAAATGTTACGTAAGTACTCATTTACGTAAAAGTTCAGATGTATCAACAGTGAAAGGTCCATAACTTACGTACATTCCTACGGCAACTATTTGGCTGGCGTAAGTAGGATTCTACAGATGTCGATCCTTTGGCGACACTTAGAGGTGATGCCGGGAAACTGTCATCAATGTGAAAACTATTACTCCGACCGATCGGGACTGTGCCGGTCGACCCTGAGCAGAGCCATGCCAGCCGTGTGGGACGGAGTTATCCTCATGTCAGCCAGGTATATCAGATACCCACAATGTATCTGAACAGGTCAACATTAAAGAGCAATCTGCAGCCAGAGACGGTTTTCTGACTGTAATCACAGCTATCAACTGCACACACATTGATATAAAAGCGCCATCGCGAATTTGTAAATGTCAACTGGAAGATCATACGTGATGCGCAAATGTAAACATTGTGGCAGCGTGTCAAAGAGCACATTTTACGCATCTCCACTCCAGTCAGTGGCGTCTCTTCTCTTTCTGTGAAGTTCTTCTTCTTTCCCGTCTTACTCATTCTTATGTTTTCGTTTTCTGATCGCGCAGAGAGGGGAATCTCAGGTGCAGGGTCAATTTAAATATGATTTCCATATTTAAAATGGGCGTGGACCGGGATTTGCATATTTAAAAGGGGCGTGGACAGGGAGGGGTCCGGTACGCTCGATCGGGATGTACAAAGGAAATGTGCTTATAAATGCATGTAGATCTGAGCTTACGTCACGATTTAAGTGGAAATCTACGCAACTGTTAGTACATGAGGCCCCAGGTCACTCCACTTGTCCTCCGGAGGTTGGTGGGGGGCGGGGTACACCCTGGACTGGTCGGCAGTCTATCGCAGGGCTAACACAGAGAGACAGACAACTATTCACACTTCTCACACCTACGTCCAATTTAGAATCACCAATTAAACTAACAAGCATGTCTTTGGACGGTGGGAGGAAGCCACCCAGACACAGGGAGAACAGTCGGCCAGAACCTTGAACCCATAACCTTCTTGCTGTGAAGCATTAGTGCTAACCACCACACTACTGTGCCGCCCCATCCAGGTCATCGTGTATCCAAAACCTCTAAAAATAAAGGCAACTGGACTTGTCATCCATCTTCCATCTTCAACTCTATAAGTCCAGTTGTCGTTCTTTACGGTTTTTGGATACATTTAACAACAGACTTTGTCATTATTTTGGTTCTGTGCAGTACCAAGCTGGATATTAGACCACTAAAAATCACAATAAATGTAGGAAATTGGAAATTATCATAACTTTAAGAGGACGTGCAGCACAAGCTGTAAACATTTAGAGCGCTGAGGGGAAATGCTGTTTAAATTTAATAAACAATGTGGTCTGGTAGTTGGTCTGTGGGGAACTGATAATCCTGCGGCAGATCTACCGGACCAATCGAATCATTTGTGATGGTCGTTTTGTGGGGATGGACAGAAGAGTAACTGCAGAGTTACTGGTAGTAGTTACAGCTATCAGTGTGATTTTTGGATTACTTGGAACACTTTGGCCGTCTTCACCTCCATTCCTTTACAACTCACTGGATGTCTTTAATTCAGGAGTTTCATCGCCTTACTGCAGACTGGGCGATTCAGTCAATGGAAGTGAGAGCAGAGGAGCATTACATGACATTTCACTCACTAAACCGCTGCGATACTAAACTTCAGAAAGAAGTGCAAGTTATGAACATAATGCTGGTTCAGTGTGAGCAGTATTTGAGCTTCAAGGAGATCCCTTGAATTCCGGTCTGCGCAAAGTGACTACAGTACGGTGTTTACGTGTGGCGGTAGCTTCCTGAACACTGTGTGTGTGTATGTGTGGGTGTATGCGTGTGTGTATTCGTGTGCGCATCAAGGCAGGGTCACCGAGGAGTAATAGGATTGCTCGGCCCCGCTCCTTCTCTGGACACCCTGGCAAAGACAGGACTCCTAAATCATCCTCACATCTCTGAGCAAGATGGAGGACCTGGCATCGCTTCTCCCCGCCCTCTATCCCTCCTGCAGCCGCAAACCGCTCTCCCCACTGCGGTGCATATACCGCTCCCAGCCGCGATTTCCCTCGAACCTCCAGGAGGGCCGGAATAATATCTACTCAGCATTCTGCAAATATCCACTGGGAGAGTGTACTCCAGTTCATAGCAGCTGTGCCACATTTACTGTTTACTGGCTCGGCTGCTGATCTTCAACTTCTGCCGGTTGTTGTTGAACTTTTCATGTTATGACTCCTAAGAAGGAAGAAGCAGTGCGTTAGGTGAAGGAGCTTACTCAGCTGCTATTATTCATTATTCATGTTCTGTGCTCTCCGGTTCAGGGTCATGAAGAGACCAGAGACACTTACATCTGATGTCTGCACGGCAGCGTTTGCAGGTAAAAGTTTCAAACTGTGTAGTTTTTTTTTTATTCAAGACATCAGGAGATTGCCGACAAAAAGTTCAGAAAGTCATATTTGAACACAGCTTACTGTGTGATTATCTAATCCCAAAATGCCAGGATATAAACTGAGTCAAATTTGCTATACCTCTGCCTGAAGAAATTAATAAAGTTTGGCTTCAGTCTCACTTTTTCATCGGCCTGCTGGTTTCCAGACAGTTAACAGCGATTAAGGCATTTATTGAGAGTGCAAACTGAGTGTTACCAGACTCAGACCAGTCCATGCTGAACCCTGTCCACTGCCTACAATGGACACATGAGCATCTGAACTGGACCAAGGAGCATTGGAAGAAGGCTTCCTGATCTCATGAAATACCTGCAGAACAAATGATAGTCTGATTTATTGTGGGAGCTAAAGGGCGGCGTGATGCTCTGGGTAACTCTGAGTCCTGGCCTTCATGTGGCCTTGACACATATCCACAGACTGTATATAAGAGCATGTACCATCCACCTAAGCATGTCTTCATAGCAACAGTATTCCTTGATGGCAGTGGCCTATTTTTAATTTAATGTGCTACACTGCAAGAAAAATTCTCAGTTATGTTTTGAGGAACAGTGATTTGAAGGTGTTGACGAGGCCAGTGTATTCCCCAGATCAAGCATCTGTAAAACCATTGAACAAAAAAAAAGTCTGATTCCTTAGGAGGTGAGGCCTCCTGGAGCAGCATAGCCAAGGACAACACAATATCTACGTCAATCAGCCACAACATTATGACCACTGACAGGAGAAGTGAATAACATTGACCATCTTGTGACGATTCAACGTTCTGCTGGGAAACTTTTGGACCTGGCTTTCGTGTAGATGTTACTTATTACCCACCTAGACCAGACCAGGCACCCCCACCCCATAGCAATGACATTTCTTGATGGCAGCAGCCATCCCCAGCAGGATGCAGCCTGACACAGACACAAAAACAGTTTAGGAGCAACTCAAAAAAACATAAAAAAAAGAACAAGGTGTTGACCTGGCTTTCAAATTCACTAGATCCCAAACTGATCAAGTATCTGTGGGATGATCTACGCCCCTCCCCTCAACCCATAGGACCCAAAGGCTCCCACTAACAACATTACGTTGCCAGACACCAGAGGACACTCTCAGAAGGCCCATGTCCATTCTCTCATGAGTCACAACTGTTTTTGGAGGCACAAGGGAGACCTACACAATATTAGGAAGATGATCATAATGTTGTGCCTGATCGGTGTATGTGTTTAATGTATATCTGCCGCCTGTAATCCAGAAAACATTTCTACTACAGACCACCTTTAGAAGAGGACACCTCCAGATTGTATTAAGACTGTCAGAACGGATTAAAGTTTGTAGAGTCAGTTGGTGGAGACCAAAACAAAACCAAAAGTATTAGAGACGTAAATACATTAAATGGCATTGATCAGGGGACCAGAGACACGAGTCCAAACCAAGGCTCATGTTGCTCCTCCTAGAACAGCTACAGTTTAATATAATAAGGGTCACATCAGGGTTTGCAGCTTTATTTATGCAGCCTGCAACTGATTGCAACAGGTTTGTATTTTTATAATTTTTACGTTGCGCCAGTTCTACGTATAAAAGAAATGTCTGAACATCTCCAGCTGTTTCTTTCATGTTTTGAAGAGTGATCTGAGCTGGTGATGGTCCTAATAGCCTTTTTTTCCCCTCTTGAATCAAAGCTGAGCGAGTGGAACGAGCTGCAGGGATCATCTCTAAGTGAAATTGAAGCCTTTTCTATAATAGATCAGTCTATTGGAAAGTGCTGATGCTTTGATTAGGTTTTTATTTATTTATTTAGCTCAGTTCAAAGCTGCTTTCAAACTATCAATTAGCCAGATTTAGACAGTTATCACAAGACAATAATTAGCTCAACAATGCCAGATTAATCTTATCTGTGGCAGACAACGCAGGGAAAAAAAAAAAAATAAAATCTGAAAATGTTCCACGAAGTCTCAGCTGTTCGTCATTATTCAGTGGAGCCTTACAGACTTATCTGCAAGAGTAGACACCCCCCACCCACCCATCCCAGCCCATCTTTGTCTAAGATATGAATTTTAATTTTCAATATTTATGTAGACGTGCCCTCTTTACCCCTCTAACCCCTCTTTTTCTCTCTCTAGTTCGCTTTCACTTCCCGCTCTGCAACACGAGGCCCCAAGTGCCCCGATATTCCTTGTTACCATGACAACCACAAGCGGAAGAGGCTATCTAGTTTTCTGTCATTGCATCTCCACCAACAGACTCTCTGGGTAATCTGAAAAAGAAAAAAAAAGAGAGAAAGATAGGAGAACTTCTACAGTGTTTTGGTCCGACAAACAAAATTTAGACTGCACCTTATCAAGCTACCGACTCTGGTCTTATCAGCTTGTGTTTTGTCTCTGGAGTTTATATGTGGAATGAGCAGAATGGAGAAATATTAAGAAAGATTTCACGGTGATGAACCTGGCGTCACGTACAAGATCCTGCAGTTAAGAGGAGAGGAGAGGAGAGGAGAGGAGGGAGGGGGGGGGATACAACAACAAAACCTCCACAGCTGAGGTTTCCAGAGGCAGAATACAGCAGCACGGAGAGCAGGGGAGAGATGAGGCAGCTGGCTCTTTATTTATCAGGAGAAACCAGCGCCACTGTGTGCCGCCGCCGCTGTCAATCCATCAAGATCCTTGTCAGCTTTTCCCTCTGGCCACGGTGCTCAAACTGCAGCTTCAAAACCGATGGAAAGCGAAAAATCAAAGCATTAACAGAGTTTAGTGATAGCAATTTAATTGCTTCTGAAACGGAAAAGTGGATTAATGAGAACAATTGGTTTTATTGTGATAAAGCGGCCAAAACAAAATGCTGTTTAATTTCTGAAGCGTGGCCCAGAATACCAGATCAGAGCAGAGGGAAGAGGAGCAGCTCAGAATGAAACCGCACAGAATCCTGGATTAGCTGCACCTTCATGTTCAGTGTTTTATTTTTTATAAAGCAGATAGTGTCGGTTCTAATTTAACATGGGTTGACAAAAAACAATCACACTGAGTGACAAGGTGCCTGAGCCCAGCTTCCAGAACAATAGAGACTTTGTGTTTGCGCTGGTGTCCAGATGTGCAACGCTGACATGATTGATTAGGAGACAAATATGATGGTCAACCGTCCGGCTGTTTAATTATTGACATGGAGACGGCGAGCTCTTCTGCAAACTGAGTAGCTACAGAAATATAACTCCAGCTTGGTGGTTATGTTTTGTCTGACCAGAGCATTTAGTCTTTCCCATGCGTGATGAATGTTAGTTGACTATTTATTAAAGCAATGTGTTGGAATGAGCTGCAGGCTTCGTCTCTTAAGTGAAATTGAAGCCTTTCTCCACAATAGATCAGCCTATCGGAGAGTGCTGATGCTTTGATTAGTTTGGCTGTTTTCAGCTCATTTCAACGCTGCCTTCATCTCATCAATTAAACAGATTAAGAGTCAAATCAAGACACTGATTGGCTCAACAACGTCGAATTTATCTTATCCCGGGCAGATGATTAATCTGGGAGCGTTCCATGGATCCTCAGCTGTTTGTCATTATTCACTCAAGCCTTTATCTGCAAAAATACACAGATCAGGCACAACATTATGACCACCTTCCTAATATTGTGTACTGTAGGTCTCCCTTGTGTCTTCAAAACAGTTGTGACTCATCAGAGAATGGACATGGGCCTTCTGAGGGTGTCCTGGATGTTGGTAGTGGGGGGAGGGGGGGGGGGGGGGCTTTGGGTCCTATGGGTTGAGGGGAGGGGCCACTGTGGATCCTCCCACAGATACTTGATCAGTTTGGGATCTGGTGAATCTGGAGGCCACTGTTTTTGTGTGTGTGCCTGTGTCAGGCTGCATCCTGCTGGCGATGGCAGCTGCCATCAAGGAGTGTCATTGCTATGGGGTGGGGGTGCCTGGTCTGGTCTAGGTGGGTGGTACATGTCTAAGTAACATCCACACGAATGCCAGGTCCAAACGTTTCCCAGCGGAACATTGTACTGTCACAAGATGGTCAATGATCACTTCTCCTGTCACTGGTCACAATGTTGTGGCTGATCGGTGTATGACGGCTTTATGTCCTTCTTCCTGTAACAGCTGTTGGAATTTCAAATATGGAATAAGTGAAGGACCAACTCAGGTATGGTGTTTAATTACAACAGTGAATAGTATTAAGCACAAACAAATTTATAACCCCTAAAGGTTTTCATTTCAGTTCTGGGGCATAAAAGTGCTCTACTTGGAATAATAATTGGCAACTGACATCTTTTTGCCGTTTTCTCATTGAACTAAATCAAGTCTTTAATATACAAATAATGCAAATAAATATTGTTTACTGCAGACCAAAGTGAAGTAATTATCAAACCACAAACTCACAATGTACATTATGATTTTTTTTTTTATTATGAGAGAAATATGCTTTTACATTGTTCTTCACCCCGAGGGTGAGAATAAAACATAAATAAAACATTCTTACAAAATGCTGCAATAGATCACAAACAATTCATTTTTTTTTTTTTACATTTGATTTGTTTATACATAAATCATATTTACACATTTGCCCTTTTTTTACATTGTCGAGAATGAAACAATGTGTACCATTTGTATAGTACAAACATTTCCTTCGTTTCAAAGCAGAGGTATAAAAGCTCTCCTCTCTCTCCTGAGAAGACGCTGCGTTCTACTCTAGTGCATTTTATCATTAAGATTTAAGGCTACGCAGGGTTGGCCTGATGGACACACTCGTCTCATGGACAGGCTTATCATCATTGGGGAGGGAGTTCATTTTCCTGACTGCTGATTGTCCCTCACAGAGACGGCTTCATGGTTCTGCCCGGTCGCTCCCTCCAACCTTTTCTACCCCCCACCCCCCCACCCACACATTAAAGCTGCTGCTGGCTGCTTCCACGAATTACAATCTCTGACAACTTATTTGTTTCTGCAGTCAATTACAAATACCATGGAGAAAATGTCAGAGTGTGAGAGCCGACGCTCATCACATTATCTCTTTACGGCAACGACCTGCTGAGAAAAATATTTCAATTCGTCACAGCAGAATAATAATAATAAAAAAAAAGTTTCATACTGGTTGTTGTTAACGTGGATGTGTGAGGGGATGGAGTTGATTTAGTTACAGGTGCAGTGCTCCCTAGTGGTCAAAACACACCTAAAGCAATAGAGAGAGAAAAGAGGCTCATTCCTCTCAGTTTCTTTGACAGGATTACACCAAAGCCATAAACAAAAGACATGAAGCAACTAATTGGCAGCCCGCGTAAGCCTCTTACAAGACACACTATAATAAACCGGCCTGGACATGAAGTCGAATCCTCAACACAGACGGTGAGTTCACAAACAAGCACTTAAACATGAGACAAAAGAGGCAGCAAAGGAAGCAGTTCAGTGACGCTGCTCTGTCATTCATGTGAAAAAGATCCTCTATTTTATTTTATTTTATTTTTTTTTACTTTTCCTCCTTCCTACCTGTCCAGCAGGTAGCTGTGTGGTTAACAACGTGGGTTTAGTGGGTCTAAAACACAGGCTTCGACGTGAGGACGGGTCACCTTGGAAACACTCCATAAAAGCTACCAGCCCTTTAAACTTTTAACACAAAACTTAATGGAACTGCAGCAGCTTTTGTGTTCGTGAACACAATCATTATCTCTCTTTGGATCATTGTTGCCCTCCATTAAAAGATTCCACAGAATACAAACATCTCTTTGATTGATATCTTACACTGACAAAAAAAAGAAAGAAAAAAAGAAAAGCGTATCAACATTTCAGGACCAAAGTGCTTAACAACACTGACGAGTGTTGATTAATGTGAAATGATTAGACTCAGGCGGTACCTGCTGGGCAGGTTTAGTCATTAAACACGGACACATAACATGTTTTCAGTTAATGTCCTTCCTCATTTTCTCTAACCAGCTGCATTGTCCCTAAATTAACAGCCTCCATTTCCTAAAACCATCAGCCGCGTGCGTCCACGGAGTCCATTATCAGAAACTGAAAGAGGGAGAAAGACAAAGCCGAACTCTTCAACAGACAGAAGCCATTAGTATGCTACCTGCGGTTACGTACAATTAAAAAACGGAGGAAAGCCCCGCTCATCTGCACTCAGATGAAAGATGAGGGCTGCGTAAAAGCCCATTGACAGGCAGATAAAGCGAGGATCAAGCTAATATCCATCCAAGGCTCCGACCACACTAAAGGATATGAATTGAGCCATTAGACACGGGGAGATATGTCTCAGTTCTTTCATTATCGAGTCTGAAAAATACACACGCACATCTGAAGAGTTTCACTCCAAAATGGAGACATCCATAATTCAAATAAATTAAATCCTCATCAAGCAACGTGATTGATGGCATAAAGTCATCATCCAGGATTACTTAACTTATCATGCGCCCATTTCATTTTGCTTACAAACTGGAGACAAAATTAGTGAATGCAATCACATCTGCTGTGCAAGCAGTGAGGACACCAATGTCAGGCTTTGATTTTCCTTCATTGTGGATCTATACAGAAGCATATCGGAGTGAAACACCGGACCCAGCGCCGATCTGTTTTCATTAAGAGCGGTAAACTTCCCTCCGTTACAGTCTTCGATTGACGGTCAAATAACACGATTAGGAGTTTCCAGAGCCACCTGGAGCCGCTGCTGACATTCATATCTGTTCCTGGCTGGCATTTGGACGTGGCTCGTATTTGTGTGGCTGAAGTCACAAAGAGAAGGCCCTGTTTCTGTATATTAACATAACAGCCTGCTGGTGTGAGACTTAATGCCAAAATGGACTGTTGGAAAGAGGCGGCTGGATGGGGCCATGACAGACACGGAGCTCGAGCGGCAGCGAAGCCTCTGACATTCTTGGTAGAGAGAGGCCGAGAGGCAATTCACTGTGAAATGCTTTCAGTGCGATACTGAGCTGTCACAAATGCATGATTCTTCAAAATGAAGAAACTCTATAACCATTTCTTTGGAAAAAGGAAGGACAGTTTTTGGACAGAAAATACCCCAGATTGCACAGATGCTCTCTATTTTTACTGTATGTACGCCACATGTAAGGGTGGACGCTTACATGCACACCGTGACAGAAAATATACTTTCCAAAAACTAAAAGCAGTGGTATCTGACTTCATTATTTTCAGCTTCTTCTTTGCACGTGCTGTTAAACTGCTCTATGTTATTATATGGAATTAACAAAATGTCTTTTCATGATGATTCAAAGGCGCCACAAAGCCTGTTTGTAGATGAACGCGCCTCTTCTTGGCAGAAACATGATCCTCCGCGTGTGAGAGAGGCGTCGTGGATTCACGGTGACGAAGAGGACGAGGGGAGCCGCTGCTCTCAGCAGAAGAAGATCTCGCCGTCCAGAGCGGGATCTGGGAGTTGCTGGGGGTCTGGAAGGAGGCGGAGAGAGGAGTCAGCAACGGGGTTTGGACTGCTGATGTGTCGTGAGGTGTGCGTGGGGAGCAGCATTACAGTTCCCCAGGAAAGCTGCCTCAGTGAGCAGCTTAATGTGCAGCGGGTTAGCTCACTGCTCGTATCAGAGCCATCAGTTAATACCCACTAATGTATTTGTGTTTTTGTGTCTCCATGCTTTTAACATCAAATGCATTCCATAATGCATATTCTACTGCGTTGCTGTTGTGTAAACAAAGGGAGGCTTTTTAAATACAGCTCTAAAACAAAGCATACACACAGCTGTATGATGTGACTTCATTTTATAAACTCGTGCTCAGGCTCCAAGGCTGTTTAAGCTCTTCTGAAATGTAGGACAGCTGAATAATTTACTTCTCTGACTAATTTAATATTGCAGCACATTTAAGTGTCTGAGACCAATAAGACATCATCAGAAGGTTTCAGCATGTAAAAGAAGAATTCAGGTTTTTTTTGTTGATGCTCACTATTCTCCCATAAAACAATGCAGAGTACATAAATAAGAGAAACACATCAGATCAAGCCAGTGCCATTTAGTGGCAAAAGAAACAGGCTCAAAATTGTTCAAGTCTGTAGTCATCCCTTCTCTTCTTCATACTGGACATTCATAGATCCTCTCCTCACGCTTTTTCCTTCCCCCGATGAAAGATAAAATCCACAGTCCTTGTTTTGTGCAAAAATCTATTCCAACATTTGCCAGAAGCTTATGTGAGGATTCAGAGGTCTGGGTTTGTCAAATCAAGAGGGTATCTCCTAAAATAACAAGCTTTTTTTTTTTTCTTTTTCTCTCTCCTGTATAGGATCTTCTCTGCCTCCTTAAACAGCGTCTTCATTCTGAGCTGCAGAGGAGGGAACGTAACACAAAGAGTGTGTTGTGCACTAAAATTGGAAGAACTCTGTAAGACTCTTCTTTTGTCAGTCTAACTCAGATTTGCTGAGTTTCACGTTAGCGTCACATAATCCTTGGAATATATTTTTTACAACAAAGACCGTAGATTTTTGTCACTTACAGTGTGTTGAAAGCACATGAAGATCAGAATTGTTAGCCTGCCCCTTTAAGATTTAATACAACAGTTTCTTCATTACTGAGATCAGAAGTTTAATCATTGCTGGTTTAGTAGAAATAAAATATCCGGAAATATTAAAACATTTCCAGGGTCAAACATTTAACTGTCACAGCTAACCCTGTCACGACAACAAAGCCCTTTGACGCTCATCAAAGTCGAGCGAACACCACTTTTGGGAAACAAATGATCTACCCAGAATGCACTGCAACCTTAAACACAAAGGGAAACCTTGAAATTATGCAATCAAACTGAAAACAGTTGTAGACCTGACATATTCATTCTTCTCCTTCCATTTTTTCCACCCAACTCCAATAACATCTTCTTAGAGGTGATAATTGGATTACTGATTTTTACATGGGATAAAGTATCTATCTATCTATCTATCTATCTATCTATCTATGTGTCTGATCTGAGGTTTCCTTGACAAAAACCCTCAACTCCAACCTGCTGACTCACTATAAGACACTGAATAATTCCACTAAATCCGTCCATTTCCTACCTGCTGCCTGTGCGCTCCCCCCTTTGCCCTTCTTCTTCTTCTTCTCCTTGCCGTCTTTGTTCTTGTTCTTGGCTAACTGCAGGAGGCTCTTTGACATCTGGTTGTTGGCCTCGCCGCCCTTGAGGTTAGTGGAGGATGAGGTAAAGGGATTGAGGCCTTTCCCTTTGGCCTTAGACCGCTGGGGCTGCAGCCTCGGCAGGGAGGAAGAGGAGCAGGGGGAGAGCTCCAGCGGGTCCAGCTCCAGAGACTGGGAGCTGCCGGGGAACTGGGACTCATCAGACGTTGTAGAGGGAGTCCTCTGCACGTAAAGGAAGGAGGTTAGACAGATGGACAGCTGTGGTCTACCTCTGTAAGTGAATATGTATGAATATGTATGTTTTCATGTTAATAAATAATGAGCAGAACTGTTTCCAGAAGAGCTCAATGGTGGAAAAATGCTTTAAAAATTTGGCATAAAAAGCCTGGAAATATAAATATGCTGTTTGGATTGTGATGAAGAACTGTTTGCTCGTTAACACGTAGCCAAAAGCTTTTTTAAATTCCCTTTGAAGGGGACCCAGGTTCAAGCTTCTGCTGTAAGTATTCATAATCATCAACCCAAAGTGTTAGGATTTATAAAGTGTCCCCGCTCACCTCAACCATTCGGAGCTCCTCCATCTTTTCCAGCTGCCGCTGCACAGCCTCCCTGTCTCTCTGCAGCTTCCTCTGGGCGTCTCTCAGCCTCTCCAGGTCTTTCTGGTACACCTCCTTTTTGTTCTGCAGCTCCTGCTTCTCGTCCTCCAGCGCCTTGTGCTGCTTCAGTATCTCCTCCGCCTGCAGTGGTTGGGAGGTGCATTGATTGATTTATTGAAGGGATACAGGTCGGATATATGAGATGCTTGATTGATTGCTGTTGAACTCCTTCAATCCCACTTCAAATCATGTCTCCACCTCTCCACCCTTACTACCAGGGGCACTGAAACCCACTTCTAAAAAAGCATCTCTGGGTGAAAAAAGTCTGTGTAAATGAAAGTTTTCAGTTTCAAAGAAAAAGAACAAGAATCCCAGAAGTCTTTACTCATGCTGGGTAAATAATTTTGGGTCTAGTAAACAATTTACATTTCAGGAAATTTGAGTATTTCGAGTTTGTGCTACTTTTTCTAAGTCTACTCCACACTAGTCAGAGGGATATATTACACAGCAGTACAACCGATTCAGATTAATAATGAGGAAATATGTGATATCATTTTGCTATTTGAGTGTGGCGTGATACTCAAAGTATGCTCAATTATGCTTTGACACTAGAGTAAATCCATTCATACAGAGCAAAATACGACTGTGACTGTAATTTACTGCATTAGAATAGCAACAGGTTCCCCTTGTTGACCAGCCAGGTCATCAGTATATTCCAAAAGCACATGAATTATCTGGATAAGTATGATAGGTTTAAACAAATGAAGCTGAACCTTTTGAAGGCTACACCAATTCTCTAGTGTTGTCCTCAGTTTTAATTTAACCTTTGAATTTTCATCCGAGGAAAATAAGGAATGTACGTGTAAAGCTTTCTAGTATTTTGAAGACAAAAATATTAGTGTCAGGCTGCAGGGAACCTTGAATGTAAAGTGCACAGAACTAAATGTAATGTATCAAGTATAACACTGCCCTGGTGAAATACTCCAGTGTGAAACCAGAAACTGCCCAGAAACATATCAGCAATGAAATCGCAGCGATGTTACCTGTACGTGTACCAGTGCCTCCCTTTCACTGAGGTGCTGTTCCCTGAGATCCCACTCCTTCTCCCTTTTCCTCTTCTCCTCAGCATGAGCTGCCTGTTGCCTCTGCAGGGAAGCCAGCTCCTGCCGCTGCTTCTCCAGGCTCCGCTGCTTCTCCTGTTCAATCAGCGAGCTGGGACGCGAGGACTGCCGCGACAGAGACGTGCAAGAGGAGGAGCGCTCGCTCAGGGCCTGCCGCTGATCCTCAATGAAACTGTCCTGCTGGACCACCACCGCCTGGGATGGACAAAGCCAGAGGCAACGGATCATAACAGTGTCTGGTGTTTAGTTTGAAAGATATTATCTGTGTTTTTGTTTGTATGGCTATGATCTCGATGCACCACAGATGACCTCAATTCATATTACACAGATATCTTTATATTCCCATTCACAGAGTTGTGATGTATCGTCGTACCTGCAGAGAGCTGAGAAGGAGATGCAGGTTCGAGACACTGTGGAGGACCTGCTGTTGGAAAAGAGAGAACGCTGAGCATCAAAGAGGCGACCCTCACAACATCCTGCTCTGCTCTTGACTTAAGAGAGGAAAATCCTCTTCAGCTGCATGGAACAAAGCTGTTTGATGCTGCCTTACCTATGGCTGCACTTGGCTTTGCTTGTTTAATACACCATTAACGGCAGCAGTGCTACAGATATATATATATGATGCTACTATATAGTAGCATCATTTGGGTCATATATGTGTATGTGTACTAGCAAATAATGGTGAAAAATAATAATGTCAGCGGCCTTGTCTCTGTGAGAAAAGGTCACTTTTCTGTAAACTGCAGTCAGTGTATGACTGGATTTATCTGAACGTCCACTCGTAAATTCATATTACATGAAGCACCGCTACCATTAACTGTGTACATTAACAAGCGAAGCCAAGTGCTGCCATAAACAAGGCGGCATCAAACAGCTGTGTAACAACCTATGTACCTTTTTAACATAAAAGCTTTTTAACAATAGGAACATAGTTTAAATCATATCTAACAAAGTCTTTTGGTGAAATACAACACATAACTAATAATTAGTAACTATTGCCCTCTACTGTGCTTTCTGTTTTCTGCTGGGGGAGCAGTATCAGTGCCGGAGACGCCGGTAGGATAAACAAACTGGCTGGCAACATCATTGGACGGAAAATGGAGACGTTTGAGTCAGCCAGTGAGGAACAGGAGGCCTCTGAATAAACTGCTCTCAATCATGGACACTCCATCCCACCCACTCCACAGCGCAATACAGAGACAGCAGAGCTCATTCTTGAACGGGCTCATTCTGCTTCGCTGTCGAAAAGAAAGGTTCAGGAAATCCGTTCTGCTGTCTGCAATAACACTGTACGACAGCTCACCTCTGTGTGACACATCGTTCATCAGAGGATGACTCAAACTGACTTCAGTTAACTTGTGCTTCTCACATTTTCTCTAGCCGGCCTCGCGTGCAGTATTTTGTACAGATATGGTCCCCCAATGATCAATTGTAAAACAATTGGTGGTTTTCTGACGTTTCATCATGGGGTATGAATATTAATCTTAAATTAATTGCAAAACATCCCCATCATCCTCTGCAAATATTAGCATGCTACCACCATAACCGTAGATGGTTAATATGGCAAACATTGGCAGCCAAACATCAGAGGTGTCATTATGAGTTTGTTAGCTTGCTAAAGTTAGAATTTAACTTTTTGCATAAGTAAAACTTCACAGAGCTTGCAGTGTGCTTGTAATTGTACCTATTCTTTAAGGCTCTTTAGAATAAATCTGTGGCATCAATATTCATTTTAAACTATACTGTTCTATACTCCTACTGTATTTGAGCTTAAATTAAAAATTGGCTCTGCTCTGGCTTTCATTAAATAACATTTTCCTCTTACAGATCACATTGTTTCCCAACGGTGTTTTACTGTTACTATTTTTATTTATTTATTTTTTTTGTAGTTTTTATTCCATAGCTAAGTGTTTCCGACCATACGTCACCTACGTTATTACAGCTATTTCAGCTAATGAACTCATTAATGCTGATAACGACGATGTTGACGCAGAGTACTGAGCGTTTCCATGTCAACAGCAGCTCTAACTAAATTAGAGACAGGAAGTCGGAGTTACCTCACTGTTCCTCTTCAGCAGCAGCAGCAGGTTGGCGTTTCCTCCCTGCAAACAAAACATTAACATTCACTGAGTGCAGCTAGAACATGCTGGTGCACTTCAATGCACGTCTAATGCTAGTGTGTCTGTGTATGTCGGCCGGCGCACTGTATGTAAAGCTGCATGAATGTGATTAAAGCTGTGCATGTGGGTGTGCTGTAAAATCTAATTGTATCTGGCTATGGATATGTATTACTGATGCAGTAATATAGCAGTGTTATTTTAAAACAAGAAAAATTAAAATACTAGGATATGATTTTTTGTTTTTTTTTCCATTTTCAAAGAAATACATGTAAGAGTGTGATTAGAATATGGTAAGCTAAAAGGGGACACTGCATTTTATTTTTAGTAATGATACTGACTGATACACACTCTCCTTCTGTCACTGCTCAACTCTCTTTGAACTTTGGCTTCAGGCCCAGCAAGCAATGTTAAGAAAAGATGCTTCCCTTTTGTAATTCAGAGAGCTAGACTTAGACAAGGCCTAGTGACTGGTTGATTTAGAGTGACATTAGTGTTACTGTTAAACAACACAATGGAGTCAGGAAGTTACAGTAGACAGTAACTTACTGGCTCAATTACAACAATCAAGAAACAATAAGGTGCAGTTCAGCTCCTGGATAAATGCTGGATGACTGACTACAAAGGATCGCTCCTCAAAGCGATCCATTCAATTCCATCCACCATTGAATTCTTACACAACTTATGGTCGCCATTAGCAACGGGACCCGGCAGGAAGAGTCAAGAGGCTAATTCACTGGTGGGAGAGAAGCGGCTAAATTCATCTTAATGGGACTGTTAATGTTGGAGGACAAATGAACCCCCTCAAATGCCCTGCGGTTCTCTCTGAGGCGTGGGGGCATAGCGGCTTCAGAGTCAAGAATAATTGGCTGCTGAGATACCAACCTTCTTCAAAACGCTGTCGGACTCCGTCCTGCGCAGATCTCCCGCCGTGTCCTCACTCTCGTCTCTCTCTCCACCTAAAGAACATCGAAGCCACAAGAGAAACGATGAAACGGTCCACCAAGAATATGCATACAAGAACAAACAGGTGTACTGCAAGACAAAGTCAGAACAGGGTCACGAGAAACATGTATATCTAACATGACGTCTTCAAGATGAAATAATAATGACATTTTGTGTCAAGACCAAGGTGATGGTCACAGTTATCAAAAGGAAAAAGTAGTTTATAAGAGTAGTTATACAAGATATGCGAGTCTGCTAGACTTGGTGCACAAATGAATGCTTTATGTGACATTGAATTAATCTCGAGTGGGAAGTAATATAGTGATTAATTAAGATGTATATTAACTGCAACCTTTAGCCCAACGGCCATCTGCATAATACCATTCAGAAATACCACTGCTTTGGATTGACCCTGACCTTTTTTTAGTCAGGAATTGAATAAATTTCCTTTTTTCTTCTAATGCTTTGTTTGTGATCATTTATGAATATGAATAACTGTAATAATCGCAGCTGAAGATACATTCCTGGCAAAGGTAATGCAAGTTTCATGTTTACCAGCGAGCTGAGGATAGTGAGTATCTAATGTGAAGTGACTCAAACATAGAATCCATATTTTTTGATGCTACATGTTCTCAAATGTACTCTCAAGTCTGTGGAGGCTGAAGAATCTGAGGATTTTTGAGTTACTGCAGCACATGATGTCAAACTGCTGACCTACATTTTTATACTGTTTGTGTTAATGTTAAAATTGGATACTCCATCTCGAAAATTATGCATGCCCTCTTTATGCATTTTCTTTTTAGTTCTACTGGCACTATTTGCATATTATTTCCTTTTTATTTTTACTTTCTCTATCCCACGCACACCTTGCACTACTACTAAGCCGACCTTTAATCTTAAATCTAAAGGAGTTGAACTGATCCCCTTATCACTCCGAATCCACACATTTAATCTGTTAATGTGTATTGACTGGCTCTAGTGTTCATTATAGTGTTATAATAAATAATAGATAAAGGCTTAAATATAGTTTTAACGGGATCACACTATAAAAATGTCACCATTTTGCATCAGCTCTCCAGGTACTGCTACTGATATGTAGATATGTGGCTCTCCTATGGTTTTGTATCTGCACCACTATCAGCTTGCAAGCCACCAGTTCAGAAGTATTGCCCTAGGCCACATTTCCCTCAGGAAGCTTCAGCTCTGCCGTCCAAGCCACAGTCTACAATGTTTTATCTTACTGCTCTGAACAGGGGCATTGTGGGAAGAGCTGGGTGCAGTGCGTGCTGTTACATGGCAACAGAAACTCTGTTTTAAGATAAAAATTGAAATATTATACTTTTTGGACAGTGCTGTGCTTTCAGCAGTGTCGGCACACACGTGCAGTCCAGTCACTGAGTCAGTGCTGTTATCTAGACAAGCAGGTGGGGGTTCGGGGTATTTCATTGTTACCCTACCCTGTATCCCTAGACTGGATTGTACAATGTTTCCGGGAAAACCACCTCAGCAAATATCCCAAGCAGCAGACTTACTCTTACTGCAGTGCATCTGGTGACTGTCGAAGCCTCCAAAGGTCTCAGCCCGGCGGGGCAAACACACCGGCCCCGCGCCTCCTCCCTCCTGAACGCTGGCCATCGCTCCCCCCAGGCTGCCGTTGACCAGAGTCTGTAACGTCTCCACTGTCATGCGCACAGACAAACACACAGACAAAGAGGCGAACATCAATGTGTAGGTCAGTAAGTGAATTATCCCGGGTAACTCTGTTACAGTTCTGCTCTGCAACCATAAATCCTAGCAGGCACGTCTGCTTTCAACCTGGTACTGGCTGCTGTTGCCAGGCAACTATTGACAACCAGCTTGAACCACAGAGCTCTGTTGCTAAAAGTTTAAATACCTTTTCAATCTGAAATTTATACAAACTCTAGAAAGATGCATATATTGTTATCGGCATACAGTACATAGACGCAGCGCCGTGACCTTTCCAGTAAAAAACGTGACAATCAGTGCTGGTGGATGCAAACTCACAGTAAAACACAATGAACTCAGGAGAAGAAATGACGTTACAGATGCCAAGGACAATTACTGCTCCGGACTTTAGAAGGAGGACGTGAAAAAGACAATCTGTAGTAGTGTAGCTTAGCTAAACCTTTGCTGCTAGTTTTAAAAGGGAAAACCATTAGTTCTCCTCCATACATCTGTCCTGACTTAAAGCCGCCGACAAGTTTGCTTTAAATGTCACACAATAAACTGTAAAACAAATCCCTGGTATTTTTAACTAACTCCATTTTTTTGTGGAACACTCTTAGCCTGCAGCAGTACTTAGAAATCAGGGAGAGCTGGTTAAGACTTTTTTACATAGCTCACAGCTCAGACCACGACAGTAACTCGGCTCCTTCACAGGAAAACACCAAAGAGTTAGTTGGTTGTAGAGTGTGGTGTATTAAATAAATAAAAATATTGTTGTAATTTTTTTAAGGAATAGGAAAATATGGAAATAATGTCAACAAGTCAAACAGTCATGGAAACAAGTGAAATTAGGTTTGCCTTCAGAATACGTTTTGTCACACACAGCCTAGAGATACTCGTTATATACAGTAGATAATTATGCAGCAGGATTGTTTTTCCAGTCTTCCTAAAACTTTCCAGACTGCTGAAATTGAACGTCATCCTAATGGGGTGAGAATATGCTGTGCCTCACTGTCTTTCCCCACATTTCATTCTCTTTGTCACAAATACAGTATCTATCTGACTTCACTCCTCAGCTCACGCTGCTTTCGTCTCATGCACATTTGATGAACAGTGCTGCCAAAGCACCAAAACAGAGCTGGAATAAAAACACATTCTGACTCCTTTAATGTTTTCTATACACATTTCTATTTTTTTTTTTTTTTCAAAAAATCATCCCAAAACACAAACACTCTCTTGCTTATAGTTCTGCTCTCTCTCGAGCTCAATTCAGATCCAAACACAAGCTAATTACCCCAAATATGGTATTCTCTCGTGATGAATTTTAATGAATACGCTGATTTTCTTAAAATAAAAATCGATTTCTGTATTGGGTCAAAGGGTAGTGAAAGATGGTTGTCAGAGTGGAAGTTATTCACATGCAGAAAAAAAAAAAAATAAAAAAAAAAAATAGCAGAAATGTATTCAAACTGCATCTTGAACTGTGGATGAAAATGGTTCAAACCAGTCAAGCTGTATGCAAATGTGACGCTTTGAACAAGATATCAATTAGCTGTACTGTGTGGATGTTCCAGTAGCAGAGTGCTGCTATTAAGCATGTTGGCTCACTGGCGTACAGTAGTTTACAAGGACACTTAATAGGGAACAGAGTCCTTATTAATATAAACTGCAACAAGCGACTGTGATCTAAAAAAACCTATTGTGCAAAATTTGGTATGTCTACAGCTCCACTGATGGTTGTGGTTTGTAAATGACAAAGATGATATCAAAGTTGCTATGCATACTATAACTACAGATGAATTAAAATAACTGCAGCCTGATCTCCTGCAGAGTTACTGTTACTGGAGACTTGTATTTCTTTCTATCAAAACAGTCCACTGAGCTCTGTGAACATCTGTGGATTCACTGCATAGTTCATTTGTAATACTTGTACAGGGACAATGCCAATTGGAGAAATTGTAAAGAGTATAAAGGCTAACAGGGCTTAAGATGTACTTCCTCTTTGCAGGGAGATTACCGGGCACAGGGCTGTGGCTCGGGTTTGTACCAGACTAAAATAGTGGCGTGTTATTTCATGCCATCAACCAACAATGTGTCTACAAACAGAGCAGGAACTTTATACAATATGTGGGTAGTGGTGCGTCATGTGTGACATTTATGGGAACTGTCAAAACTTGCAAAAAATATGAGAACGGAAAACTGAGATAAACCCACTCTGTTTTGTTGCTTCGACTTCTTAATGAATGATGCATCGTCACAACATATATTGCAAACCTTTTCTGTCTTACCTTCCTCGAGGGCATCTTTCATGATGGAAGCACCCCTGGGTGGCTCCTGGCTGCAGGCCGACCTGAAGAATGGCTCAACCTGACGGGAGGCCTCTTCACTGGGGCTCAAGCCCTCCCACATCCCCCTGAACAGTCGCACTTTCTCCTCCAGCAGTGACATGATCTCCTTATCCTTCTGTTTTAACATATCTGACCAGCAGAGACGGACAGTCAGGAAAACACTGTTGTGGTTTCTGGAGCAAACACATCGCTGCTTCCTTTGACAACAAACACATCCAGCGTGTTTCTCTCACCTCTCATCTCTTTGGCTTTAATCTCTAGTTGTCTCTTGTCATCTTCCGTCTCACTGGGAATCCCTTCATCCTCGTCCTTGTCCCTGTCCAATCAAGGAAAAAAACATAAAACATGATTGTTATATATCTAGCGAATTAGACCAGATCAAACGTCTACAAGTAATCATCATTTACAAAGTTCCAAAGTCTGCATCGCTTACTTATATCTTAATGAACAAGTAGTGATTAAAAAAAATAGAGGCTTAGTCAATTAACCAATCAACAGAGACTAAAATAATAAAAAATAGATGATTTTATTTAGATTTTTTTTTAGCCGTTGACCTATGATTTTTTTGTTTGTTAATTCAAAATTGGAGTGTTTGTATTGTCAGTCTGCTTGGGCACATCTGGGAACATCTGATACATTTTCACAACTGTTAACATTTTCAGACAAACAAATCACTCCCATGCACAACCAATCAGTATGTGCAATGTTAACACCACAGGGCAACACACAAACACACAACACCGAGAGAGCCAAATATGTAACTTGTGTTTTTTAGAGAAAAGACGGTCCAAGCATCCCGTTGTTTGTTTTTTTAATCTCCATTCCTGGCAATAGCATGATCTCAGTTTTGTATTTGCACAAAAGTCAGACAGAGAGGGAGCGAGTGAGAGAACTAAATCTCTCCTTCCCGCTGGCTGCATTCTAATAATCCTCTGCTTATAGTGAGCTGCCCTTGAAGCCAATCCAGCATTAGACTGCCCCTGAGTACATCCCATCCCCAGGTAGAGAAGTGCTAATCCTCCTGACAGCACAGTGCCCTGTCACAACATACCATATATTACTATCTAACTGAACTGGGCTGCGTCTAACTCCTGGTTTACAACCAAAGATACACCATAGACCAACTCTAAGAGGCCAGACCTGCGCTATGAAGGCAAAGTTTGTTCTGGAGTAGAGATCATGGGTGAATGTAAATGGGAGAAGATTAGGCCACAGTCTAAATTTGGGATTAAATGCTTAGATAAAAGCCTTTAGGTATTTAAACATTAGCATATTTAACCTCCAAATGTCTTAAAGCTCACACTTAAATTGACATATAAAGGATTCCTACTCACATGGACTGCATGGCGTCCTGGATGAGCTGCATCCAGGTGTTGCGTTCGTCCTTCGAGCTGGCCAGAACCTCCATCATCTCTGGCTTCTCTATGCCCGCCGTGATGAGGAAGAGGCCGCGCTCTTCGTTAGCGACCTCCCTGACAATCAGCTTCTGGAGGGAGATGACCGTGGAGCGCTGATCCTACAGGGAGAGGGGGGTGGGGGAAAGAAGAAGGAGAAGAAAAAAAAAAGATGGGAGGAGAATGAAAAAAAAAAAGATGACAGTAGGTGGGTCGAGAGGGAGGAAAAAGAGGAGGAGGGAAGACAAATGCCGAGAATGGGAAGGCAGGAAGAAGAAAGGAGGAGGGGACAACAGAGGGATAATTAAGTGAGGAGAAAAGGGAAGACGGAAACAAGTGGAGTGAAGACAAAGGGAAGCATAGAATAAAGGTCAGTTTGAAAGGGAAGGATTAGAAAATGCATGAGGAGTTGAGGAGGAGAGGATGATTTAAAGGGCGAAATGTGGAATAAAGAGGAAAGACGAAGACAAATTAGGATTCTGTTTAATTTCATTATTGTCACGGCAGTCAGCTCCTTTACAGAGTCTCAGCTAACCTTGCATCCTTGAAGCTGCCAGCGCTGTAAAGCACATTTAACTACACCAACCCCACAAACCGCTGTTTCACTTCTGCTCGATCCAGTAAATCTCCAAAGTTGTAACCACATCCCAACATTTTTCCTGCAACCACTGAGGCTGAAAGAATGGGTTGTGATTGTTTTAATGTTTGTCTTCCTGATGCTACTACACTGTAAACAACGGGAACAAAATCTGAAAGCCAGCGTTTTGTTAATATTTTTACTGCCGTGTCATCTCTCCGCTATAGATAAGCAAGGAGAGACTCTGTGACAAGACAGAAAGATTGAATTAAATGAATAATGTCACAGTTGAAACCAAATCCAGTACGGAGAAGAAGCATTATTACCAAACGTTCTTACAACACTAGATGTTAAAGTTATATAAAAAGAAACTTGGAGAAATCCAAACCTATCCATAAAAAACAAACTGTTTTCCCTCGCCTCTTTCCTATCGTTCACTGTCATTTTAGTTTTACTAGAATATGTTCTACCTCCTGTCCAGGTGATGGTGATCTATGATCTCGTACCAACAAGCCACATGTACCGTTGGCGATTCACAGAGCTGAAGGCTTTTCTCCCCACACTGTTTACATGGCCGCCATCCATTTAGAACCACATGTTATTCCCCTTTACAGAGTCAACAGCCCCAACTCAAACATGCCAAGGCTTTTTTACTGATGGATGTGATTATTATGCCACAGGCCTGCCTCTGTTTTCATTGCTCTTAATGCGAGTGTGTGACAGAGAGAGAGAGTGTGCCGTGCTGTGAAACTGTGGGTGCTGTAAACATGGAAAAAACGACTCAAATGTATATGATTTCTTACAGCTGGGTTAGGAGCCCAGGGCCAGATCAGCTTTATGAGGTGCAGCTAGCGTGCTAGCTAGAGGCAGGCATTGTTGCACAATAGGAAAGCTAAGCAGGGCAGCTAAGGCTAACAGCAACAACAGTGGGATGGGAAAATATGACAACATCATCCCTGGCAGTGCTTATAAGAGCTGTATTGCTAGAGGCAAGGAACATGAGAGAGAGAAAAAAATGTAGTGCGAGTGAGAGAAATGACAGCAAGAACCTACCAGCATGGCAAAAACATATTTCTGGTCTTTCTCTTGGAGGAAGACGATGACATCTGATAGGAGAAGAGCATGGACGTCTGGAAGACAGAAGAAAAAGCAGTTGTGGTTGGGTAAGTAAAAAGTTGAAAAGCTGAATTCACATTTTACTAAATTACAAAATCATTAGTAAACGTCTCCTCACCCTTTAGTCTTCCCTGGACATTCTTGAGCTGCAGCGCTCCGTCGTGGATCAGCCTCCTCCTCAACAGATCCTCCCTGGCGAAAATCTGACCACTCTTTCTCATCATGATGGACTTGCTGTCCATGCGACTGTGAAAGTCCTTCAGGCGACGTCTTTTCTCGTGCTCATTCACCTTGCTATCGACCGCCGCAATCAGGTCCTTCACGAGCCGGACAGCATCCGTCAGGTCATCGTAGTCATCCTCGCTCTCTGCATTGCACATGTGGGGAGAGAGCAGAAAGATAACAGTGTGACGTTAAACACAAAGCTCGGTTCTATCCACTTTACCCCATACCTGAGCACCAATGGAGAAGCATTTTAAACCAGCAGAGGCACAAATGCAGGTCCATTATATTGAGTAATTTAGCAGCTCCAGTCTAACACACTTGAACCTGATGGGCAGAGTGGCACAGCTGAGAAGGTGTGTATTCACAGCAGAAGATGAAGAGACATTTTGGTACCCATTTTGGTATTTCCACTACAGTGCTGAAAGCTTTTTTTCGTGGTTTTTAGTAATGGAGTTGGGAACAGATTTGTCTTTTTCATTCTGACATTTTTTTCTTATCTCTCATCATTCTTTTAAGAAAATTAGGAAAATATCATTCAATACAACTGAGACAAAGCTGTGCCAAAACGGTCCTTGCACTTTTGTTTATGGCATAAACATCTGTTTACACTGACACTTTTCTCCTTCTCCAGAATTGAACAAAGGGTTCTTTGTGATGTTTCCTTTAGCAAGATTACTTAATCGCAGAATCATACAGCGTTTATCTTGCATGCAACTTTTGGGTTATCTGTATGCAACATTGGACACAATGTCTCAACAAATAGTTCTTGCTCTTTAGGTTAATTGCAGTAGAGAAAATAAACACATCTTCTTCGCGAAAAGAGATGATTATGTCAGTATAGATTAACACCTAAACATGCACGAGCTGTTGTTACTGAGCGTGGCGGCCGTTTTCCTTAAGCGGCCTGAAAAAAGGAAAATGTTACATATTCTTCTTTAACAGCAGCAATTTAAAGTTCATAAATGACCCTGTTGTTCAGATCATTTTTTATAATCTTTAGAGAGCTCCAGCAGTTAGACCCATGAAGAAAGCACATATTGATTTACCTCAATCAAGGGTCAGGATTTAGCCTCACTGGTGGTGAAGGTTCTTTCATTGGAAGCTGCTGGCAATTTCAAACAAAATGTGGTCTGACCCGTTACAAGCTCTGGTTGTGACATGGTTTCCTATGGCTTCATTTTGAACTGGCTGTTTTTTAAAATGTGCATTTTAGTGTTTTATATTGTGTACTTTATTGTTATCATCTGGTGTATGTAAGCCAAACTGCTAGAACAAACAAACTAGAAACTGAACCTTTATCACATGAATTTACATTTTGGTAAATGTGCTTATTTACTTATTTGTGCTCTCTTTTTGCCTTGATACCACTCTGTGCGTTAACTATGAGAAAATCTCTGCATGGCTTATTGTTTCTGTTTGCTTCCAGTCTTTCTGCTACGCTAAGCTAACCCGTTGACCTTATACACTCTATAAATACGTCAGAACCATATCAACCTTCTCATCTAAATCTTGGCAAGAAAACGAATAAGTGTATATTCGAACTGTTCCTTTAAATTAGTTTGTGTCTACTGTGTACTTTTAGAAGTGACAGGGGCTGTCATTGATTAAGCATAATAACAAGGATGTAGAAGGTCAGGATTTGGCATGCAATGCAAACCATGGAGTCCCCACTGAACGACTGCAAGGACTACTGTGAAGGCACAAGTGTCAATATGTCTCTGACGCACTCTTCTTGTATTTTATATTACGCACTCATATGAGTTTTAGACTCAATATGTAATAGTTTCCCCTAAGTGAAATAGTTTCCTCCTGTGGCTGTTGTACTTCAGTGCTCCCAAGCACCTAAATATCATCTCTAACTGTGAGTGTGCTGCGTTATTTCCTCTCAGTGTATATCAGAGTTGGCAGGAGAGAGTCTTCTTAAAGCACCTTGGGGATTAAGTCAGAGTTCCCCCATCCCACATAGAACTATAAACAGGCTTTGGGGAAGGATTAGAGAGCACGTACGCAGTGGGAGGCCAGCTGACAAGAGCTGCTTCAAATCAGATATAAATATGGTGTGAAATATTCCAGCTCCTCAAAGTATGATTGAGCTATTATCTTAAAAACATCCTTCAAACACATGGCTAATTTTTCTCACAGTGTATGAAACCATTTGTGAGAAATCTGTCTTTTCATGATGTTTTCTGAAACAAGTGACACATTGCTGTCGGTGCTGCTTTTGAGTGTACAGGAAGAGCTGAATACATACCGGAAAAAACATTTACATAGATACTGTTATCCTCTCAGGATCAAGATAATGTGGCAAATATTAACATGATGTGATATGATAAGATGTATTAATTTATTCTTGAAGACGTTGCAATACTGTAGGAAATAAACAATTAACTGCAGAAGATTCAAGCCTCAGGACTAAGCCTTAATGCTCCAGGCTAAGTCGGCCTTTACACTTTTTATTGATTTGCCAACGCATCGAAAACATATTCATCTCGACAACTTCTAAAACTTTGCTTTCTTAAAAGGGAGCTGTCTCACTACAATGTTTGGATGCGTTTTTTACTTCAAATCGTCTTCTTTCTATAACTATATCCCTCCACAATTTTCTTGATACTACTGTGGTGATTGCCCTTATTCTGTCTTGCTTTCTGTCACTTGCTTGTAGGAAAATCCTTTAGATGCAAGTATAATTAAAGCACCCACCAAAGAAAAGATTCGTACTTAGGATTTAATGTAATGTTTTTCTTTAGTGCCTTTAAAATATGATATTATAAATTGCCCTGCATAGAGCGTAGGCCGCAATACAGTATGGAGTTAAGTCCATATGTGAGAATATGGGCGTAAAACGCAGACCCTTTTTAAAAGGAACAAAACTGATTTGGAAACAGTTGAGGTAAACCCAAAATATGCGCACAAAGAAGTTCTCGATTTAGTGAAACAGGCCATTCTTAGGCTGCTTAAAAAAATAAATCTATCAGAGAGTATAGCACAAACACTGGGAGAGGACAACGGTACTACTGGTAAAGAGAAAATCCTGAGATTCTGAGAAGAGAGAACACTAGCAAGCTATGCACATAAAAAGGTTTGAGCGTTCATAGAAGAGAGTGGAGGATGATCTCAGAATCCATCAGTATCCATGTCTACTATAAAAAGAAGACTTCATAGGAGGAGGTGAGGGTTCCCGACTAGATGCAAACTACGTCCCAGAACTGAGAGATTAGACTTGGACAAAAAAATAAGAAAGAAAGCCAGAGCAGCTGTGGTGCAGATGAAACTCAGATCAACGGGAAAGAGGGCAGACGACTGGAAAGAATCTGAAGCATACAATACCCCCCCACCAGAAGTCATGGACACTGTGTTACTAGTGTTTATTGATAATGTGACAGAAGAAGCTGGATGAACTCTGAAGTGTGTAGAGACAGACTGTTTGCACAGATGAGTCGACAGCACATCACACTACAATGTGAACAGTGAAAGCGAGTTTTTCTAAGTAAAGAAGAGGGATATTTTGCAACAGCCAAGTCGGTCACCTGATCTCAACCGTACTGAGATGCTTTTCACTCGCTGAAGCTACAAGTAGAAAGACCTGGGAAGGAACAACAACTAAAGACAAGCTCAGAAAAGGCAGAAAGCATTTCTTCCTGTCCACTTATTCTTATTAAGAGGGCACTGTGCACAAACGGTTGCATTCCTAAATGTTTCATATGGTATTGTGTTCCATCCCTTGCACTTTAAGCCCACGTTCTTTACACAGAATAACTACGACTAGAAAATGTTTCGGTAAGCGGCTAAAATAATAAAAAGTGTTTCCCTGTTCAACAGTTCTTATGAATATGAGATCTTCCCGATTGAAACTAACTTCCTCCTTCCATTTCCCCAGAACTAACAGTTCAGTGCATACACAGTAAAAATTACGGATGACTAGTGAGAACATGAAACTCACCTTTAGTGTGCTGAAGCATTCTCTGAATTAGCACAGGGTACTTTGTTATCCTCTGGGTTACAAGCAGGATGCATTCTGGGATACTAAGCCTCCGCACAATGCTGCTACTCATCTTTTTCTGGAAGGACAAACAAGAGGTGCTTTAGTGAAACATACCCACACAACAGGTGGCATGGTTTCACATATCCAGTAAGAATAATAACACAGAAATACTTGACAATAATCTCAACGGTGATTGTCTTCAATCAAATGTCTCCAGTACATAAACTGATTGCTGTGAAGTTCAGATGCAGATGAATGAAAAGCGCAAAAAAGCAATGAACAAGAAAAAAGCTCTTTGTATGAAACAGAAAAAAACTCAAGAAAAACAATCACGTCTGGAGAGCCAGACATCCACAAGAAAAATATATTTTCAGCGGGATTAAAAAGAGCACGAACAGGGGCATCTCCAAACAGTACCACAGCGCCTTGACAGATTCTGGATAAATATGCAAGACGAGGATGATAGTTACTTTGATAAAGGCTTTGAAGCGTTTGTCTTTGGTCAGGAGGTCCTTGTAGAGGTTGACAGCTTCGTTGTGGCGGCTGCAGAACTTTCCGTAAACCCTCTTCATACTTTCCCCGTTGGAACCTGAGAACTAGAGGCGGATTTGACGAATATGAATGCACAGAACAAGCAGAGGTAAGGCATAGCAAAATACAAAAACGCTAAAACTGTAATAGGGTTGTAACATCAGAGTTTCACATCTTTAACTCCTTAGAGAAATGTGGACTGAATGCAATATTTGACTGAAAGATATTAGAGGGGTATGTACATACAGCATCTAAAAAGATGTGGCTAAAAAGGATTCAAACTTGACATTATACTGTATTACCCAGAGTTAAGGAAAGCTAACATTCATGAAACTTGGAAGAAATCTATTAAATGGAAAGTCTGTCTTGTGAACTCACATATCATGTTAGTATTTTCCAGACAAATGTAATTTTCATATAAAATACACACCTCACCTTTAGCCTTACTACACAACTGACCTATGTGAAATCACCTGTAATAAAAAACACAAAACATAAAAGGACCACACAAGCCCGTTCTCCCTCTGACCTGGCTGACCAGGAGGTCTCCTATCCTGCTGATGATGAAGCTGGCCTCAGAGAGCCTCCCTTCCATCTGGCTCTCCTTCTTCCTCTCCAGGAGCCGCAGGAGGTGCTGCGTGTGGAACTCCAGGAGGTCATCTAGAGCAGGGAACAGCTTCTCCAACGTCTGCACCTCCAGTTGCACCTCCTTCTGTAGGCCTTTGCTGTACACCTCTGACATGATGCGCAACGTGCGGATGTGATGCATCTCTGTTTGCATCAACTCTGCAAGGAACAAAGAGTGATACTTGTTCAAAACGATGACATCAGCAGCAGTTTCTGTACCCAGAGCCAAGGACATAAACATTGATCTTCTGAGGTCTGCAAAGTGAGTCATAGAATTCACAACATGATTTAGCAAGTCACTGCACACCTTACATAAACAGGAATGAATTTTTTAAGAATTACGTCTACTAAACTTGCCACAAGCTAATTAAAATCAAGAGCAAGATGCTGCTCAGGGACTTTAACAGCAAACAGGATGTGTATCAGTGCATATTCAAATTAGGTGAATCTTTAGCCTCAACAGACCCTTGAAACTTGTAGTTGCAACTGAAACAAACTCCAGAAAAAGTCAGAAAGGCCCGCTGACAGAAATTAAAAACAGTTCTGAAACAACTGTTTACATGCGATCTCAGGAGCATAACACAGCTGACATCACAATTCAAGGCGTTGACTCAATTTATTATTTTCTCTGTATTAAATTACCTTAAACAATCCTTTCTGACCAGATGCTTAGGTTAACAAAAAAAGGCAGGCGAAACCAAGCTTAGGTTAAACTTCGTAGATGACTACAATACATCTTCCATATATACAGCTAAGTTATCTTCAGTTCAAGAGCATATAACGTTTAATAAGTGTTACTGCAGTAAGCATCTTGTGTGGTGATTAAATGTACCGTAAATGACATCTTGTCTCTTCACCAGCTCTCTGTCCAGGTGCTGCAGGTACTGCTGGTGCACTCCTAAACTCCACGAGTCAGCTTCCAGCTCTTTGGCATCTGCCTCAAACTCCCCCATCAGCTGCCCGTCCATCATCTCCGTTCCTAAACCAACAACACAGCTTGCGTTCACCGCATTGATCCGGACAGAGTATAACTAGCAGGTAAAAGGCGGAGTTTAGATCACACAGGGCTTCTGTTTTATTATATACAGTACATCGACTAAACATTTATTTTCAAAAAGATTAAAATGAAGGTTTAAAAGGTTGACTTTCTATGTGTAGAGAGGTGTGTGTATGCGTGGCTACGTGTGTTTGTGTGTATTGACCTTCATCTGTGAGCGACTCCATGGATTCTGTGACCTGGTTGGTTCTGTTGAGGGAGTCGGTGGACTGGGAGAGATACCGCAGGCCTTTAATAGGGATTTCATCAAACACCGGACTGAAAGGAGAGATGATAATAAAGGTTACAACAATATCATCATTGCCACAGATAACAGCTAATCTGCTTAAACACAATCTGCTTGTTTTGTGGATGAAGTGGTCAAATAAAGAGTTAATACATCAAAAAAAAAAGCAAATTAACACACGAAACAATTAAAATGGCTTCAATACAAAGGTTAAATGGCAACATTTAGCTTCATTTAAATGGAAATGTGAACGCCTGAAACACCTCATATCACGCACGCACGCGCCCACACACAAAAAGCTCACCCGGCAATGTTGCTTATTGAGAGGCTCTTGGAGAGGTTGTTTCCATGGAAACCCATGATGCTGGTGTGTCTTCGAGGTACTGGGATCACCATTAAAGAATGGTCTTCAGGGGGCAAGATGGCCGACCAAGGTCGTTCCCTGGTGCCACCAGCTGGATCACAGGAAATGTATATTACAGTAAGGGAAGCAGTGACCTGCAAACTTCCCAACAACCACAGTGGATCCTCAAAAGATCCCTAAGAGAACCCCTTGGAACGCTTCAGTTTTTTGAATGTGCTACTCATTTTCTGCAATGCGTTTTCTTTACAAAAAAAGAAGAAGACAAAAGTAGATTTGTTTGCTACTTGATAAAACTGTTGACATTATTGTGTTCTGAAAAGCTTTAAGCTTAGGTTAGGGGACTTGTTCGGCCCTTGGATATACTTTTCTCGGATGTATATTTTAACTAAAAGAACATAAAAAATACTAAAACTGAAGACACTGTTGTACTTCCAAGTGGATATATTGCATCATAACACAAGATATAATTTGATCACCCCGTGTGCACTGATTCATTTTCTAATGAGGAATGCTTTGATCCCTTTATCTAAAAAAAAAACAACTCAAAAGAAGCACCTTTTTCAGTGTACAAGCAGAAAATTTCCGTCTTGCATGAGATTCAGGCAACAAATCTGCAAATAATTACTGGCCATGAAGGTTTTATTATATCTTGGTTTGAGACTCACATTTGTTCCTCATCGTGACTGCGGGAATAGAGCTTGAATCTGGCACTGCACACTGCTGCTTGGGCAACTAAACAGAGAAATGGAGAATAAAAGAAAATCAATACTGGCTGCAGGACAACAGAATACTACAGACTCAGTGGTGGAGTAAGTGTGAGGGAAGTTTTACCTTCATCTTCACCTTGGCACAAACAGACAGGCTGTCCCTGCAGCCCTTGTGGACGGAAGCATTGCAGTCTGGAAAGAAAAGCAGCAGAGAATGAGCCCGGTGGTGATGGTGGGGCCAGTGAGGGTGTGTGGAAAGGTGGGGGCTAGAAATTCTGACTGGTTTTCATAGCCAGCCAGGAAACTCCACCAGCCCGCTAATGAAAGCCAGACTGGAGCAGAGCATGTGATGCAATCGAGGAGTAATACTGCTTGAGGACGAAGGAGGGAGGGGTGTGGGGAGGGGCGGGGCTGTGGAATGACACATACACATAAACACTGTATTGCATGGGAAAATTTCAATTATGTAAACATTCCCAAATCACCGTTTAGGAACAAACGTCGTCATTCAAGACGACTAAAATAAAATCTGCTCTGCAATCTGATCCCATTCAGTCAGCCTGGTACTCATATTCTCCTTCTTTTACGTGCTCCCATTTCAAACTGTCAAGTGTTTTTACGCTTAAATGTAAAGAAAAAGTAAAGGAGTGGTTAATCAGGAAGTAAAATCAAGAGGAAGAACCATCTCTGGCTGCGGCAAAATCTAACTCGAAAACAAGGCTCCAGAAAGTTTCCATTCATTTTCATACGGGCATGTGTCCAACTGACAGAAGTATCTTTAACAGAAGTGTTGCACAAGTTAATCCAAAGCACCCACTGGCAGACCGAGTCATTCATCCTAACGTGTATGCGACATTTCCGCTCTTGAGATTACATCAACGCACTCTTAGTCAGGGTGAGAGAATAATGCTTTGTAAGTCAGTAAGAAAAAAAAGGCAGGTTATGAATGGCACAGCTACCAATTACATAAAAAATAGCCACTTGTGTCACTGTAGAAAAATCAAAACTATGTGCTTATAACTGATTATAACCTGCATAGTAAAGGCATCTTAATTCCAGCAGTGGTTCTCTCCTGTTCTCCTCTTTATTATGTGTTCTACTGCCTTTTGTGGACGTCCAACTAATTCCAGCTAATGTGAGACAAAAGGATCACTGTATTTGTCTGCCGAATGGACACCAGCCAGACATCTGTGAGCACAAACCTCCCGAAAACACCCTCAGAAATGTCTGAGGCTCTAGCAATCGGAACCAGGCCGAGTGAACAAAACAAGAGCTGTTTCAGCCGGTCTGGAGTATCGGAGGCAGATTGCGACTATTGAGAGGCTCGCTGTGATCCATCGCAGAGCTGGCTTCTCCTTTTTAGGCTTTTTTTGGGGTTGCGCCAAAGGCTTGTGCAATAAACTACATCCTCTTTATGGCTGCTGTTCCACTGAAGAAAACAATGCAAAAACTGTTTTGTAGTCTGTCCTGAAGGGCCGCCAGGGTTGGCTTCAAAGTGGCCCTTTAGAGAGTTTCTCTAATGCAGATCATGGAGCTGGTTCAGGAGGGTATATGTATATGAATTCAGCAGCTATACAGCAAACTGCCATTATGAAATGTAAGGAGGATACAATGTGTAGTGGCAGATCTTTTTCTGACATGGCAACTAGCTCACTACACAAAGGACTTGAATAGTTTATGTTTTATGATACTGTTGAAGCTTTGTTTACATCAGTAAAGGAGATAATAGGCCAGCGTTTTCTATTCTAATCAACAGACAAACAAAAGAATTCTTTCTGCAAAGATCCTACTTTTATATTTCTGATTGTAAATGGTCCAAATATTCTCACTAAGCTTTTAAAGTAAGTTGCCATGACCTGCTGCAGTGCATGAGTCATGGCTGATGATGTACACCCACTGAGGCTTTCTTTTCTGTAAGTTCTGCGTTGCGTGTTTCTGACAAGGCCCACAGATGAGTGTGTTAGATTAGAAATGAAATTATAATAGGATGAAATGTTTTAAATAAGGGCCACAGCACTTTAAAAAACAAACAAATGAAAAAATACAGACACAGAGGCAAAATATGAGTGCGTGCATCGGAAAAGAAATAATCAGACAAAGGTACTCACAGGTGCAATAGAAAGTCTCCTTGTTGGTGAGAGCTTTATTGCACTGGGAGCACTGGGCAGCGTGGTTTGAGCTGACTGGCGTAAAAAGATGACCATTCACAGTCTTCTTGTCCTTCTCCTTGCCCTCCTTGTCCTTCTCCTTTTTATCTCGCTCCTTTTCCTGCACAAGACACATATTGCGATAGTTAAGAACACAACCCCACAATGAACCTTACTTCTATAATTACGTGAATTTTGTTACCATCCAATTAGAAGTTCAGAAAAGAGCAGGACTCCAAGTGAAGCCTGGTTACGTGTAGAGACTTACATACCAGACACTGACAAAATGTTTCACCATTTGGGCAGTTGCTTATGTTAGTTTCCAATCTGAACCCCGCAGAGCAGCATTATTACTCGGATGTACTACACAGCAGGGGGCTTTGCATATTAAGTGATGCATTATTTATGCTGACAACAAACAGTCTCATTAAGGGGCTATTTTAAATGTAGAGTGTTTTTGTTTAGGGTACTTTTTTTCTGGCTTGGCCGAGTTAAAGAGATGTGGACTTTCCTGCTAAGACGATTTGGTATTTTGAAGAAGATTACAAGTCGGTGTTTATAATGTTGAAAATGAACGCTAGCCGGGCAACACATTTTCACACTGTCTCGTTTCTCTTTTTCAAACGCTCATATGACGGCTGAGCAGGGGGACACTTCTGCAGGTTGTATGACTACTGACGGAGACACACTGTCTGGGAATAACATCTTTGACATTTCCACAACAGGGCGGTCTTTCTGCTGCATCTGCATGAATGAGCGAGGTCATCCTCAGCAGCTGGTCATTTCTGTACACTGAGATGAATCACAATCCCATAAAGTGATGCAGAGAAGAACAGAGCTCTTATTCTTTTGGATTTACATCACAGAGCCTCCACCCAAACCCAGAGGAAATGGAAAAATGGAGCTTTCCAGCACATTTTAATAGCCAGCCCTAGGCCTCTCGGTTTGAGAGGACCACAAAGCTCTGACATACTAGAGCTCATTTTGTTCAAGATAGCAAAAGGCTGACGGGACCACAGAATATTTTACAGACATTACAACACACAGCATTCATTCTCACTTCCTGCAACAACAGCCGTCTGCCCAGTGGTGAAAAACATCCATAAACTTTATGAATTAGAGGCTTCAGAATCAGTTTTTAGATATCATGTTCGTTAACATCTAAAAACAACAATAATAAAAATAAATAAATAAAAAAAACTGTTCCAACTCACTGGAAAAGACACAGGGAGAAAAGATTCTCAGCACAATATCTTTTGGCTACAAGCATTCACAACAGGAAAAGTAATCACTTGTGTCATCTAAACCAGAGATTTAAACAAAAAGACGTATATTCTAACAGACGACGACTTCACTGGAAAACGACTTCAGCCCAGAAGGGAACTCCAGTCACTTTGAACATGATATTGTGACAGCCTCTTTCACTTCAATTTAACTTGGAAACCAGAACACTGTGTTAACCCTACCTCCAGCCAACCTTTCCATCTCAGTGAGAACCCGTGGCTCCCTGTGAATCTCCTGTATAACATCCCTGGTTGTGGCTGAGCGGCTGAAGTTACTACCAGCACCGAGGCTCCATCAGGAAAGCTGCAATGAGGAAGTGACTGGCTCGCTGCAGGAGGTGCTATTTCTGCAACGACCCTTCTGGTACAGACGCTCTTTCAAAACTGCACAAACTAGATCCCCTTCCACAACACTGAGATTTTCGACACAGTGCAGAAAGTCCATCTGTGCCGTGAAGCCAAACAAACCAAGAGTCAAAAAATATGTTTTTAACCATCAGAAGATGATGTTTGAACTCTTTATTTTAAATCTTGTTAATTAATTCAACACAGTAATTCATTTTAAGGTCGTGTGTGACTGTCTGTTGTTGGTGGAGTTGAACTGAATCCGTTTTGAACATCAGAGACTCACTGGTGGCAATAATTTTGACCTTTGACAAGGTGGTGCTGTGGTGCAGGTCCTTCTGAATTCTGTCACTTTAATAGCAAAGCGAAGGCTGAGGTTACAGAAGAGATTATCAACCCACAGCCAACTCAGTGTTCCTGTTTTACTTCCTGTTCCTGTTCCTTCGGTGTCTCTTTGCAAGTGCTGCATGTTTACACACTGACATTTCTAGGCCCAAGTTAAACCCAGACAGGAAGTATTCGTTCGAGGCTGTAGAAATAGCTTTAAAACTCATTTCATTATAATACCAGCTATAAGTGATGGAAGATGAGCAAGACACATACGGCCTAGAATTATTCATTATTACATCACTTTTCTTTTTAGTATATTAAGGAGGAATGTAACACCAGGTCCTAATGATGAAAGTAACTACACCAATGCAATCATGTCAAGCAATAGGTGATTAACTATTAAAAACGATTCATTCATTTATGATACATTTAACCAAGATGAGTAGATGTTATTTATGTTAATGGACACTATTGCACCTTTCTATCATTGCTATGTATATAATATATATTCTTCCATCTCTATTACATACATTTGTTCATATGCTAATTCTGTACATTTTGGCTTATACAATTTTATTTTATTTATTTATTTATTTTATTTTACTTGTGGTTCTGTGCAGCTAAGCTACTGTGACGAAGCAATTTCCCTATCTAAGTCTACATCTAAGATGAGCATCCTAAGATGAGTAGGTCGGTCAGGGTGCACGAGAAAATGCCTTAACAGACTACTATGGCGCAATCTACAGCCCCAACCATCACACTGAGTTTATAGCAGAGTAAAGTCAGCAGAGAGCCTTCAAGATTGAAAAAAAGTGTCCGTACTGCTGTAAATTAAATGAGACCTTTTGAAAGATTGTTGAGGACACGGAAATAAATGGCTTTCACTGTTAAGGTCATTGTCATTAGTTCAAAATGTTACATATTGGAAGCTGTACGCTTTCTACAGTACAGTATAATACACCTGCAATCTCAAAAGACTGAACATACTCATCTCTAAACGTAATACTAAAACTACTACATGTGGTGATTTCCGGTAGAAAGATAACAAGAGGATTCTCATTACTCACTATGTACGTAAGAAATGACGACTGCTTCTCACAGGAAAAGTCACATTCTGGGTAAATGACCTGTTTCAGGCCAGGTTTTTGTAAAGCGTCTTGAGACGATTTGTATTGTTATTGACGCTATATAAATAAAATTGAATTGAACTGAATTGAATTGAATTTACATTTATGAAAAAGTAATATGACTTTGACCACTTCTTAAAAACAAGATTCAGCTCTGTGACCAGAGCCTCAAAAACAACCCTACTGGGGAAATCTGAAGGGAGGAAGTTACTAGCAACACTGACTTGCCCTAAAGCAAGACAACCCCCAGGATAACCCCCAGCTGTTTGACTGGGGCTGCTGAGAGGCCAACAGAAGAAGATGCACAGGGCAGATCCCAGCGTGAATGCCTGCAAGCGAATGAATGTAGAACAGTGTGAAGCTGCAAAGCTGCCTGATGTTCAGTCATCCTTGCTTTAACAAATAGATGTTTAAGGAGAAGGCTACAAAAGGTGGCTGAATTTTGACCCTAGAGGCACAGATTTATCGTCTGCACAGCCCTACTGGCCGATACTTGCCTTGTTGACAGGCATGGTCATATAACACTACATTCAATAATGACAACAGCAAGTGTTTATCTGTTGAGCCACTTGCATTTTTTGTCTGAAGTTGACAACCCTATTTTAATTTGTATTTATTCATTATTCATATATTATCTCATATTTATGTTGTTGTTTTCTAATAGTGTTTTGGTTCGCAACGAATTTGTAAAAGTAATTTTTGTTGGATTGTGTAAGAACTGAAATGGTATTCTTATTGAACATGTAATTGTGTACCTTTTGAAACAATTAATTTTCACAAAAATGATTTTTGTCATGTGGAAGAAGCTTAGATTTATTTCGTAAATGTATGATTGAATACATTACGGGCTACAGCATGAGAACGAGTATATAGTAGAGTTTAGTAAATGTTCTTTGACTGGTTGTCCAGATTTTACCATAGTGTTCACTCACCCTGTTTTTTTTGTACATCTTGTTCTTGAGGTAGCTGAAGGTCCGGCTGACTTTCGTCGCACCCTTTCCTTCAGTGTCGCTGCGAAGAGGCCCAGGCTCCTCCTCTGATATACTGCAACACACAAATACACACACAAAGACATTTACTTGTATTCTCCACCGGCAGCATTCACAAGGCATACCTGTTGACCCATTCTAAAATGTTTCTTTACAGCACCATAATGGTTTCATGGCCCCATGGAACCACTATAGTGGCTGCTTCTCCACACTGTTCTTTATAGGACTATAAAAGGTCCTAACAGCAGTGAAAACCTAAAGAACAACTTTCGTGTATTGTGTATGTGCAGAATTGGACTGACCTGTATGCTAGTGACCCAGAGTTGCTGGAATACGACCTCATACCTGGAAACAAACAAGAGAGGAAGTGAGCAGTTTGACAAGGATATAAGAGGTGGTAAATCGATTTTTTTTTTTAAGAAAACGCTTCCTTCTGCACTATAATTAGGGTGGTGAAAATCTCTGTGTAGGGTCGACCACAAAAACCACCAGGTCGCCCAGCTTTCCCTGAATAGACAGCAAGTGTATGACTTCACTGACTAATGGTAAGGGAAGCAGTCTTTTGACCAGAAGGCCGTCATGTCCTCGCAGGAGACCCTTGAGCGAGGTATTTAACCTTTAGGTGTACTCGTATGACCAACTCACTGCGGCACAGAGAAGAGGTGAGCATCAAGGCCAAAAGCTTGAACCTTTATTGCCCTTCTATCCAGTGCCATTAATAGCTGCTGTAAGGACACCAACTCACAGAGAACCTCTGGTTGCACAGAGATGCAATGCCACAAACTTTCAAAACTTAATTCAATATTTATTTTTAGATATTATGGTCTCAATACCGAACTACATTACATTTATTCAGTGAGATTTAGTTTATTAAACAAAACCATAGTGGTGTGCTACTTGGCCAGGCTCATCTATTATTTAAAATTTGGATTTTTTCCGCCAGAATGTTGGTGATGTTTTTTTATTTAATTTAATGATCTAGTGTGATGGATTTAGTTGACTCTAGAGGCAGAAACGGAATATAATATGTATTTGTTTTCATTAGGAAATGTTCTGCATCAGACAGTCAAACCCAAACCAGGATAATGAGGGTAATGTTTGGGTCCAACTGTGTTGCTAGAAATGCAGACAAGGAGACAAAGGACACTAATGGGAACCTCTCACAGATAAGAACGGGAAAGGGCCGTGTCACTGTCTTTGACTAAAGGTGACAAGCTCACATTTATCTGGAGGGAAGAAAGGTCCACCTGAGTTCACTCGCAGCGTTTATGATGATTCCTTTCCTGTTTCTCTGCTGATTGTGCTTCGTTTTTTGCCAAAAGACGAAAGAAAGGCTAATTTATATAAAGGTCGCCTAAATACTGGGCTGAAATGGGGATAGTGTCATCAGCGAGAATTATTAGCACAGTGCCTGCTGCCTAGGTGAAAGGTGGTTTTCTACACCAGCGATTTTGCTACAAGCGTATTGTAATTGCACATTCACACTGCAAGTGGCTTAATATCAGCAGTAATTAGTGGTTTCCATATGACAAGTTTGTTGTGGCTGGATGTTTGAGCTTCACTGGCCTTCGGCATTTAGTTGTGTTCAGGCTTAAATGAAGCGCTCAGTGGAAAATTGTAAACATTAAAAGACTGTGCTGAAGTTTAGCTGAATTTTCCTTCAGCTAACCTTGCCACTCCTGTTTGTGTGATTCCAGGAAGCTTTTTGAAACCTCCAGAGAGTCGTAGGTGGGCAGTTCAATCTTGGTACTGGGCTAGCTACTAGTGCATTACACTCGGGTGTGTCTAGGATATTAATGGCTTTTATTCAACAAAGCACAACTTGTGTGTATCTGCACTGTGTGTGACCCTCCTTGGCGGAACACGTCACCAATGCCTGCACTATCTCATAGTGAAAAGGCTGCAGTCATTTGGGGGAGATCCAGGGCTCTAACGGGAACAGCTATTCTGATATAACAGCTATAATCACATCTATTTTCTACAGCGGCTATGATTACAGATCACTGTACTTACTCAAGTTATCCTCATCATCGCTAGATGAGGAGTCGCCATATATGAATTGAGACTTAGATTTGGTGAGGATGGGGGAAAGGTTGAAAGAGAAGGAAATTCGCCTCTTACGTCTCAGGCGTCCCACAGCTGAGGGCACGGAGGAAAGAACCACAACAGGCACTGATCATTTATTAAAAGTAACTTTGATAATAAACTAATAGCGAGAATGGGGATGGCAAGCAGCAAAGGCATGGTAACACCTGATAAATAATAACTTATAAAGAGACTGAGAAATGTAACATCAGCAATTCAGCTGCAGTACCTGAGTTTTTAACTAGACCGTTACTCACTTTATGTGGCACTTTCTACCTTCATTTATAGTTATTTCTCCGTCAGTGCTGAGACTGATACTCAAAAATAATGAATTCCAACTTTCTTATCACATTATGAAATGATTGCGGCCCTCTGTTCCCCTCTGATTTTAGAAACTCATGCAGCATTCGTTCGAGATGTGCCTATTCGGAATGGGCCGACTGAAGCTTTCTCGAGAGCCACTCATCACAACCAGAAAAACATTGAATGAGCCGCTGATGAATGAGCCAAAAGATAATGACTGCTCATCTCAACAACTTCGAAGTCAACGCTGCACTTCGCTGGGTCTCTAGCACTTGAGTTTGACATAGACTGGATAGAGATGAGGAAAAAAAGCCATGCACAAACTTGGAGGCAAATTGAAAATTCATCCCTTTTAGAATGATCAGTTTATAAATTAATACAGTGAGAACTTAAAGCAGAATAAAAAAGATAATCAACTGATAAGAAGGCCACGATTGTAACGTGATGCTACTCACCATCAGTGTCTCTTTGGCTGATGGTTAGCATGGATACAGACTTGGTGAGAGGCTGGGTCATGGGAGGACAGCTGTTTCGCAGGGGGCGATACCGCCTTGATTTCTGCAGCAAGAGACACAAAGTTGAATAAAAACTAGTGCATGACAATGTTAAAAAAGACCACTAAGCCCGGCAGAAATACAGTGGAGCTAAACACTACCAGTGACTAAAACTGGCGGAAACCGGAGTGATTAAACTAAAAAGTGAAACACAGACTTTTAATTTTTAATGTTACAATAATTCACTATGATTTGAATTCAACGAGAAGAGAGTAAAGCTGCCTGCGGAAAATTATTAATTCTCACTAATCCCCAAACTGTCAAGACTCAAATTTCCCCTGACTGTTTATAAGTCTTGTTTATGTACAAGCTTTACGAATCCATTTCTCCTCTCATGAATCAGGCTAAGGATGTTTTGAAGATCCCTCAGGGCTGACTGCGTGCCAGTATGAAGATCTGACATCTAAAGGACAAAGTCGATGTGTGTTGAGGGGGGGATCATGAGGCCCCTCAAGACCAAGCGTGTTTGTGAACTGACCGGGTCATGTTGCCTGCCACACTCCTCCCTCTCCTCCTGCTCTTCTGTCAGAGAAACCAGGGAGCCTCTGTCATCACTGTCTTGCCGGGGCATCCTGCTAGGCTCCACGATACGGGGCCCCCGAGTAATGGGGCCCCTCAGCTCTTCTTGGACCCCACTGAGTCCCTCCAGGCTGTAACTGTGTGGACAAACAGAAGGCAAAGGTGACCTCAATGGGGGGGAAATTACGATGATGTACTGTACACACTCACACTCCACTGGTCAATTCATTTAAGCTCTCTGGATACACGCAACTACAAACACATACGCACAAAGACACGCACACCTTGCACCTGTTGACAGACACACACATGCAGCTGGTCCTGCGTAGTGTTTAGTCAGCTGAGTTATCACTGGGCTCTGGAGCAGATTTACAGCTGAGGCTGCTGCAAATGACTTCCAACATCAGCATCGGCATAGAGAGCTCTGCAGCTTTGATTTACACACCCAATTACATCGATCTATGACTGGAAATAAGAGGCCTTGAAAAATCCAATACAATGATTATGGAGAGGAAAACTACAGCTACATTTCAGGATGAGCTATGCTGCAAGATCTGCGGCTCTATCTGCTTCAGGACAGACTCTGTGATAGTTAAAGCTCCAGCAGTAAATCTCTCTTATCTCCAGCCCTTGGCTTTCTATGGCACTCCATTATCTAGCAAATCATCAGACCAACACGTTCAAGCACCACTAACTAAAACTGGACTAAAAGAATCATGATTTGGTGATTATAACTGACCAGTGTGGAGCGGCACTCACCTATCCTCAGGGTTGTAAATGTAGATGACTATATCTGTCATATTAAGGCCTCCTTCTTGGCAGTATTATGGCACACTATCCTATAGAGCCAGAAGGTCCTCCATACTGAAACATGAATAACACCAGCAGCTATTGCTGCTTTCCCCTGTAGAAAGCTACCGACTGACTGACTGTGCAGGGCAGTCACGCCCACAAAAACAGGCATGTACGCCCACAACGACAAATGCAAATCAGACATCATGTAAATATGCCCTATTCAAAGGAGTGCATGTCCTATGGGCAAAAAAGAAAATACCACACACACACACTAACACACTGTACCTGAGGGAACTAACTACATCCACATCGTTGCTGTGGGGGGGATCAGGATGGCACCAGCTGATGCTAACAGAAAGTGAGGTGGAACGGTTAGGAGATTATGAGATAAAGAGGCGTGATGGGAAGATGGACAAGCAAGTGTGACAGACTAACAGCGAAGCACGCAGCAGCAGATAACAGGGAGTTACAGGGATGGAGGAGGACAAAGAAACTTGATTGCGTATAACAGGACATTTCATAATACGGAAAAATAAACTTTGGAAATCAGTCCCAGTTTATTTCCTACGGGTTTGTAGAAATATTAGTTGTAGACATGAAATCAACTTGAAGCTATGTTACGTTGTTAGTATGCAATTCAGGCTCAATAGCACTGTTGGAACCACTGCTGTGGTAACTAGCACTTGACAGATGCTGCCAGATGGTTGTAACAGTGGCCAGTAGGAAACATCTCTTAATTAGAGTCTGATAAATGTAGAGGAGGGTCATAATTAAAGTAAGCCCGGCTATAGTGCTATCAGAATATATTTCACCCAACAAGTTACATTAATGTTTTGGACTATTTGTAAATAGTCAGTCCACCAGACGGTGCTTTATATATAATGAATACATTTTCCTCTCAGAAAATATCTTAATTATTCAAAATCCAACAGAAAACTAAATGGTAATTATGTTAAAAACAGTGAGATTCTATTTCCTATGTATTTAAAAAGCCTGTTCGGGCATGCACTCATAGAACTACTCTGCACACCTACTTCACAAACTTGTGACTGTTACCATCAGCCCTAACAAAGTCAAAGAAGCCTTCCATGGATGTGGACATTCTGCTCAATTACAAATGCAAGACTCTTTCATATTCAACAAACTCCAGGGTGAAGGTTTGACTTGTGCTACAAAGTTGAAAGAACTTTCTGGATTAAAATCAATGGTGGTGAAAGATGCTGGCTGCTTCTACATGATTTCCTTCAACCTCCATCTGGTTCAAAGGACAGTCAACAAAACTCAACTACAGCTAGAACAAGTTCTATTTTGGCGTTATAGTCTTGAAATGTTCCCTACAGGAACGTACTGCACCAAAAAAAGCCTCTGTTCTCAATCTTTTGCCAATACTTTCAGATCTTCGTTCTGTGTGGCTGCTTTTTGTTACCACTGCGCTACAAAACACCACAGCCTCAACCGTCTATTTGCCACAGTATTTCGTGCACATTCCAACAAGGGTGAAAGGAGAGCAACATTTGTCAAAGCAGTTGCCTGCAGGGATGGAGCAGAATGCAGCAGCAGTCAAGCAAGCATATGTTAAAAAGGTGGGGATCCAAGGCCAAGACTACATTAATTTGCAACTGCACGTCGGTGTTAACAATACATGAACTGATGAATGCATTAATACCTTCTCCTGTGAAAGGCCGGCTTCCCCTCACCAGGGCTACGAATGGAACTGGAGGTGATGGAGACAGACACAGGAAGTGGTGGAGGATGGGTGAGATGGGATGGGATTTCAGAGGGCGGCACGTCAGCAAGAACATTACTGAGTAAAACTATTTTAAGTGAAAATGGAATCTTCTTCTTTTTTCTTTTTTTTTTGGAGATACGTTTTCAGGAAAAAGATGAAAGGAAACGTTTGACATTTTGACCAGTCAGGATTTGCTTTCATGTCCAGAGTTACGTCAGAAGATTGATACCACTCTTATATCGATCCATTAAAATAAAGCTAAAGCCAGCAGACAGCCAGCTTAGCTTAGCATAAAGACTGAAAGCAGGGGGAACCTAGTTAGTCTGGCTCAAGACAAAAAAGTATTTTTGTGCCAGCAACAGTGACTCTGTTTGGTGGCCAAACATGAAGTTTGAATTCTATAAAGGTTACTCCAGTCATTTATGAAACCCTGCGCAATACCACAAACTGTTATTTACAGTCTGTTTTCAATGAATTTAACAAGCAAGAACATTGCTCACACTTTTGCATGCATGTCTTAATTTAAAGTGTCACTGTCAGCGTAAAGTGCTGACAAACCTAAACTTTAGTTAGTGAGCTTTAAAGGCCTTACCCCTCGACATAACCAGGCTCTATTTTTCAAATCTATGCTAAACTAACACAACAGTCTGCTGGTGATAGTATCGTGTTTAGTGGACATGCACCATCTTCTCAATTTTTAGAGGGGCTTTTGATGCGTGTGACTTAAGCATCTCAGAGAACAGGCACATTCTTTCAAACGTTCACACCGACCGCATTTGAGATGTTTATCAGCTTGATGTGTCCCACATATTTTCTTTCTCCACTTTGGGTTTATTTTTCTTCTCTCTCTGGCACGCTTTCATTTAGTCTCTTAGTCCTCTTCTTGAACAAAAGGTTTTGATGATCGGCCTCCATCAATACCTGTTATATGGTGCAAGATGTCCCCATGTTGAGTCCATCTCTTTATAAACTGTCACGGTTAGTCTGTCAGTTGTTTTAGGTTGACTATCCTTCCTATTTTTTGGCAACAAGCTCTGGCACACTTACTGATACGTAATCTCCACAGACAGCTATTTAAATCACAATCATCATCGGTGTATTAAACTTAGCTTAATTAAATCAACTAACAATCCACAGATCTTGCACAGATCACCTTGTATCCATTAAACTTCTGTCATTTCGTCACTCTCGCTGGCGACACTTTGACTGGCAGCTCACATTTTAGCTCCTCTGTGCCAAAAGACAAACAGCTGATTCGGAGGACAGGGATGCCAAACAGAGGACGGAGTCGATGTCGACTGAATGGATCAAAAGCTTTAGCAGAGCTTATGTCACTTTTATTTATTGTTAGCAGTAACTCTGGACAAGGAAGCAAAGAAGCGTATGTAGCAAATGTTATTTTTCCTATAAAACGTGATGACCTGTGTTTAAATTGTAGATAATTCAAGGCAAATCTAAGCAGATAAGCTGTTGACGTTATCTGCCCCCCTAATTCCTTAAGGTTTTGTACAAAGAAAGGAAAATGAATGCAGTAAGCATTGGAACCTATGGAACCTGCAAAATCTTGACATGTCCATGACACAAAAGCAAACAAACACATACACAATAAGATTGTACCCATAGCGCATTGGGTACATGTAATTATTAAGCACCAAAACCACTCGAGTGACGATGGCAGAAAGTGTCGCCAAGCGCTTTAGCTGCTATGAGCTGTCTTAGCTCTGCTGGTGGGCTACCGCAAATGTGAATTATTTTGTGCTCAGTCATGATGACTGTACACGTTGCATGCAGACGAGTGTGGAAGTGGGTGAATATGTGTTCGAGCTGACATGTGTGTCTGTGCATCTGTGTGTACTATTCTTGAAGCTCTCCACCATCACTAGACAAATGGCAACACAGCTGCTCACAGCAGGAAGAGGAAACACTCAACATGGCACAGAAAGAGTGGCATCGGCAAACTCAGCATCAGATCTACTGACATCTACTGACTGACACCAGACTTACACCAGCAGCCAGTGTCATGACAAAAGACTCACATTTCCATCTCCATCTAATGTCATTAGAAATTCTTCATCCTAAGAACCTAATATAATCCAGTCCTTTCCCACTCTCACCTCCTTTGGTTCATGTCTGCGTCTCCTCCGTTGTTCTTGCCAGGACCCCAGCTATGGCGGCGAAGAGGCGACAGGGAGCGGAGGCTGCTCCGGAGTATACAGGAACGCCGCGGCACCTCAGTCACTCTGTCTTTGGCCTCTTCTTCAGCTTCTCCTGCTCCAGCGTCCAGTCCTCCAGTGACAGTAGCCCCAGCCTGGATCCCCTCCTCTGGGCTCCAGCTACAGCTCAGGCCCTGGCTGCCCTCCGGACTGGAGCTGGACGGGCCGACGCTGGCGGTGTCGTCTGTGGAAGAGCAGGAGACGGAAACCTCGCTGGCACTGTCTCCTCCTGTCACTGGTTCATCATTCTGTGGACATAAAATAATTGCATACGTTGGTCATATTTCAAAGCATCTCTGGCCAACATCATGCATCAACGGGGAAAAGTCAAATAAAAAAAAAGAGAAGAAGCTCCACCTAAAAGTGATCATGCACAACCAAATCACTGATTCAAAATCAAGCCAAACTGTAACGAAATGCTGAGTTATTATACCAGGAAGCAGACATGTGCAAAAGTAGCTGCATCCTATTAAAGTATTCACTTCCATCCCAGATTTAACCGAGTAATGGAGAGTGAACTTCAACGAGCAGTGTAAAGCTCACAGAGCAACACAGGAAGCGGAGCCTTTAACCTTGAAACATGGGAAAATAACTCTTTGGTCATCCAGCGACAATAACAGGGGAATATTTAAAATCTATAAGCTAATTTTGTTATTTTACCACCACACCCCCCCACCCCTGTCAGCTGAAGGACAGAACATAGCAGATACACAATAAAAATTCAATAAAATATAACACAATGCATCAGGTGTCACTCAAATCATTTTTAATTGCCTAGGCCATCACATTCAATATCCCACAGCACTTCTTCACTGAAGCATGACATGAATTAAGAGAAGCCTGGAAGAGCTATTTAACCCAGAGGAATGGGCCATAATGAGGACCAAATGGCAGGGCTTAAAGATAATGAGCCAGAGCCACTTTATAGCAACACTGACATTATAACAAAAGCCAATAAATGATAGCAAGCATACGAAAACAAACCTTTCCCAGGAAAATGTTTCTAGGTGATATACAGTCTGTTTCTCTACGTCACATTCCTGTCTTGGCGATCTCCAGTTTGTAGTAGTGTATTTATAAACTAATAAGCATCTTCAAAATGCTAAACACGTGGTTGAGAAAGTCGGAAATGTGAACAAAGTAGCTGGGATTCCCTGACATGTTCCACCTCACATGACAGCTCTGTAATATAAGCAATGAAAACAAAGAGTGTTGGTAAAATGACTCTATGGCCAGGGAGTGGTGGGAAAAAAAAGCTCCTGCATGCACACGCATACACAGGTCTGGGATAGTCCATTTAGAGCTAATTTGTAGGTGTGAGCTTTAACTGGGTCTATTGTGCTGCCAGCTGCAGTGTGAGCGCCGAGCATAGAGCAGCTTCTGTTGGGAGAGCTGGGAATGAAAGATCTGCTTTATGCTGCAGACACAACTTCCTCTGGGAGTGAGAGAACGCATGAGTTGGTGTGTGTGTGTGTGTGTGTGTGTGTGTGTGTGCTCAGAGCTCGCTGAGAGTGCATGTGACTGCAGTGGATGTTCCTCAGTCATGTGACTTTAGCTTTAGAGCTGTGAGAAAGATTCGCCTGAATCTTGGACTTTTATTTTATATTGCAGGCTTCTGGACGATGCTCATGTCCTTAAACACAACACTTTACGAGCATCCGAGTAACACAGTCTTGCTCAAGGGCACATGACACATGTTCAGCTCAGGTGCCACTGAGATCAATACCATGACCTTTAGAGTTATGAGACAGTTTCTCTGCCCATTATTCTACATTCGCAGTCTTGTGTCTCGCAAAAGAAAGACAGCTGCCCTACAGAGAGCAGCAGAGGCGTTAATCCTCTATTTCAGAATTTAGCTCCTGCGGTCTGTTTGAAATCAAAGCCTTTGGAGTTCATGGCGCATTTTGCCGATCACTGTCTATCCGCAGCGTCCTAACCCTGAGCATCGTACTGTAGACTCCCAGAAAAGCTGATGTTCTCTGCGCTGCCTTTGTCCATTGTTGTTCACAACAAACAGAACATACAGTGCGGTTCACATTACCATGAGCCAGCGTCAAGAGCTCAACACAGCAGAAACTGAGAGATATGAGTATTTCAACTTTAACCAAAGGGTGCCTGCTTCAAAGAGACTTTCAACGGCAGCAGAGTGACAGCAGGGACCACGGCTTGCACTTCCCAGCAGCCGAGTAGAGCTGCTGGCTTAAGATGATGCTTAGTAGATGTTTGGCATCTCAGCCAAGGGGTGCTGATAAATAAAAAAACGAGCACAGACTGAGAAAAATAGCTGCTTCATATATTGTATATAATCCCTATAGGAGGGGTTGCAGAGGTAAACAGAAAATATATTCTTGTGAGCTCTGTATTTTTTCTCTCATTTTAAAATCTGCTGGATATATACTGTTTATTAGCTGCATCCTATTAAAGTAAATGTCAAATGTCATACTGTATACGTTCCCACCTGGTACAGACATTTGAACGTCTGCTTCATATACATTGTTACAATATATGCATTGTGAAAGAACACCTCGCAGTGATATCAAAGAGGTGGAGATCAGACCTTTCTGAAGACGCTTTCATATCCTGGCTCTGCATTCAGGAGGCTTTCTATGTCACTGCCAGAGTCTCTGTGAGCTGAGGATGGACAGCTGGTGGCACTGCTGGTTCTACTGGGAAACACTGAAGATGGTGAAGATCCTGAAAGAAAAAGAAAAAGTTCTAAGTGTCAACGCTGAAATATAGAGGGCTGAAAATACATAGAGACAGCTGTGTTAAAGGGGAAACAGTTCAGCTTGTGCTGCCTAATAGATAATATCAAGGTAGCGGAAGACTTTTTCGGAAAAACATTCCGGTGAAATGTGATTAGCTGCATTCCGTGTTAACATTTTCTCAACAAGAGCATTCAGTCGTTAAAGTGAAAAACACCAAGCTTCCAAAATAATATGCTTTCTTTCTCCCTTTTGAAACACAAACAGGTCTGTTAGACATCAGACTTGTGGGAATCTGAGAAGGTGTGAAAAGCCTGGTGGATCAATGGCAGACTGTCTCGACTAACGCCGCCTGTGCTGTAGTGCAAAGGCAAACAACTACTGTTTGTGTGTCTTAAAAGGTCTGAGGGCAGAACTGAAGCTAAAATGCAACTCAGAGAAAATGACAGCTGAAAATGTTATTGATGTACTGCAAAACAGCCTTCATGAAACAGCAGCATTAGTCACCCCGAGGCCAAGAGGACACTGATGCTTACGGAGACTTTCTGCAGTATTTTATTTTAGCTATAAAGTAAGAAGTGATTATCACTTCAGTTAACAGCTCGGTCAGCAGCAATTACACATTTAAAGCGGACAGTTTCAAGCACAGTATCTTAAAACATCAGTTGCACTGTCACCACTTCCCTAACCTGAGTCATGGACAGTGCGCCACATTAAATAACTTCAAATGCTAAAACAACCACTGCCTTCACTCTAAATCCTTGGTCTAAGATCCAGGTTCAGTCCAAGAGCGCTGTGTAACCTCAGCAGGTAGGTCTGCACAACCCACAATTTCCCATGTATTAAACAACAAGCAATCCACTCAAAAGTAAGCGCACGATGCAACGGCTCTTATGCAACGAGGACGGTGGCTGCAGCTTTTGTACATGTAAGGTCATGAACAGATAATAGTCCAGGCCGAACTAAAAGAGGAAGATTGTACCCAGTCACAGATGTTTAACAGTGGGCTTACTTTAGCCAGCTGCCAGGAACAACTGGATGAGATCATTCACCAAGTTTGTTATCCTGCATTATTTTTGATATCTATTTCTGCCTGAAAAGCGGAAGTTAGCATTAATCCCTCTAGGGCATTTTTTTTATTCTCAGGACTCATGTGAGAACGAGGAAGTTGCTTCTGTACAGTATACTGTATGTGTGTGTGTGTGTGTGTGTGTGTTTGTGTGTTTGTTTGCTAATCCTTTAAGAGCCTGAATTCTGTGTAGCTAAACGGGTTAAGTGTTAAATTCTCATTGACAACATCCAAAGCAGAAACTTGTGAAAACGTCTACATTTACGTTTACAATACGGAGTTACAGGATTTTGCACAAGCCGCAACTACAAAAAGCGACCGATCCCTGGACATAGAGAGAGATTATCAAGGAATCCTGCGGCTGGTGGAAACATGAAGCTACAAAATTCAGCTCCAGTCAGCTGCTCTGAGGAAGGGGCCAGTGGGGGGGGGGGGGGGGTTGACAGATGGGATGTGGGGTTGCAGTGGGAGTGGTCAGTCACGCTACTACTTTACATCACAGTAAGTTGTTACACTGCACTAACAAGCGGGCAAATGGGGGGCACACTTAAGAGGCTTCTTGCTAGACAATAACAAATAACTGATATATATATATATATATATAACTACTGGCTACTCTCACACACGCCTGCATGCACATTCTCAACAGGATGGACTAAACGGCCCTTTATACTCACAGGCCACTTCATTAGGTACACTAGGGACCACTAATCCATTCTAACATAACAGTCCTGCACTAAATCCTTCTTCACGACAGCATCTGTGGTGCCGTTTAACTGGACTGACATAAACACGAAAGTGTTATTTAGCCTTGACCACAGTCTGAAACACAGCACTACAAACCAGAGCCTTCAAAATGAAAACACATTTGAATCAACTGCTCTTTCAGTTATTTGGAACAAACCCTGAATACCACGACCTTTATGAAGATAAGATTTAGTGCAGGGCTGTTGTATCAGAATGCACATGTTTTCACTAGCAGATGTGATGAAGTGGCCGATGAGTGTAAATGAAAACATCTTGGTTGGATAATGGCTGCACAGATAGAAAATATCAACAATCTTTAACGACAGGAAAAATAGAAAATGGGTCATATGAGTTTTCCAGTTGGAATTTTGTAATCAGAGATGTCGTCGGTTTATAGCTTATCTTATTTCAGGAAATTAATGTCTCGATATCTGCATCCAATACTGTAGATATGTATGAATCCAGCAGCAGAGCGTGTTATTGTTTCAGGGAATATTTGCGTTTTAATCTTTTAGGAAAAATATAAAAGTTTGTCTGCAGCAGTGAAGGTCTGTGCTTCTAACTGTCTAATCACTCAAACAGAGATACACAACAGTACACACTGGGGGGTGTCCTATTGGCTGTCGTGGCATGGCATCACCACAATGAGTTTTCTTTTCAATACACAACATAGTGGATAGCACTCCAAATATTAAATATACACTGACCTTTGACCTCTAATGCTGCCGCAGAGCTTAACCCTAACCACGGCGGTTTAGTACGCCGATGCAAAAACATGCTACCATTTATTCCTCATAGTCTTAAGCAGAAGTCCACAACGAAAGGAGAATCCTGAAGTGGGAAGGTGAAATGTGTGCGAGTATGTCAGAGGAGTGGTGGATGCTGGGTGGTTTTTTTTTTTTTTCTTCCTCAGACTCCGCCTCCTAACACCTGTCCACCAAAACTAGCAGGGGACTGTGAGCTTTGACAGCTGCCTTCCTCCCTCTGTTTCAAATAGACCCCCAACACCAACGCCACCAGCACGCGAACACAGAAAGAGCACTGAGAACAGGTGGAAAGCCCTCTGATGAGTCAGTGGGTGGCTGATGTTGCTGGCTGAATGTGAATCAGCTCACACACCTGTGGACTTAACATTAAATCAAATGCGATGTATTTTTATCTAACTTGGGTAACTTTAGAGCGACTGACACTGTGCGCTGCCAGCTCACATCAACAAAATGTCCCTTGCAACTCAAACTGTTTATTTTGTTGCCGCTTCAGTGCAGTTAAAAATCAATTAGAAGCTGAGCAAAACCCAGGTTGAGAAACGCGTGTTGTCAGATGAACGCAACAGAAGAAAAATTGCAAAGTAGATATGATCCTGAAAAATAATCTGGTTCAACGCAATCGATATGGTAAGAAATAACAGACAAGATAAAGGGGCTCGCCGTCTCAAAACACTATTCTCTGCACATTTCTACTGTTAGCTGAGATAAGACACTTTAAGTGTTTTCCCTAAGTGCAGATTTTATCAATGCTTACAGATAAAACCTTATTTATTTTCCCCCATGTTTCTTTTTATTGTATTTCTTACTGCATATCATGTTAAATTTCTATAGGACGCTCCTTTCAGCTTGGCAGCATTTTTATACATAGGAAAATTTAAGAAGTTCCAGTCAGTCAAGGCCGACCACGGTAGATATACTTTGACGTCAAGTGTGCTAAAGTCGACCTCTTAATAAGCATTCCTTCCTGTTGTGACCACTGCAGATGAATTGATTCACTTTCATAATCAGCCGAAATCTGCAGCGCAATGTGGTGGGTGACACATTTATAAAATCAGACAACTATTGTGAAATTTAAAAATGAATTCCCTGATTAAATCTGGAATGGAAGTCTTCACAATTTTGCCAGAGGCTGCTAACACACAGCCTCCCATTTTTCACAGAGATAGAAATCTGTCTGCACAGTTTACAGCGTACACTAAACCAAACTATAATTCAAACCCTCACTGTGATTCATGTAAAACCACCTTTTACTCCTATATCTTTCTTTGCTCTATCCCTTGTATTATTTTAGACTGGAGTCCTAGACACACCCAGCATTTCTCCTCCTACAGCGTATAAATAAGGGTTACTGAACTGTGTTGAATTAAACAGGACAGAGCTTCATCCATATACTGTAAATGTAGTATCATGGAACATTACAGACAATACTGTAAAGGAGCAGTATGACTCAGCCTAGGTTGGAAAACCGCAGCCGGCCAGGCGCTCAAACCACAAACAATACACAACAGGTTCTGCACACATCTAAAGTGTGTATAAATGCGAACATGAAAAAACTTCTGTTGTTTGTTTGTATGGGTTTTTTGTTGTTGTGTTGTTGTTGTTTTTTGGTGAGCGTGTCAAAATGAAACTAAATGTCTGCATTTATGTCTCCAGTGCAGACACCTGTGTTGCATAACACACAGTGATAGCAATTTCTTTTGATGTCAATATACAAAGAGAAAACATGCATGGGGGGGATTGGCCTGTAAGCCTCAAGCAAAACAGAATCACAGAGGTCTCAAGCCTGGCCCTGACCTGGAAGGTTTTTTACAAGGCAATTTTCCTGGGTCAATCCGTTTACACTGACCTCTGATACTGACAAAAGGAGGTCAACGCCCTCTCAACTTCCTGCCTCACTTGTATGATCTACTAACTAGAGCATCACAGAGAGACTTCACTCATATACCATTCTTTACATAACCGAGGTTAACCCTTTGACACCTAGTGTCGCAAATTCACAACGAACTGTTTCCGCTCAGACTGCAGCAGAAATAACGCATGTAATACTCCAATGTAGGTTTGTGCACATTCAAAAAATTCCTAGGAACCTTTTGCAAGCACTAGTTTCTCGTAGGACCGGTCGGAGTGGCAAGCAAAAACACAAATAATTAATTTCTTTATATAACTGAAAAATCAATACAGGCGTTAAGGGGTTAAGGGTCAAGAGCCATGCTATAAACTGTGACAAAGCAACGTTTTAAGCTAACTTCTGAAGCTTCACAATGACATGGCTAACATGCTAATGCTAAACATCATTGCCTTAGCGTGGCATGCTAATGTATGCCGATTAGCACAAAACCCAAAGTCCAGCTGAAGCTGCTGGTAGTAGCTGAAGCTAGCTAGTAGTGGCTAGATGTTGTAGCTGGGTTTTGTTGGTCTAAATACAAATATGGGACAGGATTTTAACAATTCATTGTAGTGGAACCCCAATATGTGAACCACAAAAGAGTCAAACACTGTCCTGCTGATGATCTCATACCACTGTTAGTTGAGACCAACCAACAGACCATTTTCACGAAATATTTTTGTTCACATTTTCCGAAATATGTAATGTATGTATAGGTAATAGTTGCCCTTTCCATTTAAATACACGAAGGATGTAGTATATTACAAACTGAAATATTGTGCAGCCTATCACCAACACTGTAGAGACTGTAAATACATACAATTGATATGACGTACCTGTGACTGTGTCAAAAGCACAGCCTTCATAACAGAATAGTTAGATTGGATTACTCAGCCACCAAGTGTGTCCAACGCAGGCATTGTCTGTGGTCAGTGTTACTAATGTGACTAAATTAGAAACAGACGGTCACACAGAAAGACAGTTACTCCCACCAAAGAGGAAGTGATGTCAACTTGCTCCAGCTGCAACAGAGGAAATCCCACCCTTACCCACCCTTCCATTTTACTTCTGTTTGACACCTGTGTGTTTTTTTTTAATGTTTCTCTTTCTACCTTTGTCTTTCCTTTCTTCCCCTCTGTATTTCTTCATCTCATCCATTTCAACACCTCTTTTCTTCTTCCATCAAAAAGACTGTATTTGTTTTCAACCACAGATAAAAGGCAGTTTGTTCTCAGCTTGATCCAGCTCATCGATCTGTTGGTCTTGTTTTATTGAGGTTGGTCTCTCTGCAGACAGACTCATCTTATGAAGGTCAAGGAATCATTTTTTCTTGTCTTGCAGCGTCTGTTGCCCAAATATAGACACATATACAGTATGACAACATCTAGAATGTGTCAGATGAATATCGCTTTTCCATTGCTGTACTTCCTATACCGACTCAAAAACATTCACAATCAATCACTTGATGCGCTGACAAGTGAACTGATGAAAACACTTGCAAGGTGGCTCTAGGGATAGCAATGTGGCTGATATACATTGATTTATGAGCAAATAATTATCCCTCATACACTCAATAATGCATCATCAAACACATGACTTTACAGTCTCCTGGTCTTATGCGCTAATTACCATATTTTACTGTCACCCGTTTAACACCATTTTCATTTAAAGAATGTTAGCGCCCTTATATTAGCCACACGTTCATAAGGAATAAATAAAAGGCCAACACAATGTCTAGACATGTGCTCTTGGCTTAACTACTGCTACCAATGCTCAGTGGTAGCAGTAACATCTCATCTCTTATCAACGGGTGTCTATTGTTCATCCTGCTGTTTCTCTGACATGTTAATTACCTCTGTTGCATGTACAGGGACTGGAATACAAGAAGGACTAGCTGGAATACCACCGACTGCTCTCAGCCTGTGCAGATGTCTGAAATACTGTATGTATCACATCATCACTATACAAGGCTGTGGCTACATGCCACAACGTTGCGTGACATATAAGCATAGCACACATTCCACTACAGGCCATCAAAACTTAGCTTTACACCACTAATAACTGTCAAAAGCTCCACTGATACCACCAGCTATTTACTGAGACATATTCTTAACGGTTGTTTACTCTTTTTTTTTCTGTCAGCTGTTTATATTGTTGTTAACCTTTAATGATGCTGAGTTTCATCTGAAGTTCTCCTTTTCTGTTCTGCATCACAGAACAGATCATGCTCAGTAACTCATGCCCCTCAGCCGACTGCGCGCACGCTAATCTTCAGCCACTTTTAGACTAACTAAAATAAACTAACCAAACCGGTCTGTACCAAAAGTTTCTCAATATCTTTACACCTGATTCCTGAACAGCCTCTGAGCATCTCCGGCAAATGGTAGAAATATTCAGGCTTCGATCAACATCGCAGCACTGGACATGTGTCATGGCTGACGGATGTATTAGCAGGTTCAACACTCAACACTGACAACTGACTGATGTGAGGCCTGAAAACTTATACAGACATAATCATAGCTCATTATAGTTGTCACACTTGTAACCTGTTTGGAACATCTGAAGGTCTCTGGTGTGAAACTGGCCAAACTGTTCTGAATATTTTTGGCGGAGATACGATCAGGCGATAACAGCCTCTAAAAATATGGCAACAGAGTCTTACACTTGTCTTTGCTTGGTGTTTCAGTCCATCGATATTCAGTTAAATCTACTATATCTCCTCACGAGTCGAAAAAAATGTCACACAGAGACTCTCAAGTTGTTACCAGTGATTGATCCAACATAAAAAGCTGCTGGCCCCCAAAAAAAGTGGTGAAAGTGTGTTTTTACTTTGTGTCAGTCACACTTCAAGCCACCGGACAAAACATCAGTTTTCACTTGAGACAAATGGGCCTTATCTTTCAGCTTAAAACACTAATGTATAGTTGATAAGAGACTTAGCAGTGCAGCTAATAGCAATAGTAGAATTACAAAATAAAGAAACAGAAACTTTTATGAAGTGCATAATAATAATAATAAATCCACAAGAAATTCACAAGGTTCCAGCAGTAGAAACAGACAGAAACTCTTACCTGAGTGGTGAGTGTCGCAAGGCTGAGGGAACGACGTCTCTCTGTCTCGGTGGATCTACAGTGAAACAGGAAGACACTGAATCAGCCTCAGCAACATGTGATTGTCACCCACAAAGAAATAATGATGCAGACCAGCGTGTCTGTTAGGAAGTGCTCCTCTCTACACAGGATGGGAGGGAACGATAAGACACCCTTTATATCAGCGGTCTTAAGTGTGTTCATTGGATTTAGTAGCTACGCTCAGGCTCTATCTTGCCCCGGAGGAACTGTTAGGAAAGCTCCAACTTTGGTCCGTTTTTTGAGCCTTGACAACTCGGTCGCACTGACACCAGCTCAAACTCTCTGACACTCTGCCTCTGCCTGTCGGAGATCAGTGGTTGGCTGCGAACGCTCACCACTGTGGCTCTGCTTCCTCTGTGGTCTTGCTCTCTATACAACAGCTGTGTGTGTGTGCGCGTGTGTGTTGGTCTGAGCAACAAAAGCCACTTGCAAACCCCCTCTCTTCGCAGGCAACAGCAAAGCTTCAACAGTTCGGCTGAAGCTGTGCAGATTTGACTCAGAGGGGCTCATTGTGTTTTAATGAACTCCACCAATGACACGTAGATAAAGATGATGAGCTTTGGCTGTGATTGTAAACTAAAAACAGATTAATAATCCACTGACAAAGACAGAAGAATCCCTCATTAAAAAGTCTTAATGGTTAATGGTGATTTCTGAACTAAGCTGAAGTGATTGTTATGAAATAAGGATGCACCTTCTTCAAGATGCTTATGATCTCTCTACCTCCGACGGGTCGTTCCATCCTTTCTTCAGCTTGTTTCCTCCTCTGCTTAATTCTTTCCATTTAACTCCCAAACCCCAGTAAGCTCAGGTTAAGCCTGGCTCAGATCAACAGGCTTTAGCATTACCCTTTAAACTTGGCTGTGTAAGGTTTCTACAAAAGAACCTCCAGATGCCTTATAAACAGGTCTCCAATCTACAGACAACAAGGTTTTTATTTCAAAGTGGAATCGATGGAACAAAACAGAGACGCTGTTCCACCACAGACCACAGAGTCTGCTCTTGAGTTTCAATTGTTGTAGGCTGCATTTCCAGCCCCTCTATAGCTCATGTAGCTTTCATCAGATCAGTGGATGAGAACAGTCCTCTTATTGTTAATTAACACAATTAATTTCATTTCTGAGCTTCTGAGAGGAACGCAAATCAAAGCAACAACTCTGTGTGCGCTGAGGAGTTTAACTAAGATATAATGATTATCCTCTTACATGATAAAGCCTGGGATCAAAACCAGCTGAACACTGATGAAAGAAAACAAGCCCTAAACGTCTTATTCTGAGCGTAAACACTTACTTATCTAGAGTTAGATGTGAAAATCAATATTACAAGCATGTCTGTGAGCTAGATAGGAAGCTAATTAGCTTAGCCTAGCACAAACACTAGCAACAGGCAGGAAAGGCCATTCATTTATTCCAAAAGTAAGCTATCCCTCCTACAAAACCATCTGCTGCTCACTACTCACTGCTAGTAAGTTCATTGCTTGTCTAATTCATGCAAAAACCAAAGTGTGAATAAGACTGGGATTTTTCATGGGGATCCTTGCTGGACTTCCTCTTGGCAGGATGCAGCGCCACCCTTGAGTCTGAGATTGCAAAGGCCCTTCACAATTTCCTACTACGCAGATTACATTTTTGCCCTGACCAAAAAAAATAAATCTATTTACCTGTCTATAAAACAGTGAAAAGAGACGTTCTTCAAATATCAGAAGATGAAATACTTTAATTAAATTTAAGCCATTTTTGCTCCTACTATTTATGGTGAGTAGTTTTTATGGCAATGCACTTTCAATTCCTTTATATATTGCGATAGTCCTTAAAAGTAATTTTCATTCAAAATGGCAGAATCGGCGAACATTCAAACTGCAACTAATTTCCCACTTCCACAAATAAAAAGAGGAAAAGAAGCCAAAACTAGACTTAATACACAGCAGTTATCAACAAAATAGAGAACAGAGACTGGAACAATGAAAGAGACCAGACGAGAGGTTAAAAAGTCAAAAACTCCAAAACGTAAGACAGAGGGGGATGAGCGAGTCCCAACTAGCCAGTGAGTTTGACGCCTCCTGAGAACTTTGGTGTTGAGGGGGCTGAGCTCAGTTAAAAAAAAAACAAAAAAAACATGCCCAGTGCACTGTTGACCGACCTGCTGAGACCCAGAGAAACACTAAGCTCTGTTGTGCAGGGTCCGAGATGGGGCGAGTGTTTAAAAGTTCCCACTGTGACCGTACACGATTGCATGCCGACAAATGCACAGACAACATCATGCATACCAACTGGCACCATGCACAGGCAGCTACATCAACCCCCAGAGTTGCATGCATGTACTCAGCTGACAAGCACTTACTTATTTTTTTTTTCTCATCTAGTCTCACGTGCACACAACAGAATACCCCCCGCCCCCCAATCACACACACACACACACACACACAGAGATGCATGCACAGAACACACAGGCTTTTTCTTTCCTCGCAGCTGTGTTCAGATATCAAACAGAGCCCGCTGAGACAGAACAAACACGCTGACGAGGAAAGATTAGCTGGTCACAGAGGGCGCCAGCACACACACACGCATGCACACGCACACCGCGACAAACATTCACAGACAAACACACAGACATCAACGCATAGACAGGCTCTCATCAGAAGTAGAATGACTGCCAGTGATTGCACCAAATTACAAATGGCTACATAGATTGACCTTAGAGGAGGGCATGGACAGCCGAACTTCAGAAACAAGTGATTCAGAACAAAATACGGGTAAGAGCCGCAATAAATGAAGCAGCAGCAGCAGCAGCTTTATGTTTAAATAGACTGTTTACCCACTGTGAGCCACCAGAACCACTTCAGTGTGTTTTGGCACAGATTATACAATGAACTGAAGTCTTCTGCATTTAGGGATTTGAAGTGGATGCTTCTCCGAGGACGTGGACATGCAGTATGTAGAAATACCCGCTAATAATCCTGCAGTTACTGCACATAAGATAACTTGTCGGTTCATTAGTTACGCCAGTAATAACGAATGTATTCTAATATAAAAGTCTTGCACTAAATCCCACTTCATGGCTGTTTTAATATTCAGTGGATGTTGAAACCATGTCAGAAAGGTGGTAATTCAACAGTATGATAATTTTGGAGGCTGTAGCTTGTGATGGTGTTAAACTATATTAAACACAAAAGTGTTTATGTTATTTAGTTTAATAAAATGAGGTTGCCAAAAATAACAGAAACATGTTTTGGTCCAAAAATAACAAAAACACAGTTGAATCAACAACTCTCGCCTCAGTTATTTTAAATAAATGCTGAATACAATAACCTTCATGAAGCTAGGATTTCGTGTGGGAGTCTTCCAATATAACATTCACTAGTGTATCTAATATTTTGGCAAGTGTATTACTCATACGGTTCATTTTGTGTTGTGGTTGAAACCCTAAACAGTAACATATGTAACAAAAATTTAAATATACAGCAGGATAAGGACATTAGAGAAGCCTTTACAGTTTCAGTCAAAGCATCAACTTCCTGCCAACTCTTCTTTCAATTCATAAAATCTCATTCAGTTATGCCTGTTAGTGATCTTGACACCGCCGCAGAACTCAGTGACTGAGGACAAAATGCTTGAGACATGCCTGTCATTATTTGAGCCAGAAAGGCATTGACTCAAGGTCAGCAATAAGCTACAATAATATTCACTGGCCATGAAAAATATAAGAAATGGAAAGAGAAGAAAAATTCACATTAAGAATAGATTTATTTTTCTTGACAGAAAAAGAGAGGATGGAGGGAAAAGTGGGATTAGCAAAGCAAGCGACATAGGCTTGTCAAAAAATCACACATTCATCAAGCGAGTGTCAGCCAGTCAGTCAGTCAGCCAGCCAGCCAGCCAGCCAGCCAGCCAGCCAGCCAGCCAACCAGCCAGCCAGCCAACCAGCCAGCCAGCCAACCAGCCAGCCAACGAGGAACCGATCCCCCATCTGAAAGCTGGCAGCCCAGATTCTGAACAGCCCAGTGCATATTTGTAGTGTCGGGGGAATCTAAACTGTACCCAGTAAAAACACATCTGGTTTAAAAATAAAAAGGCGGGCTGCAGTGTGTATATGTGTGTATGTGTGTGTATATGCCGGGGCACGCGGGACTTGGACTGCTGCCTTGTTTCTAAACAGGCAGGCAGCCAGAGAGGGTCTGCAGCATTGAAGGATGCCATGGCTGACTGAATGACAGTTTCCAGCCGGGCCTGTATACACAGTGTGATCCCTGAGGCCGGCTAGCAGTCCTGAGGAGAAAGTCATTCTCTTGTGCGTCTACGAAATGCACTTCTGGCTCGGGGACTGCCTTAAACGGTTCTTTTCAGAAAGATTTCTTTCAGAATTGCCACATTAAAAAGATAAACATGACGAGGAAAAGGGTCAAGAAGCGGCGGCACTGCCAACAGAACAAACAAATGTTCTTGCAATCACAAAACGATCAAGAATACTATAAGAAATAAACGCCAAAGAAGGAAATGCAGATAAACAGTATAGACGCAGTACAGAGCATTGCTTTTCCAGACCGTTGGGAGTGATTATTTGACATCCATCCGCCAAACCGCATGTGTATACACTTGTATATACTGTAACTATGTTAGTAACTATAAAGCCTTATTCACAGTTACTGTATTTGGTAAGTGGAGTGGTGATGTGTTTTGTGACTCCAGGCAAGGAGGGACGTTGGGATGTAAAACGCTGGCTGGAATGAAGTCATTTGGCCGTATGCCTGTTTCCATCTGAGGCAAGAGGAAACCGTTAGCCCGGTGCTGCCTTTTCCCACACCATCATATCTCTCTCACTCTCTGTGCTCCTCCGTCTCTTTGGCGCACACACACACACACACTCAGTATTTCAGCCCTCGGGTGAAAAGAGGAGCTGACATAAGGAACAAGTTTAGAAAGTGACAATAGACTAAAGAGAGGTGTTACATATACCAGAGCAATCCTCCTCACAGATATTCCCCTGCTCTGCCCTGATTCTTAGTTTGAAATAAATCCTTGGCCTTTTTTGTTGAGCTAAAAGCTACGGTGAGTCTAGATGAATCTACTGTGTCTGCTTTGTAGTTCACAATGTACATTTATGCATGTTGCTCATCTCAGTATTGTACAGTTTCACTATAGTCCAGTGACTTTTTACTTGACTTGTGCCAGTTACACTGATTACAGATGGTTCTCTGAGGCATTTCTGTTAACCAGAAACATCTGAACCAAATATCTGCATAATTTGGCTTGGAGCAGTTTCATCGCTGTCTTTATCGAGATTACTATTTGGTTCCAAACACTTTAATCAAAAGACAGCGGGACTAACAGCTGTCCTGCAGTCAGAAGGAAACGCCACAGCGGAAAAACATTATAAACGATCCTCTATATATATGAGTAGCGCAGGGAAAGTGCCATTTGGGCTTTAAATAGCACAACTTTTGCATGCTATAAAAGTCTCTTGGAGAACAACTCCATCAAGCTCACACTTCAAATGGTTTGACACAGATCCTTTACGCTACAGTAACAAGACCTTAGAGAGAGAGAGAGAGAGAGATTAGAGTGAGACAAGACATTTTCAGTGGACTTTATATTCTGCTTCAGTTCGATAGTTTGTCTGACAAGAACCAAGTGCGCTGACCAAATAACCCCGGAAAGACCTTAAACTGTCCGAGCCTCATTAAGTTTCATACGCAGTTATTCCACAGAGATGGATAGAGTGCAGGCATCTGTCATAGCCGTGCAGCTTACATGCACAAACCACACTCCACCCCAAAATAATCAGCACTCTGTGTCTGGAGGGCCACTATCAACAACCATGCAATCATCTCCCAGGGTGCAACGCCACGAAAGCCGTCACAACATTCCTGACAGAAGACTCCAGGTAACAGCACGCCGGAGCACTTTGCGACACTTGTGGTTATGTTTTGCTTAAAAAAAAAAAGTTGTCCTTAAGAGCTTTTAAGCATAAGTGCAACCAGGCCTTCAAATCCAACCTGTCTGGAGAACTGGAGCTGCTAAATAACTTCATAGACGTCCATCTAAAGGGCTTAACTTCAGGTCGTAATTATCTTTGACCTACCCTCTTATGTTTTACGTTTCTGAATTAGATTGAGCTTTTGTATTTCTTATCTTGCTCTTGCCTTTATATTTCAATTGTCTGGGGCACGTAACAACTCTGTTTTGAAAGCGTCTGCTCAAATGACTGTTATTACGGTGGCAGTAGTAGTATTATCATACCAAACAACTTTGTTTCAAAGTGCGGATAGGTAGCCTACCTTAATCAAAACCACGTCTACAGCTCTCTCTCCTTTGGCACAGAGGCTGTACCTCCGCTTGTGACGTTCATACATTTTCCTTTAGATATCCAGAGCTGCTTTACTGAACAGAAGGTTAAAATCCAGGAGAAACACTGTTGAGGAGGACTGAGGCTGTCTGCTAAGCTTCACATCTGGCCACAGAAGCAGCCTTCTACCAGACTCCAGCTATACTCCCTCCTCCTTCTCTTCTTTCCTCCCTCCCTCCCTCGCTTCTTCCCTCCCTCCCTTCCTTTTCTTCTCCTCTGTCGTCTCTCAACTTCCCTCATGACTCTGCCTCACTCATGCCTGTGCTCTTTCTCTCCCTCAATGAGGCGGTGAATGCCTCTTTCTCATCCTGTGAATCAGTCTTCCAGAGTGCTACATTGTTACAGTATGACGGATGACAGAGGGGCATTATTACTTCAGTTAATGTGATTTAATCATCACAATTGATGCTGCTGAGATTGAACACCCCCTGCTGGATGAGGATGTGCCACTTTTGAGGGCTTATCTGGGTGTGATTTCACCTTTTAGAGATGATGCCAAGACTGAAAAGTGTATGGGAAAATTATACTTAAAAATCTAAAATGATAAGATGAGGTCATCATAACAGTACGATACAAGTAAAAAAATATCCGAGTGCTTTTTTTTCTTAATACAAGTTACCAAACAAGCTCAAATTCAAATTCCACACTTCTACATGTTCCTGTGTTACATGGCCATCCATATAGGGAGTGTCTTGATACGCTAAAGAAAGAGAGCAGAAAAGCGAAAACACAGTGGGCAACAAAAGAGCACAGGTTTCTGTATATACAACTCTGGGGTGTGTGTTTGGGCGGGTCGTGTTTCACAGATGTGCAGATGGTGAAATCTATCCTCACAGCACAAAGTGTAATTTGGAAAAAGAAAGGGCCTTACATTGTACCTATGAATGGCTCTAGGAAGAGAAAAATACAACTCGGAAAGGATTTGAAAATGTGCTCTTGCTCTAAAACTCTCCAAAATGAATGTTAATATTAATACTTATTTGATCCCACTGTGGGTTAAATTTGTTCTCTTTAACCAATCCTTTTGTAGACACAGGGAGCGCATTTGGAACAGCGGGGAGCCACCTGTATGGCGCCAGGGGAGCCTTGCTCAAAGGCAGTCCAGCCATAGATGTGGGGGGTTTCATAACCAGAGAACACTGAGGCTTGGCATCTTCTGAATGACAAGTAAATGTGCGGCAGTCCAAGCAGTTCGTGGCTTGTACCCATAGACTACATATAATATGGATAATGTGTTTGCAGTTCTTTCCATTGGCCCAACTGATGCTAGAATTTCAGGGAAACGAGTGCCTCCACCTTGGAAGTTCGAACCCGGAGCCTGCACAGTACACGCAGTATCGATGACCCGCCCACACTTCCTCCAGACTCACTCGCGTTTTCCTTCGATTAATACTGCGCTCTGATCTACCTTCACCAGTTACAAAGAAATGTTGGATTATACACTGTATTCTTTTTTATTTCCTACTCTCATGGGTCCCACAGGTCATTGAGAGGTTGGCATGGCAACTGACAATCATCATGATGCCATATCCTGTTTCTACTGAAACGAAACTTCTCAGAAAAACGGACACATGGACATGCATAAGCTACCTAAAATGACAGAAGCCATCATTGAAAAAAAACATGCATCTGATGTGTATTTTAGTGTCCACAGAGGCGGTGGATTTTCTGACCTGTACCCAGTCATCAGGGGGAACTCTTTAATGTATGGTCTAAGGTTGTACCTGACAAGAGAATACAGTTTTGACTTCAGGTCCAGAAACTACTTAGCCAATAACGCAAAAAAAAGATGTGATTCTCTAGTTGGGAAGCCAGACCAAAATTTACCCACTCACAAGACTTCTGTGTGTGTGTGTGGGTGGTTGTGTGGTGGTGGGGTGTTGGTCTGGAGTCACTTAGCTCTGAACCGATTATGCCCCAGCAAAGGCCTGCCAGGCCAATCACGTAATTTGGACGGGCTTTATGTGGTGATGGACAGTAGAGTAACAGGGACGTAGTCATAAGCGTCAACTGAGCACCGCGGTGTTGAATACCTCTGATTGGTTGTAGGACTTTCCAATTGCGAGTTATTTTCTTCTGTGAAAATACAAATTAAATCCAAATGGCGTGTTACCAGACTAATATTCTGATGAGAAATGAGTCTGGCTACACCAGGCTAGTGAATAGAAGCCACAAACAAATCAAGCCCTCCTCTAATCAAAACGCTGACCTTCACAGAGCACCAATGCTGAGACAATGCTGAACCAAATAAACCACAGAGTTTTTAAGAGGAATATCAATTTTTGCCATTTGGTGAGTTTGAAAAGTGGTAGTCCATTTACTGCCATGCTAGTGTACAGCCAAAAACCCCTGAACAAGTTCCTGGTTGGTGCTGCACCATCTTTCCACATTAAAATGGTCCAAACCACTGACCGAACAATACTCTTTACTTTCTTCACACAATGTCTCTACAGCTCCGTGCTCCGTCTACAACAGCCGCAGGGGGAGCTGTCACCTACAGAGATTAATCACAGATTATTTTCACCAGTAACTGTCACCACTGCAGTATTGCGCTCTACCTGGAATGGTGTCCCGGTCACAAAAAAAAAAAAAAAAAGAGAGCAATGATTGACGATTGATGATGTTGCCTCCATATTCTGTCTTATATATCTTCATTGAGAGGACAGTTGGAACAAAGAATGCCATGAAAGCAAGGACACAAGCAGAATTTAACAGATCCATCATAGTGACCTGCAACATTCATAATAGCTAAGAATAACATTTTTAGACAGTTTTCTGTATAAAGACAGGAAACAATGCCATAAAGGTTTTTCTATATAGCAGAGCTATTTGGTTATTACTACTGTGCACAGTTATAATAGAAAAAGCTAAATCAGTGGCCAAATGTACTGAACTTACTCTCTTCTCTTATGGTGCTTCCTGCATTTACATGGTTATATGCATCCCATTTGCTGAAGAATGTTAATGTAATCTAAATTTATCTTTTCTTAAATGTGTTTTTTTTTTCATACTTCAGAAGAACTCACAGCAGCTGGTGAAAACTGCAAACTGCATTATCCCGCTCTAATGTGCGAGCAGGGCTTACGAATGTTTTGGGTCAAAGTGTCGCTGTGCTGACCGGCTAACCACACGTAACTGAAAACCGAAATATGTTATGCAAAAGATGTCCCACGTGCTGAATCAAGCAGGACTAAATTATCTGCCGTCTTAACGGCTTAAATCCCCTCAAAACACTCATACACTCACATTTTAATTACTTCATTAACCTTACATTTCATTTCCTGCTGTCATTTAGATTCTGGTCTGCAGTGATGTCTGGAGTTTTAGTATTCATTGTGTACAGTGTATACTTTTTATGTACTTTTCAGAGGTTTCTTCAATATCCATTGTGGTATAATTGTAGTTTAAATCATGGTGGTTGTGTTTGTTTGAATCGTATTATTACTATTATTGTTATAAAAGCTTCATACGTCTCACTACAATTCCAATGCTAGCGAGAAGTTTTGCAGATGTGCCTCCAGCATGTGAACAAGCCATTCTTTACCACAACTCCTACTGCAATTTGGTCAACACCAGCATGACTCCAGATTTCCTGCTCATCATAGAAATTACAGGAGATTTCAGCAGGATCAAATGGCAGGTCATTAAATTGGCCAAGGGGAGAAGCACCAGAGGTGCAGTTGAGGCTACATCTCCCTCTGCTGGCGACCCCGCCATCTTGCAGGCTGTGTGTGTATCCTCCTGCAGTCAAACATCTGGCATTCAGAACAAGCCACTGACCCAGACCACAACCCAGGAATAAGCTGAGCCACTCTAGTCTCTGGCTGCAGAGGAATCTGTCAGTCAGCAACATTTCAGAGTAAAGCCTCGTCTACTGAAGATCGTATCCATGTGCTGCTCAGTGGCTGAGCTGATGGAGTAAATGGACTGCGTGACAAGTCTCCCGCAGGACGAGGCACTTGTCAGATTTTTATAGTAAATCATACGTATACGTCTTACATAAAGAGACTTCAATGGTTAATATATTCCTCCTTGGATGACTGCACTAGCCAGAAAGTCAAAAAAAATAAAAAAAAAAGGAGCTTACTTATAATGTTCCAGATAGCCTCCCTCCTGAAATATCTGGGGCGGCTGCGGCCCAGTAGGTAGAGCAGGTTGTCCACGAACTGAAGGATTAGCAATTCGATTCCCCGCACATACCACATGCCGAAGTGTCCTTGAGCAAGACACTGAACCCCCAGCTGGTTTGTGCTTGTGTGAGCGAATGGGTACATGTCTCACTGTGACTGTAAAGCACTTATAGGTGCTATATAACACACTGAGTATAGTATGCTATATAAAAAAAAAGACCATTTACCAGTTGGCAAATCAAACTACATGTAAGAAATCCCGTCTTTTCCGTCACCTCTCAACTTTTTGGAGTACTTTTCTTTGTTGGAAATATTCTGCAAACCTCGGTTATTAAAAGAAGGATTCATGTTTTAATGAAATGCTGAGCATCGTCTGCATAAGTAAGACAACGGCCTGAGCATACTTTGGGTACACTTACAACAAAACAAAGTAATTTTGAGACAACTAGTAAGAAAGGAGTCTGATTGGATATTAATAAACATGAACCGCATGTACAGCTTCTTGCATCTTTCTCATTAGATTGTGTTGTGCAGATTAAATGTGCAAGCTTAATTTTCCCTTTAGTCTATGGAATCAGTATTTAGAACTTGTGTCCAACATGCCAAGTTCTCTATTAGTTGCATTCAGACCTTCAGCATGCTAAGATCTGTTGTTGAGCACGTGGAGTCCATTCTTTGACAGCTTTAATAACACACAGTGAATATGAATTTGCCTTCCCTCACATTGCATATCACTGTACCGGCCTGACATATCCAAATCTTAATCTAAGCAGATTATTGTGTTTCTTATTTACGGTAGTCTTAATCTCAGCAGCATCTAAGACAATTGTTTGTTCAAAACCTGGTCATGCCAAAAGTTATCCAGGGTGTTCGAAAGCTTCAGCAAACAATCACTCAGTGACCCATATCCCCGACAAGCCGACAACCCAGTAGAGACTTCAAGCTTACCGTGGACAAGTCTGTTCCGTCTGTTGAGCCATTTTCTTCCTCCCCTGCATCACTTAGCGTCTCCTCTGGAGAAATGCACACAGCACAATGCAATCAGTTCAATGGCAAATTTTCCAAATATAGAAATCAATAACAACCGTTTAGAGCAAAAGGAACTGAGGCACGTTGATTAGTTATAGGCTGTGCACAACAGTGAAGAAGCTGCCTGTGCCTTCATATCTTTACTTACTATGCAAGCTTTCCAGAAATGCATATTTCTCATAGGAACAGTTATCATATGAATGTAAAATAATTAGGTGTCTGATGATAAAAACCAAATGGTTTTAGTACCGTACAGTTATGAGGGGGATTATAGGAAATCTATCTGTGATTATGTAATTCAAAATGGCTTGATGAATGTTACAAGAAGTGGGAAAGTCTCCATAAAAAAAGAAGAACTGACTTTGTTTCAGATTATACATTAACATCTCTATACACAATCCTGGAAACAACAGAGAGCTTGTCTCTGATTGCCTACGATGTTACCTGATGCTAGGCCCCTGTCATGCTGTAAATATATCCTCTGATTCATAATGACACCCCACTCTTGGCGTGACGCACAGAACTAACCTTACCCTTGACCTCTCTTTATTGGACTTGGGTCCAGTACAATTACTTCAGATGAGTGAAAATTGCCGACAGAGGAGCGCTGGACGCTCACTTAAGGACGAGCGACTCTGCTGGTCTCGCTTCCTTCTCCGTGCTCACTTCAGCTGGCTTGTGTATGTTTGTTTAACAGAACCCAGCCTTCTAGCAGTGCATCTGAGGCTCGGTCACATGCGCTAGTAATGTGACTGCGCCTGCTGACATGTACTGTAGCCAGAGAGTGCATAACACAGAACATATGAATGTGAAAGAGAATTGCTGTCAGACTGACCACAACCTAATCACGGTCTCAGAGACACAAACACTGTATTACCCATAACATGTCACAGTGTATCATATTGTCCGAGTAGGAACTGATGTACTGTGGCAAAACTGTGCTAAAGTCAAACTTAATAGTAATCAAAAGTATAGATAGTGAAGATAAACATTAATAGCTATGTGTTTAATCCTCATTAAAATGACAATTAGCTGAAGACCAAGCAAAACATGTGTTCACAACAGCCATCTATCACAACGAGATGTCAGACAAAAGCTAAATACCTCTGCGAGCACAATTATGGTGAGCTACATGGCATTTAACTTTGTGGAGCTTTTGTCATTAATCATCAGAGGACGGCTGAATCTGACTGAGCATATTTGCTTAGGAATAAGACTTTGACAAACATATTGCCCTGTGAATAATGGGCATAAAGGACTGGAGTAAAACCAAAGAGGAGCTGAAATAAATCAGTGTTTGCCCACCTTGGATTGGACTGCTGCAGCTTTCCAAGGCTCCATCCGCTGGGTCATGAGTCATCTGACTTTCAGTATGAGGTTCTGTGGGTGGCTCGCTGTTTGAAGCAGGTGGTTCTACTTCCCGGGTATTTGCATCTGCACCATTTGAAAGCTCGGTGACATCAGCCGTCTGATTCTCGGTGGTCTGAACCTCAGCCGTCTGATTCTCGGTAGTCTGATCCTCAGCTCTCTGATTCTCAATGGTCTGATCCTCAGCTCTCTGATCCTCAGCGGTCTGATCCTCAGCTGTCTGATTTTCAGTGGTCTGATTTTCAGTGATCTGATCCTCAGTGATCTGATCCTCATCCACTGTCATCTCTGAATTATCCTGTTTCGGTTGCTGGACCATCAATTCCACATTTTCCCTCTCTTCCGCTGCTTCCTCCACCACAGATTTATCACCGGTCTCCGTCAGTTGAAGGTCTTCTTCAACTGGGCCAGTGATGTGGTTCTCTTCTGCAACAGATGGACCAGGTTCAAGCAGGACACTACTGGTCAACTCTGACGCACAGTGCTCAGTCCCTACACTCAGGTCAGAGCTGTTGGTCTCTCCGCATTCACTTTCATCGACCTCCACTGTCGGAGCGTCCTTACTTTCTGACAACACTGGATCTATTGACAAATCCTGTTTGGAAAGTTCAGGAGCCAGTTTCTCCATCTCCTCAGGATCCAAAGCCTCCTTTGTCTGGAAGCCAGTTGACAGTTGTGATTCAGAGTCAGTGCCATCCTGGTTACAGTCCGTCACTGTTACTGCACTGTCAGTGCCAGTGCCAGTGCCAGTGCCAGGCTCCAAGGGGAGCTCTGTGTCCCCATTAAGGGACTGTCCATTGCTTTCACTGGCTTTGTGATCGTTTTGGTCTTCAGTCTGGTTTTCTCCTGAAGACAGTTCTGAGATACTGGTCTGAAAGAAGTCCTGATCCGCGACTGAACCACTGTCCTGAGTGGAGTGGAATATGTCTGTTGTAGAGCTTCCAACTGATCTGAAGCTGCCGTCATCGTCACTGGAGATGCCAAGGACCATGAGGTCAGCATGTCCTTTAGTTGGCATCTTTTCTGGTGATAACTCAGAGGTAAGCAGATCGGTCCGTGTATCTTCTATTGAGGTGCCAGCAGTTTGAAAATCAGCTATATTGTCAGGTTCCTCCATAGGCAAAGTGGCGCTTTCAATATCGTTTCCAGAAGCTTCATCTACACCTTCACCGCCCAGCTCTTCAACACTCACTGTGCCAGTACAGTTCCCAGAATGACAATCAGTTTCTGAAGCCAAGCCCTGCTGCTCCTCTGTAGCGTAATCCTTACCAGCTGTTTCCTGGTTTTGTTCTGGGCTGTTTATGTCTGGTGGAGGTTCCCCCTCATGGAGGCCTTCTATCAAGAGAACGGGAACAGCAGATTCAGGCTCTGCGATTACATCACTGCTGTCTATCAGCGCTGGGCTGGGAAGGTCTCCTGGGGTTGACACAGGGTCCGTTAACCCTTCACACTCTACTTTCTCCTTTTCTGAAGAGAGTCCGTCACAGAGCTTCTGGCTGAGATCTGTTTCTTCTTTCTCAACATTTTCTCCTTCCAGGGAGCACTCCTTCATTTCAGAGTCAGAGGGGTCGGAAGTCTCAGAGCAATCTGTAGACGGAGACTGGCCCATGAGTAAAGCTTTCTCGTCTCCACTGGCTGTTATTAGATCTGTTGACTCAGAGTTGGTCTGCTCCTCCTCCACCTCCCGCCTCCAGGCTGTGCTGTCCTCTGCTTCCTGCTCTGATCTGTCCTCTCCCTTCTTGGCCTCCTGTCCTTCCCGGACCACAACCTCTCCTCGATCAGTTTCCTCTGCCTGTTTACCACCGCCTGCTGGTGGCAGGATTCCCACAGTGACGCCTTTCCCTTCAGCCTCACTCTGTGCTTCTTCACTTCTGTCACACAAACTCAAAGTCTGGGTGGAAACAAGCTGCTCCTTTACCCCCTCCTCTGTTTGGCAATAATCTGTTTCAGTGTTCGACATGAGACACACCCAGTCTTCTGGGGGGCCGAGGCCATGCTCCTGTGGCCGAACGTCTAATGTTGGAGTACTCACAGACAAACTCCAGTCATTCTCTGTCTTCCCAGTCGTATCATGTCCACATTCAACAGCGTTGCCGCTTTCCACTGCAGAGTTTTCTTTCACGCTCCCTTCAGTTGTTATATCCAGGAACTCTGTCGATGTAGCAGTCTGCTGGAGTCGCTCCAGACACGTTAACTCTGCTTCTACACCTTCACAACATTCAGAAGCCGTGTGCAGAGAATCAAACGGCAGTTCCAGCACAGAAACTCCCTGAAGAATATAGAAATACAAAAGGACAAACGTTAGCTTTTCCTTCAGAGAAACCAACAGAGCTGTTCGCTAGTTCTTATCAAGAGCCAATCCTGTGATTGCATAAGGTGTTCCACTGGTTATACAAACGAAGCTTGAAGGTTAAAAAAATGAGGGCAGTGAAAAGACAAACAATCCAACAATGTTCAACAGCAAGCAGAGCTCCTGGATGAAGCCAACGTGAGTAGAGATAGCATGCTAAAAGGGCAGGGTAGTGTGACTCACCTTGGCGTGGAGGTGGGATATCAAGTGCAGCAGCTGCTCCACGCTCTCCTCAAGGGTCGGAGTGTCGCGGCCGGGGAGGATGCTCAGCGTCAGACCGTGTGTGTTCAGCCTGGGGAGGTGGCAAAACACCCGAGCGTCCGTAGAGACCTGCTGAACAGCCTCAGTCCCTTTGTCCGTGTCAGCGTCTGTCTCAGCCCTGCCGTGAAATAAACACTTAGATCATCCCGAAGGGTCTGCAGTGTGATTGGCCAACACAGAACAGAACTGCTTTCAAGAGAAGGTTTTAACAGTGATGTCAGCTGATCCACACGCCGTGTTTTCTTCAATAATCCTCGAAGCCTTTCCTAAATCCACGTTGGAAAAGGCCGGTGACGTAACAAACCCAAATATTGTAGTCTATCTGAGCAATTTAGCAGATAATCGAGCATCCTATAAAGATTCTGCCAAGTAATACTTCGGCTAATGAATGTTAAAAACTTCCAGGCGCTGTGGGCAGTCCAACAATAATGTTACCTTCCTTCTCTGGTAATGAAACACACAGAACTGAGGGAACACTCCTTTTTGATAAGCATTCAGAGAACACTTCCCTCCTTCTGCTGAATTTCCTTATGTACTGCACTGCATTGCTGCGTTGAAGATAAAAGTATGTGCAGTGTGTTTTCTTTATGAAGATAGCGCTGTAAAGCAGACACCTCCCAGTCAGGCAGATCTGTTTGCGTAATCCTGGGTGGATTGCTTTAGCTCTGAGGCCTGGCGGCTGAGGTCACAAGCCAGGCTGCAAGTGACTTCACACTACATGAGGGAAAAGTCATTACCAGCATTTAAAGAGAGAGAGTTGGAGGTTGTAAAGCAATGCATGCTTGGCAACATTGAGGCTCACTAAGTGGTGGTTGTCTTTGTGCTTGTGGCATCTTCATTTGGAGTTAAGTGAAGACTAGTTGACAAATATAAATGTTGCGCTTAAAAGACATAAAAGGGCCCATTTCTACTTTAAGCTGCCCATTTACTAAAAAGCTGTGTCTTTCCTCTGTAGTTTAATGTTTGACTATAAAGGAATGAGAGAATCTGACCTCAGTAGTCACTCACAAAGAAGGCACGATACCCGACAACTCCAAACAAAGCATATACGTCCACTTTAAATTAAACTCTACAAAGACAACACTGTTTGGATTAAAACAGTGCCGTACATAGTGAGATGTTAGAGAGAGGTGCTACAACAGGTCAGTGGACACACGACTGAGCCTTTTGTGTTGCAGAATAGTTTCCCATCACTCCGGATTCCCTTGGGACAATGCTGGCAGCCCACAACTTTTCAATTTGCCCTCAACAATCTAAATGCAAGTGAGAGTGCTAAGCTAGGCTGCAGCAAGGCTCTGTGGGGATGTTCTTTGAATACTTCTATTGTTCTCTGAAGACAACAGACAAACAACATTTCTATAAAGGAAGGAGGAACGGCACAATCTGCTCTCTGACATGCAACTATTTGTACAGAGAAGGGGGCAATGTTCACAGAAACTCAGAGCCAATATCACTGTCACGCGGCGTCTATTTGGACAAACGATCTAAGAGAGCTTTTAAAGAAGGTGCTGCGCCGAAAAAAAGACATTTTCAGCAGAGTCAAGATATAACACTTGCACGTGGTTGTTTTTGAACGACGCTAAGACAGATAAAAACTTCTAAAAATGCTTACTTTGTGAGGAGCTCATGGAGGCATTTGTGTCCACGCAATTCTGCAACAGTGGATGGGGTGTAGCCTTGTCTGTTGGCCAATCGGAGGGCTTCTCTGGCTCCAGGCTGCTGCAGCAGGAAGCGCGTAACCCGAAAGAGACCTCGACGTGCCGAGAAATGCAGCAAAGTCTCATGAGGATTCAGGTCTGAGGAAGAGACAGAAGATGACAAGCACAGAAATAAATACACAAAGAACAAAAAAAAGAGAGAGAGAAAGAGAGACAAGGGCAGCAGTCCAGGCAGCCAATTTGTGGTGCAGCAGCCGACATACCACTCACTTGCAGCAGCTTGGCAACACCAGAGTAGTGCTGCCTAATTAAACCAGGATCCACAATGACCCAGTAAACAACAGACCTGGACACATTTACGGACTGATAGAGCCATAGCTTGTCTTTGTCTCAACAGCGGATCAATAAAGGTATCTGCAGGCCGAAGCTGTCCTTTCTGGATTAATGCGCCGTGCTGATGGTGATTTTTAAACCAGTCATTTTTGAGCATGAAATTACAGAATATCTTAAAACAGTTCCAGTTCCAGTGAGAGTGGAAGCAGCATCTGACATGTGGTAATGCCACAAACAAACCATAACAACAACAACAGTGACAATGTGACTGAGCCACATGCAAGTGCACCAGACACCCATTTTTAATTGAGGCCTATTATTGTGCCGGTATATCAGCTGAACTCCTAATAACACCATCAAACACTGAAATCCTCTCCATCACACGTCCACGGAGACAATAACGGTCATTCATAGACACTCATGCCCACGTGCACACCTCCATCTTTCTGCCAAAGCAACAGGCTGCCTCCAAGGCTCCCTCCAGTGTTTAAGTCAGGCTGACAGGCAGCTGGCTATTCCAGAAATCTTCTCATCTCAACTTAAATCTGCATAATTAACCCTGTGCCTGTATTCATTGAGGAAGATGAGAAAAATCATTACTAGGTCTACAGGAGTTCAACTTTTCAGTTTCTATTAATCCTCCTTCACTGCCCAACCTCTGGCACATATATTTTCCATTTAAAAGAGCATGCTGACCCAAGAATATCATTGTTCAAATTAGTGGGATATTGAGTCTTGGAGTGCAACAAATGATAAATTCACGAAGAGAAAAACAACACAGAGATCACTGGAGAGAAGTAATAAGTGGAAACGGACAACGCTGCAACTTGTCTGCAACAATACGTTCTGACGTTCAGATTCAGTAAACTGCATACGCCGTACAATGCAAATGTTTAACACACCAGATGGTGCGGTTATTTATAGCGGCAGAAACCAAAGGAAGAAGACAATAGATATATAGGTCTGTTGCATACATTTGTCACTGCCTATGAGCTAAGGATTTTCTTCCTCCAGCGTCCGTACACAAAACCAGTTTTGAGCAAACATGGAAAATGTATGGAAAATGTAACTGCACGGACAAGCAGGACAAGCAGTTCAACACAGCAATTTTGTGATTTCTTGTACAACTATTTCACTCTGCATTGTGCAGATTTCAACAGCAAGATATGATGAGTTAGAAAACAACCAGAAACTGCAAATAGAACAGTGAAATGGGCAGAAAACACAATTTCCATTGTGTTATCAGCACCACAATAATCATTAAGCAACATTTACAATAGCGGTTGCTTCTGCTGATGGGAGGTTTCAGACCATTTACCACAGGCCAGTCTGAGCCGGCCTGCCCTGATGAACCTCGAGCTAATTGGTCAAATTTAATGCTCTACTTGGCCGAGCTGGGCCGGACTGGAATGTGAGGTGCCAAACAGCAGCAGGAAATGCTTTACCGCCGGGTTTGTTGGTGGTTCTTTGGAGAGTCACCCTTTAGATACCGTACATGCATCTGATGCGGGACAGGAAACCCAAAAAACACTCGGCAGAAGGTTCAATATGAGCAGACAAAGCAGTTCTATTTAATTCTGATTCCTACTAGCTAACTGTTAGTTAGCTTTACTAGCTATATGAAAGGTCAAGTGTTTGTAATTAAGCAGCCAGCTACTTGGCTTCATCCAGTCACATTTTTCAGAATAAATACTGATCAGAGCAAAAAGAAAATCTGTTGCGATGTTTTGCTACTTTTTGTCCGAGACTCCAAATGCCAAAGATATTGAGTCTAACAGCAAGAGCCAACATAGGAAAATAAATAAATCCTGAAATTTGACAAGCAAATAAATATGACATTTTTAGTCTTGCTCCTGGTGCAGCTCTAGGGATGGCGATATTGATTTCTCAGTCAGTCCATCACACTGAAATATCTCAAAAACTGATTGCTATTTTTTTTATTTATTTTTTTTTATTTTTTTTCACTTCAGGGTCACTTCACTACAAGGTTGATACTTGTGTGCGTCTTGACAAATACCACATATCATTTTAATCTAACTCAATCACCAGGTCAGCGGTGATATTGCCTTTAACTGCAGCTGAACATTCATATTTAGAGGTCAGTTGCAATCATTAGGTATTAAATTATTATGGTTGACGTGATGACAGCTGAACCTACTGTATGCAGACATCAGCATATTAGCACTGATAGGATATTAGTTTGCTGATATTAGCAATAAGCGCCAAGCACTGATTGATATACCATCCAGAGGTGTTGGGAAAGAACTGATAAAAAAGAATCATAAAGTTCTCTCGGCTTACATAGTTTAGATACAGTGTGTTTAATGGACCGGTAATATTGATTTAGACTGTACATCATTAAGCCACTTACTGAAGTGGTATTGATTGATAACCTGTAGGCTAACACTAGATAAACAAGTCATTTGACACCGACTGTCGGAACCTTTTCAGAACCAGTGAATCAGTTTGAAGTTGTTGCCCGCTCTTAATGACTTGGACAGTCTCTCCAGGTAAAGTGAATATCCCAGACGACAATAAATGACCGGCTACGCTGAGATCAGTTAGTGCCTCGTGCCCACAGCGTGAAGGATGACTGAGATAAACCGCCGTCACCTCCACCTATAGTCTGCTGCTATCCGTCATCTGACAGATCTGATAAATGGAGAGCAGAGTTCGGCTCCTCTTCCCTCCCCGCAGTTCAGCGCAGCTGAGCGTCTTGTATTGAAGCAGTGACATATTGTGAAGCACAGCCTATTAGAGTACACATCACTCACCACAGCTGGAAGCCGCCTTCCACTTCAACAACATGACAACTGACTTCAATGCAAAGGAGCCTGAGTGTGAGTGAGTGTGTATGTGTCCATCTTTAAAAAGCCCCAACGCTTTTCACAGTAACAAGTGGATCCCATCTAATCGGGAGAGAGGTCATTACTGAAAATGCGATTTGAGGAGTTTTCTTTTCAGACTCGAAACCAATAATAAATAAAACATCTTAAGTAGAGCGTGGGCTTATGATATCCAATATCCACTTCCTGAGTCTTGTCAGCTAATTTTTTTTTGTCAGTTATGCCTAAAATCATGCTGGTTTTTCTGGTTTGGTCCAGAATAGAAATCCAAGTTAAACCATAAGCTATTATCTTAGCAATAGCCAGAGGCAAAGGCAGCGCTCTAACTGCTCCCAAAAGTCTTGTTTATGCTGTTTCACAGAGAGCAATTACCTCTCAGAGTTTATCATCCACATCAGCTCGTTTGGCTTCAAAGTTATTAAAGTTATCAGAGTCAACGGCTGGAGAAAATTGGCACTTTAATTTTAATAAAAATGTATGTTTGTTTGCACTGACATAGCCATTTCTCACAACCTAAACCACTGTCTGGCTGGGATCAGCTGTGTTTGTTTATTATTGTACCAATACTAGACTGAGATAGAAGTCCATATAAAGAATTGTTTTAGAACCTGTAAACATAAGCTAGGGCGGCACAGTGGAAAAGTGGTTAGCACTGATGCCTCACAGCGAGAAGGTCCCGGGTTCGAATCCATGGGCCAACTGGGCCTTTCTGTGTGGAGTTTGCATGTTCTCCCTGTGTCTGCGTGGGTTCTCTCCGGGTACTCCGGCTTCCCAGCTAACTTGGCCATAGGTGTGCGTGTGAGTGTGACTGGTTGTCTGTCTCTCTGTGTTAGCCTTGTGATAGACTGGTGACCTGTCCAGGGTGTACCCCCGCCTCTCGCCCGATGACAGCTGGGATAGGCTCCAGCAGACCCCCGCGACCCTTAACAGGAATAAGCGGGTACAGAAGATGAATGAATGAAATATAAGCTAGCAGCTACAGAGACTGACATCAGCACATGCACTCGCACAACTGTCACTGATCAACAATGCGTATGGCTTCACAGTGTTAAATAGAGCTCAATAGAAGATTACCAAAAGAAAATGATCATTACTCCGTATATTATGTAAAAACAGCTTTATGTTACTTGTTGATAAATTCCGCTGGTGCCTGAGACATTTGTGTCTTGGCTGCGGTTCCTTTCAAACCTTGGTTGCGATTTATGGTTCTGCATCAGATATTCTCAAATTATATCGCCACTTTGAATAAGGGCCTGGTTACAGTCCCTTGGAAATACTTTTTAAATATACTGTTTGAACACATCGGAAATCAGATCTGAGAACGAGCCCAAAATAATTTTTTTCTTCCTGTTTTTTTAGGCTTTTTTTTCCAAACAAGACAGCTAGTATCATACTTCACCCAGCATCATACCGCCTCTGTGTGGTATTTCTGTCACAGCTGAAGCCTTGTCTTGAAGAAACATCTCTGAGGAGATCCATGTCAGCTATGGCATAGCCTACGGCAGCTACAGGAATAAGCTTCATAACAACAAACTGAATTGTTGAAGGAAATGACAGAAGCCTCAGCTCATGATTTGATCACATTCCAAGTGGCCTGCAGACAAAAGACCAACCAGAAACTGGGGGAAAAAATGAGCTATCTGTGTGCACGAGCGTGCTAATACCACACATAAGCTGTTTCTTTACACATGTAGCAGACAACAGGAGGATGTCTGTGTCAGGCGTGTTTAGTTTGGTGTATGCGAAGGGAGGCACCTGGGCACACAGTGCTGGACGGGGATGATTAAACGTTAAAGATGTATCCGCAGTATTAAAGAAATAGTAGCAATATACAGACAAGCAGAAAAGAGCACAAGGTGGCGACACTCTGTGCAATGTTGTTGCGATCATAATCAACAACAACTCACTCACTGTGCTACCTGCTTCATTCACACATGGGCTCAATTGGACATTAAACTGACTTAGGAGCTAGCAGTCTCGGAAATGTTAGGACTGTAGTGTAACAGAGGCTTTACTGTCTCTCTAGTCTGGTACTATTGTCAGAGGGTCAAAAGTCCACTTTCAGAATATTGTTCATTGCGTTTCAAGTTTTTTTAAGTAAGGTTGCATTTCATCTGTTCAAAATGAAGACATAGTTTGATGACTGAAGTCATAGGCGAGGAAGCATCTAATGCATTAGTTATAATAACTAATAGAAGAACAGAAGCAGTACCTTAGTGTCATTCCTTTCCCAACAGCTGTGCCTTAAGCTATTTTAGATCTGTGTTTTGACACAGGATATCTTCCACATTCAGAAAGACTGAGCTCATCTGGTCATTAGCCCAAAACATCAGTGCTCCCATTGTCATAATGTACAATGTGTTCAGTTCCACTCTGCCACTGCAGTAATGGAGGCGGTGCCTGAGTGTATGAGGGCAATATATAAATCAACCGCCAGATCCATCTGTACAGCTAGAATTTAAACACAGCGCAAAGCGCACACAAAACAAGGAAACAGTAAAGTATATGTTCCGTGCACTCATCTGCTCTAATCTGTGACAAAGGCTTTTTGTTTTGACAAGTAATTAGAGTGCATACTGTATCTTGAGCCACGTGGCACTTATTTGAAGAAGCTGCAACATGATGCTGAGAGTGATCGGTCTTCCTTGTGTCTGTTCAACACTACGAAATGTGAAAAACAGACCAACACGCAAGCAGAGGTGCCGTGTGTGTCATTACGTGCCGTACAGCTATAATCTTTCAGTAGGTTTCCGCATCAGTGCAGAGACATGCTGTCTGACTCGCTGCCATTTTACAGTGTCGGGAAATTACATGTTACAAACAGCCCACTGCCCTCTGGTCTCACCAGTGCTGTTGGTTAGCTTGTTCCCCAGTAAACTCCATCCTGGAGGCAGTACAAGGTGGTGGAGGGCCAGCGCCAGGCTCTCATCCAGGCGTTCACACTCTTTCAGGGGAATCTGACACTCATCCAGCAGCAGCGCCCCGTCAAGGCCATCAGCTCGGCCTGCTGTGCTCACCTGTGAGGAGAGTGATTACAGAGATGAGTCAAGTTATACAGAGGAGGAACTGAGGCTTAGTGTAATGGAAGTACTCATTTTAAGACGCTCAGCTTAAGAGCATTAACCAAATGCCTATGAATAACGAAAGATGAAAATATAGGAAGACACAGTGACACGCGTCTCTCAGCACTACGCTCAATTTGGGGCTGCACTGTGTTGACAAATACAAACCATGTTCAGATTTAAAAGGCAAAAAATGCTGCATAAGAAGCTTTAAGTCTGAGTGCACGAGAAAGTTAATTGATCTCATTTTCCTCCTTGGCAAAGCAAACTCAGTATTATATTTCTATGGGGTGATGAACTGTTCTGAAAAGAAATCATAAATTGAATACCAGAGCCTGTCAGATTGTATGCCCTGTCAGGGAAGAAGCAATAAAATGAAAATCTTTTGTTTCTCACTGTCACTCTGCCCACATTGCTGTGTTACTTGTAACCAATGGTAACCACCTTTTTTTCCCAGCGTTCTATGACAAGCCTCAGTTTTTGTGTTGCCTTATCGTCCACACAGGAATGGAAATGACTCGTATAGCCGCTCACCAGGAACTGGGCCATGTCAAAAGCCAAATCCTGGACAAAGCTGAATCGATGCTCGGCCAATGGAGCCACTCGACGCGGACGGGACTTTGTGTCCTCGGGATCTTCAGGGACGCCTCGGGTGACTGAACACAGGGTGACCAACACCACCTCACAGCAGTCATGAGCTACAAGACAATACAAGAAAGCAAAGAAAAGGTGAGAAGACAGGAGGGGAAAGAGGAGGTCTATTGAGGACTATGCTGAATCAAAGGGAAAAAAAGAAGTATAAGGGCTGAAAACCAAGTTAAAAACATTATTTTTATTGTCCCCAAATGAATCTTCACAATTCCTTTACTAGAGCAGATGGTTTGACATGTTTCTGCAAGAAAATAATTGGTGTAAATAATAAAACTCATGATGAATTCTATGATGAATATCATCAAATAGCTAGCTGCTTCAATTTCACGCGACCGGCATTGCGCATGCTGGCTCACTGTCACACTGTCATGGGACACCTGAATGGAACATTAATTGTATTAGTTACAGCTGTGCTTTTCCTACTAAAATAAATGAAAATGTCCATCATTGATGCAGTTCTCCCTGTGCCTGGGTGGGCACAGGGAGAGCATGCAAACTCTGCACAGAAAGCCCCGCCAAAACCCAGAACCTTCAACAGCTGAGGTGACAGTGCTGACCAGTCAAATATTTGATTATATTAATTATTACTTTTCAAATGTAGCAAGCTCTGCTTATGTCTAATGGTGAACTCGTTTTGTGTACAACAATCAGCTACAATGGATTGCAGACTCGCCGTTCTAATTAATACAAAGAAATCTGAATATTATTTGACTTAATTAAACATGTGTTCAATTCATCTGACTCATACCCATTCAGTCACCAATGTGACCCGGCAACAAATTAACAACACAACGTGTTATCAGTTAAATGAAAGTTTATGCAAATGACTTTTCAGCTGTCACAACAAAAGGAATGAACAAAGAGGACTGTGGTCTGCACACATGGCCAGTGTCAAAACACTCATATAACAGGGAGTCAAAGCTCTGAATTCGCCGCTTTGTAAATACATGCAGTGCTGACAGACGTCCTGCTTCTAATTTATCGGGCATTAGATGGCATTCTGAATTAATTTACTTCATTCCTGAATGCCAAGTCACACACTGTGGATTCAGTGCTGTCCTTCTACTGTCTACACAGAACTCAACGTCCACGGCACCCACAGCATTTGGAACAAACTGATTATGCCAGACTCATTAATTTGCCGAACTTTCTTGACTTACAGTGCAATAGTGTTGTATGCGTGCCAGTGTTTTTGTGTTGCATGTGTGTCGTGGTTAAGGCCATCTCAATCCAGGTTAAAGTAGTGATTCAGTGAGTCTGCAGCCATTTTCCCAGGCTACCAGGGAATTCTATCCTGACCTTCTGGTCAGTCACAAGCTCGGCCCTATGGAGCTCAGAGCAGGCTGATGGAGGAAGCAGTGAGGCAGAGCTAATCTGTTAGTAGAGAGTAACACCTCCTCCCACCACTCCTCAGACGACTGTAATTCAGTCGAGCTCTTAACAAGATAACACAGTTTATAATGTTCTGCCTTCGTTTCCTGTCTGGAATGTAGAAAAACAAGTGTGACCATATCTTCTATATTTGTCTGTAAGGGGAATGATTTAGGTATTTCCCAAGTACTGTATATACACCACCCATTTTCTGTGTACAGTGACCTCTGAGCCTTGTTCTCGGTGTTGTGTGTTGTTACTCATTCATTCACCTCCAAGAAAGTATCTGTCTGAGAAACAGCACCGGCCAAATACTGTAAGCTCAACTTTGCAAGTAGCAAAAGTGGGATATGGTCCAAGAAGAGTGATGAATGAGCCAGACTGCAGAAAAGCTAAAGTGAGCAGATTTCTCTTTCTCCAAATCACAACATTAGTTACAAAATGACGACAGTGGTGGTGGAAGATTGTATGTTTTTTACTTTTAATTTCCTCCACGGCAATGACAACTCCTGACGACCCCATTCCTTCTGTATGACAAGAACACGGAATAACAACACTGTCCTTAAACAGCATGATTGCTTTTGAACAAGTCTGTACTACTGACCTTGAACACATCTTAATATTAAGCTTGGCACATGATAGTAATAGAGGATTTGCAACCAGTAACAACTCCTTGGTATGTAGTCAAACACAACAGCAGAATTACAATTCAAATTTCATATTATTTGAGTACTGTAGGTGAGGCCTCCTTCCCGTACATCCGTTTGAGGTGACTGCCGAGCTGTGAGGTGGCTTACCGGGACATAGCACCTGCAAGATGTCATGACTGCTCCTTAGGGTGCTGGTCAGGTGCCTTTGTGTGCTGCCAGCAAACAGCAGGAAGTAGTCCACGCCCTCCTCATCTGCAGGCAGCTCTTCATCTGCGAGCTGCACCGAGATAACACAATGACCCTGCAGAGATAGGCAGACGGAAATAAGAAGGAAGGCAGAAAAAACAGCACAAGGTAAAAGAGGATGACACAGAAGCAAGAGAAAAACAACTGCTCTTCAGAGATGTATCAAAATAATTATGCATGGATTATTATTTAATTGTATTTAATTGGAGGAAGGAACTGATTTTTGTGTTGTTGAGATGCTCCATTTTCTGCACAGACAGTTCATTTGATAAAAACCAAAATCACAGATGACACAAAGCACTTTCTGATGGGTAAAATAGAGTAATGGTACAGTAAAACAAGCACAGACCTTGTTCACGCTAAGAGCTAGACAACTTAAAAAAATTCTACCCAAAGACGGACTAGATTGTGTGTTAATAGCATGAAAAACCCTGAACCCTGAACCCTAATAAGTAAGGAAAAACATAGCAAATGAAATTAAGCTCAACCCCCAGCAGTGCTAGATCATCTTTTAACCACAGATAAAAATCCAATGTAATCGAGACAGTGACATTTAACCACAGTTGGTTGGTACTTTAGACGTATTTAAGATAAGCTGCGATGGCAGGTGTGAACTACAGTCTACAACTACAATTACAAACTCGATACCCGATCCAAACAGTGAAAAATGGTACATGGAGGCCGACGGTCTTTTTAGCACAGCAGTTGTTTATAGCAATATCACTAATGTCTCACATTAAATATGGTAATGTTTTATTGATGTTAAAATGCAACACACCACATCATTAACAAACCAACAAGGCAGCCAACAGTTAGGCAACGTGGAGGAGCAGCTGGATGTAATGTGCAAACTCATTCAGAGTCAGACCACAGAGGAGAAGGAGACAATGATGATACGCAACTTCAGATTCAGCAAATTAACTGCTTTGTTTTTTACATTAAATAAAAAAAAATAACAAATAAACACAAAAAATTAACAAAAGAGTAAAAATGTATTGTTTGCTCCAGTGTAAACTGTAACTCTTCCCTTATTAGCTTAGATTACTAGCTAACAAAAGTGTCTGTTTGTCGTGGTTACCAGACATGAATTCCAATACCAGCTAAAAAAAAAACCCAACACATCTAGTTCACGACTGCTACGTCCACCGTGTAGTGTTTTTCCATTGTTTGGGAACTGGTCCTGGTTCTGAGCGTCAGCAGCACAGTCCCATTCTTTCTGGCATTTGGGGAAGTTTACATTCCAGAAACCAAAGTCACTCAACATTTAACCTAAGATAGCATTATGTGAGCAGATATACATCAGTTTTCAAGCTTTCGCCCAAAACCCCTTTTCTCTTGTACAGTTAAAAGTTAAAGCAGAAAATACACACAAGCCAAGCAGCCAAACACATTGATCGTAGACAAAATAACAGCTTGATCTTCCCTTGCTCTTGTGATACAGCTAGCTCCTCACTGCATACAAAACATATCTGTTCCTATGTTTTGATGTCTTCTACGTGGATCAACAGCTGCTGAGGATGCTGAATGTTTTGCCTACGACATTTAACTTTTTCCAAGTGTGGTATCATGTATGTAGCCACTGCCTGTGAATTTAAGACTTTAAAAAAAAAAAAAAAAAAAGTTAAAATGTTTAATCTGTTGAGATTGATGATGCAAAACTTTGATAATATGCTCCGATAGAAAAAAGTCAACGCCTAATAATCAAGTAAGCCCTTGATCATGGAGTAAACATCAGGTGATGTGACGAGTTTCCAGGAAGGACAAAAACATGTTGGCAGTAAAACAACAAATTGTTCAAACAAGTCTTTCAAAAGGTGAACAAAGCTGGAATCACTGGCGGGCAGTGTCATTGAAAACAGGGCTCCACCTCCACCTCCACCTGTCATCTTGGTTATCCTCTTCTGTTGAATGCATTCAGTATTGTCAATAAAGTTAGGAAAAGCTTGTTTTTCTGTTGCGTTCCAGACATGCAAACACAAATATCTTATCACACCGTTTTGTTTGCGTTCATATAAACAGTTAAGATGGAATCTCTGATCAGATTGTTTCCAGTCAGGTTGAAGAAATATTGTAAATGTACATTTAGCCAATATTAGCTCAATTTCCATCCTAATTTAGTCTCCCTCTGTCCGACATAAAAGTGGCAAAGAAAGTGAGTGGTAAATCTGCCACTGCAAATGTCCACTGCATATGTGCCATGCAAGAGAGGAGGACAAGTGTAGTAACAGTAATTAGAGCGGCACTTAGCAATCTTAGCAGAATAAAAATCAATGCCTAAATTCTGTTCTGGTCTACAGTACATCTAAATGATGCATGTACCAACAATGTGCAAATATTTACAAGTAAAATCATGCACAGTTGTTCTTTAGCTCGCCCTTATACTCAAGTAACAACTAGCTAAGTTGTGGCTGAGCACTGAAGGGAATGATGTGGTGTCATCTGAGGACAGACTGAGGAGGAGGAGATGCAACAAAAAATAGGGATATTGTTCAAAATTAGCTGTTTTCCACTGGAGGACAGCAGCTTGCTGACACTGAGGAGGGATAATGGGAGATTTCATCCCACTTAATCTGACCAGTGTTGCAATCTTTTCACCAGCCCAGTTCAACATGTGCAGCCTGACGTGGCGGGCTGAGCTTAACAGGGTTAAAGGTGCTTCCTCCTTCTCTTATAAAGTGGTAGCCTCAGGGTCTTGTTCCTCACAGAGGAGATCAGTAGGTAGACAGCAGCGAGGCTAACCAGCAGCCTTGGGATCAGCAGGTTTCTGTTTGGCAAGCCGCTGCCGCTGAACAATGTGAGGGGGGAAAAAATGTGTTCAAAGGCAGCCACATAGCCCAGAGGCCACAGCCTGCAGTAACCTTCCAAGAGCCAGAACTGAATGCACCGACTTGCAGCGTGGAGGATGCAGGCTTTGCTGTGCACAGAGAGTACCGGATTTAACAAGAGGAGCAGAGGCAGTGAAGTAAATGAGTTGTAGATGGATGGAAGCCAGCAGGCATGACATTCTCTCCATTAAAAACTCATCTCTTATCCCGAGAACAGATTGGAAATTAGGGTTTGGTGCTACTGAAAGGATTGGTACCTCAGTGACTTTGTGAGATTGCACTCCATGTGAAAATGAAAACGCATTACGGAGAAATAAGTTCCACATTTTCACAGTGAACAAAGGAGAAGCAAAAGGAGAAATGGTTTTCTCTCTGCGGCTAAGGGCGGGTGGCAAATCACCTCAAGTCAGGAAACCAGCCCATTGCATTTTGACACAATAGCCACTCAGATTCCTTATAACACACTGGCTGCCTTTTATTTTGCACAAATTAGTATCCGCCATCATAAACAACTCTGCATAATAGCCTTGTTTGAACTGAAACTTATTTAGACAGAAGAAGTAGTGTAGAATGTCAATTGAATAAGATCATTGTCAGCCCTTTTGGAGGCGAGAGTGTCGGCAGGAGGTGGGGGTGGAGGTAGAGAAACAGAGATGTGAAACATCTGCTGGAGAAGGCAGGAAGCACAGCTGCACACAACCGACCTTTGCAAAAGCATGCAAAACAAGCACACACACACTGAAACCCGCAGCGCAGATATCAAGTCTAATAACAACAATATCATTAAGAGAAATGTCACCACCAACTCTTGTGTGTCCGGCTAAATTCAAAATAACAAACCGTGTTAAAGCCAGGCGACACGTGTGCAAATGGATGTCTTTCAGCCACACCATATGACTGTGCTCTCTGCTGGTTCTAAGTACTTAACAAAGTGACCTGCTGGGGTATTGACCTGCTAATCATGGAGCTTCTACAGGGAACAGGCAGCTTTTAAGCAGCATCAAAAGCACAGCTGGAGGCTATGAACCCAACCCCCTCCTTTTTTAAATATGAATGTGTAACTGTAGTCCGTTTCACACATCCTGGTTCAGTACTGGTCTCATCTATCCAGGTAAGCTTGTGTTTGGTTTTAAGAATTCATAAACATTCTTCTAATGAGTTGGTTTCTTTCTACAGGCATAGAGCAAATAGGAGATTTACTCCACTTCAGCACTAAAACTGACCGCGTCACATGGCACCTTGAAATTTTCAAATAACTCTGAACTTAAATACAACAGGCCTTCGCAGCTTTTAGTCAGCCATGTTGCGAGGGAAACTTCTGTGATAACAATAAAAACAAGTCCAATGTACGTCAAACGTGATGTTCCATAAAGACCCGGCCCAACACAAAGTAAAGGTTTATGGCTACACTAGGACATTTTTACTAGCGAATAAAGCCAACTCAGCTTCAGAGCGTTCTCTTGGAAGCAGAATGCTGCAGCCTTTTGCATGGTTTATCCAGAAACCTTGCTGCCTTTTAAATTTTTTAAAAGACACTTTATTGATCTTACCACCTTACTTCACCTATTGTTCACACACGCCACCAACATGTAACATTTCCTGAGCAAATTAAAGCACACACACATCGTCCTCCAGTATATAAAGGCTGCTGACACATAGGGCAACGTTCCTGCCTCTAGCAGCTGGAGAGCATTCACAGATTAGGTCCACATAACTGCTGCCATGCCCGCAGTCATGCACTCTGTGTTAAGAGACTGAACCCCTACCTGCTCATTTCATTGTAAGCCGTTCTGGAAAACACTGTTAGCTGAATGCCAAGAATGTAAATAGCACATAGCATGTTTACTCGCAGCCACAAGAACTCTTTCAGACTCGCTTTGCTTGTACTGAAAGAAACAGTATTTTGAAAAGCGAACCAACAGGCTATCCTCTCTCCAACAAATAATATAACCCACTCTCATTTATCTCTAAAACAAGACCTGCTCTTCCTTATTACTTTACCCATCACTAACTAATAAGAAATACTTCCTCCACCAAAGTAACATCTCTAGAACAGCAAGGCTTGTTTGTTTCTGCAGCACAGAAAGTCTGTTAAGTATGTTTTTTTTATATACAGGCTGACTACTTAACCCCTACAAGATGTCTCACTGTGAACTGCTGTGATAAGTGTCTAAAATCTGATATCTAATGAGGCCTGACTGCCTGCCTGGTTCCCCTGAAGAGTCTGACTGTAAATCACAGATAAGGTTGTCTGGGTGGTTAATGTGTGAGCCGGTTTAGCCTTTAGAGACCCACACGCACACACACAAACGCACGTCTCTGACTTATCTCATTTCCTGCGTCCCTTCCACACCTGCTAGTGATAGGGGACCAGCGTAACCCCTAACTTAGAAATGTCCACCAATACACACACCTCATAAAATATGTATCAAATAATGCAGGAGCCATGACGGGACCAGGACGCATTTTGGGATCTTTTTATCGCTACCTCGAATAGCCCAACTCGAATGTCTAAATAGTTTGTTGACAAAGCAAGCATGTGTGTACTCAAACAGTAATTCATAGGTATAAATGAGCTATAAATGGTCAGTACAAGACAATGGCATAATGTTTTCGCTTCAGTTGCTCTATTCGGCTGAATAGGGAAATCAGTCATATTGCTGTTTTATTCACAAGGTAAACGGATCATAAGATTGTCTGGAGGTTCGGGGCACTGAGTGCAGAAAGCTGTACTGTTTGACCTGTGACGGCAATCATGTATATGAGGCACAAAGCAAAGCCTTCCTCTTATAAATTGAGCTCCAGCTGTGGTAACAAACTTCGGGTTGTGACAAAGAAAGCTGCTAGAGGCGAGATAACCTCTGCAGGGTGGTTGCCACATTCTGCATGACACCATGGGTAAGCAATCAGAAAGGACCTCAGCCACAAGGGGCAACCCCCCACCCGAACCATCTCATGTATGTAAAACGTGTCGCTCGTGAACAGCACGATGTTTGGATGGATGGTTGTTTTTATAATCATTAAGCTTGTTAATTGGCCATCCATCCACGTAAAGTTAATATAAGTCTGTGGATTAAAGGGTAGCTGTGGCAGCTACGTGCACAGACTCAGAGGCTACACTCCACTAGGCTATGGTGTCACTGATGTGCGCCTCCTCAAAAATGAAAGGTTGTAGCGAGACACTTTTGGGGATGGGAGGATTTATCCAGACTGGAGGTACCACACTAGTAATCCACAGATGAGCTCGGACGCTATTCCATTTCTCACTCATGCATAAATCACCCGCCCACCCAAAGAAATGATTTCTCAGATTTAGAAACCCGCTGCCAATCACACAATCCCATTATTTCTCAGAGGGACACATGAAGGCATGCTGATAAGGTAACATTAATCTGGACTTAGGCTGGTTGTAAATAAATAACACTTATTTAAAGCAAAAGATCTTGTTTGTTTGTTTTTTGGTATGGAACCATTTTATTTTCCATTTCTACATCTGCTAACTCAAGCATGACAAGAATTCACATTTTAGAGAATGTGATTAACTGATATTTACGTCATTAACAGTGTAATATTTCACCCACCCACTGTCCAGCTGCTATTAATCAAAATCTTTATGACCCGTCTTGCCCAACCCCCAAATCACTTAAACGATTTGGACCAAACTACGAGAGATGTGTCGTGAGAAACCGTTTCATGTCGTCTCATGAGAGGTCTTTCTTTTGTCCCATGTTAGTCATTTCCTAATCAATTTTGCGGGTCTATTTTTATAATATCACCAGTTTGTGAACATGACCACTAGGCACACAACAGAGGACAGCAGGGAGACTGCAAACATTTATAAATGTTTGCCAGTGAGAAAACATTTAACGGCCTGATTTGCATGGAATCTGATGCCGTGTTCTCGGTTATCCAGCCCTGCACACCCACACATTTATTATTTATTCAGGTATGTTAAACTTGTTCTCAGGTTTAGGTCAGGTGGAGCTATTCCAGTCATTGTATTTGGTCATCAAACTATATATATATAATAATGATGCTGATAAAAGTTTAGTGTGCCCCTCCCTAACAGGTTCAACAGACGGGCACGCTTCGCACCACACCTACACAGAGCTGAGAAAAGAGAAAAGACCTGCGTGGGTGGACTACCGGTGTGTAGTCACACTAGAGGAATCCATGCAACTTATAGTATGCATAGTGATACTTACATACAATGGAGCTTGCTGTGGATTGAGTTTCATGTCCCTGGACACTGTAAAGAAAAGAACAAATGGCATATTATAGCTTTGTGACATGTTAACAAAACAATAAAACACCATAAAGCCATAGCTAAAGAGTTTTAAAGAGCTAAGCTGTAAATACAACTTTTAAATTTTATGGCCTTATTAAGTTGGCATGGCTAACATGGCAACAGAGCAACATTTGCATTTATTGAAGCCTTGTTTCTGGCTGGTTTAATATTAACCTTCATTTTATTCATCACTCTGATACCCGCACCAGCTCCTGAGGGAAATATGTGACACTTCAGCTGCTAAAATCTTCACAGTGTTTACCCACTAGACACTGTTTGGTGCTGGTAACATTTCAGAAAATTCAGACAAACAAAAGACTGAGAATATGTGAAAATCAAGGACAACAAAATACAAATGACACAACTGCTGCGTTTGGATAACGAGTGATTACTAGAGCTGCAACAATTCCCCCATTAATAAACGATTCGGCAGCTAATCGTTTGTTCATTAACTGATTTTTCTATGGGAAAGAAAGCCAAACATTTCTTAAATGGGAACATTTTATGTGTTCCTTCCTTGCGCTGTGGGAAATGGTATTTTCACTGTTTCTGACATTTTACAGACAAAATTAATATACTGATAATATAATCAGCAGATTAATTGATAAGCCATAGTAAGTAGTGGTTCTGTATTTTCACACTTTGGATAATTCTAGCCAACTGCCATCATCACTCACTAATCTGTGAGGCACTGTTCTGTCCTCTAAAACGTCTGTTGTTTACTGACTGAAATAAGCGTCTGGAGAGTTTTGCTTGAATAAAAGGCTGCAAAGATATTTATCTGACTAAAACAACATGAGACAGGAGATAACTTTTCTCCACAAAAATCATGTACATCAGCTCTAGCAGCATCTGGACATTGTTGTCGACAAGGTGGTGGTTAAGCTTGACCTTGGCAGCGGTCCCAACACTCAGTGGGAGGTTAATAGTATAAGAACAGACACACACTGAATCACACGTGAGGGCACACTTACTCATCATCCAACCAAAGCTGTCACTTCTCTACCTGTGTTTGTTTGTTCAGACAGCCGCAGCGACCAATACAAACTTTCTGTGGGCTCTATGGCTTCCACCTCCTCCAGTCACCCATTAGTTCTTCACCAAGCAAAAGAGGAACAAAAGTAAACCAACAAAAACACTACTTTGTGTCTTCTACAAGGCTTTATATGCCAGGAGTTCACAGGATTTACAGGCTCATGTTCACGATTGATTCTCCACTCCCAGTCTGGGATGCAGGCCTCAAAGCCGTTTTCTGGGCACAAGGTCAGAGGCAGCGGGTGTGTAATTACATCCAAACAAATGTATAACAGCTAAAGACTTAAGGACAAATGCATTGGAAACCTTTTTGTTGAACTTTCTAGAGAAGACACTGGCCCGCGCGCATTCATCAATGAGTCAAGGGACCGGTCAGCTTTGAGAGCCTGTATTCTCCTCGGTTATTTGCAAAGACAATTTTCTTTTGTTTGCTGTTCCTTGGCACTAAAACAAGTCCTTGCTGCTGGCCTCAGTGGTCAGCAGAGCATTAATCACATGAACCCCACAGCGGGGGAGGCGGCGACAAAAGGCCAGGACCTAATGAGTTCAGCAGAGCTGAACTCCAAAAGAGTCAATGTTGGACGCGACAGAGAGCCGAAGCGCAGCGAGGCCAATTTACTTTCTGCAGCCCAATCCAAACATTTTTCCCCTTTTCTGCTAAATAAATAGGCTCGAGATAGAATTAGGCGGATCAGGTAAGGGGATAATCAGTAGCTCTAATAATACTCTGGAGTCTAATCCTCTTGCCTTAAGTGCACTGGGCCAGGGACCAGCTTCCTCACCACATGCGCAACTTTGCCTGATAAGATTCTCACATAATGTCCACAACAAGCCCAGTGGTTCTTTTAGAATTGGATATTTTGGACATTTATCATCCGCTGGTGCTCTTTTTATAACCGTTCCATGGAACACGAGGTGGCATGGGTTGGCATCTTACTCAATAACTCCTTTAAAGGCCAGACTGAAAGCTTTGTTGACTTTTTCAGTTCTGGGGTCTTCATAATTTTACCAACAAGACATGTAAGAGACCCAAATCACTGCACAATAAGCAGATATTTGGTAGGTGCTTTACTGCATTCACAATCTTCACTGTTGTACTTTCTTGGATGTATTTACCCAAGGAAGGTTTCTGTGCCCTTTACCAGCTCTTGTTCTGCTTTACATTCTAGACACATTCACACCTGGCAGCTGTACACAACAGCTTAGTCTGCCACTGTGATGGCCACTTCTTCAGCTCATTAAGAAAAAGGAAAGTCTTTGTGATACTGTGATTTTCCCAAGCAGCCAGGGTAAATCTTCTACCTATAGCTGAAGCTGTGAATCTCTTGAAGAAAAGCGCTTGTTGACCTTAATATTTTCATTGTCAAATGGGGGTTACTACTCTAATGAGAAGCGGAAATGCTCTAAACTATGCCTAGTCTGATTGGAAGAACAGTAACAAAGCGTAGATTGAAAAAAATTAATTTAACTTTCATTAAATAGACACAGTTTGGGTTTAAAAATTAGGACGAACACTAAACAACGCTCTGCAAATTATGTAGCAATCAATTCTGTCATCTTCTTTCATAACACACTGTGGTACATGAGAAAAGCCTTCCACTAATCTCAAGCAGCAGTGGTAATTTGGTGGGATGTTTTTATTTTATTTAGGGCCCGTCCACACAGAAACGCAAAAACACCGAAACGCATAAGTTTTTCATCGTTTTGGCCTCTCGTCCACACGTATCCTGTAAACGCATAGCCCTAAAACGCACTTTTCTGAAAACGGGTCTCAGGGTGGAGAAATTCGCAAACGCAGCTCTTGCGTTTCTTTGTGGACGGCTAAAACGGGGAAAACGATGACGTCATTGCCACACTCCCGAGCAGCCTTCCACATCCCGCGAGACGTCTCGTAACAACATCAACAACAATGGCGGACTACATGCTAGTTTTCATGCTGGAGACGATGTTGAGCCTATTAGGGTTACTAGGGCAAAATATCATGCTCCTGTGCCACCACGCTGAGCAAAAAAGGCGATTTGTAAACAGCGCTCAAGCTTTATGCGCATGCTCCGCATCTTCATCTCCCTTTTTGGTGAATTTCTGAAACCGAAACAGCGCCACTTATAGGCCTGGAATAGGAAGTAGCGTTTTCGGTCGTGCTGAAACGGATCCTTCTTATATTTCTTGAAACGATGATCGAAAACGGAGAGGAAAAAGATCGTTTTCGTACGTGTGGACGGGCCCTCAGTATTGCAGTTTTGCACAATAAAATACCTCTGTACTGACATGTGTTTTTGTAACACAGGTAAGAGTACAGTAGTAGGGACCCTGCAGTTGCTATACCAGACCTTTATCCCTTTACAGTTATTCACATTAAAACAAATGCAGTATATTGTTACAATCCATTCTTAAAATTATACTGTGACATAAATTTTAGGCCATACCAGCTAACTCTAGACACCGTGACTTCGCATAAATTCAGGCGTGAGATAGAGTGAAGACCTATTTTGCTGCGTTTCATAGAGGTTTAAATACTGCAATGATGAGTCACTTGAACCTAAACAGTGGTATAATAGATAACTTGTCAGTTTAACAACAATAAAACATTTTAACTGCCTTCTTGGCAAGAATTTAGTTTGCAGTGAATTACAACGAGGGTGCAGGTGGAACTGAAGTATTACTTAAAGTAAAACACTTAAGCAAGAAACATACGGATTTTGACTACTGCACTTTTCAAAACAAGTCGCCTATCATGGGTGGCCATGTGACTGTGCTCCCCATCCCATACTTCTGTTTCTGACTTATTGTCCAACTATGGTGCAGGGAAGGACAGCACACATAAAAGGAAGTTGACTCAGTTTTACTGCATCATCTCAGGGTGTAATTGCTCCACTTGCCTTTGGATGCGGGGCCTATTACACCATATATCCAGAACTTCCTCTATGCTCTGACTGTCAAGTTGAGCTAGATAGCCCGATTAAAGCAGCAAACATGTCCTGCTTCATAAGTAAGCCTAACATTTAGTTCAATGGTCCTATTGTCGTGTAAATGTGTTTTTGGAGGCTTGGTTTGAATAAACTTGTACAAAATAAACACACTGAGATGCACCTTTCAAGATAATTTGGCTAATCAAGTAGTAAAGACTAGAACAGACTGGAATATGTTTGAAAATATTTGCATAGAGTCAAGTTCTTTGACACCTCTAAATGTAAATTCAATTTTCACGTTTTTGCTGTCTCCAAAAACTCCCTGAGAAAATATCTGCTTCTTTCCTTTGTTAGACATTTGAGTAACCACACAATTTTGGCTCTTATTTTGCTGTATGGTGCTACACTTATAGCAAATTTAGCCTTCAATCTTAGTCCGGTAACATGTCGTTTAGATTTAATTTTGGGATGTGTTTCAACCGATACAGAGAAGAATAATTCAGTACACAAGAGGATAGTCCAACAACCAATGAGAGCCATTTTGTTGTAAACGCATTTAACTCCATGGCGCTCAGATGACTTGTCTGATTGCATCACTGTTGCTCTTCTGTCCATCACAAGTTAAAGCCCATCCAAACGATTACAATGAATTACACACTGAATTCCAGATGGAGTGACACCACTAAACTTTTATGGATGAGGAAACGTCATTCTAGCGTCTAGCAAGTTTGTCTGACTACTGCTGTATTCAGGGGGTTGGTGAGAGAGTTGGGCTTCAGTAAACAACAGTAAATCAAACCAAACTAAAACAATGAACTAAAAGAGGCTAGAGAGTTGAGCAACAATTCCCTGTGTGTTCGTGACCACAAGGGACTCTTTCACGAGGACGGGGAGTCACTTGATTCGAAAATATCCGTGAATGCATGTTTAATATCCATCCACCAGACTGCAATCGATCTATTTTCCTCTGCTGACCCCGTGGTCATACAGTACAGTGGGTGTGACACTTCATCTGATCTAACAGTTCCTCCTGGGATTTTTGAAATAACTACATCTGTACCTCTTTTTTTTTTTTTAGTTCAATTCCTTTTTTACAAAAAGATTTACATAGAATACATGAATTATTTTCATCAGTTAAGCCTGCTGAGGGGTAAACGCAATTAAAGGTCATTTATTGCTTTTGTTGTTAATAGCTGGACTTCATGGTTAGATTACGGCTGACTGGCATACATGTAAAGATTAGAGACAAATCCTTCTACCTGTGTCTTTGGAAGTTGAGAGAAATAAACTCAGAATTAGATCAGAACTATAATCAAACCCTCTTTATGTGTGAAACTAAACAGGGGTGAATATTAAAGTAGACTTTTGGTTTCCTTAGACAAAAATGTGACTCCTTTTTGTGAATTAAATTATCGTCACACAATAACTTAATAAATGATGCCATCAAAATTAGATAATTTTTGCAATCTGGTTTCTTAAAAAGTGCGGCAAATATTCAGTAAGGAGACCTTCAGGAGAAATGGCACCGAATCCAAACTAAACTCTTTCTCTGGTAACAGAAGAACCTTGAGAAATGACATCCCCTAAGCTCACCCTGCGGCCACCCGACACCTGCTTATAGAGATTACACAACCCATTAACTCCACCTAAAACACCGGGTCCAGCCAGCCTTCGGCCGAGCTCCTTAAGAGTCTCCTTTATTGCAGAAACTGCCTTTGAGCTGCTACTAAAACTACGAAATAGCTTGTACTGTAGCAGGGAGGCTTCAAAGAGGCACGGCATCAGCCACGTTCAAGTGCACAGCTGTCACAAATGAACCAATAAATCAGGAGACAAAAGGCCCACAATGCTGTGATGAGAGAGGTGATATGCCGAGTTGGGTTGTGAATGGACCTGTTACGGCGTCCACAGGTCCCCTGGCTATCAAAATAAGCCATAATAACCATGTGACTGCGCCATGAATGGGAGGGTGAATAGGCTTAGCTTCACAACTCATTAATCGGACTGTCTCCTACACCCTCCCCAATAATCAGCTGAGGATTCCCCAACACACTATTTCAGTATAAAACACAGAAACACATTTAAAGTGGATCCTGCTATTGGGATGAACTGAATTCCAGGCGTGTTTGAAAACCTACTATAACAAAATGAAACCAACTGACAAACTAATTAAATGAAATTCCAAATTTAAGGGAATGTTCAGAAATGTTTTCATACAAACACGTGTGAAGTGCTGTTCTCTTCTCTCTTTGCTGTTCTCTTCTCTCTTTCTTCTGTCTGTACCCGGCTGGCCTGAGGCAGATGGGTCCCTCCATATGAGCTGGGTTCTGCTCAAGGTTTCTTCCTGTTAAAAGGGAGTTTTTCCTTGCCACCGTTGCCTTCAGGCTTGCTCTGGGAGTTTCAGGCCGGGTTTTTGTAAAGCGTCTTGAGACGATTTGTATTGTTATTGACGCTATATAAATAAAATTGAATTGAATTGAATTGAAAGTGGCATATGTACAACACGTAGTCCACCCCTTTGGCATCACTCTCTTAAGTCATGGAAGTTAATAAACGATTTACTCGTTGGGCCTATGATTATTTTACATGATAATCTTTTCCAAAATACTGCAATTACTATAGACGAGGTTGATTAATTGCTGTCAATAACAGGAAACAGTGGGTAAATCGGAGCTAGCTGTAAAGACCTGTGATAGCATCAACACAATCACTCCCTCTGAGACTTCCAGTAAGTAAGAACATCTGAGTCATCCGGTACAAAGGTTGCATCTTTTTGAATGAGTAAAACGACTGTTTGCACTGGCACAAGTCAGGTGAAGGTCAGAGTTCCAGCAGTTGCTTGTATATTGCCTTTAAGTATTTCAAAAGCAAAACGCCTTGGGAAATAAAGGCAGTATGGCTTTACACGGGAACCAAAGGCGCTAACCTAACTCCACCTTACAACCATGCTCTACGTGCCCATTCACCACTGCGCCCAAGCCATTATCACACCCTGGATTGGTGAATAGCTGCTTACTAATCTCATCCACAAACTGGTATCTAAATTAATGCTGAGTGTGTATGATTTCACATATTGAATTTTAAAATTAAACTGGCTGTCAGGCACATTGGTATAGGAGTTGCATGTCACAGAAAATCACTTGATTCTGGATTTTTAAAATAGGGTATTAAAAATGTGAATAGTGCAATATACAGAATACGGTTCAGATACGTCAAGCAGGTCACATCATTTAAACCCAGAGCACACAACAGGTATAACTTTACATTAGTATTTAATAGCCTCAAAGTGTCACACTGCAGTCTTTCTGGGTCAAAACCTCCCACTGGCCATTAATTAACTTGAAGAATGTCAATGCAGAGCAGTGTTATGAGGACAACAGTTACCTGGGGCTGCTTCTTTATGAAGTTTTTTGAATTTAGCTGCGCACAGAGAGCTGCCATCAAGGACATGGAGACACCTGTAAAGAGGAGCAGTAGCCAAATATAGACCCGAGGTGTCATCCAACACCAGGGCTCCATGATGACAACAGAGATGACTAAAGTCTCAGGGAGGGCAGCATTGAGTTGTGCCTCACCTATGCAGGCATAACCCCTCTAATATAAACTAAATGAGGGCAACCTGACCTGGCTACCTTGTTCTTTCCGCCTCTCTTGTATTTTACCTTGTATACACTGCACATGTCACACATCTCTTAGAAGCACCTTTAACTGCACATGGGATTGTGCTGCTTGACAAACTGCAAGCAAGGGCACTAGGATGTTTAAGTGTAGGGCTTCAGAGCCCACCTGGGTCGCTCTTTCTTTAGATGCAAGGCCTCATGGTGCAGTAAGGAGCTTTGGATAAAAACCTACCAAATGGCAGACAAGAGTGCCAGGGAAAGAGCTTCCAGACTGGTTTAAAGCCTTGTGAAAGACAGGCTTTAACTGTTCTTCATCCACACTTCCAATTTATTCATTTATTATCAACTTTTTCTTTTCCACATCCAACACGTTTGTGTTAGATTTAGTGGTGCTGCAGCATACTAAATCAATTTTTACATTTTAATATTGCTGAAGGATTGAAGTCTGAATGAAACCAGACCTTTTTAGTCTAAACGGCTACACGTAGTTCGTCTTCTCTGTCCAAATAAAAGTTTCATTCCAAACACGAAAAACGTTTGATTCATAACGGAAGACTTCCTGAAGAATTAACTGATATATTTAGGCCTAGGCTAGTTTCCTGGACGAATGCATAACATTAGCAATCAATCACTGAGGATTTCGGCTCTGTGGGGCTCATCTGGGTTTGATGTTTAACTCAGACGTTTGTTTTACCCCTCACATGCTCACCCCCAGTTAACCACTATAGTTACTGGCCTAACACTACATCAAGAATGAGCTCACCCACAGCAGAAAGAGCAAAGTGCGTCTGCTTCATGTTGAACCCTCGTCTCATTCTTTTTATGGTTCACTATCAGCTCTGCTCTTCTGGGGCACGGCTAAATTAGTCAGGGCTACGTCACCTCCACAACAACGCCACCACAGTAACTGCAACACACTATGTTGACCACCATTGAGATAGTCACGGCTGTTTGATTTAATCAAACCTGCCTATTGTCTCTATGGATAGATATGAGGCCGTAGTGGTGAAGCGACCTCACCCTACCACACAAAAGCTACCTCTGTGCAGAGACTGCACACAAACGCTGGCTGACAACACAAGGCTGGGGGATGAAAGGTCTCCTCAGTGTTTGGTGACAGTTATTACCCTCTCCACTGAAACCAAATACCTGTGGGCCCTGATAGCATTATCTTATTGTGAGGCACACTGGGGGCCAGCCTGTAATCAGGGTCTGGGCCTTGTTCTCCTCTACAGGTTTGATGCCACCACCTCCTCCTCCTCCTCCTCCTCTTCTTCCACACCGTGAAGGTTTTAAAGGAATAGCTGAAATTTTGAGGGAATCCACTGACTTGTATTCATTTCTTTTCATCTGAGAGTTAGGTGATGCGGTGATTTAGAGGGGATTTTAAAGGCCGTCATGTTCAATACCAAATCAACAGAGCAACTATTTGTTGTATTCAACTTCAGGTGAAAAATACAATTGCATTTCTGACAGGTTCTTGATGGTGAAATGATAGCTAGGTGTGCAATGTGCACTTTATTTACAGAAGCAAACACTGGTAAAAAAATCTCTCAAAATGATCAATAACAAATTATAATGTCAATTTACTGCGCTTGCTCTTTCGACGATGGCTGGTGAAACAGCAGACTGACACTGAAAAGAAGACAAAATAGGCAGAGAGGAGAAAAAAAAAATAAACAGGAAAGTATCAGGAAAGTATCAGAAAAGGAAAGTGTCTGTTAGTCCCATTTGAGACATAAGAGGTTTAGCCATGAGAATCCTTAGCAACACTAACCCCAGCTTCACAGTAGGCCTGATCAGATTTATATTACCTCCACTGTAAGTAAATAAATAAATAAATCTGATCTGGATGATGTGCATTGTTGAGTAACTGTTGCACCAATGCCTGTGATTTCAGTTTAAAAAACAAAACAAACAAACCCAGGAAAACTGTTAATGGAGTCTGTTAAAAGAAAGCAAAGACGGAACAAGAGCACCGAAGTATCTCCAAATCTTTGATACCACATCGTGGCTCTGTGGTTAGTATCAGCACTACACACAGCAAGAGGGCTCTAGGCCTGAATCTCAGCTCTTGCTCTTAAGTAAATGTGAGATATGCAAGTTTGGTAATCCGAAACTCCAAATCGCCCACAAATATGCACATATTTTCACGCATTTAGATACATGCTTGCACTCCCTTGGGTAAATTTCAACGAGCTCCACAATGACCAGATGACACATAGCTGAAAGCCCACTCTCTTGTTTCTTAGGAAATGTCTCAAAGATGGCCAACATTCAGATGCTGCAGCAGTTTGTTTTGGGAAAGGAAACGCCAGTGTATGAGTAACTAACATCCTCAACCAATTCCTTAATTGCGCAAGAGATGAATTTTAGAAATCACTTTGAATATTTGGACCTTGTCCCGTACTAGTGAACAAAAGTAAGCATATCATAGCCTATGCTTTCATTCATTCCCAATTATCCTCTCAATCAGGCAGATCCAGCAAACAAGGCCAATCCCAGCGCTTGCACACACTATAACCAATGTTGAGAATAAGGGATTCACGGCTCCGTAACGTATTAGGGATACATTTGTTTCTATGCTAGCTCTGCTTCTGTAGCCTGGCTCGTTGCTGGTAACCAGCTTTTAGTCTGGGCAAAACTCCAGAGTGATGAAGGAGGTTGATTAACATCTTCAAACTTCTCTGAACTGGGCCTTTTATTTTTCCTTTACAGACCAGCAGATTAGCTCACTGCTCGACAACAACGCTGAGCAAAGTCGCTACTTTTAGCAAAAGAAGTGTTACCCTGTGTACAGACGGCACTGTCGGTTTCATGCAGCGAGATTTTTTGCAACGTTAGCTCGCGAACACTTTCCAACAACTACACACTCGTTATGTCACACACATGCAACACACAACGCATCTTCCTTTAAAGGAAACGGCTCAGCAGGTAACGCAGACGGTGAAGTACTTCCGCACAATAAACCTGCTCGAGTTTGGCTTTAGTGTAGGCCAGTCATAAAACAATTACAAAAGGTTGGGTTTGGCTTGAACCCAACCCAATATGACCCAAATAGATGGACTAGGACGCCCCTATTAAAAACAGAAAAGCACACCAACTTTAAAACTGTGGACAAATTAGTTTTGTATTAATCTGAACAAGATGATCGCTTTTTCTTTGTTTTTGAACTTATTTGGAAATAAAATAAATATCCACTGCAGCATTATCCACTGCTCCACTGCTCCAAAAAGTCTTTCATAACAATCTTACCAGTGGTTTTAAGTGCAATAAAAGGCTTTAATTCACAACGAACACATTCCCTATAAGGAAGTACTGTATGTGCATTTCCCATAATGAAAGCACCATTTCAATACTAAAAGTGGTCATGCAGTGTTACCACTGAGCCAGACGTTGCTAGGTGCATCATAGTCAGACTTTGCCCCTGGGAATATCACCAAAACAAAAACCAGGAAAACGACCTGTAAACTCGGTGTGTAACTTTATACATGATAATACATTTGTTCAGTCATCACCACTCCCTACAACTTACAAAAAAATGCTGCATGTTTTGTCGCCCTTTTAACTCTGTCACCTCACGCTAAGGAGCAACTTTCAAAGCGTTTGTCTCGGGATAACTAAGTCGCACACAAAGTCATTAATGAAAACCTTACCCACAATCTATCTGATGACAGCTGTGAGCCGACTCCTTCAGGTGCACATTAAAATCATTTTAAGTCCATCAGAGAGAGCAGGTGTGTTTATACTAGGCTAGGATCCTCAGTAGGCATGCAAGCTCTCACCACACTGATTACACTGAGCTAAATATGGCTTTGTGCTAACACAGACAGTAGGCCGATCAAAGCCGTGATGTCAGAGGGGAGAGGCGGAGCTTACGGGCCACAAGTCAGGTGTCTGCTACAACTCCAATGTTGGACACCAGCTTTCTAAACATGTTCCTCTGAGCACTGAGAGGAAGACAATATTTCATGGTGTTGTCCATGAAATAGCAAGGTCAACAGCTGTTCCAGTATTTAATTATAGGTAAGCTCTGGGACACATTACATTTAGAGTACAGTATACCGATTTAAACTGCCCAGCGGCAGAAACGTAATCAGATCATTACTTAAGGAGACACTATAATACCTCACTGGAACAAAAATAATATTAAATCCCACGTTCAAATTTTTTATTCATTTTTATACTCATCAACAGAACGGCATCAACAAGTAGTTAATTATTCAGAAAGTCCAAACACATTTGCTCAGATTTTTTTTAATTTGATTAATTAAGTAAACTACAAATTAAATTTATAAATACCAGTAAATGTAATACATTTTAATACTGACTGTTGGTTATACAAAACAAAACTCTAATGTTTTATTGACCAAAATAATTATGTGAACAATAATTAATACTTGATTGACTAAATTAACTAAATAAACCTTAGACACTATTCTTATTCAATGGTATGCTATACAGCAGGAGTACACTTAAACTGAAAATGAAATTTCCTTACACCAACTCATAACAGCAACTACACACCGATACACCGATAAGAAAACATAATAGGCAATAACAATTTGCAGTGTGTGTATAAAAATATATGTATATTGCATCCCTATTGGTACTAAATAGGGCGTATGGGAAGAAGCTGTTACAGAACCAGGTAGTTCTGCTCCACATGCTGCCAAACCTCTTCCCAGAGGCCAGCATGGGTGGCTGGGGGTTTGGTTGATGTTGTGGGCTCTGGACAGGTGGCGTTTTTTGGCGTTATGTCCACACCCTAATGAGCATCATAATATACTTAATGCATCAAAAGTAAAAGTGTGCCTTATGAAAAATTATCCATGTCACTTTAATGATGAAAGTTAATTTTAAATTCCTTTTAATACTGGACAATGTAACTGATGAAATCACATCACATAAGCCGATCACATATTTCATGTGAACAATATGAATCTGCACTGTAACTAGGAAATATAACTGCAGTATAATACTGTGACAGATATATATTTGGGAATCTGAAAATGTGGCCTGCGTTTCTCAGTCTTTGCATAAAATTTCAAATGATTTTGTCTTGTCAGCTGATATAGAGCGAAATTCAAAATTCGTTTCCTTTTTTCATGCCTCTCGGTGGTCAAACAAGCACAGAAAACTGTCCTTCCTTCAGTCTGCTACACACCACCTACTCAGACGTCTTCTCTATTTTCAATGTTGCAGTGACTGAAAAGTAAACGCAATCTGTTGTCATCGTTTATGAGCACCAACTTCAACATGAGTCATTCAATACCAGTCGCCATTGTTTGAAGTACACTAAGAAACTCAACAAGGCTGACTAACCACCAAATACCATTTCAGCGGCATAAATACTCAGTGATGTCAAGCCTTACATACCCATATACACATACTCATCCTGATTAACACACAGCAGACAGAACATTGTTTTTTGACAAATAGAGCGTGGTCAGTATATCGGAAGTAAAAACACTTGAGCTTTCTACTTTCTGGTCCACAAAACAGGAACAAACGTCAGCTTTGTCTCATTTCCCTTCTTTATATCTGGTCTTATTTGCACCTTGCACCCATATGACATGTGACGCCATCCCATTCACAGGTAGGAATTACAAACATAACCCGCATAATGAAATCAGATCGGTATGTAGACAGGAGTGGACATCCTCCAGATGCCATTAAATCCAACAGCAAATACTCAAGCTGATATGCGCCTCACGACCCAGTTTTTTTTTTTTTGCACGTCTCTATTTGCATCGTTAAATCTGAGCCCACCGTCTCCTGTGTGCTTGCCGTTTGCATCGTGACGGGTCAGTACACAAAGATTTATTTCTGTCTATACGACGACTCTGAGAATTTGCACTTAGTCATTATTGAGGGCATATGCATTTGCAGAGTTATGAATTAACAAAAGAGGTCTGATCTGATCAAGCAGACATAAATAAATGTATTTTGTAGAATGCATACACAGGCAGGAGCTGCTACTGTTATTGTACTTGTTTACAACATGCAACAACCATGCTGCCTACGCTGGTATTGGAGAGTTAAAAAATTCTTATTATAAGCCACATTCCATGGAAACAAAGTTGCCAAATTTTAGAGAAAGCCAGTCCTGGTTATGTGGGCACGTCTTTGTATCACCACAGGCACATTAACAATTAACAGCAAAAGTCTGCTTGATCACTTCCAGGAGAGTAGAAACACTGCTGCAGGGCACAAAGTTTGGACGAGCTGCTGAGATGGCTGCTGTTTTGGAACAATGAGTGCGGCTGCTGTTTGGCGTGCTGAGAGGATTCCAGCGATTCCAGTCTTAACAAAAACTAAGTCAAGGCTTTATTGTGAATATCAGCAGGGAATTCAGCCGTCGCCCTCCCAGGCATACCGAAACCTATATCTGAGACAGCGCTACATGATGAACTAGTACCTGTAAGACTTCCTCTAATGCTTCTATTCTATAGTAAATGCGGTGTAATTACAAGGCCGACACTGTGTGTATACTCCATCATCATTAAATTAGGGGGTTTGCGAAGATGAGAAATTGGCTGGGTTCAGCTTGGAGCCAGCAGAATCCTCCTGGAAATTTACAGTTCTCAAAACAGGAGGCCAACTCCTCTTTCATTTGTCTCTTGTACTGGAGCTAAATACATATTTCTGACTTGGACGGCCTCACAAGTGAGCCGACATTTTACTGGGAGAGACACAGAGAGCAGACTAATACGCTTTTGTTTAGTGGAAACATAGCGCAGTCCTCTCCTGATAGCTTCACTGCTGTGAATAAAAATGTAATTGTGGATGGATGTTTACTGGTTGGCAGTCTAGCAACTCAGCTGCAGCTCGGTCTACTGACTTTCCGTCGCTCTGGTTAATAACATCAGCTGAAGAGATTGATATCTCGAATGACATACATAGTTTCAGATGTATTTATATGCAAAGGGTGTGACTGAAAATGACATATCCAGTTATTGTTTCTCTAACAATGCAATGACACGAAAATCTGGATTACACAATTAAAGGTGATATTTAGTATATCTAGGTTAACTTATGTACGCCTTTAACCATTCTGATGTAAGTCTGCTGCATCTGAGACGTCTTTGAGGAAGTTAGCTCAGAATAAAAACTGAAAGAGGGAGGAAACAGTTAGACAAAAAAGATAAGTACAATCTGAATCTTTAAAGTTAAACCAGTATATCTCGTTTGTTTCATCCGTTGAAAATGTACAGTTGTGGTTTAAGGCGTAAGTCACTGGTTATGCTCTAATCCGTTTCCCCTACTGTCAGTCTTTATGCAAAGCTAGACTACTTGGCAGCTTGCAGTAGTTTGATATTTACTGGACACGAAAGCGACGCTGACCTTCACTTCAAATCCACGCCAAGACAGAGCATACAAAAATTTGCTAAAAAATGTGGAACTAATCCTTTAACTCTTTGCATGCGCATTGAATTTCACAAACACTCGTGACCAAAATTTGTGTGGTTATCCAAACAACAAAGTACTTATAAAAATGTCTTTGCCCTACACTGGTTACATATTCTTCTTCTAATACACAAAAATGTTTCTTTGGTTATAATAAGGGTGCATTGTGTCTGATACTATGCTAACTTAGTTATAAGACAGTGGTTACCTGGATCAAAGCTGCTTTGCCAACTGAAATAATAAACCTGACAGAATTAGCTTGCTGTTAATGATGGTCTTTTGGCTTTGAGAAGTTTTGCAGGTATAAAATAAACTCCCACAAGGAGGACATTCGGGTGCAACTCCTGCAAGGCGGTCTGACCCACTAGAACAGCATGTACTAAAAGCTAGTAGCATGATACCACTGTCTGTCCAGATGGCCCTGGGGATATTTGGGTTTGAGTATGAACTGCTCACAGTGGTATTGGACACCTCCAGAAAAGACGCTGTCTGTTCTGGTTCTATTCGAGGGGTTAACAAGAGAAGTGAGCTCCTGTGATCCTGAGAAACAGAACGAGACCATGGCATCAACGCAGTGAAGAGAAGCTTAGCTGAAGATGTTAAAAGATGCTTCATTGACACAAAAAAATACTTTATTGCATTACTCCTGCACTCAATGCCAGATAAAGTGTGAGGTCCATCTCTTGTGGATAAGTTCAATGTTTTGAACCTAATGTTTTTGGATGTTGCCTTTAAAGTAGTATCAGTGAATAAACTCCCTGAATTTACTGGGCTGCCATTCAGTGGGCAGAGTCTACGTAGAATATTCCAGTATAGCTGGCTGTCAAAGAGCTGATAACGCACTGGACACCCCACATCACTTTAATACAACCACTTGCCAGTCCGGAACTAAGTTAGCTAAGACAGATCTGACTCTGAACTCTCTATTTGAGTTCGAGTGAAAATTTAGCTACTGCTAGCTGAAGTGTTCCTGTAAATCTGACGCACCGCAAGAATAAGAAGTGTCAGGAAGGAGTCACGTCAGGTCCATTTCCACCTCTCGCACTGTCACTGTCCTCTGCACAATATAACATGGGGATGGTGAATAGCTGGCCTACATTCATAGGCACTGACTCATTAATACGGGCCAGTCCCACAGTGAAAGGCATCCACAATGAGACACAGAGAAGGCAGATGACTGGGCTGCTGGACGGACAGCACAGCCAGCCCTATTAAGTCAACAACGACTATAAGTAATCTCTGCAAATACTTGTTCAAAATGTTTGACAAGCAATGACCCGTGAAGAGTGTGCAATGTCATCTATCCTCACGCCATCTCAATTGTACCTTTAAATTTTGCTGTTTATGCTTACTTTCCTTCAATTTATGGTTACAATTTATGATGAAATATTAGCGTGGGTTACAATATCATTTTTTGCGGGTGTTGTGATTGCAGGTATTAAGAAAGCGTGAAGTCACTTGTCAGATTAGTGTTGATTTTGAGGCAAGAGGTAATCTTGAAAGAAACTGGAAATATGTAACACGCCGGATTTTTTACTGTTCCCCTTTAGTGTCTGACTCTCAGCTGACTCGGTCTGAGCAGACCACTGATCGGTCTCACGGCAGCATTTTGTACTCGGGCTCAGTCGGAGTGGGATAAAGTCCAAAGTAACCCAGGAAGTGAAGAAGATGAGGTTCACCTCGAGACTTCAGAGCAAACCCATGGGTGTGTTACGACATGGGAAGCCAGAAGGCAGCCATGTTTATGCGCCTGTCCCTTTGAACGCGGCTCGAGTGGGTGAGGTCAGGCGGGTGTAAATTAATTAGAAGGCTACTGTTTTTGCTTACATGTGAGCGGACCTTCCCACTAGCATGAGAAACAAAGCATGAAGTGAAATCAACTCTTGCTGCAAGGACTTCCTCCGTGAAAAAAAAAAAACAAACAAACAAAAAAAAAAGCCTTGAGGGAACAGAAACATGTCCTTAACAACACTTTATGATGAGCTTGCTTAATGGAGGTTTTATTTGGGGTATGGTCTGTGTAATTATTCCTATATAGACAATTAAGGCAGGTCATTATTAGCGTTGAACAATATAACTGCTCATTTTATGACCTTTTATGGTGATTAATCTTATGAAGCAACTCTATTTTCCCCAGAAAGACATGGTAAATAAAGCAGAAACCTTTTTTTTAAAAGGCTATTTTCATGTCACACGTGTTTCTGTGTGCCATTTAATAAAGTTTTTAAATCTCCAACAACTTTCCATGCTACCTAGAGTGCTTTTGGTGATGTTAGCATAAAAAAACACAAGTTGCTAGCTTACTTTAAACAACAAAGACTAGTTGTTAGCTCAACTTAACATCCCAGAGCTTCTTTTCTTTTCTTCCAGCTTTTTCTTTTGTATCGTATCATCTCAGACTGCTGTCTGTTCTTGCTCGCTGTCTCCGAGTCCACTGAAACGTGAGAAGTGCCCACATTTGGCCCTGCAGGCTCAGTAAGAGGATGTCATGGCTACCAAGCAACAAGTTTAAAAAAAAAAAAAAAGCAGCGCCTAGCAGCCATTGAACAAGTTGTCTCAAAACTGAAACACTGAAACATTACAGTTCATAGCGGGCTCTTACCTCCAGCAGCTGTTGCTCAGTGAGAAGAAGCGGAGGCTTTTGAACGCATAATAATCCTCCTAATGGATGAAGTTGCACTGTTTTTGGAGCTGGGGCCGAAAACGTCCTTTGTTGAAGGTTTGTTGTGCGGTGGATGTGCGGCGGTGAGGTTTTTTTTTCTCCCCCTTTTCTTCCTCTTCTCCAACTAAAGTCTCCCTCGTTGTGAAACACTACTGACTTTTCTTACAGTTGTTAGTGTTTCCCAGGACAACTCAAAGGGAGGAGTCTGCACGAGGACCGACTATCTCACACAGGCTCCACTTCTTCCACGGGAGTTTCTTCAGGAGGTCACTTTCGGACGAGGGGAGCCACATTAACAGTCGAGAGGCAGGCCTTGAAAACAACTTGAGGGTTTTTAAAAAAAAAAACATATATATATACATTTACAGACAACTTCATGTGAAACTTTGACTGTACTGCACGGCGAGAACGTATCGTGGTCGTAGTTGCTCCTCGGCGTCAGGATGAAGCTAGCGAGATGTTAGTAACATCCTGTAAGCGCTTTTCACAATTAAACACCCTCAAATAGGCTTTACATAAATCCTAAAGCTGGCTGAAACAGGAATTAATATGACAATTTCTTTGTTTTGACTCCTTGTCATTTGACTTATTTTTGTTGTCCCAATTATTCCGGGTTTGCATTTTGTGTCTTAACCTTTAAAAGGACAACAGTTGCTTCAAATCACCACAAGAAGGACAATTTTGGCCGTGTGTGTGTATATATATTCTGTTTTCACAGTGTTTGGTCCTATCAAATATATAGTCAGTGTCCCAACTACATCTTCCAATAGCTGTAGCTGCTAGGTCAACTTGTTTAAACTTTACGATGCTTTTATTTTGAAAGTCAAGCTTCAAGCCACAAAAATGCAGCCAGCAGCTGCTAAGCAGTTGACTGATAGCTTATATTCCACTGGCAACAAAGATAAAAGTGGAAATACATATTTAAAAGTTGTTGTGCATTTAGATCACTTTTATTTTCCAAATACAGGGACCTTTGTTTGTCATCCCGATTCACGCAGGCTTTGCTCTGTTGCAGCCGCAGAACAGTTTCCACCAGCTCTGCACATTTCTCCACAACTGTGACCGTTAACTGCTTTATATCGAGCTCAAAGAGCAACTATAAATCATGTCTTCTTGAAATGCTTTAATATCACTACACAGGGATTAAAATGCATTAACTTGTACACAAGGCTTGTAAATTGTGTCTGTACCAATGTCATAAGAAATGCAATTGCCACTGAGTGTGATACGGGTCACTGTTTACAACATACACATTTTGTGAATTTGTAGGACAAAGTCTTAGTTGCTTTTCCTTTTTCTTTAGCTTGATATTTTATCTTAGAGTGGTTGCTGTTTTGAGCCATGTGATCAGAACTGGATACTACAGCCAGCAGCCATTAAAGAGTGAATCACAGATACTTGCGTTGTGGTGCAAACATCAGGTATGTGTTTGTGGTACACCGAAGGGAGGCTTCATTGCTGTCTCATCTTGACTGCATACACCTTCCAGGCAGAGGGGAAAACAACATCTTGTGGTTTAAACTGCCCTCTGCTGGTACAGAAGGCCTCACTGTGCAGATATGTGGAAGGAGGAACACATTTTGTGCTCTACAATGGTCCAAGGATGCCGTTTGAAATCTTGATCACATAGAGCCATTAGATGTTGGAAAAGGCTGTGGTTTAAATGCTTGTATCTTTTTTCCACCAATTCAATGTTTTCTATACTTCCCGTGTCGAGTGGGAAGAAATTAAAGACAAGACCTTGTGTCATACTCATAAATGGTACAGTGTTCTGAATAACCTTACTTTTCACTATCTTTCTACTGATCTGAAAAGGATCTTTCAATCCAGACAAGGTTTAGCCAGTCAGATTTTTATAAATACAAGTTTCCTTCAGGCATCAACAAACTCAATTAAATGCTGTGTATGACAAATCCAAAAGAGATAATACCAACAGATGTGTTTAAAATACAGCCTTTAACTGCGTCTTTTGTGTGAGGTGAACTCAACAGAGCATTTATTGTGTGGTTACGAAGAAAACATTGGTTTTCAGCTGAGCCTTGCAAGCATGTGAGCCCACACTTCCGGATGAAGTCACTGTTAATAATGTCAGAGTGGCCCGTAAGGCAGGAAAGAGGGACTCTTGATGACGTATTTCCCCCCCCAAAAAAAAACATTTCAGCTTCTACATTTTGACAGCTCAACTAAAACTCCACATTGGCTGCTGGTCACCTATAAGGACAGACTGACCCATCAGTGTCACGCACACATTTCTGAGTAAGTTCAGCAACTCAGAATCCAGGTTTGTGTCTGTTTCACTCCATTCTCGGTGCAGATTATCTGCTGTTAAGGATCACAGCTGTGACTAAAGCATTATTGACAAATCACACCACTCTGCCGCGTTTTTCAAGTAAATGTCTGGTGCCAGAAATGGAAAATCACAATAAATACCCTGTTTTCTCCAACAGTGTGTCTTTGGCTGCAGCACGCAGAACAGCAGCTTACATTAAGCCTGATGGATAGAGTGGTATAAAATGAATATTAGAAAATTTTTAGACTAGAGAAACATTTTCGCAAAACGTTCTGGGACACATTGGTTATTACTTTTCCATTTGTTCCTCAAAAAAAAAAGACATTGCTGCCAATTTCTGAAAAGGTTAAAAGCTTTAATGTCATATGTGCATCAGAACCCAGAAAATTGTTTAAATAGTTAATGCTAAATCTGAAACGTGAAAAGTGATGTTCACGTCGTCAAAGGTACAGTACATATGACGAACTATATTTCTGTCCTTAAAGCGCTCCTCGCTGCAAAACAAGCTTGTATCTGGCACCTCATCAAACACATGCACACAGTGTCACAAACACACCGGGTGCACTCTTTCCATCACTGTATGTGAAATTGAGCCACAGAAAAGTTGTTTTGGAGGCTCAGCAGGCGTCCGGGCCTTCCACCCATCATGAGCGTCTGAGCCGCGTGCTTTGCCTGTCTCCTGCACCTATAACCAGCTGAAGGTTACATAAATGGCAGGTGGTATTGAAAAGCATCCCCATCCGCTGCCATGCTGAGCTGCACTTAGACACATTATTGCAGTCTGAAGGAGGAGTGGAGGGATGTGTGTGTGCGTTTTGTGGGGGTATGACGCAAAGACGTCTGCAGACTGCCGGAACATAAGCGAGACCGGGTAACAAGCATGACACAAAGAAGTACATAGCTGCCTTTGTGCGGCAGTAAAAAGAGGTTTTGTAAGTTGGAGGACTTGGATGGAAGAGATAGTGCTGAAAACCCCCCAGCCAGAGTAAACACTTGGACGGAGAGACAAAAACACACTAGTTGGTAGAGGTGGGAGGAGGTGGGAGAGAGAGAAGGAGCGAGAGGCATATCATTTGGCTGAAGTGCCTTTAGAATAAGCTGTCTCACAGTTCAGTGGAAGGTTTCTTAATTCACCTCTCCTCACTCAGTCCGTGCTTGTTTTTCTCCATTCGAAGCTGCACTGAGTAATGTCTGAAAGGGGTTCGGAAACATTTGATCGAGTCTGGACTTCAATATCCAAATTCAGTATGATTTGTCAATAAACCACAAGCCAACGTCCATACCAGTTATAGTTGAGCTGTCAGAATGCTTTCAACTCTCAGTGCGGCACTTTTTAAACCTGTATTGCAGTCAGCTTTATGTGTTTGTGAAACATGATGGGAGATTTCTCTGGAAGCTTTGATTCGCTCCCACCGTGAATGATTATAAACTGGTGCGAGTGACAGCCCCGAGAGGTACCGAGTTCCTTGCCTCTCGCCTAGCGTCAGCTGGGATAGGCTTATTTATACAACTTTAACGGATGGATCTGACGTAGTTTGCACAGTTGTCAGGAACCACATCGGCTTAAAATTTGGTGTAGGGCAGTTTAAGATAAGATAAGAAAAACCTTTATTCGTCCCACAATGGGGAAATTGCAGTTTGCAACAGCATGCAGAAATGATATAATAATAGATATATAATAATAGATATATTGCACATATTAGGCGTGCTCGTTGTGGAGCCTAACAGCAGCAGGAAGGAAAGACCTTCTGTATCTTTCCTTCACACATCGAGGGTGAAGCAGTCTGTCACTGAAGCTGCTCCTCAGTCCTGTCAGGTCACCATGCAGGGGGTGGGACTCATTGTCCAGCATGGAGGTCACCCACCTCCCTCTCTGAGTCCAAGGGGCAGCCCAGGACAGAGCTGGACTTCCTGATGATCTTATCCAGCTTCTTCCTCTCCCTCTCTGTGATGCCACTGCTCCAGCAGACCACTCCATACAAGATGGCTGATGCCACCACAGAGTCATAGAAGGTCTTCAGGAGTGCCCCTTTCACTCCAAAAGACCTCAGTCTCCTCAGAAGGTAGAGCCTGCTCTGTCCCTTCCTATAGAGTGCATCAGTGTGGTGAGACCAGTCCAATTAATCTTGACCTTGTTCAATGGTCAAGATGCCAACACACTAGGGCACAAGTATAAATACTCACAGGGGTGTAGATCATCCACGTAGGCTCTGTGGTGATCTATGGTGGGAGTATAAACCGAGCTTAATACTCACTCGGCTCTTATCTTTGTTTGCCATTAAAACAGACTCTAGGCATTTAGCTGGTGAAACGGGCGGTGCTTAAAGAGGCACAGAATCGGTGTGGAAGTTCAACCATTTAATCAGGCAGCCACAGGCAGGCAAACTGGAACCAGGAGGGTATAAGCAGAATTCTTGGTTGGGAACGGAAGGCTGTGATGGTTTACATGGAGGCAGGCGGAGCAGGTGATTTGGAGACAGGCAGGGTCAGTACCAGGAAGCCAGACAGAAGAGTGTTGGAAAGTCCTGCATGGCAAAGAACCGAGTGTGGAACTGGTGAATATACGCTGGCCTGATTACAGAGGATGAGCAGCAGCCACGTGCATAGGTGAACGGAGTTGACTGATGAGGTGGGAGTGGCTGGCAGGCAAGAGTCAAGGGGCAGTGTGAACGGAAAATTAATGAAAAAGGGGGATGGGTGACTGAACTGTGATAGCTGGGTGTTAATTCTCTGAGTTTACCACTGTGGCTACGTTTACACGTACAATATCTCATCACTTTGATAGAAATCGTTCCAATTTAACGTTTTTTATAAAGGCTAAATAAAATGATTTACTAAGACATATGTGTTTACGGCCCTGCGATAGACTGGTGACCTGTCCAGGGTGTACCACGCCTCTCACCCGATGACAGCTAGGATAGGCTCCAGCCCCCCCCCCCCCCCCCCCCCCCCCCCCCCCCCGCGACCATTCACAGGACAAGCAGCTACAGAAGATGAATGAATGGATGAATGTGTTTACATGCCCTTAAAAAACATCAATCAGAACAGTACTTTAGACACGTGCAAAGTGGTTCTGCCCACTTTGGACCACAGAAATGAGAAATGTGGAAGAAGAGGAATAATTCTTTCCCCCCTAGCCAAAACGAATTCATCCAATAGAAAAAGATGACCAAGATGGACTAAGATGGACAGCGCTGCCCACAACCTTTCTGACTTTGTTCATCAGCCGACATATCTGTTATGCTGAAGACAGCTCAAATCTCTGGAAAAGGACCCAGGCGCAGGAACCAGGTGTTGAGGCATAAAAACGGGAGTTTAATGAACAAAAGTTAACAAAAGCTGGAGCAGAGACTATAGAGGTTGGGCTGGCGAATACCAAGCTGCACCTGTAGCAAAAATGAGAAGGCAGGCATATTAGCAACAGTTTCTGTCTGACAGCTATTAATGTATTAAGCGCTGCTAAAGCCTGATTAATTCATATTCCTTCGGGGATTGAGCAATAACTGTGGATTGTGGGTGTGTGTTTGTCTTTAGCGTCATATTTTGTATCATATTTTATTACCTTTCATTATATTTTATTGTGTTTAACTTTTGCACTGAATGATTGGACTTAATTTTGTTTTCTATGTTCCATGTAATGACAATAAAGACATTCTGGCTCCATGTTTCTGTTTCTCCCCGCAACTCATCAACTGGCGTTTAGCCCACGTTATGCAAACATGCTCAGAAAGAACGTATTTAGACTGTTCAAACCGAGGTGGTTACATGAGGCACTTTTATTCATATTTGGGCTTTTTATTGCAACGATTTAGGGAATATTGTCCCCTCTCACGTTACGCACAGTCACAAAATGCATTCTGGCGTTCGTTGTTGATATAAGAATGTTGATTAGCTTCAAATTAATTTGAAGGCTAAAACGCCAGATACCCTGACTGTTTCTGATCATTGTTATTTTGGCAAAGCTGACGCACGTTCGGCAGCGAAAGTTCAGACACCGCAAACATCACAACGATCCCCAAAAGCTTCCTCTGGGCTGAAGCTGCCTGTTTTCTTGGCAGCACAGTTCACTCATCTGCCACCCACCATTTGTTACAGCGGAGCCCTTTTACATGCTAACCGTACAGGTACAACAATTCTCAGGGTATTTCATAGCAATTCCCTGTAACTGTCAACTTCAAATTGACTCTGGATGTGTGAGTTTTCCATCAGTTCCTCATTTTCCTCATCTCAGCGTGTAAGAATGTCAAAACGTACCTCAGGATTATCTTGATGCCGTGTGATATAATTGCGCGGATAACAGTATACCAGTCATGCTGCTGTCATTCAGCCGACTGGATTGGGTTACATCCAGCACTGTCTTTCTGTGTGGGAATGAATCTGGCGACATTCTTTGATTTACTGTGTCAACAAATGCCACGAAAAGACCAAAATTGTGTTCCCCGTGTAGCCCGACATAAGGCCTGACGCAGCAGTGCCCAGTGAAAGGTCATAACACAGATCTTGATGACATAAATCAATACCATTTTTATAATTAACGGCATTCACGAACAGTTTCAGTCCCGCGTGTGTCCACGAGACGTCAGCGTCTGCTGCGCTGCGGGTCAGTAAGTCTAGTTGATCCCATCAGCTTGGATTTACTGTCTTTGTGGAGTTTAAACACACCACAGTACAAATCACTGTCACACAAACTCAAACTCTCTCTCTGTGTGTCTGTGCACGCTGTCCTGGAGCCACGCCAGAGAGCGGGTCAGGTGACTAAAGCCGAGCTAACCGCGCCCAACCAGATGAGAGGGATTTGGGGGAGGTCGGGCTCACGCTGCCTCCCACCTCACCTCCGCATCCCACCTCCATTCACCGTAGCCCAGCAGATTAACTCCCTCAGATATCTCCTCTTTAATTAGGAGCAAACAGGGGGTGTGAAGGCGCATGCTAATAATTCAGATGAAGCACAGTTGGGGAAATAAACAGACCTGGCTTTGATTTTATCAGTATGTTTCTAAGCGAGGACATCAGTCTGGTAGTTTGAAGCAGGCTTCATATATCAGAAATACATCAAAATTCATACATTCCCATTTTTACAATGTAGTCGACAGCCATAAAATTAGCATCTCTACTCCATGCACACAAACAATAGCTAGGCGAGAAGGAGAGGGACCGCCGAATGTCATGGATGGAGAGCCACCATTATGAGGAGCCTCCTCTTTAACACTGAGGCCCATTCAGCAGAGGAAAAACAGCTCAGTAGCAGTAATTGTAGCAGCAGTGTTTTGTATGCTGTATTCTTCTCTGCCTTGTTTTCTTAAAGTGATTTTGCGCCCACGTATAGGAGATGAGGCACTTAACCACAGGAAAATGCAGAACTTACAGGAACTGACACTTGAGTAGGAGATGCACAAACCCTGAGGGGCTTATAAGCTATATTTTAGATAAATATGACTGAACACAAGCAACTGCAAAACTGCGTTCATGTCAGACAAGAAAAGAAAAGGAAGTAAATGCATATTATATTTTGTTATTTGCACATCCCTGAAATGGGCTTTAAATCCCTGATCATCGACAAGCAGCTAATTGCTAATTATATCAAAGGTCAGGGGAGAAAAAATATGATCTGGAGTCATCATGGTATTCACATGAGGAAAATAATAAAGCTAAGTAGAACACAGTGGAGTTAGACAATGAATAAAGAGGATGCACGGGATGGGTTTATCACTCTTTCTCAGAATCCTCCCACTGGAAGCTATTCATTTCCTGGATGTTTGCACGAGAAGTCTCCACGATGCATAGCGGGGATTGCTCCTCCTCTTGAGGCACGCCTATAGCAGGCACCGTCAACCGTAATCCCTGTGTGTTCACGAGAGGACAAATCTCTGCAAATGGACGACAGAGACATTACAAAGAGTAGAACAAATTTTCTCTCTTGGGACAACTCACATCTACGCGAGTGCAGCAGAATGCGGCCTCCCGGCGAGCTGCGCAACTTTGCCTCAGTATCATTAACAGTGACCGGAAGGCAGAGCCTGAACACTGGGCCCAGATACTGGATTATTTGTCTGCACGGGCCCAGAAATGTCATGATGGCGTAACGGTGAACTGCAGCGTGTGATTGGTGCACAGTGTCCCTGCATGGATGGGTAAAGGGAGTCACAGGCGGGGCTTGGAGGGTGGGGTTAACTGGAGACTGGTGAAGACAGAGAGTATGGGGGCTAAATTTAGCCAATGGCTCTGCTGGGGTGGAGCTAATCCTCTTTGCCCTCGAATTATCTGGCCTTCGGATTAGAGAGCTTTGCCTCTATGCAAGACATCTACTCTCTGTAATGATGTCCCATAGCGGGCCATACCATGTCCTCCGGTGGGGGTGGGAGAGTGGGCAGACTGACCGCTGTGATGAAAGACAAGTTTGCATGTAGTGCATTTGATGGAGTGTTATTTTATTGTGCAGAGCATCTTGAGAAAACAATCATAGGCTGTATATGGCTGATTTAAAATTCATAATGCGACATAAAAGCTAGTGAGCAAGGGATTGAAACCAATTGCATATGATATAGTCTTTTCCATAGAATTACTTGCGTTAGAAAAATCCAATGAAGAAACTTTTATGTCTGGCAGAATGATCATTTTTATTCCCAGCAAGATCAATTTGAATGTCAAACAATAATTAGCGTAACAGTAAACCTGTGTCTGATACTGTCAAATTATGTTTATATAGCACTTTTATCCACACACTAAGCAGAGCGACGCCATCTAAGTTCATGCAGCTGATGACGACAAGTCCAAGCGGAGGAGGATGCAGAAGGTTATGAATGCTACAAATGTATTTGTCCGACATATTGCTTTAAAGATTATACAATGCTCCAGAAGAATTAAGAAAAACAAAAGTACCTCATTTGCGGCACAAAGGCTGAAGAACGATTACAGATGCATCAACATATGAGCTTGTTACTGTTATAGCTGGCTGAAGGGGAGCTGATCTGTGTCTACAGTAGATACTGTTTCATTTATTATATAAATCAGAGAGTCAGTCAACAGGAAGTTCATTTTTATGTGTCACAAATTACTTTGCTTTGGGCTTTGAACTTTTTAAAAGATGAAAGGTGGCTCCTTGGACTGAAAGACATTCTGCAACTGAACAATACGACAATTAACAATATTAGTTAATCCCTCCAGATCTGCATTTCAGCACTCAGACTGAGTAAAGGTACTTATTCAACTGATGCAGACCCATGCAATGTCTCTAGAAATCTAGAGATTGAATGTCTTGCTCAAACACATTTGGATGAATCAGGCCTTTTACAGTCACATTACAGTAAAGTATAAACATTATCTAGATAAAACAAACTGCATTAAGATGTTTTGGCCGGGAGAGGCTGCAGACAGCTACCGGTGAAAGCCTCTTGAGACCTGCGTAATACATCTATATATTAAAAAGCTTTTTATATTGTATGATATACTATCATTTGCATAAAGCCTGGCATCAATCCACCACACCATCCAACCATAACTGCGGTTCTCTCTATAGCAATGGACCTCTCTTTCCTCATAGTCCATATATTTTCTGTACGTAAACCACAGGAATGATATGTGGTGCAGAAGAGCTGTGATTATCCATCACCCCCGCACTAGGTGCCACTCAGACACATTCATAATCACCTACGCACTCATCCACACCCGAAGAAATAAAACCACCAGCCCTTCCTTCCTGTTTCAAGGGAAGAGGAATATTTCAGCCGCTTTTTTCGCTGACGTGCTCACGCGGTGCGGCTCGGGATAGACGAGCAGCCGCCGCAGCGAGTTAACGTCCCACTCAAGGACACTTTGGCGTACAGTTATTCCAGGGATGTGACCCCCTGCTTATGGGGAAAAAGAAGGCAGAATTCATAGGCAGCCTTTACCCAAACATGGCACGGCTAGTGAAAACCACACAGTCTAGTGTTTAGATGGAGTCTAAAATGTGAACACTCTTCACAGTGATTGCAGACCACTGAAGGCCCACTTTAAGTTTCCATGACAACAAGCATCTGCCCTGCTGAAGTGTCCTTGGGCCAAAAAAACAGAGAAGAAAACATTGAATTTCAAAGGCTGTTGTTCTGACAGCAGACAATAACCTCTGACCTCTTTGTGGAAGATCGCTCGTAGAGATCAACAATATCACAAACGTTTGTGACAACACAGTTTGTGTGCAGCCTGTTGCTATTTAAACCTTTAGGACCGTACCATCAAGCCATAGACGTGGGGGAGACGTTTACTTCCGGGGAGTTTCCTGTAGGGATGAGCCCTGGAGAGGGAGGAGTGGTGTGTGTGTGGCGTTTGTGCGCATGGGGGGGTGGGGAGTGGGGGGGGGGGGTCGCGGGCTTGGATCCTAATCCCTCAGGTTTGGTTGCAGCACGGCCTTGGATAAACTGGCATGTAGGCTTTGGACATTTGAAAATGCTACTTGGACTTTAGCTTCTTTTTTATTATTATTATTATTCGTTTATTTATGTTTGTGCTGCTCACAAGTTATTTTTGTATCACAGGAATGCCAACTCTGGTAAGACAACTTTAATTTTTTCAAACATTTGCTGCTTCATGATATTTTGTGTATTACACTGTCCAAAAAAGGAGTGACGAAGGGGAAATAAGTGAGCTGGAGTTTTATCTGTTGCAACAACATCAAAATGCAGCAACTGTTCTTTTTCTAGCTACCAATCATTTCCATGTATATAACCAAATCCTGATATCTAAATCTAAAGAGATGTTCCAGTCCATGAACACATAGACTAAACAAAATGCAATTTTTTTCTTTTTCAATCTTCTACCTTCAGAAAGATTTCTGTCGTGCTGCACATTCAGGGTATGTCAGATTCTGCAGCTTTTGTACAAACGATGTACAAAGAGGGAGGATACTTTAATACCAGGTTAAATGTCTTCTTACTGTTGGAAGGAATCTGTACAGCATTGTAGGGAGGAACGTGTTGCTGATATTTGCGTCTGACCGGTTAGTAGACAGACTTTCCCCAGAAATATACGCAGGATTGTCCTTTGACCCCTGGAGGTCACTGAAGAAATGAGATAATGAACACTTGACGGTCAAGTTACTCCAACAAACCGACACATGTATCTTGATGCAGTCAAAGAAAATAGTACCTAATTTTGTTTTCCTGTATGTCGGAGTGGTAATCAAAACCTTCGCCTCGTTACTTAGTGCCATCATGGTGGTGCAAAAAAAGGAGAAAAGATTTTCTTGCCATTTTTGTTTCTGGACAAGTATATTTTATTGAGTAGATTAGTATTATTATTATAAGTATAGCAATAAAAATAACTTTGTATTCGCTTTGTTCAGACGTAAGTGCAAACATTACATTTACTTTCCTTGGAGAATAAGCTCTCAGGTTAGATGTCATAGATGTGTTCCAGTTATAGTGAGGCCTTTAAATCAGCTGTCTTGTATAAGTACCGGGTTTGGATTATGTGCACAGATAAAACAAAATGTCAGTGAAAGCAGGCTGAGAAAGAAAGACAAATAGTACGAACTGCCAGTGTGAAGGAGTCACACGCAGGGGTTGATAATGTCACCCCATCCAGACATGTAAAAAAAGAGGAAAAAAATGCACACATAACTTATGCAACTGATGTGGATTCTAGGCTTGATTCATCCAATCTACTGCACATGCAAAAAGGAGAAGGTTAACTTAAATTAAACAAGAGAACTGTTGCTAAATGTCTTAGACTGTGGACCACCGAGCGTCTCCAAAGGTCTCTCTATTGTGTGTCTGTTCAGTTATTCTTCCAAAGTCGATTATCACTACATTAATATGTAACTTTCACACGAGTCTGCGGTTCCGCGGACTCTGTAGAACAAGCAGCGGAGACGGAAGGAGCGGAGACGACAGAGTTTGGCTCAGTAAAACTAATAAATGATCTGAACGGCAAAAGGTCACTTGTGAAATTGAAATAGCTTTCTGTAAATTACACGGTGACCTCTCCGCTTCCTGTTAAACCTCCGACTCACATTGATTTTCTTGATTTCAAAGGAGCTCCCTGACTTTTCAACAACGGGACATTCCCAGAGGAAGGCAGATCATGACCTATTCAAAATCTGCGCGGCCCTAAATGCCAGTTTGACATCTGAATTAGTTTGGGTGTGCGTGTTTTATGGGTGTGAACGCAAACGCGGATCAATACGTTGGAAGAGAAAGGAGAGGGATGAAGGGTAAAAGACAGAGTACGGGCAGCCAAACTGTTATGTAAGCACCAGCTGTGTGCCTAAAGCAGCTGCAGCGGGATGATGAAGGTAGCATCACTTCCCTCGACCAGAAAGAGCATCCCCTTAATATTTCATGTATTATTCATTCCACTAAAAGAAAGGAAAAAAAGATGATTGTGATCCATTCTTGGTACTGCAGTTTCTCTCATTGCCCAAGGCAACAAAACTGATTCATGCCTTCATTTTAACACTGCTGTTGATTTCACAACTACGTATCCAAGAGAAGCAAATACAATTCAGCGCTCCAATCCAGACGCAATAATCCACCTCTGTTATCAGCTACCTCTGTGACTTCCGTGATGAAAAAATAATGTGAGGCAACAAGGGCAAAATGAAAAAAAAAAAAAAATAAAAAATGCAGTCCTAATCTGGATTAAATTATAATATTCGTCATCCCGGCTTCAAACCGGAACAGACCAAGCCAAAGCAAACCGGTCATCGTCGAATGATAAGACTACAATTGTTTCTGGACTGAGCTGTACCTATTTAATGAGTAATACCCGTCTAATGAAAGGGACACCCCAGAATAATTGGATTTTGTGGGAAGATTTGAATGGAACAAAAAAAAAAACATCTTTCAATTTAGAGACATTTCATCCACATAATGAATTTATATTAGGCACTGGCATTGATATTCAAATCAAATCAAATCCTAGATATTAACATCCAATCTCTTCTGGGTATGAAACAGTCCACATGAAACCAAACACTGTATGAATATGATTCATGTGGTGACATTAAAAAAAATGCTCTGATCATAGCAAGACTGTATTGCTAATCTGAATCTGTTGTTTACTTAAATAAAATCCAACTTTTATTTGGAGAGAGAGCGTCATTTTTCCGCTTTGGTGTCGCCAAGCAACCACATCCAGATCATGCCGTCTTTGTTGAGGTATAGATGTCAAATGCAAATACCAGCAGTCACTGTCATAGGCTGAAAAAGTACAAAACAGACACATCTTTTGCTCTTAAACTGAAACTGTGCCACTTTTGAACAAATAAAGCGCAATCTAAGTCGTTACACTGCATGTACAGTATGACTTGGTCTGGTCTGACCAGTAACTTGGTCATGGTGGCTAATGTTAGCTAATTTTAGTAAAATCGTTAGAGCTTTATCAATTATTCTGTAACTTTTACTGTACAGGTTTTACTGTCCTTTTCCTGATGAATGTAGTCCAACAAACTGCCCAGTAAAGCATATAAAAGCATTTCTGATTTGAATGAGACCGGCAACATGACGGCTATATCAAGGTTTTATGAAAGTAGGCAATGGCTCATGAATTGTGCACTTGCTGCTTTTGGCATCAGCTAAACTACAATACGTGATCATTCGTTATCTCTGCATAACAGAGGATCTAGCCTCAGGTTTGCCTGATTTTGCAGGCATATGTGCCTGGCTTCACTGTGCAAGTTATTTAATAACGTCAGTATATATGCGGCAACACATTTCCTACAACTTAATGTAGTTTGTAGTGTTGTTCTCTGCTGTCGTGCCTCCAGCCTCTGGTCAGTGCCGAAATCAAGACGGATCTGAATGTATCACCGTTGTAGCACGGCTATGTGATGGATCAAAATGGCGTCAGAGCGTTTGAGCGGGCAGACGATGAGATTATCTGCTTGTGCAGAAGGACAAGCAGCCTAGAGGGGAGAGTGGCACTCCTGAACTTCTCTCTCCTACCAAATGGCACTTGTCATTCTCACGGAATAATAGCTAGGGCTTATTTCGCAGCCGAAAGTGCTGTACCAAGGGTGATAACACAATAAAAAAAATGATTAAACTGACAGGAGGGAGCTGTGGTAGAGTAACAAAGCACTAGAGATACCCATTTACATAAAGCAAATTGTGGGACAGAGAACCAAACAACAAATAAGTGTCTTGACCTCACGGAATTGCATTATCTATTGTATGAAAATCACATACTTATTATTACATATATATTTTCTCTAAATTTTATCTTGGACTTTGAATTTCCCTTAAGGTTTGTATGAAATAACTGCTGTGAAACCCTTTGAGACTGTAATTGCGACTTGACTTGTCAGCTGTCCCAAAGGGCACTGTTGCGTAGCAATGTCTCGGCTCTACAAGTGCATTCTCCTTTGCTGTTAAGCTGACAGACAGTTTGTGGTGTGCTGTCCTCTCTGTGTTTTAGGTTCAGCATGCCGCACTGTGCAAATCGACGCAGTTGTTGAGGCCTTAAACCTGAGACATAGACTCTCACTACAGAAGACCTGCCGTTTTCTTTTCACAACTGGGATCCAGGAGACTGCTGCAACGCTGAGAGCAACTCACGTCTCTTCGGGAGGATTATGCCATTATAGCTGACAACTTGAGCTTTTCCAGCAAACGACAGCTACAAGGCAAAGTCACTCCTGCCCTTTACGCGCGGCAGGAATCATGGATGACCCCTATCACAACAATGTGAACCAGCAGATGACAGAGGGTGGAGATTACACCTACACCCAAGACGGCGGAGGTCAAGATGGCTACCCTTACCAGACGGACTACCCTCCGCAGGAAGAGGACGCTGCCAGTGATGCCACTGAAGGGGCAGATGAGGATGATCAGATGTACGAGGGGGAGTACCAGGGCGTCCCCCACCCCGACGAGATCAAGGAAGCGCGACGGGCAGCTCGGATGGAGGCCAAGAGGAAAGCCCGTCAGGCTGCCCAACAAGAAGAGGAGGAGGAAAGTCTCCCAGAGCAGTACGAGACCATCATGGAGGACTGTGGCCATGGACGCTTCCAGTGGATGCTCTTCGCCGTGCTAGGCCTGGCACTTATGGCTGATGGTGTGGACGGCTTTGTGGTGGGCTTCGTTCTGCCCAGTGCAGAGAAGGACATGTGCATATCCAATGCTAACAAAGGATTGCTAGGTAAGTGAAAGCCGAGTAAGCTTTAAGGTTGAGTAAGGTGGAAAAATTGAGGTCACCAATGTGAGAGACGTATGTGGTCAAAACATTCATAGACTATTGACATTTCATTCCAAAACGCAAGATAGATTTTACAATTTCCAGCCAAGTTGGCTTCTAAGGATAGAATAGTTAGAAATAGTAGAACAATGCTGGAGGCTAGTGCATTGTTCTTCACCCATGTGCATAGTTTTGTCATACTGCAAAGGTACATCATGATAATTGTGAGGGTCATTGCCCACAAAACAAACAACATGGACCCTGCGGACGTCTCTGAAAGGCTACAGGTTCTTCTCAGAAAAATATAGCAGCTAGTTACAAAATGGGCCGTTGTACCAAATCACTGATTATTCCTGAGGTGTACCAACGCCATGGTATACCCTGGAATGAGTTGTCTTTTTTTCCCAAGTGCACTGAGTGAACATAGGGCTTGATTTCTGTAGCGTTTGGAACAATTTCTCACCAGCAGTTTGACGCCAACTGAATGTCCTTGTCCTCTTTTAATGATGACTTATGATGACATGTCTTCTCTGACCTTCTCTTCAAAAGCATACCCAGTTAACACACCTGCAGTGTGTACAGTCTGTGCAGTCACAAATTTCCCTGTGGACCCTTGAGGCCTCGGATGACAAAAATTACATCAAACTGACTGTTGTGTGAGAAAGGCTTGAACTGGCCTTATGGGTTCCACAGCCGTGCACAGTGGTGCTTTGAGCTAAAGGTTAATATCAGAATGCTTACAATATCAGTTATCAACAATGGTAGTAGGCTAATATCGAGGTATAATGTCTACTTACGTAGGGGGATGTGTGTTTTCTTGTCAGTCTTGTCAGTGCTTATAAAATCTAATGGAAATCCATCCCACAGATTTTGAAATATTTCAAAAAGCGTGAAACTGAGCAACCAACCAACTCACTGTCTCTTCAACTATGCAGCTAGCTTGGCTAAAAAAAAAAAGATTTAGCGGACACATTTCTCCAAAACGGATATATGGCTCTTTGGAAACCTACAAGACTAGCTAATTACAGTCATCTGTCGAAGAGTTCCAGCCTTTACCCAGAGAGGAGGAACTCATCAGTGAAATGATCTGCTGTTGTACTTGGCTGGAACACAATCCCGCATATGTTTGGCTGCGGATGGCACATGGCTGCAGACCACTGCGTCAGACAGAAATATCCCCCCAGTCGCTGGGGCAAATTAGGGGAAAAGGCTTGGATCTTTCCTGGGCAAATACAGAAGTTAAGCACGTAACCAACAGTGTGTGTCGTAATTGAGTATAGGTCCACTGTGTGCAACCAGATTAGCTTCACTGAGCTTTGGCAGTGGCACTACATGTGTCTGGATTTGAGGGCACCACCACGCATCTTAATTGTTTAATTATTTGCAGTTGACAAAGAAATATAGATTAATGGTTAAATATATTTTGCATTCAGAGTTGTGCATTTTTCTGTTCTACCTGTTTCAGTTGCTTGTTTAGTCATTCCCCACAAATTAAATGCCAAAAAATTATACTGTAATTTGTATGCAGTGTAGACCTAGTCTGTTCCGAACTTTCAGGTACAGACAACTAAACTGCAAATTAAAGCCTCTCACCTTATTTCCCAGACCACGTGTGCAGCCAGGCAATGTGGCAGATTGCACATCGCTCATTTCATCTTAACAACAGGCTCCTGGGATGAAGCATTGCGAGAGATTGATGAGGAACCCGGTGGTGATTGTATTCAGTGTGTGTTCCCAGGCTAATATGGAGCATGTTGCAGCAGTCAGAGATCCTGGCGGCCTGCAGCGCCCGGTGCAGAGCTGTCAGATACGCTTCAGGCCTCTGACAGGCTGTGGTAGCAGGAGGAAGGCCTGGCGAAAATGAAATCACAGCGGCTGTTTGTGCAGAGCAGGAGGAGAGCACTGATCATTGGCAGAGAATATGAAGTAGATCTGCAGAATGATCCTATTTGATTCATGCTCATGCTCTGTTCATCAGACACACGGAAGCAGAAATGTGTTTAATCTTAACCTGAGTCTTGGATTGCAGATAGACTCCCAAACCTTTTGTTAAAGACAGGAAGCTTTGTGCACTTACCTTTAATGGCAGTTATATTGTTTAATCAACGGAGTGAAGATATAAGGTGTTAAGTGCAGAAGACACAACGATGGAAACATAAAAGAATCCCACGCATGATATGATTTCAAAGACTGAACTCCTAACTTTCTAGCAGAAAACCAAACAGCTATACGTAGATGCCAGCTAATGCATTTTTCAAATTAAACCTCAGTTGCAATTACAAAGGTCATGCATAAATTATGAGATGGTTTTATGATGCTTGCTCCTTGCTATTAAAATGTTAATCCACAATGTCTTTAGTGCCCTGCATTCATTGCTGTAGTGTTTTTGTTTGTTTTTTGGGGGGACTGCAGTGGTCGGAAATCACGTTGATGCTGTAAGACCTTTCTAGAGAAACTTTGCCATCTGTTAGCTGCTTTGTCTGTGCTTCAAATTGACAGTTGCATGACTTGTAAAATACATCACTCCTGTGAATTCATTAGTTTTTGTGTGAATCCTACCTAACTTTTTTTCTAAATCAGGTTTAAAACTTGAATAGACACGACTTAGGAAGATTTCAGTGACGTGTAAATGAGTTTCTAGAAAACCTAGTTGCTACTGCATGGGTGGCGCTGTCCAAAAGAACAATAATTAGATACAGTAGATAGACATGAAGTGGTTGTGGCATTTAAAACTGTGCCAAAAAGACGGAAACTGTTACAGAGATTTATTAAATGTAAATACCAATGGTTTATCAGTGTATGAATGACATTTGTTTGTGCGTCATTCATTGAAGTATGTGTGTTTCAAAGAGAAAGTTCCATATGCTGCTTTCGCCATCTAGAAGTCCCTGGAGTTACAGTTAGCAAGCTGATAACCACGTGGAAATGCAAAGGCATAATGAAAGGATGAGGTCGTTAGGAAAATCATAGTTATAAAATCTAGCATCACATCAGGGTGCATTTGAAACTGGGCTAGAAGCTAGATTTGAACTTTAATCCACTTGACACTGTTAGAGGGAATAGCAGAGCCGTCAAACGTACCAAATCATAACATTAAGATTCTTCGTTGCTAGCAAGCAAAAAACACTGTCTGGTGCTGATTGTTATGCTACGTACAAGAAAGCTAATGCTACAAAATTACAACATTTTTACAGTAGCAACAACATTAGCAGCCTGCTAATACAGTAGCCTGCTACTCAAGCAACAAAAACATATGCTGTGGTATAGTCTAGGTCTGGCCTATTAGCATATTAGTAACATTAGCTACATCTTACGTTAGCATCTTATGATTTACTTGAGAATTTAAACAATATTAGTGACATTTTACAACAGCATAGCCATTGTAATGTGTGAAATAAATAGAAAGAGACAAAATTTATATGTATTCGTACAGAAAAAACTGAGGTCTTTTATAATTTAGCACACAGGGTTAGCACATCCTCACTCAGTACATATGGTCCCTATATTTGGCAAGCATGTCTAGATCCACTATATATTCCTCCAGATTTGATAAACGCACATGCAGTGCTCTCACTTTTAATAAGGAAGGAAAAAGATAATTTCTCCTTTCTCTTACAGTAATTCAATGTCTTTGCTGTGCTCAAGGACACTTTGCAGGCTTGTTGCTGCAGAGACCTTCACCTGAAGGACAGCCTTTCCACTCACAAGGCCATCCTGTCAACCTGTCCATGCACATACTCTATCTAAGACACAGGCTACGCTTTGCCTTAAGAAACAACTTGGCTAGAAGATATTAGGTGACATGATAGCTTTTACTCATTGTGTCCAGGTGCTCTGAGCTGTCTCTGGTTGAATGGGACGTGCAACTCACTGTGTGCAACACCGGAGCATTAGGACAATCTAGTAATCCGCAGGGAAGGTGCACACGATGGCTCCACGTGCCGTTAAGCTTCTTAGTCCGTCTGTAATTAGGGCTGTGTAGTAAAAACACAGAGCAGGCGGCGAGTATGTGTCTAAAGGTTTAAACATCACGATGGATAGGACGGCTATGGTTCTAGTCTTGACGTAGACAAGAGATACAACTGTTGATTTGCAGCTCAAGAGCTGTTCAAAATCCACCAAAACAAAACCACCCAGAAATTTATGAATGGTATTTTGTAATTACTTTAACCAGGTACAAAAAGTAATGCAGTCAAAGCAGAAGTCATACAGCAACAAACCGCAGCCGCCAACCACCACAGCTACACGCATCTGGCTGTTATTATTATATATTCTGTTTGATGGCATCATGCACACACAAAGCAGCACAAGCAGTACACATTCACTCACAAACACTGTATTGGGAAGACTGAAAGATCAGAGATCTACATTAAAAAAGTATTGAGAAAAAATGCCCAAACGGTCCCAAATCAACTCAAATTTTGTTCATGCGAAAATAAAAATAAAACCCCAGAGACATAAAAACAAAGTGTGTTCCTCTGCACAGCAACAGGCAGCACAGTTGGTCACTGTGCTCCTTTACAAGAAAAAGAAATGGCAGTCTAGACCACCTGCCTGCTGAATGCTGACACAGGCTCCACACTGCTGTGACTCAGAGTGGGAATCTGCAGTGATAAAGCATATAATCAAAGTAACAATGAAATGTCACAGACAGCCCAGACACAGCAAAGACAACAGGAGCAGGAATTCTCTCATGTGTACAAAGGTGAAAGCAGGTTTAAAAATATGTATACTTCTTGCAGCAGGAAGCGGGATGATGTGTCTGGTCGTTTGTGTCCATACCAGGGTAAAGGGAGCCCCCTTGTGGAAACCATACATTTTGTTCCTCTTTTTTTTTAATATATCTGAAGTGGGCATGCATTTGTATGCAGACATCTGTAGAGCCATCGTGGTGAGTGTCAGGTCAAGTGCCACCAAGCTTTATTTACAGCGTTACTCTGTGTGTGTATGTTTGCAGGTCTGCTGGTGTATGTGGCCATGATGGTGGGCGCACTGGTGTGGGGCGGCCTGTGTGATAAAATGGGCAGGAGGAAGTGTCTAATCTACGTCCTGACCATCGACCTGGTCTTCTCCTTCCTGTCCTGTTTCGCTCAGGGCTACGGCTTCTTCCTCTTCTTCAGGTTCTGCTCCGGCTTTGGGTGAGACGTGTTTTTTTTTTGTGTGTTATTATTATTTTTTTTTTCCATTCACATTTGCATCTGCTCTGCAGGCTTTTCATAATGGCTGACCTTTTCCATAAATAATCTGGTTGCCAGAAACAGGCTTCAAAATAAGATACCTGACATTTAAGTAAAATAAGTAACAAGTAGCACTTGCATTAAAACGCACTGTGGTCTTTTGGGAACAGTGTGGAGGAGAGCGTGGACGTGATTCGACAGCAGTGGGCTCCCGTGTTTGTTTATATTCCTCATTAATATAACTCGTACACATTTTATTGTTAAGGCTGACATTTACAGTCATCTTAAAATTAGTCTGACTGATCCTAGGAAGGCTATATTTACTTTACTGCTACACATAAACCATAGAATACAAATCCTAAAGGTTGACATTCTGTGGTATTAACTTTAATTTATCCTGCTGATGGGTGCTTCATTACAGAGAGCATGTTTTAGGTTGATAATTTAATTTAATTGTTATCCTATATGGAAAACAAGCTGACCTCTAAGGCTGTCTAACTGCGTGTTGCACACAAGAAGACTCCTGTTTATTTACTCCAACAGAGCATTTCTTTATTACACTAATTAAAGCAGGTGAACAATGTTCTTTACGTGCTTTTCATTTCACTTTTATTGCTCTGTTCATGCTGTCGCCAGCACCTTACAGTGAGGCTAATGCCGTGCGCTGATTGATTTTGCAACTTTCAAAGACCCATTTCTTCTGATAATGGTCGCGGCTCGAGTTCAGCCAGACCCGGGATATTGATGTTTGAGCTTTTTGTTAAGCTGAAAAATACAAGGTCGCCGAAATAAAATGGTCAGCTGTTGCTGACTCACGCTGATAATGAGCCCCGCGTTAGTCGTTAACAGACACAACTGCAGAGGGACTGCACAGATTCTTCACGGGATGCAACAGCAGGTAGCGAGCGCACCCCTGTGTAAGAAGGTTTGTCATGGTCATAAAAACTAAATCATCCTGGCACTGATGTTAACTGATTGGACTTTGTAAGTTGTTTTCCGAGTGTTTCAACCAGATTTGAATAGGAAAATGCCATCAAGTTTGCTTTAGAATACAACACTGATGCAGTTGACCATCACTACTGCCAAAACCTGCCCAAGGCTCAAGCCATAGATCAGTCCCTCTCATGAAGATCTGAGTCATATTCCCCTCTGACCAAATCCGCGACTGATCTCTGGTCTTGTTGGACTTGGCTTCGTACTGAACACTGAGAGCCAGCTGAACAAACTGATCTCCCAAAAAAAACAGTCTATGAAGTATTCATCTGCCAACAGTGATCACTTTGTTGTCATATACCAAGATACATTCAATTAATTAACAGAATTTAAAACTGTCATCGTTACATCTAGATTTCCCACCTTTAAAATAATGTTTTATGCCGGTTTTCAAATGCAGATTTTCCTGAATGTGGGTGTTAATTTGCAGGTTTTTGATTCCTGCTTCAAAGGCAGACAAAGTCATGGTTGCATTTCAGAAGTAAAGGCCTGGAAACTCTACGATAAAGCTGTTTTAGTTGGTTCTGCTTGCTATTAACCTCACCGTGTATTTGTTACAAATACGTAGCATACAGTTTAAAGTAATGACAGATTTAGGTTTCTCAAAATCTTGACAAGTATACCCACATGGATGTCAGCGGTAACTGGAAACATACAGGATGATGGACAATATAAAAGTGTTGGCTGAGTAAAAAGATGAGCATGATGTTGTGTGATTCCTCCTCAAGAATTGGTGGCGCCATCCCGATTGTGTACACCTACTTTGCCGAGTTCCTGCAGATGGATAAACGGGGAGAACATCTGAGTTGGCTCTGCATGTTCTGGATGCTGGGAGGCCTGTACGCCTCCTTCACAGCCTGGGGCATCATCCCCCACTACGGTAACACACATGAAATATACTGTACACTACCTCAGAATGAAGAGACGCTGATCATTTCACTTTTAATTGAATTTTAATTCATTTTTGAACATTTTTCGTTTCAGTCTATATGACGTGACTAAATAAATTTGAGCTTGCTAATATGAATCATTTTGAAAAGTCATCGCAGGAGCTGAGGCCTTAATTAATTCATTACTCACATTAATACAGCTGAACATCTTGCCAGCATCCCTGAAGTAGCTCTGAAGCAGGTTGCCTGCATGTAATTTGACTTTCAGGGATTTAATAGCATATTTAAAACATATTTTGTACAAAGATGCATTTGCTGCTCTTCAGCAATTTTGCAAATTACGGCGTGCAACCCAGAAAGAGTTTAATTATTAACATGTTCTTTACTGGGTGGGTTTTTTTTAGGCTGGGGGTTCGCCATCGGTACAGAGATCCAGATGCACAGTTGGAGGCTGTTTATCCTGGTGTGTCTCTTCCCTGTGCTGGCTGCCCTCATCGGAGTCGTTTTCATGCCGGAGAGCCCACGTTTCCTACTGGAGGTCAGATACTGGAACCAGTTTACCCTGTTTTAAAAGTCTCTCGGTTGAAAACTAGGAGCTATAAGTGTATCACCCTCATATTGATTGTCAGGGTACAGTATTAAACATCAAGCTGTGATTGGTTAAGAATGCTGAGTCACCGGCCACCACAGCAACATCCCACTGCAGTGCAAAGGTAGCGAAGAGCTGCTAAGGCATCACCAGAACAGCACCCCCCGTGTTTCCCATCCAGGACATTGTCAGACCTTTAACCACATGTGGTATTGTATTTGTATGTTACTGCTGCAACACTCCCCCAATTTATCACACACTACCCTCTCTGATAAGAAGCTAATGGGAACATTGGTACTCAGCTGTGTGTCCGGACGCAGAATACGTGGGAAAGTTTCAGAATTCAAACTGAAGCATCTTCTTACATATGCAGCTGCTGTCCTTTTCTTCTACGCATCAAAACCCCTTTACAGTCTTGAAACAGCGACATTCAGAGATTTGGATATGTGTATTTCAGAACGCCCGACACGACGAGGCGTGGATGATCCTGCGACAGGTTCACGACACCAACTGGAAAGCCAAGGGGGAGCCAGAGAGAGTGTTCACTGTAAGCCTGTTTTATTCACAACAACACTGACGTTTCGCACAATCACTAAACTGCGAATTCACCGGGTTTACTGACAACAGAAATGCAGCTACAGGTTCTCACATCTGATATTCAGATATGAGCAGGTGGGACGCAGCAGGTTTTACTTCTCTTTGCCAGGATTAATCATCAAAGAGTGGCTTAAGATCATGAGTGCTGCCTTTAAAAATGTGATTGTCAGCTTAAATCAGGGCAAACATTAAAAAGACAAAAACTGGCAACATTAAAAATTCAACATCTTAGAGAGGTCATTATTAAATAAATAATGAATGATGATGTATAAAACAATAGATGTAGGCTTTAATTATGAATAAAAGTGAAATGAGTAGATTCTTATTTCCCCAAGTGTATTTTTTCTGTCTTTTCTTTTTATGTTTCTTTTTGGATTTCATTATGTAAATGAGGGGAACCGTCATTCAAAGTCATGTCATGGAGTCAACTCTTCTCCTATTAGGGGATCTAAGTTCAACATCAGGAATAGCAACTGATAAGTAATGCACAGAATTAAATGGACAAGTAAAAATTTATGCAAAAATAACCACATGCAGAAGAAAAAATGTACAGTATGTACAGTATTTAAATTATTACAAATAATAATAACAATAAAAATACTGAAGATTATTATGAAGTTGAACATGGTGATAATGAATGTGTTCTCTCTGTGTAGGTGACCAACATTAAGACTCCTCAAACCCAGGATGATGAGTTCATAGAGATCCAGAGCGACACCGGAACTGCCTTCCAGCGCTGGACTGTCCGACATGTGACCATGCTGCAGCAGGTCCATAAATCACTCTTATTCTGCAAACAACAGTAAACAGAGCAGATTGGGTAGATCCACAATTTTGCTTTGTACTTGTTGCCTTTTCCTGCAGACTGTCTTGACTGTCTCTCTGTTTATTCCTCCTTCCTGCAGGTGATGGCCAACGTGATGTCTCTATCAGCTCCAGAGCTCAGGCTCCAGGGCCTCTTCCTGGTTATCGTCTGGTTCTGCTTGGCATTCAGGTAACACCACGCTTTTAACTTCCACAGAAACTTCAAGGGTTGAGGGTTCAAGTCCCACCGGAGTCGCTATTAATGCACAGAATAAATTTCTCGCTTCTTTGTGGATATAAACAAGGCAAATAAAGTGGATATGATTTCAATGTAAGAATGAATTTCTCTGTCTATCAGCTACCATGGGCTGGGAGTGTGGTTCCCCGACATGATCAAGTACATGCAGTATGAGGAGTACGAGTCCAAGGTCCGAGTGTTCCACCGAGAACGCGTGGAGCGCTTCCACTTTAACTTCTCTCTGGTCAACCAGATCCACAGAGAGGGAGAGTACATCCATGACAAGTATGTCTCCTGAACAGTGCAAACCCGTGTGTTCATGTCATTTGTGGATCTTTAAAGCCAAGCAGTTAATGCAAATTCACGTCCTTTCTATCTTTCAGGTTTGCAAACATTGAAATTAAATCAGTCAAGTTCGAGGACTCTCTGTTTGAGAATTGTTACTTTGAGGACGTGAAATCGACCAACACCTTCTTTGAGAACTGCACGATCAAAAACACCGTCTTCTATAACACAGGTATCGTAGCTGCTGTAAAAACTAATCTAGCACTTACAGGAAATAATGTTTTAGGCCTTTTACGATCCTCTGTCCTCTCGCTCCAGACCTCTGGCAGGAAAAGTTCAAAGACTGTCGAATGGAGAACGCTACCTTCCTCCACCCGAAGAAAGGCTGCCACCTGAACTTCCAGGAGGAGAACGACATCGTCATCTACCTGGTCAGCTTCCTGGGCAGTTTGGCGGTGCTGCCGGGCAACATCGTCTCGGCGCTGTTCATGGACAAGATAGGAAGAATCCGAATAATAGGTGAGGTTAGAAGAAAGTGTAAATACATACAGCACAGCAGCACGGAGAAGATTTGAAGGCTTGTGTGTAGATTTCGCCAAACTTGTTTCATCATCATCCATTTTTCCAGGTGGTTCCATGCTGGCATCGTCGGCCTGCACTTTCCTGCTGCTGCTAAGCTTCAGTCAAGGGGCTGTAATATGTTGGCAGTGTCTCTTCTACGCCGTCAGTGTGGCAGCGTGGAATGGACTCGAGGTCATTTCTGTGGAGCTCTACCCCTCCGCTAAAAGGTACCGGCCAGCTCTATCCCATTATTGGTTTGAGCTGCCTCAATTCTAACCCTGTCTTAAAATAGTGTTGGGCCGTTCACTAAAGCCCAGACTATCACATTTAGCACATGCACATGTTCAGTGACAGCTTAACCAGTTGTAACTAGGCGCAGCAGGCCTGTCAAGGTGCTCCACCGGTTAAAGTGGTGTGTATCTGACAGTGGTAAGAGATCTTTTTATTTTTCAACGAAAGAACAAACAAAAAAAAAGAACAAGGAGTGGTCTAAACCATGTTTCAGTTGGTTGTAATGTGGGCTGCCAGCACTGAAACACCCAGCGAAGGCCTGTTCATTTGGCCGACCACGTTATTACGTTGGGAAACAGGCTATGCCATAAAAAGCCACATTCAGGACCGAAGCATCCAGTGTGTGGGAGCCAAGATTACTAATAACGTAAGAATCTCACTCCAGCAGTTCCAGCCAAACTCATTCCCTAAGATGACGTTTGTTAAACGGGCTTTTTCCACTTGTAAAAGAGAAACCCACTGTCGGAATATATGAACGCTAGCACGTGTGTTTTTAAGTGTTTGCCTTCAGTTTGCATCCGTATGAGTTTAACACACAGGAACAATGGTATTTGCACATATTTAGTTGCACATTTATACGTAGGCTCTTGTTTTAAATGAGCCAAATGTCCAATCAATTCACAGAGCTGTCGACTAGCTAACACCTGCTAACTGCTAGCTGCTAGCCACAATTCAGCTGATCTGCCAGCTATAAACTGAGACTATTTGTGAAAATTAAGAACAACTTTCAAAGGGGAAAGCCTGACAAGCAAGCATAAGATGGGCATGTTACATTTACTCACTTAAATACCTCTGTCAAAAACTATATGCCCCTTTGAACTCTGCCCTGTTTCGTGCCAATATCTACAACGTATAAGCGACAATTCTGCCTCTGATCCTTCTCTGTGTTTTTGACTCTGCAGAGGGACCGCGTTCGGCATCCTGAATGGGATCTGCAAGTTCGCGGCCATCGTCGCCAGCTTCATCTTTGCAGCCTTCATCGGCGTCACAAAGATCATCCCCATCTTCCTGGCCTTCGCCGCCCTGGTCTGCGGCGGTCTGCTGGCTCTCAAGCTGCCCGAGACTCGGGAGAAGATACTCTCTTGAAAAGGCCAAACTCCTGCAGCCTCCCGGGCCCCCAGACACAGTATAACCATAAGGGAAACATGTTGTGAGGGATGTTTCGGAGGAAGAAAGGCCGCGTTGTGTTAAAGAGTCTGTCATGGTTATATGATTAAAAGCGTTGATAATCTGTCTGGTTGCCTACATGAACCTGTGGTTGCTTCCTGTTCCTTCTGCAAGCTCCTCAGGCCGGCCAGCATTTCTGTGACATTATATAAAACTAGTCTTTGTCATCCTCTGCCCCGTCCCATCCTCTATTCACAAACAGCGTAGCAGCATTTGTTTTGTTTGAGGTTTGTGTAAAAGATTAAATATGAGATGAAATTGTGTCTGTACTTGAAAGGTGATGTAGTTCATGTTACCATGTTGTGCTTTGATTTCATTCCCTCTTGGAGAAAAGAGAGAGGACTTCTAGTGATAACTTGAATTGGGTTAGAATCCTGTTGTATTCACTGCCGAGGCTCAGCAGCGATATTATTACTGCTGCTGTTGTTGTTCAGAGAAAACACCTCTATTGTTCACCCAGTCTTTATTTGTTCTGCCCTGTCCTGTGGTGTCTGTAGTCTTCTTAATTTGTTGCTCAGTTTGTTCTCTCTTCTTATAAACCAGGGCCGATCATTCATTAAGTGTAGGAGATTTTCTTTCTTTCTTTCTTTCTTTCTTTTTTTTTTTTAAATTGAATCCACTCCAGTTCATTTCTCACAACTGATCCAAATCCAACCCAGCTGGATTTTCCTCCTTGTTTGTCGTCTTGTCATCGACTCTGAGGCGTCATGTGTGTCCTCAGCGATAGATCTGTGTTTAGTAGGTGGTGAAAATGTAGAATCAGAGTCTTGTCTGTCACTTTTTGCCATGTCAAAGTGTAAGGAACTGATGTTTCGTCTGTTTTTCCGTTGTTTTTTTTTTTAAGTGAATGAAACAAAACTGTGAGATTAGATGTTTTGATATGATGCTCTCCTTTCAACGCTGTGATGAAGAACTGATTTGCAGAACCTGCTGCATCTCTGGCAACATGTGTCAAGATTTCCAAGGAGCATGACTGAGCCGTGTGTGCGTGATTGTTGTCCACAGGTCTGTGAATTTAGTGAAACACGACAGTCCGACTACCAACGCTGTATTTGTTGTTGTACATATAGAACTGTGTATATTAGCTGTAACATAATAGCTGCATCACGACTTGAATAAAGCAGAGGGCTCGTGGTCCGGTTTCCTGGTTAATGACGGACGCAATAAAACAAGTTTTGAGGTCAAATCTGATATGACTTTGAATGCCATATCAGTGCCACTCTAACTGTATAACTCACAGCCAGTGAAGGAAGCATAACAGGGCTGAGACTGGTTAGAGAGGACGGTCTCAGCGGAATTAGAATCGGACATTACATACCTCCAGAGCACATTCTCTTTTGGAGGTTTATGGCAGCGGCAGTGTGCCTTCCCAGCACATTAAACCATTGTTTTATATGCATAGCCTTAATGCGTCAATCAAAATGTTGTTCATATACACACCGCTGTTACATGAACCTCAGAACAGAATGAATACCATCGCCCACACTCTCTGTTTATACTCCATTTTGAATTGTTTTCTGATTTTCTAAAACCTAGATTTTCTGCAAAATTATTACCAATTACAAGTGTTTGTTTGACCCGATCTGCTTTTGACTGGATTGCCCTGCGAACATGAACAGAACCAATACAATACCGTATCAAGTGCTCCCTGAATCAGAAGGAAATGCAGGTGGGAAAGCACCCTAATCTAAAGTCTGAGTACAGTGCAGCCCTATACTGTACTCAGACCTGTAGCTGTATGTATGCTGTATGTTGAAATTTAATTTACTCACTTTACGTCTAGCCTTTCTGTCATTTTGAATCCGCTTTACTGCAGCTGCTCGTTTCTTTTCCAGGGCTAACTCACTGACACACTCCTGCAGTGTTACTGACACCTACTGGCCTGAGAGGAGCAGGTTGTTTGTCTTTTTGACTGCGAAGGGAACGTATACCAAAGTCTGAACCTTTTAGTTCTTTTAAAAAAAGTCCCTGTGAGTAATATTTCCATGTGCGTTGGGTGGAAACGTGGCTATGGCTGCTGCATTAAAGCAGAATTAAAAGTGAAGTGGTTTAAGCAGAAAGCGTTTTTGCTCCGTGTTACGACGCAGCTCGCTAGGGGTACAGGGATGTAACATGAACGAACCAGGTGTGAAACAGGTTCATTTGGTTGGTTATCGTTTAATGTACAATGATTCAAAAAGTAAAAGAAAACACATATACAAAGAGGAACAGAAGTGGGCAATGGATGCTACTCAAGAGAAATGAAAACAAGAACAAAGGAAGAAGTTCACCTAAGTTTAAATACAATGAATCTCTCAAAAACAAACCAAAGCAGATGGGAGTAGCACACCTAAACCTAGTGTCACAGACAGATTTCTTCTTAGTGAATGCAGTATATGAAATCAAAACAGAACTCAAAACTAGCCTCTGCTCCAAAAACGAGATAATCCTAATCTTTCTAAACAGAACAAACGTATCTCAAAAGCTCTACACTAAACAGGCAACTAACAACAGTTTTCACCAACTGACACCGAGGAAAACTGTTCCTCTATCTCTACACACAGCTGCATCGAATGCCTGTAGAACGATGCTTTTAAACCAGGTCCCTGATGGAGACGGTCCTTGGATTGGTGGAATTGATGAGATGAAGGCGGATCAGGGAGGAACCAGGAAGTTGAAGCTGTCCAGTTAAAACAGATTAAACACAGAGACAGAAACACACAGAAATACTTTCACAATCCAATAACGGGCTTTAATTGACAACATGCAGTATGGCTAGTTGCTAAATTAGGCATTAATGAATGACTTAGCTAATTCCAAGTTCCATGTTGATCCAAGTTCGTAAAAGTACTCCAACTCAAACACGATTAAGAGACATAAAAAATTTGTACCAGGGCAGTCAAGCCTATTTCTTGGCCTTGTCACGTTCTTGGCAAGAAACCAAATAAGTGCACGGTTGTTTGATGAGATTTAACAGCTTACCACAAACATGCAATGTATGAAATAAAATGGATGTCATGAATTTTCACGGTGGTCTTTAGGAGATGGTTGACACTAGTTTTTAAGGCTTAAGAGAAGAATTCCTAAATATAACTAAACTAAATATTTATGTCCTGAACAATGAAAAATGTTTAAATGAGTTTCTGGATATTAGGACAAGCACAGTCTTAAGGCAAAAGCTCTGATATGATATTTTTGTTTTGTTCAGTGCGGAAAGAATAACAATAAAAAATGCGTTTATGTGTCTTTATGTATCGTTTGGTCATTGCTGCCACTACTGCATATTTTTTATACAGCAATATATATTTATAATATTAAATAACTTAAATATCTTTCATATCTGTTTCTATGTAATAATGCTACAGGATAAATAAAGTATCTATCTATCTATCTATCTATCTATCTATCTATCTATCTATCTATCTATCTATCTGTGCGACAAATCTAAATTTTCATTCTCAGTGCAAACAGTGTTGACCTCAGACTGTTCTCTTCTGGGCCTGGTATCAGGGAGCGGGAGCTGAACATAACCGTTCCCATGTCAGGGGCAGCTGCAAGATGGAGGGGAGCTTGTAAAAACATGGCAGCACACAAGTGTGAGCAAGCGCCAGTAGTAGGAGGATGTGTTTACTCTGGCTGAGGTGTGAAAGACAACTCTGCTGATGTGTCCACCAGGCTTATCAGGCTGTCAGATGCCTCTGTAGAGCAGTGAAATGTTTTCTCGGGAATTAGAGTTTAAATCTTTAAATCTTTATTTGAGGTGCGATTCGGCCCAGTCAGATTAATGCAGGATAGGTTTCTACCGTTCAAGGAAGGGGCTCAGGGCGAGCATTCCTGTCAGTCATCAAGTTCAGCTTCCTGCTTTGAGAAGACAATCACCGTAATTACGTAGCAAATTAATGTTTAATATGCTGTTTGGTTGTGTTTATATTTGATGAAGCTCTGTGTTTGTCACTCTCCTACAATTATGATGAAATTTACTGTCCACCTCTGGCTGACCCCTCCAGTACCAGCAATGTTTCACACCTAGGGTGCAAAATGTGTCCCCCTCACCTGCCACCTCACCCACTGACGTGCACGCACACACACACACATGAGCATGCACTACACACACACACACACACAGTGACAACATACCTGACATTACCACACACATCTGAGATAAATAAGACTAAAGTGATACTGCATTACAAGACATAGATGTTGCCTTATTTGGTTTATGGTCTGTGCTCAGTGGCTAAATCAGACGCCTGGGTCCCTGGTTACTCAGCAGTCTTGCTTGTTATCTTCACAGATGTTCTCCTTCTAATAATGTGACCTCTGAGCTGACCTATGAGGTTTTTTAGACTCGCAACAACTGCGGGCGCTGCAGTAAGACCAGAATATTAACCAAGGCAACGTATTCTAACACATTATTCCCGTGTAGGTCTAAGAGCCTGTCTTCAGTGTCTGTGAGGGTTTTCTCATCCTCGCTGCTCCGAGATCAAGGCTGGCTTGTGGAGGGGTCGCAGGAAATATTTTACGCCACTTATTGCACGCATCATAATCTGTTTGGATGACCCTACATGAGCTGCTTCAAGGCTAACGCACTGAACCAAGTCAGCTTCTGTTGGGGCTAAAGACTACAAGTTTAAAAACCAGAGCGGACATATTGGCGAAAAAGACGGACGTCAACATAGGAAGGCTGAATGAGGGTCAAGGCCACATGAGCCACTTGCGTTATAAGCCTTATGCTACATTTGATGGCAACAGAGAGCACTGATTTCTGAGTATCAAAGAAACCACCACCAGAAGTCAGATTTCCCACTTGTATTACTCAAACATCATAGCCTACCGCTGCACGTTTTTAAAGTAAATTACATGTCTGTTGGTACGTGTTTAATATTCGTAGAAAAGTAGCCAATCAAACCATAATTTCAAGTTCCAACTTCCCATTTGAGGGATATTTAGAGTGCAACACAAATATCCAGACCAAACTGTCTAATAGGCGGTTTAGACTTCTGTGGGAAATTAATTCAAGAAGCTATGGAGACAGCGCAGACCCTAGCGCCGTAACTGACGCGCACCTCGCCAGAAATGTAACTAAGCGCCACATGCGACGCAGACCGCAAGAGCTGTGATTGGTTTGCTTGGTAGTAGCGTGTTGCTTGCGGCTGCTTCTCCATCTCTGCAATTTTCGAATTGATTGTTTAGGATCAATAAAGATGGAAACACATCGAGGAAAGGTTAACTGAGGAACATTTGTCGCCATTGTTGAAAGTGAAGACACATGTAGAAACAAAAATTAACCCGAATGGCAAAAAAGACGGCGCCCACTAGTGTTTGGGTGGCGCTGTTACAGAGCGAGCCAGACTGATGAGCGCACAGGTATAAATGGCTCGCATACGTATGTTACGGGGTCTATGTCCCACAGTACTCTAAAAGAGCCTTAAGGTTGAGCTGCATTGTGGGTAATGCAGGTGACATCTCTAGTTTTGATGCTTCGATTTAGATTTTTACGTTTTTCTTCAAGCTATACTGTGCGTTGTTTCACTTTGAAGGACACAAAAATCTATCTAGCCTTGAGAGAATATAAACCCTTTCATTGTCTCCACAAGAATAGTCCTTCCAAACTTCCAAACGGTTTCTGCTCAACTTGAGTTCATCTACGGTGGGATATCAGAAAACTCATCAAATCCATCGTAATCCCAAGATTACTGTGCCTTCCCTATCTGGCCACACCGAGGCTTTCAGTGGGTTTCCTCTTACCGCTGCTGCTGAAACGAGCTCCAGCGAGAGGATGTGGAAGCGGCTCATGTCTTATGCAATTACAGTTTGTAATATTTTCCTTTACCCCATATTCACACATTCACTCTTACAATGCATCAATAGATAAGTGGTACCTTTACTGATCACCTGTAGGAGGAATTCAGGGGGACACAGAACCATTAGAATAAAATACAGAAGAAAAAATGGTAAAATCTGTACATTCAATTTGAAAACGCATAGTATCTGTAAATTGTGCAGTGACTATAGATAACAGTTTCTATGTAAGTACGACCCTGTGCAATCCGTTTATAATAAATACTGTATAGTATCCACGGTAAAAAAAAATGTGCAGCACGGCTGACAAGAGAGCAGTGTATATACTGGGGATTAGATACAGTTTACTTAACGAGGCACAACTTCTCCAAGTGCTTTAAACTATGTCTAGCTGGATTCTTCCCTGCAGAGGGAGCACGCTGAGGTCGTGGTGAGGTTGATGAACACGGGAGGCCCAGACAGGTGGCAGTCAGCCTAGCCTCTGAGTCTGCAGTGGGTGGGCATCCACCAAGAGGTGCCAAACTCCCAGCCCGGCTCCCACACCCTCACCTCGGTCAGGGTGACTGGCAGGGTCGAGGAGCAGGTTCAACCCTAGTTCACCCTGCCCTCAGCCTGACACAGCACACACCTTTACAGTCCGGTCGCGTATCTCGCTATGCAGAATTTACACCTTACATTTATTCATGTTACCTGTCATATTATTGTATTCCTGCTCCAACAGGGCTTCAGTTTTCTGGTCAGCAGAACTCCAATCGACTCAAGGATAAATCACAGGAAAGATTAACAGGTTGTAGCTCAGAATTGAGGCTGCATACAATCATGGGAAGAGTCGGTGAAATGCAAAGTGTTCATCCAGAGAACATGCCGAATTTCTTCCAAGAATTGTACACCTGAGTGAAGTCTGCACGTTTATGTGTTTGCTAGAGGTTTTCAGTTATTTCATATTCAGGACAAAGTTTACTCCATCTAGAAGGTGTTCTAATTTGTCCAACCAAATGCATAGGTTCGCTTTTTAATTATCCTATCGTGCTTCAATACCATGCTATTTGTGTATCAGTGCACTTCATATATGAATCTGTTGGTAAAAGTGATCCTTTCAGGGGTAAAGAGGACAGGGTCGGGGACAGAAAGAGGTTCGTCCCTGGTTCTCACAGCTGAGGTGTGAAGTGACGCCTTCAGACTCATCAGTTCTCATCAGTGTGAAACAATCACACCTCCGCTTTAACTGGATAACACAGGTTCATTAGGCTTCATTAAAGCTCATTAGATTTACATTTACATTTCGTCCATTTAGGATTCAAGTTTTCTACACATGAGCGTATAAAAAAAACATAAGAAGCAGTAGGGTAGGCTTCAGCTACACGATGGAGATAAAGAAAGAAAGAGCTGGACTGCTGCCAAGCTGTAACTATAAAATGATCACGCTGGTGAGAAGTAGAGGGATGTAAAACGGAGATCAAGAGAGGCGTAGGAGAGGCTGATGTCAGGTTCAAGGTTGGAGTGAGGTGAGAAATGGAGAACGTAGCGTCAGCCTCCAATGAGGACATGATCTATCAAACCTCTTCTCCTATAACAAGACAAAACCTCCTGATGCCGAAGACACACAAATGATCGTATGGATTTTTTTTAGCTGAGGTAGTGTCACTGCGTTGCTTTATCACTCAAAGCAACGTGTTCAGAGTTCAGAACCTGCTGCAAAATAGAGATGCACACACACATCTCAATATCTTCGCTAATGATTCCCAGCGGCGAAGCATTCAAGTCTGCACAACCAATTTCGGTTTTACTTGATACCGTGCACCAGCGCTGAATTTTAATGAAATCTTAGAGCGGGGCACGGACCCAGACTCTAACCCCTGTGTTCAGGCTGTCTGCTAAATTGCAATTCAAATGGCTATGACTTAGTGAATTCTATTATCAGCGCGAAAAGGTCCTGTTATTTAGCCTAGCCCACTGACATGGGGTTGTCAAAATAATAGAAACACTTGTGGTTAATTGAGTTGGGTTTAACAGCACCGCAAACTACGTCCTCCGCAAATATATTACAGCTGAATTACCATATTTTGTGAACGCCACAGCCTTCATTAAGCTTGGATTTAGTGCATGACTGTTAAGAGCTTAGACTGCATTTGGATGCATTCATTTTCACTAGTGTACCTAATGAACTGGCAAGTGAGTGTAATGGAGATTATATGATGCAGCGCGCATGCTTGCATTGTGTCCAACGAGTTTGAGCCTGGGTTGGTAACACAGATCCAGATTCTTCACATAGAAAATTTAGATTGCTAACCTGCTCACAACTCTAACCCGCTAAATTTGACGTGTTTCCAGTGCCAGTACGTTTTGAAATGTTACTGTGTGTGCCAAGGCTGTAGCAGGTTAGCAGGTTAGCAGATTAGAGAGCAAATTAGTGTTGCTAGTTGGCTTAAAATGTGTTGAAATGTAAATGTTGTTTGGTTGAATGAAATTTGAACTGATGATGGTGCACAATGAGAGCGTATTGATGGAATAAAGAGTTTCTGTTAGCCGTTAGTATTTTAGTTTTGAGCAAAGTGCTGCAGTCAGTAGAATGAGAGAGCTAACATATTAGCCTACACAAACCCTTTCTCATTATTTGAATTTTCTCACAGGTTCTATATATGTCCATAAAGTGAGTAAAATGTATTTTTATTGATTCCTCTTGTTGATTGTTTTACAAGAAATCCCAGTAGTTTCCAGTATAGGACAAGTGTGTGAAACTTTGAGGATTTATAATTACCATCCAATACGTATCAAAGTATTTACTTTTTTTTACTTTACTTTGACTTCCAGACTAATATTAAGTATATACTGCATATAAAACAGTCTTGTAGGCCGATGGACCTCCTGGGATTAGTGATTCAGTGTACAGGCACCTTGTTCTGTATCATATCACATCACTGTTTTATTTTTACAGTGCATGTCTTCTTTGCACCTTCCTGTTATGCTGTCCAGTTTGCTGAGCTTTGTTTTTTTGTTTGTGTGTGTGTGTGTGTGTTAAAAAGTGAATGGAAGAGAAATCAGACCATCCAAAACAAATCCCTTAAACATGTGCAAACTTCATCTGCCCTGCTGCAGGGACGAAACCCCGAAGAGCAAAAACTGTTTATTGTTTTGAGCAGGAGTCAAAATTCACACTTCCACTCCTGTAGCTGAATTTTCCCAGACTCAGAGAGAGAGAGAGAGATAGAGAGAGAGAGAGAGAGAGAGAGAGGGATGGGGGCAGAGGTACTGAGACAGGGTCCCGTGGTGGTGGTGGTGGTGGTGTGTGTGGTGTATGTGGTGTGTGTTCAGGGGCAGTGTCCTCCGCCATAGACAGTGATTGTTTGTGAGAATCTGCAGAGGTGTCACTTCACACCTCTGGGACCTGGGCTGGACTTATAAGCCAGTGGAACAGAGCTGAGCAGCACTCACAGCTTCACAGTCTCTCCAATCAGACCACTGAGCCCATCCACACAACATGGATACCTCCTCTGTCCCTCTTCTCGACTACAGCCTGCAGTACCAGTGGTTCTCCGACTCGGACCTCTCCAGCCTCTCCTCTCCAGAGACCCTCTCCCCTGTCAACTCCATGGACTCCAGCCTCTCTCCTTCCTACCAGCAGCCTCCACAGTCCACTCCCAAGGCCTCTAAAACCGGATATCCCCAGAGCCTCAAGTCCTCACGCTGCTCCCTGTCTGGACGTGGCCGAAAGACTGGCAGAGCCACCCGGATCCGCAGCAAGCAGAGGGAGAGCGCCAGCGAGAAGGAGAAGCTGAGGATGAGGGATTTGACCAAGGCCCTGCACCACCTCAGGTCCTACCTTCCGCCCTCAGTGGCCCCCGCCGGACAAACTCTGACCAAGATAGAGACTCTCCGTCTCACCATCCGATACATCTCCTACCTGTCGGCCCAGCTGGGCCTCAGCGAGGAGGTGCTGTTTCAGAGGAGGGAGCAAGGGGACGCCTCGGCCAGTGACGCCTCCTCATCCGACATCCTCAGCTACTTCCAGAACGCTTCCACGGGAGGGGAAGAGAGCCAGATGCACAGCCAGGACCTGAACCAGAGCCTCTATCCAGCCCAGTGTTACAGCCAGAGCGGCATGTTGCATTCTGGGAGCTGTAGTTTTGAAGTGGACCAGTACAGCAGACAGTACGGTGAAGCTCCTCAGAGAGACGTGAGCATGGACACCATCCTGCAGTCGCCTCCAGTATCACAGCCCTCCTGTCAGGTTTGTGACGTTCACATTATTCATAACTTTCTGTTTGTAAAACTACACATTTAGAGTCTTTGACATGGCGCTCAGCACTAACAAATTTCCTGTTGATTTCTTTATTACAGATGTGTGGCAAAGACTTCTGCATCCCACTGGTTCCAAGAGAGTATTGGGGTTGACCGCTCCAGCACCACACGATCGTCGTCCAACAACAAACTACTTCACTGTTTTTACTGCCTCACTGTGAACCAAGTAATTTATTAGAAATATATATGTTTTTCTACCTTCTATTTATTTTGTCCTATGAATTGTTCCATGTAAATATTGATATGTCTAACAGCTATTTTTATATTCCTTTATGCCACTATTTATAATAAACTATTATGATGCCAATCATGTCTTGTCCTCATTCAAGGGCTCTCTCCCACAATGCAGTTTTTGTTTTTGGTTTGTGAAAAAGGAAAGCTGCTGTCCCCAGGCATACATTCACCACACTTCTATATGTGTTTGTACAGTGAAAAGACACATTAAAGGAGCCATTGTGGAGATAAGTGGCACATGTCGCCCCCTGCTGGTCGAAGATGTTCTGTGGAATAACATCTTTCCACTTTTATTTTACACTAAATAGCTTAAAGTTGTTAAAGGATAAATTAATATTTAGTGAATTTTGTCTTAAAACAATAGTCTGATGTCCATAAAAACACAAATACTGTTATGGCTTGTATTCATGCTCACACTGGACATTTAAACTAACATATTTCCTTTATAGTGATGGGTTACAGCATCCAGATCCCCTTTCCATGCAACATGTATTAGATAGGTACACAATATTTACAAGACTAATAAAATAACTGAATATTAAGAATGAAACTGCAATGAAATTAAATGAATTCACAACCAAACAACCAACCAATAACAAAATGTGCAGTAGAAATAAGTCCAGTATTATGAAGTTATTCTGAATAAAATATGGGGCTTCATTAGTCAGATTTTATTTTTTTAATCCCTTTTTATCTTTTCATTTTCCAGTATCGCATAGAAATTCAAAATAAACTCCTAAAAGTCCATATTATATATGGTATATATGGTATAATGGTATCTTTTATATTATGTTGCTTTCTCCCATATCCACAGTGACGGTGTATATAACTATAGAATTACACAGTAGGTCAAATGTCTTAAGACCACCAAAGACATTGCCTTTCCAGATATATTAAAGTAATTTCTCTCTTGTGGTCTCGAGTTTGTTCCACTGCAGACCTGAGATCAGCCTCTGCCACCGGTTATCTAGTTTATTTAGTGTATCTCTGTTAATGGGGCTCTGCAAACACAGAGATCCCTGGCACCGCTAAGTCTAGACTAGAAACCCTCCCTGCTCTTTCCCCCTTTCTCTCACCTCCTGTCCTAATTACCAGCTGAAGCCAACCGAGAGGGCTTTAATATTCATAGAGGAGTGTGGATCTGCATATCAGGCCGCAGAATTAGGCCCGACTGTTTAGTTTGCCACATACGTGTGGTTCATTTGATATGCAAGCAGCAAGCCTAACACAAAGCCTAATACACTCACTTAGGCCTTTCATCACAGCAGAGCTAATAAACTCTCTGGTCTAAAGGGGCTTGGGATGAAAGGGTCAGCACTGCTCTGCTGATTATTCACTCATTAGGTGTGAGTAAACACCGTCAGAGCTAATGTGGATTAAGAGAAGGAAGATCCTCTTCATCATCAGCCTGGGAGGGAAAAGGAAAGATGACAGGTGGGGAAAATCTACAGAAGTCTGCAATATAGTTGATATAATTAGAAATATATACACGCCATATAACTGAAAGGCTTGTAAATGCCTCACATCAGTATCACTGTGTATCAATTATGAGTTACAGGTATAAAATGAGGCTGTGTTACAGAGCAACAGGTTAGTAGAGTGGCCGAACAAAAAACATGAATGCTGACAATGATAGAAATCTAAAGCTTCAGTTGTTGTTTACCCTCATGTAATATCATGTCACAAAACGATGTAGGTAACTCAAAGGTCACTGTGGGAACTAGACTTTGGGTGGACTGTCAAACCACTGCTTCTCCTCAGAGGGATCCCGTCCCTGCTTTGGCTGTTTTTCTTCATTCACATGGCTGTTTTTCTTGCATAAGTGAGGTGGTGGTGGTAAGCTGTGCGAGACTGGTTCACACGTCCCACTCATAGGTTGCACCTTCGCTGCAGAGCAGGAGACAAATGTGACACGGTGGTTTGTGGGAACGCGGCTCGGGACTCAGATACACAGTAAGAGTGAAAAACGAGTGGGCATGGGGGAAATATGGGCTTAATGTTACACGTCACTTAATGGAATTATAATGCCTCCGACTTCCCGTCAGCATTAAACGCATAAACATTTTGCAAGCTGTTTAAAATTCACTTATTTCAAAGGAAACGTTCTGAATACAAAGCCACGAGGAGAAAGTGATTTACCAATATTACACCCCGTAACTTGAGACGATTTACTGCTCATACAATCATTTGATTTTCGTGATGTGAATTCTTATATTATGTAGTAAACGAATCGCTTGACAGTAGTTATTGCTGCTGCAGGCTTCTTTCCATCAAGGCTTTCAGAGCAGTGAGGTCTACTGCTGTCCAAACATCTTGAGGTGCAAACTCCTCACACCTCACAGCTGCCCCGGCACACTTCTACCAGCTAAACCATGCAAGGAATCCAGTATCAGGACCCAGCAACAGCAATTAAAGTGATGCACAACGGCACACATTCTTCCCAGTGTCTCATTAAACAGCATTTTTATGTGGAAGATGACGGGACACAGTGCTCTGCCATTCATGAAGAGTAATGCTGCCAGCATGCGTCAATGTATGAATGATTTTTCTTAGGTTACAGATCATTTAACCACTTTCAGTCTTAAAATCTCATCTTCAAGACCAGACCTGTGACTCAGGTAAGGCAGGGTCATGTTCCCAGACTGCAGGAGTGTGTAGTGTGAGTCTGTATAGTTTACGATGCCAGGTCACACTTTGTCCTGGAGCATGCCTGTTTCCCATGGGACCCCCTGGCCTAGGTGCCATCCCTGCTCCCAGAGCCTCTCAAGACCAGAGGTGGCTGTCAGAGGTGCAACCTCACACCTCCCACCACATATATGGAGCAGCATCCCTGTCCCTCCTCACTATCCTCTGCCTGCCTTACCAGCAACACACTGACAGCTCACTGCTCAGAGAAGAGCCTACGACTACAGCTACAGACTACTACAGCAGCAGCTATGGAGGCATCCTACTCTTCTTCTCTCCAGCTCCAGGACAGCTCTTTCCTGTTTGACTGTGAGTCTCTGCTAGACAAACATCTGGCTTATGATCCCACCTCAGACCCTGGCTACTTCAGCGCCGGCAGCAGCCTGTCTCCTACCTCCTCTGTGGACTCCTTCTGCTTCTCGCCCACCTCCTTCCAGACTATGAGTAACGAACAAGATGCTTTGGACTGTTTTATCTTCAACAACGCTGTGGCGCATCGTCCTACCCACCAGACGCAGACTCCCCTCTGCTCCGCATCCTCCTCTGCAACCACCTCCGCTACAAAGAAGTCCAGGTCGAGGTATCCGGGAAAGAAGCGCCAGACCGCCAGTGAGAGGGAGAAGCTGAGAATGAGGGATCTGACCAAAGCTCTGAACCACGTCAGGACATACCTCCCTCCCTCAGTGGTGCCAGCTGGACAGAGCCTGACCAAGATCGAGACACTGCGCCTCACCATCCGCTACATCTCCTACCTGTCGGCCCAGCTGGGCCTCAGCGACGAGGCCCTGGAGCAGAGGAGATCCTCAAGCGCCATGGAGCAGACCCAAACCCTCAGCCACTTCCTGGTTCAGCCAACAGCCAGCTACAGTCCACAGGAGCCAAGCTGTACCAACATGAACACAGCCCAGCCGTCCTCTATGCTGCCACCATATCAGGTAGGTTTGCTTCATGGTTGCGAAACAATATTTAAACGCATTTTTAAAAAGTTTTTCTTGACGTTGTTTACAATGTTGAATGAGTTCCTAATCAAAATCTGTTTTCTGCCTTTAGGTTTCAAGTGGGGTTGCCTTCAACAGCGAGCAGTACTGGATGCTCCAGGAACAATCTCAAGATTTCACCTTCTCTGGACAATGCTGAGAAACGGGACGATTGAGCCACTCTATGATTTTCATTGCAACAATGACCTCTAACAAAATATATGGACAAAACTAATCCTTTTTGTTATTTTGAACAAAATCTATCCTGTCCTATTTTATTATTTTTTTTTGTATATAGAACTGTGTATTTATTTCACAATGTGAACAGAATAAACATTATTTATCACGATAACATTGCTGCTGGATTTGATTTTGTCACCCAAAACTTTACACAGACCTGGCGCTGGGCCTCCACTTCCTAACACAAACACTGCAGCTGTCGGCAGGACACCGAGGTGCTAAACGGGGAGCACATCCCCTCTAAAGTCTTTAAGGAAAGACCCCTGCTGAGAGAGGTGGCAGCTGAACTGGGACCGGTCTAATTGGCACCTTTTCGATCCTGTGTAAACACGACTGACAGCTGAGATCCTTGAAAACACTCGTGAAATAAACGAATATTTGGCTTTACATTTAGATCAGAGACACTGGGCTAATACACAACCCAGAGCCATATATGGGACGAAACAATGTCAGTCAGTGATGTGTTAGTTATTGTGTGTAATTGTTTTTAAGAGGCATTTTAAGAAACTTTTTTAAATATGGAGCAACAACATGTCCCAATTTAAGACACCAACAATTTTTATTTCACACACTTGGGTCCACAAAAGATGTATAAATGTCGATGAGTTCACTATATTAGATTATTATTATAATATTATGTTTGTAATTTAAAAATCTGTGATCGTGAACTCATCAGTCCGTGCAAAATATAACTCATACGAAAGCTGAGGTATCAAATAATTTTTATCCATTAAAAAACATTTCATCAGAATTATCTACAAAATCTCCATTACATTCAAAATATACAGCATGTGGACTCTAAAAATTAATCAGACTTCAACTGGAGTGAACTAAATGCCACTGGAAAAGTATGTCTTGCTTTCATTGATGAACCAATCATACACCTGTTGCTTGTTCTCGGCCACCCACTTCATGTTGGCCTTGGTTCTCTCCAGCGCCTGCTCAAGAGACCCGGCAGCCGAGCCCAGCTGTCCCACATTGTCCTCTTTGAACTGCAGCAGCTAGAGACAGAGAGAGGGCGAAAGTGACTGGGATGTGACGCTAATGTACAGAGCGTCACACATTCATATTTTATTTCCTCAACACGGATTGCTGGAGGTGAATAAAACATTTTGTCAGTGAGGCTGTACCTGCTTGTATTCAAAATCAGTGGAGAAACGTTTGGTCACTCCACTAATTAGTCGTCCAAAGGAAAATGATCCACCGCCATAGCTGATGAAAAAACAAAAGTTAAGAGTCGTCGGCCATTTTGCAAACAGCTACAAGTTACGAAGCTATTTTGAATAAACAATTTCCCTCCAGTATCATGTATGTACACGTTTCTAATTTGTGCTGCCTATCCCTGGCACTGCGTTTGTGATAAAATGTTCACATACTATGTAACCAAGGAGAGAACTCACTCATTGAATAAGTGGCTCCAGTGAGCTCTGATAAAGTCCCACGCCAGAGATTGACCGATGGGGTTACCAGCGATGTAAAGGATGGTAAAGGTCGCGTCCTGCTTACGGATCTTTTCTGGGTCCAAACAATACTGGAGATACCTGAAACACATTCACAGTGATGTGGGAAGCCAAACATGCAGCGACAAGCCATCAAATCAAAAGGTTTGAGTTCCGTCATCCACTCAGATTATGCAGCAGGGTGCAAAATGAAAGAGGTAACGATCATCCGGCGATGTGTTGGGGATCCTCACCTGTTCAGCAGCCAGGGCTCTTTGGCACAGGACAGAGCGTACATGAGTTTTTCAGCTTCTGAGGCGATGGTAGCATTCCTATACATCTCCCACGCGAAGTCCCACTCGTCCACTCCTCCTGCCGCGATCGCACTGCAGTACACTGTGGACCTCAAGTTGGGGCTGATGCTGGAAGGTTTGATGAAGATGGGAAAGGTGACGCAAGATAAAGAAACAGTTCAGATACAATAACAGCTGCTGCATTTTGCGAGGCGTTTACATGTTGTGGGCAGGGTTTTTCATCCACTGTTTGAACCAGCCAGAGGTCAGCTCCTGGCAGCCTTCCACTCCTGTACTGCAAGCCAAGGAGATTGCATTCACCTCGTTGTACCTGGACAGGGATGACACAGGGGTTAGTAGAATGGTCACACTAATGAAGCAGTGCATAACAACCAGACCCCCACCAAACAATCTTTAGAGCTACGCTGCAGATACGTGAGCTCCACGCCCTACACCGTAGCCTGACGTGCACCAAAGAAATGTAACTACAAGTCAGGGCGACGCAGACCTTGTTTGCTTCTCTCAGCGGCCGAATAAAACCACAGAACGTTCACTCTTCGCCTGCCTTCTACACACCGCCTGCTTAGACATCTTCTCGTTTATGAGATGTTTTAGGCAGGCATTAGAGTGTACTTCCATTAAGATAACAACAAGTTGGAGTGAAAAATATGCAGAAAACAGTGAATCAGTGTAGGAAAGGTTATATGAGGTTCTGTTCTGGAGGATTTGGTATTTCACAAGAAAGGAACAGCATATTCTTCGTAAATCATACATTTTACCCATAGGAGTAATTAAAGTGTCATCTAATCTATACTGAGCTGTATAAATCTGCAGGGATAAAGGCCGATGAAATTTGTCACTCACTATAAAAAGGAGGCTGATTTATTTTATGCATTTTGCAAACGTGTCATCCTGTCAGTATTGTTAGACTCAGCCCCTAGGGTCATTATATCAGCCTGAATAAAGGCTACGCTTGAAACTGATCCTTCTGAACAGTCATGTTCAACAACAAGAATGAAACACACATGGTTTAAAAACATGCAACGCGTTAACATCCTTACTGGTCGGTGTGATTGTCAGGGATCTTTGTCCAGTTCTGAGTGAGCTTTTCGAAGTGCTTAAACAGAGGGCTGACCTGTTTCTTGATGTAAGCCTGCGGAATGGAGATGAAACATTTGGTTAATTTGTTTTACTGTTCAGACATGATGAACTGGAGCTACTGTTGCAAGGTGAGGAGCACAGTGAGGAGCACAAAAGCATTACACAGGCAGAAGTGAGGCGGGTAAAAAATAATCTGCAGTCTCAGAATGAAATATGAGCCTCAGAGTAAGGAAAAAATAAAACAACAAAAGTGAATTGTACCACACACCGATCAGGCCATAACATTATGACCACCTTCCTAATATTGTGTAGGTCTACGTTGCGTCTAAAAAACAGTTGTGACTCATCAGAGAATGGACATGGACCTTCTGAGGGTGTGGTGTCTGGCAACAGGATGTTGTTAGTGGGGGCCTTTTGGTCCTATGGGTTGAGGGGAGGGGTCTCTGTGGATCAGGCTTGTTCCAGTGCATCCCACAGATACTTGATCACTTTGGGTTTTAGTAAATTTGTAGACCTGTTTTTCATGTTTTTGAGTTGTTCCTAAACCGTTTCTGTGTGTGTGCCTTTGTCAGGCTGCATCCTGCTGGGGATGGCTGCTATCATCAAGGAGAGTCATCGCTACAGGGTGGGGGTGCCTAGGTGGGTGGTACATGTCTAACTAACATCCACATGAATGCAGGGTGCAAAAGTTTCCCAGCAGAACATTGAATTGTCACACGATGGTTAATATTATTTACGTCTCCTGTCAGTGGTCATAATGTTATGCCTGATTGGGATATATGCCACATGCTGTGCTTCTGCTCTCTTCCTGTTTACTCATCTATAAGGCACGAGCCCAACCTTTCCAATTCAAATTGACAAATCAGGTCAAAACTCTACAGCGACACTGACTTACTATAACTGCTTCCAATAATACCTCATTACACACTGTATGATTTCAACTTTCAAATTAAACAATTAACTATGCGAAAGGTTTCAGAATCTGCATCTAAATGAATTTCTGGATCAAGGCCAACAACCGTTGACTATCGATTACATACCTGCATGGGTCCATACAGTTCACTGCGGTCAAACATGAGGAAGAAATAATCTAAGTTGCGACTGGCTGTCTGCCATGGCATGTATGCCATTTCATTGTTCAGGAACTTGGTCGTCCTCAGAGCCAGAGTCGTGTTCACTATCTTCGCCCTGAAAAATGATCCAAATGATCCTGCTTAGCTTGTCTCTTTTTGTATTTGGCAGCATTGCTTTGTAAAAGAAATATGACCTCACCTCGCGAGGTTAAAAGCATCGTCAATAATCTGAGCCCGGTTGATCACTGGAATAACCTGAAAGGTGAATGAAGACATTGAGTTTGGATGCGTCAGTACTCATTTAGAAGGACTGCAGGGGTATTGTGAGTGTTATACCGTATGGTTGGAGCCCAGCTGGGCGAGGAGGCGCTCCCAGTTTTTAGAGTCATAGTTGACTCTAAAGAAGCCTGCCATATTTATGTTGGCAAGCAACCACTCATCAGCACCAGTAACCATGGATTTGTTTGTATCTGTTTGGGTGAAGATTGAAAATGAATGTGTAGTTTCATATTGTGTTGATCACATTTACTCTGACCTGTAATAAACATTACCTTCTTTATCAAGAAGCCAGTGCTGGTTTTCAACTTCATCGGGCTTAATCCAGGTAATAGGAACAAACCACTTATACCTGAAGCCAAATCCATCCAGCCACACATAGAAGTGAATGAAGACAGAATGCAGAGAGAATAGTTACGCACGTCACAACCACAAATACTCATTATTGTTCACCAGTAACATTAAAAGCTGGTTCCTACCCGAACTCCGAGGGCGTATGAGGCACCGATTCTGGGTCCAACAGGAAGTGTTTCTGAGTCATTTGTCCTGTCTGGGTGTTGATGGTGACCACTGGGAAGCCCATCTGTAGGATCCACCGGTTCATGATATCCTCCAGAGAGTGGGGCAGCTTAATGCCAGCTTCATCCACTGCCTAAAAAGAGCAACACAGAGATGCATATTTTCCAAAGTATTTAGTATTAATTTACGGGGCTATGACCCTTTAACCTCTTAATCTAATGTCTTTATTCTATAGCTGAACAGTCATCACTCATACAATGACAAACATTTGTCATCTTGGCCGCTGTTTAAAACACATGAAGGTTCGGTGCTACAAATTCCCTTTGAAAGCCACATTAGCAAAAGGGCTGGTAATGACACATTTACTAACATTAGCTACTGTAGCATTAGCCACCATAAGCTGTGTCGCACAAGATCAAGTTACAGCATCCCTGACTGTATCAGAACTACGCCCTGAGTGCCTTGTATTGTTTTATTAATGAAACTTTAAATGTGTTATGTCTTAACTTTGTAAGCCCCAAGAACCAAACACAGAGGAAACAAACGTGTCGACTAGCTAGTAAACATAACAGAACATTTAGAGCTAAATATTTCTTTCGGGAGTAGGTGGAGACCAAAACAGAGCTAAGAGCGTAAGAGGGCCCACTGAACTTATAGAGGATCCAGGAACATGACTCCAAATAAATGCCAGTGTTTGTGTCTGCTGCTCGATGTTAGCGCAATCAACCATTTGCTAACGCGTTAGCCTGATCAGATTCAAAAGAGGACGGCTCAGTGCTGCGTTTGTTGCCCCCAAGTGGGCAAAAGATATCTAACCAGTGCTTTAATATAAACTTCACCACTGGACTGGTTACTTCATGCATTTTTATGTGACGCTTTATTTTATTTGTGTGACAGAGAACATGAGGCATGGCCATGAATACTGCATGTAAAACAGTTTGGATTATTTTAGCTTAGCAGATGTCTTACTTGCTTCTTCTTTTTTTTTAACTTAAGAGTAAAAAAAATGAACAGTGGTTTAAATGGTGTCATTTTAAGTGGATGTTTTGTGGAAGGAAACCAGTTGTGTTGATGTTGCTGTCTTACCATTTGCAGGTGCTTCCACAGGTCTTGGTAGACCGTGTTTTTGTACTTGAACTCCTCTAAATACATCTGCAGACAGATATAATGACCCATCGGTTACACTCACAGCACATTTGTGGTGAACAGAAGGAATAAAATGATGACATGAGCACATTAAAAAGACAGAAGGATCTGTGCTGATTTCTGGACAGATTTGCCACGTATACAGATTAGACGCTCATTAATTTAATTAGCTCCACTCACATGCAGCCCTTTGGAAAAGACTTCCTCGGTGATAAACTCTGAGAGCATCCTGAGGACTGCAGCTCCCTGTAATGAAAAACAGAAGGGTATCAGCGGTTTTAGTGGGTAACATATCAGCTATGACAGAATAACTGCAATCTCCTAATGAAGAGCGGTGATTTGTTTTAAATGTCATTCTGCGACTCTCAAAGAGAGCATCAGTACTCCTTGATGAGGGTCAGCCCTCATCAAAATGTAAAAGGTTTAACTCTCTCTTGTTCTGTTTAGGTGAGGTCAGCATCTTGTTCAGCGGGGCTGTTATGTTGCACCTTGCTGTATGTGATGGAGTCAAACAGCGCGTTGATGTCCTCTGGCTTCAGGATGTCCTGCTCTTCGGATGAGAGCGGGTGGGAGGAGGCCAAAGCGTCCACACCCATCACACCGATTATCTCGTTCAGGACTATTAAATCTCTCTGGAAATGACACAGAGAAATGTTGGTGTTTTGAACCGTGGCATGACCAGACACATTACGGGATGTTAGGAAAACATCATGAGCACAATAAAGATGTGCTCCACAGAGAACAAAACTCACCATATTCCACGTTGGTTCGGCATAGTCGGCGCCAAGATATGAGACGTAGGTGGCAAAGCCCTCGTTGAGCCACAAGTCATTCCACCACCTTGTGGTCACCAAGTTCCCAAACCACTGAGACAACAAAGCTTAATTTCACTGAATGCATTTTTAAACATATATGTTGAGTTAAATAATTTAAGATTAAATTGTTCTTTTTTTGGGTATGCAATACACTATACATACCATATGAGCCAGCTCATGGGCGATGACCGTTGCCACCCACTCCTTGTCTCCATTAGACGACACTTCAGGATTATATAAGAGGGCGGTTTCTCTGTAGGTAATCAGGCCCCAGTTCTCCATGGCTCCAGCCCCGAAGTCAGGAAGAGCGATCTGGTCTAAAAACAATCAGAGAGGTCAGTGAAGATCATTTTTGGGCTGATGGCTGTAACATAAGACTGTAGATGTGCTTGGTTTCCTACCTGACTTATTCAGGGGGTAAGGAACGTCGTAGTACCTCTCAAAGAAAGACAGAACGGGTCCAGTCTTATTCAGGGCATAGTTACCCTGGCCTTCCTCTATGGCCTTCCTGCGAGCCCAAATCCTGATCTGGAAAAGGAACAACAGTTCTTCATCAGTGAAACAGAAAAGAATAGTAGTGGAGCAGGGATCTGGGCTGAGCTTTGAGTCCAGCAGAGGGCAGCAGAGAAGCCCAGAGGCCAGCAGTGGAGAGCACAGGATGATCATGTTGTGGTTTATTGTTTACTCCTACAGTGGAGGTCAAAGATCAGAGTCTGTTTCAGCACAGGGACTCACAACACCACTGTAAAAATGATTAAACTATTAAAATAGAATCAAAATTAAGTACGTAACAATATCATAACTATTAAAAGACCTATGTGTCATTAATGTTTAATGATTTCATTTTCACTGTAAGCTTAATGGATAATTACCAAAACTTTTGAATCCGGATTTGATCCAATGTATGCAAAATCACACACAACAAAAGCCAGCAAGTAGGTTGACATAATCTCTGTGGGCTTAAAGCTTGTCTGGATGACATCATGGCCATCCTTAGTGATGTTGACGGGCTCTGTGTAGGGTCAAAGAACAGCAGCAGAATACAGAAGAGGGTTTTATGCTTGCAGCTCCAATAATACGAGAGTGTCACAGAAAGATTTGGCATCATTCGTCATGATATTAATGCGATTTGTTTAAACAATCATACATAACTATTAACTGTCCTAGGGAGCAAATTTTTCAGTGTTTTCTGAAGCCAGAACCTTATTTACCTTTTTAATATTTTCATAAAAAAAAATACATAAATTGTAAAGATGTGCTGATTGGTGGTTACCACCTAAAACTGAAAAAATATATATATATATTTTTGAGACATGAAGAGTTGTAACTGAGTCCATTATGCACGTAAAATGTCGCACTGAACACAGAAACAAGAACTTGCCATAGTTCATGGAGTTGGACAGAGCCAGAGTCCCATGGGGGTGAATGAGAGTCATGTGGAAGACAGCTTTCATGGCCGGCTCGTCGAAGCAGGGGAAGGCTTTCCTGGCATCTGTTGGCTGCATTTGAGTCGTGGCCACGATTCTGACAAGAACAGAGTAGAGAACTCAACAATCAGGAACATAGCAGCGTGTAAAGAGTGTGAAAAGGTCAACGTCTTCTACTTTCTTTGTTCCCACCATTTATCATTCTGTCACACCTGTGGTTTCAGCATTGCCTTTCTTTTAATGGTGTAATTCTTGATGCAACCACTAGGAGTCATCACATTCATATTTCAGATCCCACAGATGGCAGCTTTAAGTGCAAAGGTTCAAAATAAGGATCTGTGTTTTTCGTTTTCTGTTTTAGTTAATTTCATATTTTACTTTATTTTATGCTACATTTTTTTTTTCAGATAGAGACAATAAAGCTATGAACCATTTAAGTCTCTTGTAAATATTTACAAACCCAAAGCTCTTGAAACTAAACTGAAATGTTTAAAAGTATTGAAATTTGACTTAAATGTTAATAACTGTGTCATACTTTTTCACTTTATTTTCGAAGTATTCACTCCTGTAGAATCCCCCCAGGTCATCAGAGAGCTCTCCAACAAACTCGGTGAAAAGCTCATACGTGCTACCAGCCTTTAGCGGTTCGCCGAGCTGGATCACCAGGTACTGGGTGGGAACCTCCAGAAAGGTCTTTGTTAGGCTGGGCGCAGAGGCTCCATTCAGGCCCTTCAATGTGGCATGGTACCCTTCAAACATGGTGAAGTTCAGCTTGTTGGAGTGGATGAGGATGAGGTCGGTCTCCTTCACACATTTGAATACCACCGTGGAATGCCCTGAGAAGATGTACAGGCCATCGCTGTTGGGCTCCAGCCTGGGCCACAGGGTCACATTGTAGGTCTCAGGAGCGAGGGAGTCTGGAAGTCTGTAGCGCTGCCAGGGCTCTTTCGGTGTGGAGTCCGTGGTGGAGACGGTGGTCGCGGTGCTGGGTGCGACGGTGGACAGATGTGTCTCTTGATTCTTTGACTTCTCCTGAGCGTAAACCACAGACAGGGCTATGATGGTGGCCACGGCGGCGACGGCCACAACCACACAGGTCACTGCCACCGCTTTGCTGAGGTAGACGCCTTTTCCCATGTCTCCGCTAGAGAAGAAGAAGACAGAAGAGGGAAAGTGATGGCTATTTATGTCCTGCCTTGATACACTCCAGCCCAGAGTTAATGATTATATTCCTAGGTGTGGTTAAAAAGCTGAAAGTACAAAACAGAGTTGTAAAAAGTTTCCAAGATAAGAACGAGATCCACCTGATCTTCAAAATATGCATCATAATAACTCAGAATAAAGGTCCTCTTTAGAAGCTGAATTGCAAATCGGCGTGTAAACTGACTATCTGATGGTGAAGAAACCACAGCTCCATAAATATGGGTCGACACAATGGCTTTAACTTCACACATTGTGAAACCCCTCAGTTTACTTTAGGTTTAAAAAATGGACACATTCCAATGTTTGAACTGAAAATGCAGTCTTTTTGCAAAATGTTCTCCTTCGCGCACGACCAGGGTTAGAAATCAAACATATTACTTACACAATGTTTGTGGATGGCGCAATTAATCAGCTCCTGTCAAAGTAAATCAGAAGCATTCATACAAGTGAGCATTGGGTCGACGAGTCTCACGGCCAGTCAGCTGTTCGTCCAAGAATATCAAAGCCCTCAGAGTGTTCGTTCATTCATACATTTATATCACAGAGTAAGACGTTGTCTCATAGCCAATCACATGAGACAGGAAACTTAACTTGGAAATTTGGTTTTGTCAAAGTGACGTGTGGCTGATGAGTCAAAAAGCTAATTGCAGCGCATGGTCCGACAGCGCTGCGGTGAAGAAGTGCGGGTTTTTTTATCAGAACTATGAGAACATACAGCCAATGTCCCCACAGTGGAAGCCTACCAACATGCCTTGAGTGAAAGGTAAGCGTGTAAACCTCTAGTGAAACGGAAGCCAAGTGCGGTCTTTTAAATACTGCTGTATAATGGATGTTTTGTCACAGTGTTTATTTTTCATGCTGGCGCTTACTTTTGTTTCTCATCTGCCCGGATCTTACCTGCATCCTGACATAATTCCGGTTAAAGGCAGCAACAAAATCCCATGAAAAGACTAGTTTGCCACATATTTGACTTTGGTGATAGTCAACAATACTCAGTTTCACCTCTGAGTTATCTGCTTCTAAGGCCCAAAGGGAACAGGAACACAGGAACATGTGCAAATATGAAGCTGAGTTTCTTTTTATTATTACTATTATAAGAAAACATGACACACTTGCTGGTAGGATGTTGGTTTTGCCGTTTTCTGCTGACAACAAAGAATCAACAGCAAAGTCATCCTTTAAATGAGGTCACTGTGTTGAAGCAGTGTTGACAGCAAGAGACAGATTACCACACACGCAAGGGCCTGTTCCTATCTAGCGCTCTGATTTCTAAGCAAGAGAGAACGATGATTCTGTGGTCTAAGGGCATTAAATACTGAGGCAAACCAGCCCGCCAAGGCAGCCCTTAACAAAGTTTGTTTATATCTGAACACCTGGTAAGAGGTAAAAAAAAAAATAAAAGAAAGCCCCTGTGATTGGCTACATCATGTGCAGACAGACACACAAACACCAAGCTGCTGTGTAACACAATGATAGATAGCCCCTCTTCTTACCTTCAGTTAGTTTTTTGTCTCAGAGGAAACAGACGCTTTTTTCACCTGTGGATTGTGAAATGTTATTTTAAAGCAGCGTTGTCCACCCAAAGCGCACAACTGATGAATTGCCAGATGTTTTGTTTCAACATGTGTCCCGAAGAGTTTCTCTTTGACTGTAAAGAGACATGTTTCCAGAAGATCCAGGTCTGATCCAGTCGATTCAGTCTATGAAGGTAGTACAGCAGGATGTTGTGCAATCCAAACTATAAAAGTTGGGAAGAGAAACTTGTTGTGTCTTGTCTTGAGTATGTATCTGAGGATAACGAGGAAAGCTGCCATCTCTCTATACATCTCACCCATGTGCTTTAAGGAGTTTCATTCATTAAAGCTGGAAGACTTTTACTCATAAATGGTTGCACTTTAAGTTGTAACCTTGTTAACCTCGAGTTCACACAGCTGATTGAGCTAATTGAATTTCCCTCGGGATTAATAAAGTATCTATCTATCTATCTATCTATTTATCTAATCTCCACCAGGTAAATTTATATTTCTGGGAGTCTTAATTCTGGTGTCTGTGGCGACATTCCCGTGCTGGAGTTGGCTGTTGTTTTTAATGTTAACCAGCTCTGACTGTTTTCCTAGAGCTGGTAACCCTAATTGAGAGGAAAAGCACTATAATGACAGAGACAGCAAGTATGAGTATGGCCAAACCTCTGATGGGAAAAAATCTAAGAGGCGTCCAAGAAAAGTTTGCGATGCTCCAGATGAAACTGAAACTTACTGTTCAGAGGAAGAGCTGTAGTCCACAAGGAAGCGGGCGGCTGCGAGGACGAGCACGGATTGGTGTTGGAGAGTGCTGAGAGATGAGAAGGGACTGAGGGTCTGTAGACGGAAGGCATCGTACAGTTTTTCATTTTATTATGTAGTCGGTAAAACTTCTTATCAGCCCATGTTCTGACCCTTGACTTTCGGTGTCATAACATCTGTTTTCAAACAAGAAGAAACTAGAAAAAGTTTGTCTGTTTTAATGCTCACTGAGCTTTCCCAGAAGAGCATAAGTATGCATTCTGTATACCCACGCAGAAAGGTGTTGTTTTTAAAAGAGAGCGTCAGGAGAGACAGACTATTCTCATTTCATCTGATTCAAGTGTTAAAAATGCAAGCTTGCATTCTGCTATACATCTGCTTGCTGAGTAATACTCCCATTGAGATGAGTCGGATTGTAACAAAGTATTTTGAGAAAATTCTTAAGAAATCCTCCCACTCATAGGATGTTCTGTCATCCTATATATAGCAAGCTACTTAACCCCTTGAAGCCCTGGGGAGACAACTGTACACATTCCTAGGTGCAAATGGAAATACAGTAGGTTTCAGATGATTGCACAATGACGCTCACCTTAAAAGCTTGGGATTGTATAGCATTGATGTAAGTCTTAAACAGGGAAAACAATAAGGGTAGGAATGACTTGACCTGACTTTATTAATTAATATCACTATTATTTCATTTACAAAAAAAAAGTCTTGATTTGCAGACATGGAAGAAGCTACAGGAAAATCAAACCACTGACGACGGGAAGAGCTGTTTGCTGAGCGGAGACTAACACACGTAGATAATCACACACACATATAGTAAGCATACATCAATTTAAAATGCAATACGAAGCTTGCGGCGAACGTAGTCGACGTCACATCATGATCAGAGCTAACAGTCACAGTTTTTAGCCACTTGTAGAGTTACTGCCAATGACCTATGAAGCTGCTCTTCTACAAGTGCACCGAGGCATCGTGTTTAAGGTATAAAAGCATCAATTTATAATGTAGTATTGAGAAAATAAAAATACACTGTCTTCCTTTCCACTGAAGCTGATGTCCAGAGAAGCGTCACAACAGTTAGACTGCGTTTTGTTGCAAGAGCTTTTGCTGTTGTAATAATTATAGTGACTGTCATCCGTTCCTGAAAAAAAAAAAAGTGTCATTGTTGACCTTCTTCATTCTCATGTGGACTCCTCGGTAAACCACTTAAGCACTTCAGCTTTGTTCTCCTTCACCCATTTGATGTTGGCTGTGGTCTTCTCTATGGCCTGCTCCAGGGCCATGGTGGCTGAGCCAAAACCAACATGGAGGTTATCTTCTTTGAATTTCTTCAGCTGGAGAAAGAAACAAAAAAACAGAATTTCTGAATTTGTTCACATTTCTTTCCCTCTAAATACCCCGAGGGAGTAACAGTTTGTCTGATAGTGGCTGTGTGGACTGCATACCTCCTGCAGCTCAAACTCTGTAGAGAATCGCTTTGTGATTCCGTTGACGAGATTAGCGAAGGAAAACGATCCTCTTCCATATCTAAAACAAAGTGTGCAGTTCAGCAGAGGAATTTGTGCATATGGTGCTCTGTGCAAGGAAAACACCAGATAAACATTTGTGTGAGCAGGAGACTCCTAAATAAAGTCTGGCGGTGGACGTGCTGCAAATCCTCAGAAACAGCTGCAACGAAATCATCACTTAAACAAAGGTTTTAGGTGATGAATTGCCAAAGACTAACAAATACATACCTTAGCAAAAATAGAGCAACATGTGCCCTTAAAAACATTACATTCCGACTAAGACATCCTCCGCCTGTTCTACACTAGGCCGAGACCTGACTTTGTGTATTGAACAGTCTTTAATTAATCCCTTAACCAGTGCTTGACTGTGAAGAGAGAGCTCTTACTGTTGGAAAATGTAATCCCATCTCTCTCTGACGAAGTTCCAGGCCAGCGGCATTCCCACAACATTCCGGGCGATGTACTGGATGGTAGAGGTGGCATCTTGCTTGCGGATCTTAGTTGGGTCCAGAGTGTACTCCAGATACCTGGCTCAACAGATTCCCAAAACAAAAAGCGTTGGTTAGATGTACTTTACTTTAACACAGAATGTATTTTACCTCATGTGTTCTGAGATCAGCTAAAAGGTGAGTTACACAGAAACACACACAGATATTGTGCACGTTGCTAGTGATAGCCACCACTAATGTTTGTAGCACAGAGAGTCCAACAGTCCAGCAGCTGAATTAGCATGAATAGTGAAACACTATGTCAATAGTGACACTAACTAACATTACAACCGTATGGTACATTCATATCCAAATAATCACAACTGCTCTGATCAACACACTAAAGGGATTTGTTGCTCATGGCCTGGTAGGGCCTTTAGCTCACGGTGGCTAACGTTAGTCAGCGGTAGCTCATTTTAGGTGGATTTCCTTTGGAATAGATATAAGTAGCGACATTGCAGAAAAACAGCTTTTGTGTTCACTCTCACAATTTTGTTTGCGGTGTGCAGACTCACCAGCATGTCGTTGCACTGTGGGAAGCACCTGGAGAGTTTCACCCAGGTGCTTCCTACCACAGTTGCAACGCTCTAGAAGATAACGAGTGATGAGTGCTGTGCAGACTCACACATCCCTTAATTTCCTCTACGGCTAGTGATATGAATTTCGTAATTACAACAGCAGCATTCTGTAAAGCACAATCAGGAGAGTTGGAGATGTTGCCCCAAACAACAAGAAAGGCTCGGCGCAAGACACTAGTTTATCCACCCACATACACCTTTACTGTTTTGCTCTTGTACTAGTGTTGTTTCTACACCTCTGCGTGTTGTCGATCCACAGCAAACCTTTGTCAAATGGCTATTGTTCTTGTAGTCAACAAATCAGGTGAATTTAATTCTAAACAATCAAGTTAGTGTCTTGAAAAAAACAGGTTATGTTGTTGTACATCTGCAGAGTGGAGGCAAAGATGAGTGTGTCATTCACAATGCAGCATGATGGAGGAGACACTCTGATATATAGCACGTTGCACGCACCTGTTCAAAAGCCAAGGCGCTTTGGCGCAGGCCATGGCCGACCTGAGCCTGGAGGCTTCAGATGCAAGGGTGGCGTTCTTGAACATTCTCCAAGCAAAGTCCCACTCCTCTACACCGCCGAAGGCTATGGCTCTGCAGTAAACTGTGGCTTTTAGGTTGGGGTGGATCCTGGTTTTGCATAAAGCAAAGGAGAAAGTGATTAGCAAATGCAAAAAGCATTGCCTCAGACCTCAAACAACACACATTTGTTGTGTACATGGCTAGATTGCTAACTTAATACAGATTATACAAACAGTAGAAGTGATATTTATGGAAAAACACACACACACACACACACAAAAAAAACACAAAATAACTGCTCTGCTTGACTGCTGAAGCTTCTCTGTACTCACGGGTTGTGATCTGGGTTTTCCATCCACTGTCTGTACCAGCTTTTGATCAGCTCCCTGCAACCAGACACATCTGTATTGCAGGCTATCCCGATCGCATTGACTTCATTATACCTGAGAAGGAAGATGATTGAGAAAACTGTGAAACACTATCCAGTATGTGTAAAGCCTATGCTTTCTGATAAAAAAAGAAATAAAGTATGTATATATATATATATATATATATATATATATATATATATATATATATATAGTATATGCTGTTAGTTCTTACTGGTCAGTGTGTCCTTGAGGTACTCTGGACCAGTTGGCTGTCATTTCCTTGAAGTACTCAAAAAGCGGCTGTATTTGTTTCTTGAGGTATGCCTGGAATAAAAATATACCAACAAAAGTGTGTACGGCCAGTTGTTTTTACACTTCCCCTCCTGTTTGCATCAGAATAATTAGTTATAGCAAAGCGGTGCTAACCTGTAGCGCTCCATAGACCTCAGTGCGGTCAAACATGAGAATGTAGTAGTCAAGGTTCCTCAGAGCTGACTCCCAAGGGATATAATCTCTCTCCTTGGACAGGTACTTGGTAGTTTTCAGAGCTAATGCCGTATCTATTATTTTGGCTCTGCACATGGGAAACAAACAGTTTGCACACACAGAACATGTGAAGTGTTTGATACTTGAAACACATGTTTTTCTTTACCTTGCAAGGTTAAAAGCATCATCTATGATCTGTGCTCTGTTCATGACTGGTAAAGCCTAAGAGAAACGACATAAAAAAAACAACACATACTGTATATATTAAAATATCACATACGAAGGCAACCAAGCCCACAAGATGGCACGTATTTTAGAAAGAATGACATTTAACTAAGCCACCTTCTGACTGGTAAAAATTAGAAACTCCCTGCAAAGCGGAAACTGAGTTCTAGCTGAAGTGAATAAAACCCAAATGTACTTTTTTGCAGATCCAGGCTTCCCCCCGACAGGCTCCACACTTCCCCTTTGTGGCTTATTAGAACATACAGACCACAAAGGTGGAGTGACGACTAGCTGGAGACGCCAACTGTGCAATGACTCAAGAGAAAAATGTACATGTATACTGTATGTTTTCTGTATTAATATAAAAAAAAGCACATAAAGCACAAATGAAGCCATCAGTGAATGGTATGTGACTTACCTGATGGTTTGTGTTGAGCAGGGAGAGGAGACGATTCCAGTTGTCAGGATCGTAGTTCACCCTGAAGTATCCGGATACTTTTGTGTTTGCCAACAACCAGTCCGATCCGGACACTCTCATCTCACTGTGGGTGTCTGGTCAGAAACATGAAAGTAAGACATACAATATATTTATTTAACCTAATCCTGTCCTTAACTTTTCTAATCTGGTATAAGTGGTAATTATTTCCTACTCAAGTATGTAGAGCAAACATAAAAGTGCAGCGGGAGTTACTGTGATCGTACCTTCCTTTTGAAGGAGCCAGTACTGCTCTTGCTCCACGCCTGTCTTCATCCATTTAACAGGGACAAACCATGTGTAACTGGACAAAGACATAGATAAAGGTGGGAAATGAAAAGACGGGACATCTGTGTCTAACTACTGCATCAGCTGCCATGGAATTTGCTTCAAATACTTTTGGTCTCCAGAGGATGAAACCTGCTGACTTTGGTGATCACTCAGACTTCTCCTGTAGCACCACCCCTGAGGTTGATGTTTGGTGGATTGCCATAAAAATGTGGTGCACACATTTGTGTCTCCTTTGAGCTGCACCATCAATTTAAAATGTGTCCAGTAGCTCTTATACTAATGATACTGTTGTCAGCCTCAACTAAATTTAGTGCTTGGTGGAACAAGTAGAACATGTGAGCGTGCTAACTTGCGAAACTGTCATTGTATTGTGGGTCTAAAAAGCTGTATTGTCAGTTTTTCAAAAAGTTTTTATTGCTCTATCTGGTTAAGCGTTTAGCCACAGGAGGAAATTTCTTTTATTTATCATCTACATGGAACTTACAGGATAAGGTGAAACTAATTCCTACTTGAACTGAGAGGGCCTTTCAACTACAGAGTCTGGATCCAACAGGAAATGTTTCTGCGTGATGCTTCCCGTCCGGGTGTCAATAGTGACCACAGGGAAGCCCATCTGGAGAGTCCAGCGGTTCATGATGTTTTCAACAGTGTGGGGAATATGCACGCCTGGTGTGTTTTCAACTGCCTGACAACAGAGAAGAGCAGGAGGTTGGCGTAATCACACACAGCCAGGCGAAATCCTTCAGTGCAGATCTGTAACTTGTTTTTTATCTGCACCAACCTGTTGGAGATGGTACCACAGGTCTGTGTAAACCGAGTTGCTGAAGGCAAATGTGTTCAGGTAGGACTGAAGAGGCAAAGCAGAGAGGAACAGTGTGTGAGTCACAGGACACAGGAAATGACAGCTCAACCTGGAAAATCCTGTGGTTGTAATGCACGCAGGCTGACCACCAGAAAGCTGACACACTCACAATCACGCAGAGTGGCAGTAGTAGGGATCGGAGGTGATACTTACACTGAGTCCTCTGGCAAACACAGGCTCAGTGAGAAACTCTGACAGCATCCTGAGCACCGCCGCGCCCTGAAAACAATTCAGTTGGTTTGAACTTCCTGACACTCAGTCTAGGGCTAATTTGAAAACAAGATGTTGCCCTGATTGTGTAATATGCGCCCAGTAGAAATGAATACAGCCAAGACTGTAACAATGGAGTTAAACACTCAAAAGTGAAAGTCATGCTGAATGTTTTCCTGAACAAAGAAATGAATCGGCTAAAGTAGAACAATAAAATTGTTAAAATTACAGCAATCTCATAGGTCATAGGTCTCACGGTGCCTGCCTCATTTCTGAGAATTTCTATCACACGGGCTTCAGGTTTATGTATGTGGTCTGTCATACAATGAAGAAAGTGGAAGGGCATGATTGGCAAAATATGTGTATCTGTATCAAACACTGTGTGAAATTCTCAGATGAGCACACCTTGCTGTAGGAGATGGTGTTGAACATCTCACTGATCTGAGCAGGAGTATTGACCTCCTCTTCTCTGCGGGACAGTGGGTGGGAGGAGGCCAGGGCGTCCACAGCGAACACTTTCTGCACGTCGTGCAGGACGATCAGGTCTTTCTGCAGCCAAGCAGAGAGGTGAGACAGAAACCAAGCTTTCTAAGTTAACAGTGCCTGTGAAAGGTTGTCGCTCCATGAAACCGAATAGTGCACACACCGATCAGGCATAACATAATGACCACCTTCCTAATATTGTGTAGGTCTCCCTTGTGCCTCCAAAACAGTTGTGACTATTTAGAGAATGGACATGGGTCTTCTGAAGGTGTCCTGTGGTGTCTGGCACCTATGGGTTGAGGGGAGGGGCCTCTGTGGATCATCCCACAGATACTTGATCGGTTTGGGATCTAGTGAATTTGGAGGCCAGGTCAACACCTTGTGCTGTTTGTCATGTTTTTTTTTTTTTTTAGTTTTTCCTAAACTATTTTTGTGTGTATGTCTGTGTCAGGCTGCATCCTGCTGGGGATAGCTGCTGCCATCCATTAATGTCATTGCTATGGGGTGGGAGTGCCTGGTCTAGTCTGGTCTAGGTGGGTGGTACATGTCTAAATAACATCCACATGAATGCCAGATCTAAAAGTTTCCCAGCAGAACATTGTAATGTCCCAAGATAATAAGTGTTATTTACTCAACCTGTCTGTTAATGTTGTGGCTGATCAGTGTTTCTTATGAAGTCTTTGAACACGGCTCTTACAATGTTCCAGGTGGGCTCAGCGTAGTCGGCCCCGAGGTACTCCACGTACGAAGCAAAGCCCTCGTTCAGCCACAGGTCATTCCACCAACGCAGAGTCACCAGGTTGCCAAACCACTAAAAAAAACACAAGATAAAAAGTTATGCCATAGTAAACTGTGACACCTCAGTAAACATTCCCAGCTAACGTTTCTGTGAAACCGACCAACAATTCCATTAGTAGTTCAGCTCCAAGGAAACAAAACACTGAATCAGCGGGGGATTAGAAAAAAAAATCCTAAGCACAGGACTTCATATCCCTTACGATATTATGCTTTTAGGGCTGCAGGGTTAACTTGTCCCAGTGTGATGATTTGTCATGTGCTTTTGCAATGGGAGGTTGAGAATAAACAGTTTTTTTTTTTTTTTACATAATTGAGAAATGAGTTTGCATCTGAATGAATGTCTGGATCCCAACCCTTTATTTTAACGTAATTTATGTTGTACTTTATGATTACTGAAATCTGGAAGGAACACAATAGCATACCATGTGTGCAAGTTCGTGGGAGATGACAGTGGCGACCCTCTCCTTGTTTCCAGTGGAGGAAAGGACGGGGTCATAGAGCAGGGCCGTTTCCCTGTACATGATCAGACCCCAGTTCTCCATTGCTCCGGCATTGAAATCGGGCAGAGCTATCTGATCTACAGAGAACGAGGATTAAATATTCAAATACAAGTCAAATGTCTTTTAGATGAACCACCAAATAGCCAAAACATATCTTCACAAGAAAAGGTTTTCAGCAGCATGTTGATTAATTGACCCACCTGACTTAGAGAGGGGATATGACGTGTTGTAGTAGCGCTCATAGAACTGAAGGATCGGCCCTGTAACATTAAGAGCATACCTCCCCTGCCCTTCAGCCAGGGCTTTTCTATTAGCCCAGATTCGGATCTACAAAAATAAATAAATAAATAAAAAGTGAAAGTCTAAAATAACATATTCAAATAGGAAAATCTTCTTTCTTCAGCTTTCTGTTCACAGGAATTACTTCGCCCGAAGGTAATTTAAATGAATGTGAAAAACAAAGTTTCTTACCAACAAATTGTTTCGGTTTGAGTTAATGCTAACAAAGTCACTGACGATGAATGCCAGTAGATATGTGGACATTCTCTCTGTGGGCTCAAATGTAGTAACTCGGACAGGCACGCTTTCTTTGACAGACTCTGAAACGTCTGAGCACAGAGAGGAAAAGTTAAACCTTGACCCTCTGTTAGCATTAACAGTTATTCTTCAAACACATTGAAGGTTATTACTTATTTACAATAAAACATTGCCAAAGACAACAGAGAGACATCTCATAACATAAAGGACAGCTTATCACTCGTCTTAAACATGTTGTTACTGTTTGTTCTGAAATATACTTGCTCTGCACTGCCTGCTGTGTTACAAAGACAATTCCTATTTTCATTTATGTGCTTTTGTATCGATACAGTTTTCTTAGAGAACCAAGCTGCAAGAATCTGAATGTTCTGTGTTTCATAAACGAACCCTTTTCCATGCCGTTGGACAGAGCCACCGTGCTTCGGTCGTGGATGATAGTGACATTGAAGACGGCTTTCATGGCCGGTTCGTCAAAGCAAGGAAAGGCTTTCCTGGCATACGTCGCTTGCATCTGCGACGTGGCGACAACTCTGCGAAATGTTCAAATTAAGCATGAAAGCAAAACAGGCACTCATCACGCTGCATGCTCTGAGGATCAGCGAAGAGGAACATTTGAACCATGAACGTGAACTATCACACTCCACCATTATGCTACGCTATGTATTTTCTTACTTCTTCAAACCTCCCTGGGTGTATTCACTCCTGTAGAAGCCTTCCAGGTCGTCTGCCAGCTCCCCACGAAATTCGGTTCGAAGTAGATAGGATGCTCCGACTGCTAGTCTGCTCTGCAGCTTAATAACCAGATACTCCGTCTTCGCCACAAGCCAAGTCTTCTCTATGCCTGGCGCAGTGGTTCCACTCAGGCCATTCAGTTTAGCATAGTGCCCATTGAAGGTAGTTAAGTTCAGCTTGTTGGAGTGGATGATGATGAGGTCTGTTTCCTTCATGCATCTCAAGATCACTTCTGAGTTCCCAGTGAAGATGTACATGCCGTGTTCGTTGGGCTCCAACCGGGGCCACAGGGTCACACTGTAAGAAACAGGGACGACGGAGTCTGGAAGTCTGTAGTGGTCCCAGGGCTCCTTTGGGGTGAATGGGGTAGTTGTAGGCACGTTGGTGCCATCTGTCTCTCCACCTGCAGGCTTTCCTTGATTCTTGGCCTTTTCCTTATCATAGGCGATGGAAAGAGCTATAATTGTAGCCACTGCGCAGGCCGCCAGCGCAAGCATCCCAAGGCCCATCTTTTTGCTGACATAGTAGACTTGCCCCATGTCTGATTCAGATGGGTTAGTGCAGATCTCTGAAGGATCTCAGTCTGTGTTTGTCCAGCGCAGGCGGGCTCTTCCCTGCTCAGTTAATGGCTGAGCTATTAACATGGCAAAAAAGACATTTTCATGGCACCTACGGAGAAATGAAAAGATGGAAAGACCTTGGTTATTTGCTCCATGGCTTGGCATTTCTCAGATTCATAAATATCAAGCATCTTTCAATCTATGTAGTAGCTGTTCACACTATGTGCCACCAGATAATGTATGATTGTCATATTTTAATACACAATGGTATTCCAGATTGAAGTTCGTCAACATCAGCATAAAAGGGAGTTCGTATAATCATATTAATTGAAAAGTCTTCCATACAGCTCGTGTAGAGGTTCTCGGATAAAACCATCTGCTAATATTCCCTGGTCCTCTGAAGAGTGGAAACAGACGGGACACTGCGACACATGTGGGAGTAGAAAGAGGATGAGTAGGCATAATACTTTACTGTGATGTCGTTAACCACTCACAACACAAGCAACACAAAGTGCCACAACACGGCAAGTTTAGCAATCCACTGAATCAGTCTGGATAAAGTTTAGTTTAGTACCTTCACACAAAAAATGAATCCCTTGTTGGTGTGGCATTGTGAAATTGTGCTAAGAATGATCTTTTATGTTTTTTTTTTTTTTAACTAACCACGTCAGCTTTGTACAATTCTGGCAATGATATTTTGGATAAGGCAGAACAAGAGCCGGTCCATGTCATTTTTGGACACCTCAGCTACAAGCAACAAGAGACCAAGTTTCCACATTGCTTTTTTTTTTTTTTTTTTTTTGCAAATCTCCGGTGAATCCTCCACACTGCAACACTTTTTGTTATAAACCCAATTCCTGCTCTGCAACGTTCCTTACATGAAGATCTGGCAAACATCAACAATCCCACCCAGTTCCCGGCTTCCATCATCAGTCCCTCTAACCTCAAGATTCTTGAGGTCCAGCATATTGTCCAAAGAAAATTAAAAGTGGACCTTATGAAATGAAGCCCTCAACTCCAGTGATATCTGTGAGCAGTCTCTGGAGAAGACCAGTACCTTTTCTGCCGTTCGTTCCTGTTCAGCTGGCTCTCCACACTTCAGTCACCACTTCCTTGCCTCACCTTTCTCTGGCCTGGACATTGTCTATCAGTGCCATAAATCACTCTGCACATACTGTGTCTCAGTACAACATTTGCATCAACCGGTCTGTTCTCCGCACTGAACTCTTGCCAGCCCTTTGTTGCACAACCCTCCTCCTCTCCATTACCACCCTCATCTTGCAGTCCATTTTAACCAAAGTATTCATCATCCCCGACTTAGCTCTCTCCCCCCACCTTTATTTGGCCTGCCCTTGCCAGGAATCATGCACTTCCAAATGATTATTGTAATGTGTGTTACACAACAATCATTGCTGTTTGCTTGCAAATGCTCCTTAATGCCTGCTGAAAGTTCACCAAAATGTATTACCACATGGTATCAAATAAGGCTATGGCTACAGAAACCTTGCAAACTGAATTTAGCAAGAATAGGTAATGATATTTCCAACTTCAAAAATGACTTTTGTCTTGCTTCGAAGTTACATTTTGGTAAACTTGTTATGAAATCTCTTGCCAAGAGTTAAATACACTGATGCCAAGCTCATGTCAGTTCTGCAAATATAAAGCTGCACTAGCAACTGGTTAACTCAGCACTAAGTCCGGAAATAGAGGAAACAATTGGCTTGACTCGGTCTGATAGTCATAATTCTGTCGACCAGTGCACATGGCTCAGTAACTGACATGTCTGGCATATCTGGTTTGTTTAATTTGTAAAATTTTCTGGTTGCCTGAAAATGTCTCGACTGGCTACTTGGGCTAAGCTAACAGGCTAATTCATTGCTATGTTCTCAGGGTCTGATGTTTTCCAGTCCTGTAAAGCACAAAATAGGAATCTGTATAAACATATTATCTGTATTTATGAAGTAAATACAGACTTCAAAATCCAACTTTAGTCACATAGCTGTTATCAATACTGCAAATGTGTGTGTATATGTATATATGAGTAAACTCTAATTTACATTTCGAGTTTACAGTCTATATTGTATATTACAGTCTATATCTTATTTTATTTTTCTCAGTTTTACATTTACACTTATATTGTTTACCTGGTGTGTTATGTGCAATTATTACTGTTTTACTGTAGTACTTTTTACTCCTGGCTGCAAGTACAAAAATACATTTCACTGTGCATTGTACTATGTATAACTGTGCATGTGAAAAATAAAATCTAATCTTATCTTATATGACTAAAGTTGGGATACAGTTGAGATCACAACCAACTGGAGAAAGAGTCTGAGTCAAGTTTGATTAAAATTTAAATAAAACCCTAACCCCACAGAAACACACAGATATATTTATTCTGTGCCGGGTGAGATTTGTTTTTGTCTTATTTTGTTTTTTTGTTTTTTAGATGCAGAATCAAATTAAATGAAACCATCACTTGAGTTTTATATATCTCGTATCTTAGCTTGAAATCTGTCAATTTTGACCCAAACACAACAAGAAGAATATCAAACTGGGGGAAATTTATTTAAGTGTACTTCTCAAAATGTTCAGTTGTTCTTTATTAAATATTAATATTCATCTACGACCCATCATGTTGCTGATCAACTGTCTAACTTCTAACGTCTTCCAATTGACGTTTTTGTCCAACTAATTTCTTCATGTCATTTGACAAACTGAGTTAGCTACTGCAAAGGCAAAAACAATACGACTAAGATGGAGATCACATCAGAACATTATGAACCGACTCGGGTTACTTGTTCTATCAGTAAGCAACATTTACAACTGATCTGTCGTCATGACCTGTGTTAATATTACATGCAGCTTGACATTTTACACAGCTCTATCTTGTCTATTAGACCATAAATGTCCTCTTAAGTTTAGGGAGGGTATCAATTGCAAAGTCAATAAAATATTATCCTTTTAATCTTTTTAACCTAGCTTGCTGTACCAGCATTTAGTGTTCAACCAGAAGGCCAGAAGCAATCTTTAATGAAATGTATTTATTTATAATTTATTTAACTATCAGTTAAAACCCATAAAAGCAAATACTAATCATGTCTTGTTTACTGAGCGCCTACTACAACCTTTGTGACTTGTAGCATTTAAAGCGCAAGGCTTTGACTAACCTTTCTCCCACATTTCTTCTTTTCCTTCCTATCTAGTGGCATGTGCATGTGTTTCCTCAACATCATCTAATCTTTGTACTGTACATGTGGGAGTGTATGGGAAACGCCCCGTAATGCCAGTAATAACATAATGTCAGCAGACCTAGTAAACTGACATCAGCTGATTTATCTGTTCTTAATCAGGCCTTTTATTCCATATTTTACATTTTATGAGTTTCTTTTGCAATATCTTTTTATTTGAGTTATTAATGTATGCGAATACATTCATTCATTCATCTTCTATAACTGCTTGTTCCTTTTAAGGGTCACGTGGTCTGCTGGAGCCTGTCCCAGCTGTCATCGGGCGAGAGGCGGGGTACACCCTGGACAGGTCGCCAGTCTATCGCAGGGCTAACAAAGAGAGACAGACAACCATTCACACTCACATGCACATTTATGGCCAATTTAGAATCACCAATGAACCTAAAGAGCATGTACAGCGAATACATAAACAAGAATATAAGTTTTTGATACCTCAATGAGACCTTAGTTATAGGACATAGTTTGTATTGTGTTTACACTGTAGGTTTAGTATTACTGTATTGATCTTGGACCTTCGCTGAACTCCCACATTCGCCATGTGATGACAACTGAGTGACCATTTTCTGCAGATGAAGAGCTGAAAGTTATAATCTCACATTCCAGTTAATGACTGACCATTTAGTGATAAGTAACTTTAAAATAAACTACAACTTCTGCAGTCATAAATGCTGGTAAGTGATTAACACAAAGGGTCGTGGCTTTCTCACTGTCATAGCTTTGGTGCTGAGGCTGCAAACGACATTAGTCACGATGTGCCATGACTCTTTCCTTAAAGGTAATTGGTCTTTTTGATAGAGTGAAAAACTAGTGAAAAACAGAAGGTTCTTTATAAAATATGCATATTACAAGGTAGTACCTGTTCTGTGAAAATCCAAAATATGTTTTCTGTTCACACCCCTACATGTTTTTGGATATTACAAAATTACTGATTAATCTTAAACCTACGATGTATTACAATGATAACCTATAATACTTCTGATAATGAGAGGCTGACTCTATTGTCCATGCCCAATAATTCTTGGTTTTCCAACCACAACCTCAATTGACACTTTAACCCTTGCCTTTACCCGCATGGCTTTTAGATATTTCGCTTTGCCTGATGAGGACTTTAGTCACCATGAGGACTTTATTGGTGTTTATTCCATAAAAGTTCCCAGAGAGGTAAGAAAACATTTATACACACGGTATGTAAATAAAACATGCGTACACACCCATACACACCCAAAGATCCAGCACAGTCAGTGGTTTGTGAACTCTCTCTACAGGTGCAACATCTGGAAGTGATGCAGGCCAAAACTACCCAGAGGTAGACATTCTGTGATGTCTCACTCTCAACAATACACGTTCTGTCTGTGCTACTGCCATGCAGTGTCTGAGACAAACAAGAATTATGAGCTATTTTCCAATTACTTTTGAAGGGTTTTCTTGTAATTATGTAATATATATTCTGCCGTGAAGTAGAGAAACTGCAGAAACTATTTAGTTGAAGACAAAAAAAAAGGCCATTCAGAAGCCAAATAAACGCTTCAGACTTGCCTCTGAATACACCCCTTGCAATGCAAAAAGAAAATAATAGCCTTCTTGTTTAAGAACATTTCATGTGGATTATTTACAGCTTTTATGTTAAACTGCTACACATATTTACACTGAAAACAATATAATTAATGAATTACGCAATAAATTGATTAAGTAGGAAACGAAAGTTAGCCTTGACAGCTAGTTAGCATTGTAGGCGTTTTTTAGTTGTGTCTTTCCTTCTCCATTAATATTGTATTGTATGTTTAGTGATTCAGTATGGGACTAATAAAATAAACTAAATCACCACTAATGTGTAACGCTATGTATCAAAGCTTTAGTAAATAAATCAGCTAGCTTTAGCTACATTTAGCTTTAGCTAATGTTAGCTTCCTCTACTTCACAGACTAGTGAGCCTTTAGCCGTTTAGCTAGTTAGCTAGATTTTCAGAACATTTACTACACATGTGACATTACATTTGTATAAGGTACAACAGAATCATAAAATTTGTTTAAAATCTTAACTGTGTTTTTGTAAAACATGTAGCCTGTGGAGCTATCATTTTATGTTGGAAAATATTTAATAGACATGAGCTTGTTCTATTCATAGTAGTTTTACATTGTTTCAGTGAGCATTGAGTGCCGCACAACAAAATTAACCTGTAAGTAAAGTCAGTATGCAAGGTATAGTCAGTCATATTAGTCAGTTAAATAAAACATTTCTAATGCCTCAAATGCCTCTTTAGGGCAAATTAGTAAGCACTATATGCCAAACAATTCACTAGCACTTTCCCCTGACAGAGGAGAGTGGGATAATCTTTGGAGTGGGAATGTTTATCTTGGCTGCCCAAAGTCACATTCATGGAGTAATAAAATGACAACAAAGAGCCACGTGACCTCCCCTATTTCATGGTGTGATTTTAACAGACTCTCCTCTTGACTTCCCTGCAAGTGTTATTATTGAAAACCAGCACGTGAACTCCTGTGCTTCATGTCAATATGAGACTATGTTCTGTACAACAAGGGGAGTTTAAAAAAAAATCTAAATAAACCTGCAACTGTAGAAGAATTCTGATTTTCACACAGGACCACTAACATCTGGAAATACAACACAACAACTCTTCTTTAGTGTCCTCTCACACACTTTTTCCTCTGCTACTTCAACCAATTTCCCGTCTTCCATCATTGAAGTTCAACTTATCTCAAGAGTGTGATGGTAAAATGCCTTTTAGCACTCTTGAACAGCTTCTTGGACAACCGCTGTGCTTGCCCATGAACCTGTGACCCTCTCCATCAACACTGGGTGTTCCCAGCTCGACACAGTTCAGATGAGCTGCAGCCAGCTGCTGGAGCTGCAGAATTCAAATCCCAGCCTGCACTGGATGATGAGAGACAGCCAATAAATCCACAGCGTATGAATGAACAACTTGGATATAGCTACACAACGACGTTTCCCTAATTGACAAAACAGGCATTTCACAACTCCATTGCGCAAGTGCTATAAACATATTACAAACTACAGTGACAGCACTGTTGCACTGTAAGTTACTTCACTGTGGGTGAGACCAAAGTAACGGGATGAAGAGGAATAAGAGAGAATGCTTTTTGCTATCTTTAAAAGCCTGTAATTTAGACTGATTCATTTTCTGCGTGTATCTGTCTATGGTTGATTCACACACTAACTTATCTAACAAAAAAAACAAACAGCCATTTAACTAGAGCTGTTATGAGCAGACTATTACAGAACCACTGCTATGGACAAAGACGCAACTTTAATACATCACAAAGAGTGGTTTAGCATGCAACAGGTTGGAGAGATGCATGCCAAACATGGGCACAACAATACATACCAAACCCTGTGTGGCTAGACGTCCGCTGCACGATTTAAGTCTGCATGAGATGTAGAAGTTGAGCTGGACTGATCCCTGCCTGATGTGAAACACTCACAGTCTACGAGGGTGGAAGTGGGAGGTGGTGAGAGCTATAGCAGGTTTTCCTGCAGACGTAGGGAGGGAAGAACTTTTTCAATTCCCCAAAGATCCAAAATTAGTGGGAAGGGGGACTGAAAGAATGCGGCTGTATCAACAAGACTGCAACCTCATTGTGGTTGAGCAGAAAAAAAAAAGATAAAAAAAAGATACAGTGCTCAAAGCGCTCCGATAAAAGTTCCACATGATGCCGTTCCACCAGAGTGACTCAGCTTACCTGCTGACACACTGCCAGTTTGTTTCATATGAGATGAAGGAAGAGCAGGCGTGTATATTTTAATTAATTTAATTAACCTTGGCAAGAAATGTCTTTGACACTGAGACCAGTCTCCTACCTTGAAAGTCTTGAGAGGATTTCATGACAAAACTCTACAAACAGTATCTGTATCTGATTAATCTGACCACTAAATACATCCAACAAGACACAAATAAAAAAAGAAGGATGAAGTTACTGTTGTCTGACGCCTTTCTAAACAGATGTTGGAAAGATCATATCACACCACATTAAAACTTGGCTTGAACAGAATATCATTCAGTCTGCACTGAGCACAGTGTGCCCCCAGGAGAACAATAACATCATTCACAAATCACGAGGATGTCAGAGCCCAAATATATAACAGGGAAGGCAAAATAAATCGGGACAATAAGCAAGCCGGTGTTTGAGTAATTACAGCCAAAAAATAGAAGCCAAAAGATCGTACTACAGAAAAGTGAAAGGAGTCCAAAAAAAACTCTCTCTTGACACGAGGGAATGTTTTTTCTAAACGTACTCAGTACGACTGCTGATGAGCCTCGGAGATATGGAAGAGCTTCACAATAAAATACACACTGGATAAGACAGTTCATTTGGAAACAGCAGGAAATTAAAAGGAGAAAAAGAATGAAATACATATAACAATAAGATTACACTTTATGCTTTTTAGAATCAAACTTTACATTATTGTGCAAACCCTTCGTCATCTGTAGCATGTACACAGCAGAATAACCCACAGATTATCTCCCGTACACGAGAAAAGATTGGAATGAAGGGGAGAGTAAGCTGCTGTGTTTCTATAGTACATTTATACAAAATAAACCAAAAAAAAAGACAGTGTTTTCAGTATTGACCGCGCAGCTGGGTGGAGGAGGACTGCATCAGTAGCTCCCCAGACCCGCGGAGCACAGCTGGAATGCCGTTCAGAACGGGGAGAGGCTCGGCACTTTGATATTGATGTCTCCGATGTTGATGTTGCGGGGAATCTCGGGCAGGTTCATGTTCTTCACGGCAGAGACGGCGCGAGCGGGGGCCGCTGAGAGACCTCCCTGCAAAAAAACAGAGAACACCTTTAAACCCTCTGTGCATGGAATCCTTCTCTGTCTAATCTTGTCTCCTTTAATGCTGTTGTAATGAAAATGTTTGTCTACTGTAGTGTTAATCCTTCCATACTGTGTGTATAGTTTTCTAATGATTACACACCTTCGCAGGTCCATCCACTTCTAAGGAACTGAATAAGAATGGCTCTTAGGTTACCAGCAGGGATCTTAGTTTTGCGTTAATATGTCCCAAGTCCCTCGAGTGTGTGTATGTGTGTATTATGAGCTTCTTTCATTTAAAAGCTATTGTTGTTGGTGCAGAAGTTGTAAAGAGGTTCAGTTTACTAGAATTCCACACACAAGTTATTTCAGCTCCTATCTCTTTGCATTTACTCTGACAGGATCATTATTATTATTCATATTTATTTTATGCTGCCTTTTACCAACACGGCTGGTTGGTAATTGATTTCATTAATGGACAGCACATCATGCAGTTGTTTGCGTCAGTGTTTTTCTCCGTCAGGGTCTTTTTGGATCAGGTCTTGACGTGTATATAGTCTGGCGGAGCTCAGGTAACTCTTCAATTGGGTCCTAGTTTTTTGGTTTTTTTCCACATTGGGTGCGGGATTGGATTTCTATTATTAAAGGTGTGAAGACCTGTTAACAAGTCTTGTGGCATTCTACTGTGTAAAAAAAGAAAGAAAAAAAAGAAAGACCTTTAAAAGCTTTGAAAGCTGTATGATGAATGTAAGATGTAAGATGAATCTAGATGGGGTTAGGGTGTTTATACATTTTTCTGAACTTATCCCCTCTTGTTCTGACAGATATTTGGAAGAATATTGTTAGATTAACTGAAGACCATTTTAGGAGCTGTATTTTTGAAGAACCAGTTGAAATAAAATCTCTGACCTCTGACTTCTCCATTCGGTTCTGCACCTCCACCTGAGCTACGATCTCATTCATGTTGGTCTCCAACACCATGCCTCCCATTACCACCTCTTGCAAGATATAATGGACCTGCAGGAAGAGTGCAACACAATAGTTAATACACGGTGGTGCCTATTGTTGGGAGAGTTCAGCCGTCTCTGGAAAGACACTTTCACTCGCAGCTCAGTTTCAGTGGGCTGCAAATGATTTCAGGGAAAATGAAAATGCAGTCAGCTGCAGGCCTCAACTACAGCAGGCCAAAAACACCATCTGCACTTGTAAGTTTATGTCAAAATCCTGCACAAGTGTATAAATAACAAGTTTTACAATACGGCGTTGATCAACGAGCAGAGCTCTATGAGAGCAAACGTGGTTGCTCACAAGTAGAATTATTTTGAGTTGCATCTCGGAAACATTCCTCTGGCCAAACCCCAGTGCACCACATGACATCAATTTCCTGCTGGGAAAATTCAAACAAGATGGCAGTGAATGTGTCTGATTTTCTTGCAGCAACACTTCTACCTCAGTTTGTGTTGTAGCCTGAATAACACAAAAGCTCATTATGCAGGAGCCCCTGCGCAGTTTGCTAAACCAAATCATGAATAATCTCTACAGGATGATACTGATGATTTTTTCTCATTATTTATTGCAAAAAAAGGGAAAAAAACCTGCAAAACAGATACATATATATATATATATATATATACATATATATATATATATATATAGTATTTTCTCATTTCTGAGGTGAAAATGTTAAGAAGAGGAGCTGTGCAGCTGTTCTTGAAAAGCAGCTGACAGTGTGGTAAAGTAAAACACTGCTACACGGTACATTTCCCTGAGGTCGTGTTTCTCTGAGGCTCAGAAAACACAAATTTCCCACTTAGCTGAAATGTTCAGTAAATTCTAAATAATTCATTATTTATTGCAAGTTGTGGCTTTAGAGTTTGCACATGCACAGTAAACACCAAGGAGTCAGTATGGGGTTAATTTGGCACCATGTAGTATGTGCGCACACTCTGCTGGTGCTTTGGTATGTGAATTTGGCCAGCTGAGCTAGAGGGGGAGCGCAGTACACATAAATAGGAGGATGAAATTATTCACTATTGTGGGATCTCCATTTATCTGGTTAATTTCCCTCAGCTGCTTTCTACAGCATGTTTTATCAGGTCATTTTGTGCTGCTAATCCATGTCTAGGTCAAAGTGCTTCTGAGCAACTAATGATTCCTTTCGTTATAAATTCATTTCGCCATATAAAAAGAATTAAAAAGCAAAACAGACCAACCAGTTTTGTCCAACCAGTCTTTTCTGGCTACTGGTTCCTTTATCCTACACTCACCTTGTCCATGTGGAATATGAGGTCCAGTTCACAGACGTTCTCAAAGCATTTGTCTAGCGTTTCCACAAACACCTACAATGAAGAAAATGTTCACGTCAGAAAGATAAATACTTTAGGATTAGAAGTATACTTCAGGGATTGCCGAATTTCACATGAGATCTGTATTATTCGATGTTAACGTTGATTGTTTACTGTAAGTCTGCTGAAGCAGAGCAATGACGGTCATAGATCAAACCTAGCAAGTACAGTCAAATCTTTCCACGGAAGCAATAAAGATGTGAAAACAGATTTTGGCCCTGATTAAAGAAAATACGTCAGCACTTCGTACGGCTGTATCTGTGAGTCCGTGCTCTCATGTCTTATCGAGACATGGTATCAACAGCAGAACAGGTTTCATTTCCCGGATCATCCTAGAAAACAGACTAATAAAATCATTCCTGATCCAGTGGCAAAGCAGCTTCTGCAGCAGTGGCAGCTCCACAGAGAATTTCAAGTGTCAACTATCCAAAATTGGACGGTTGTAAGAGCAAACAAAGGGTGCTACAGGGATGTGGTTTAAAATCACATACTAAATGTCTCTACGGAGCAACTCTACAAAGCAGCAGCTGACCTGGATCAGGTCCAGTATGCCGAGCTCGCTCTCAGATGAGTCCACACAGAAGACAAAGTACAGAGTGGCGTAGTGTCGGTAGATCAACTTGTAGTCGGAGCCACCAATGAGACTGAAAACAGAAAAAAAAAAAATATTAAGAGATACTCCAGGTCTAGCTTTACGCAGAGTGTATTAAAGCAAAATGACAGGTCTACTTGATCAAAATAATAAATCAATGAAATAATAAATTGAACAGTTAGATTAATAACAGACAGTTGAGGAGTAATTTTAGTGGCTCTGATTTTTGTGTGTTTGCCTCCATCTAATGGTTAAAGACATGCAACTGCAGCTACAGTCAACTCCTGGCTCAGCAAGTGATATCAGAAATCCACCCAAAATGTGCGGCCATTTTTCCCACCAGTCCAGCTTTTTGTCGTAACATGTCACAGCTCAAATAACAGCCCTCCCTCTCAGTCTCTGCCAAATATTTACTTACAAAACGCACATGATAAACAAAACCAGTCCTGCAGCTTTTCTGACAGTGTCTCCACTAACAAACATGTCTGGGCCTTTCATAGATGTACATAGAGCAGAGCTGCCAACTACTTTATCCATATATGTCAGAATGCAATCTTCAAACAGGATTAGAGCAAACACTACTTGCCTTCCACCCTCCAAGAAGTTGCACACGTTGTCATCTCTCTTAGATACCAAATGGAAAGTCTCCCGAATTATCTGCTGCTGCATGTCCTCCGCCTGCAAGGAAGCACGTTACAGACTCAAGTTATAAATGTGTATCACAGAAAATGTTTAAGCTGAGAGCTTTGATAACCACCACATCCGATTACATTTGGATCAGATAAAAACAAAACTAAGCACTACATTTAAAAATATAAAGCAAAAAATTTCAAATTTAGGGCCTCAATTCTTTCCCTCACCCAAAACTGTGCAAATGTAATTATTTAAGATCTGAGTAATCAAAGAGAGAAGCCATTAATAATGAGCTTCTGATGTTTACACTGGCTTCAGGCTTCTCCGTGTGTAATACAGGCACGAGTGTCAGCCACAGAACACATCAAGAATGATCTTAAAAGGAGACAGTGAATTTGTACAAAGCTTATGTGGTACGTTTTGTTTGATAATTATTATTTACAGCTAAATTACGCTTAAAAAGTCCATCATTTGAAACAGAAGGCTAAAAAGTAGAAAGAAGGGGGAAGTGAGACCAGAAATCTGCCAACATCACTGCAAGTTAGCATAAGCTACCGTTTTAGGAAGCTGTAATTTAGAGAGAACACTTGACAACACGAAGACTTTGTCTTCTTTCATATGTGTCAAAGGCTAATCCAATATTGACTGCTAGCAATACAAGTGCGAAAATGCTAATGTTTTGAACAGAAACTACTAAAATACTTACAAAATACTGATAGAACCGGATCAGCCGCGGCTTCCCGTGGTTATTAAAAATCAATATGGCTTTAATCATCTCTATTCTTTGGAGTTATCCAATCACTGTGAGAAATAAGTACGCTAATATTGTAATCTTAGCTATTTGGATGACGTTAGCTTAACCGCTAAACGGCCTCTCAGCTGCCGGATGATGCGAATGCTAACTTCCGGTTGTGTCACCGCGTTTAGCAGTCGACCTCAAACAAACCCTTCCCGTTTGTTCCCGGGATAAAATATCGAGGCATTTCCAATTGAGAAGCCACTTTTCTGCTGCAACATACAGTATTATCAGTATTATTACACTGAATTACTCCCCGGGCGGTACCCCCTCCGAGCGAAAAGAAATAACATAACATTTTGCACACACAGCCGTTTTATTATAACAATATAAACGAAACAGAAACTTATATTTCTCAATTGCACAAATCCTTCAATATGTAACATTTGCAAATCACACGTAAGAGAATCCAGTCATTCAGCTATTGCAATTACAACAGGAAACACACTTTTTAAGGTGCACAATCTCCACCTCCAACATAGGTAGGTAGATGGCAGGTGTTGTCTAGCAGGGGAGGTGGGTGGCTCATCCTGACCAGTGGCAGAGGATGCTCCAAGATATTTTAGAAGTGCCCCTGAAATTGCAATTGTTTCGTGTTTTTCTTGTGACACACTGTGGAAGCAAATTTCCTTATGGGACAATAAAGGCTATCTATCTACCTATTTTTATTTGGCCATTTCACACAATTCATAAAAACAAAAACGTGCAGGAATTATAGGCCTGTATTTATAAAATTATGAATGAAATGTGCGTTATATGGAAGAAAGTCAAGGTGTAACTGACTTTAGCAATTTTATACAGCGGATCCCCCCGTCCGTTCAATTTGGGAGAGACCCAGAGGTGAACTGTCCCCCGCGCTCCCCTCCCTTTTGCCTTTCCCTTTGTCAAACACAGTTTCTCTGCACTGCACCTTCTCAGCTAGCAGGGGCGCCTGCAGCTGCAGGGGGCGCCAATTTGCGAGTTCCCCGCACAGTGATATGACAGATAATAGAAAACCATGTAGCGGCGCAGGTTTATTTATTTATTTATTTTCCAAGTGCTCGTGCCGCCCCCCTTGTGTCATGAAAAAATGCCGCCCCGCCTTAAAAACCGCTGCTGGGTCCAGAACATGTGTTGTGAGGTCACAGTGACCTTTTTCCATCAACTTCTTATCAGTTCAGGCCATGTGGTTTCTGGGCTGCTGCTTTCACAAGAATGGTACAAGTGAAAGTACACATGTAAGGACAAATAACCCCAAAACATATCACCAGCACAGAGACATGAAGACAACCATGGAATAAAAGGTACGTACACACAAACCAAACCCAACCTGACAAGCAAGCGATGTGAGCCGGAGGTTTAAATAACCTACTGCAGTGGGTGATGAGGAGAATGGAATCAGGTGAGCACAGGTGAGGATGCAATCGGGAATCTCTGAGTGGCTTGAGTGGGTGAACAGAATGAATTTATTCATTTCAGCTACAGCGTTCCTCAAAGGTGTATGTTACTAGCTGAACCTGCACCCACAAAAACTCTGAATATTTCATTCAGCCACTTGCAAAAAAAAAAAAAAAAAAGAAGTAGTGAGTAGACTGGAGAAGCTGGGTAATGTTAAAATAAAACACCCGGGTCCTGCAGCTAATAAGGCTGATTGGCAACAGAGTAGTAACATGATGGGATATAAAAGGGGCATCACAATGAAACAGAGTCAGAATTAAAAGTGGGAAGGGGGTTCACAAATCTGTGTGAGATCTCTGTGAGACTGTAGAGAGTTCAGTGGTTCACACTTTTTTTTTGTATTAGTCTTAAATTGCACAGAACAAGAGAAGTTTTTGTGTCTGTGCCGGGGCTGCTTAGACTTAGAGTTAGACTTTATTTGTCATTTAGATTTTCATCAAAATTAAATTTTGGTGCAACGACTCAGACCACAGCAGGAATATTGACAGAAACATTATATATACAAAATAGAATAAATATACATATAAAAAACTTAAAATTGTAGATAAATATTATTGCATATTTTAATTGCAGGGTAATAGGAGTGGGTGGGTGAGGACGGGGGAACTATTTATAACGCGTTAAGCAGTTTTATGGCTGAACCTGGCTGTTTCAGCGAGGCGAGAACAGTCCATGGTGGGGGTGTGAGGGGTCTGAGGTGATGTTTTGGGCCTTTTTCAGACAGTGTTTCTTTGCAATGTCCTGGATGGGAGGAAGTGACGTCCCGATGATTTTCTCCACTGTCCTCACCACCATCTGTAGGGACTTCCAGCCGGAGGCACGACAGGCCCATGACCAGACAGAGATGCAGCTGGTCAGTATGCTCTCTATAGTACCTCTGTAGAAGGTGGTGAGAATGGGAGGGGGTAGGTTTACTCTCCTCATCCGACGCAGAAAATGCATCCGGTGCTCAGGGAGATGACACTGGAGACGTTTTTTCCCACCTGCACACACTGAGATAATGTGGTCCTTTACCTGCCTCTCTAAGCACTTCATCATGGGGGGGGGGGGGGGGGGGGTAATCATTGAGTGAGGAGGTTGTGTTTCTTTTGGGTACTGGTACGATTGTGGCAGTCTTAAAACAGATTGGTGCCACAGCCTGATGCAGCGAGGTGTTGAAATTGTCTGTGAGAACCCCAGCCAACTGGTCAGCACGTTTCCTGGTATGTTGTCTGGGCCCGCTACTTTCCGGACGTTGACCTTCCTCATCTGGGCGAGGAACCGATTTTTTTTTTTTTCCTGCAGTGTTGTTTAGTACCACAACCCTCCCAAAGCAGTTATTAAGTTCGTTGAGGAAGCTGATGTCATTCTCACAGGAGAAGGCTGGTGTTGCTGAGTCCAATGCAGCGCCTCTCAAATCAGGCTCTATACTTTTTCCCTCTACTTGCATCTTCTTGGATCAGTTTTCCGGAAACATAGCATTGCATTCCATTTTTACGTTGATAACTGTCAAATTTATGTGCCACTTAAACAAACAGATGATTGCTCTGCAAACCGACTGCTAGAGTGCTTTGTAGAAATCAAGGCATGGCTGGCCATGCATTTTTTACACTTAAACGATAACAAGACTGAGGTCATGCTGTTTGGGCCTAGTGATGCCTCCAAGGTCCATGCTGATCTGGAGCCTTTAAATCAACATTTGACACAGACAGCAACAAACCTTGGTTTAAGACTCAACAGTGATCTCAAATTTGATGCGTAGATTAAATCAGTGGTTAAGTTCTTTTTTTTTTTTTTTCTTTTTTTTTTTCAACTGAGACAGCGAGCCTAAGTGAAACCATTTGTGCAAAACATGTTGTGCTTAGTCAGACGTCACTTCCTCGACTGCAGCTGCTTCAAAATGCTGCTGCTCGACTTTTAACTGGAACCACAAAACAAGAACACATTACCCCAGTTTTAGAGGCAATTCTTTGGCTCCCAGTTTGTTTCTGGATTAATTTTGAAATTCTTTTATTTGTTTTTAAATGTGTTCAAGGCCTCGCTCCACAGTATCTGTCTGACCTACTCCAGCCGTACGCTCCCTCACTCTCTCTCTCTCAGGTCGGCAGGTCTGTCATTGTTGGTTGTCCCTAAGACAAAGAGGAAGCTGAGAGGTGGCCATGCATTTTCGGTCACTGACCCCAAACTGTGAAACAACCTACCTTTGCACATTCCTTTTTTAAATCCTCTCTTCCTCCTCACATTGGCTTTTATTGTTGATATTGTCTGTTTTATGATTTTAATCTTATTTCTAATTCTTCTGTGTGTGTTATACATTCCCATTTCTGTGTACAGCACTTTGGGCATCCATGTTGTTTTTAAAGTGCTCTATAAATAAAGATTGATTAATATTGACTGAGAATTTAGATCAATTAATATTCCAAGAATCCAGAGAAAAATGTGTATGCAAGCACTGAAAACTCTGCACAGGCTCAGAAACTCTCCTGTAAACAGGTTTAAGGAGGACATAATCTCCTTCATTACCTGCTTCTTTTCATGCACAGCTCTGCACAGATCATGGATGCTGATCATTTAACTGTATGTGACACACTGAAGCTCTGACAACATGTGAATGCAGGGAAATATACACTGCCTGGCCAAAAAATGACACCACCAAAAAGAAAAGGTCACACACTCAAATATTTCATTGGACCAACTTTAGCTTTGATTACAGCACAAATTCACTGTGGCATTGCTTCTGCAATGTCACAATGTCTGGTAACCTGGTCATTCAGTATATTCAGGTAGTCAGCTGACCTCATTCTTTGATCACGTAATGTTGCTGAACCTAGACCTGAGCAACTGCAGCAACCCCAGATCATAGCACTGCCCCCACAGGCTTGTACAGTAGGCACTAGGCATGATGGGTGCATCACTTCATCTGCCTCTCTTCTTACCCTGATGCCCCCATCACTCTGGAACAGGGTAAATCTTGACTCATCAGACCACATGACCTTCTTCCATTGCTCCAGAGTCCAATCTTTATGCTCCCTAGCAAATTGAAGCATTTTTTTCCCAGTTAGTCACTGATAAGCGGTTTTCTTAAGGCTACACAGCTGTTCACTCCCAATCCCTTGAGTTCCCTGGAAATGCTCTTACTTTCACTATTAAACATAGCCCTGAGTTCTACTGTTGTTTTTCTTTGATCTGATTTCTCCAAACATTTAATTATCGCTGATCACGGTCAATCAGGATTTTTTTCCGACCAAATTTTTCCTCAAAGATGACGGTTCCCCACTATCCTTCCGGATTTTAATAATGCATTGGACAGTTCTTAACCCAATTTTAGTAGTTTCTACAATCTCCTTGAATGTTTTCTCTGCTTGATGCATGCCAATAATTTGACCCTTCTCAAACAGACTAACATCTTTTCCATGACTCCAGGACACATCATCCAACATGGTTGTTTAAGAAATGAGAAGCTACTCATTGCATCAGTTGAGGTTAAATAACTTGTTGCCAGCTGAAAGATATTCGCCCATACAGTAATTATCTAATAGGAGGCTCGTATGGTGGAGACTTTTTTTTGGCCAGGCAGTGTATGTCACTTTTGTTGCCGGTGTATGAATACAAAGATGGTATTTTCTATGTCCTGCATGTCAAGTTAAATATTGAAAACAGAAATGAAATGAAGCCTGCTCAATGCACACACAGCTTCTTCTAAATGCTAGTTAGTAATGACAAGACTTCTCACTAGATAGTGATCTCTTACTCTTCCTGTGGTCATGAATGTCTTTGTGCTATTTTTGTGTTTTTTTTCCTCTGATCCAATCATTTAGGGATTATGATCAATATTTTTGAGTCCATAGAAATCCTCCAGACTACTTAATTGCGCTGAAGAAAGAAATCAATTAAAAGAAATTTTAATAGATTTTTTAATTGATGATATGATGAAAAATTATTCTTCTGTTGGGAAACACTGTGTTTATCCCTGAGCCTATTTGTTGTGCTATTAATATGGCTGTCCTCAGGCCAAAAGGGCAGAAGCCTATTGTCGCTCCAGATTAAAATATATATACTATCACCCGAGGTCGCTTTTGTTTTGCTTTTGTGTGGGTGGATCATATATACGCTCATTAATTACAGACGAATGAGCTTACATTTAATTGTACGTTAATGTCATACAGCCCTGCGATGGACTGGCGACCTGTCCAGGGTGTACCCCTGCCTCTCGCCCGATGACAGCTGGGATAAGCTCCAGCAGACCCCCACGACCCTTAACAGGAATAACCAGGTATAGAAAATGAATGAATGAATGAATGAATGTCATACAGAGATAAGTTTATCCACATGCATTAGGGCCAAGTGTAGTTAAGACTGTGATATATCTCTGAAGTTTTAAACCTATGTGTATTTTCATGGTGCAGCGAGAATGACTTGTGGAAGATTTCACAGCATATAGTGCATAATGGGTAGTTCCAGCAAATCACTGAATTAAAAAAGTACCTGATGAGCTTTAGTAGTCTCAGAGCCTGAGAGGTGACCAGCAGGCAGGAAAAAGTATACTTTAGTTTAATTTAGTGTATTTTAATTATTTATGGGGCGGCACAGTGGCGAGGTGGTGCCGGCTGGGCCTTTCTGTGTGGAGTTTGCATGTTCTCCCTGTGTCTGCGTGGGTTCTCTCCGGGTACTCCGGCTTCCTCCCACCATCCAAAGACATGCTCATTGGTGACTTTAAATTGGCCGTAGGTGTGCATGTGAGTGTGAATGGTTGTGAATAGCTGTGTCAGCCCTGCGATAGACTGGCGACCTGTCCAGGGTGTACCCCTGCCTCTCACCCGATGACAGCTGGCTCCAGCAGACCCCCGTGACCCTTAACAGGACTAAACGGTTATAGAAGATGAATGAATGAATGAATAATTATTTATAATCAGTGATATATTTGTGGGTTATGGGTTCAGTCATCACTGTGTTACCTTATGTGGCGACAGACAATGAATTAACATGTGTTTATTTAACTTAAAATCTTAGAGACTGGCAATTTACACTGATCAGCCATAACCTCTGTGGATCAGGCTTCTTCCAGTGCATCCCACAGATACTTCAGTTTGGGATCTAGTGATTTCTAGACCTGTTTTTCATGTTTTTTGAGTTGTTCCTGAACTGTTTTTGTGTGTGTGTCTTTGTCAGGCTGCATCCTGCTGGGGATGGCTGCTGCCATCAAGGAGTGTCATTGCTATGGGGTGGGGGTGCCTGGTCTGGTCTAGGTGGGTGGTCCCAGCAGAACATTGTATTGTCACAAGATGGTCAATGTCATTTACTTCTTCTGTCAGTGGTTTTAATGTTGTGGCTGATCAGTGTATGATTTACATGCATCAGAAAAGTAATGAAGATATTAGGTGGCTGCAAAATTACAATAATTAAAACATTAAAAAATGCTTCTCCGTATAATAAACATAAAAAGCTGATGTGTCTGCCTTGACTTAATAAGTTTATTATTTTCTCAACACGTTTCATTTTAAGAACAATTATTATTGATATGATTTCTCCCAATAATTAAAATAATAGTATTCTATAATCCCTCATGATTAGTCATAGAGTTACACAATACACAAGATAAATCATTTATAGTAACATGTCTGTGAAGGTTCTCAGTCATCCAGGTCATGCATATCCAAAAAAGGAACTCCTCCTGAAACTTGCTTGTAACAAGCAAGTTTCAATTCCTGTTTAAACCTCAGACTTCCCACCAGTCTCCTAGAACTGAAGAAGCTACTCGGAGGAGTGGTGAAACGTCTTCTCTAAAAACTCTGCAAGTCCAGTTGCCTTTTTTGAACCTTTTTTGGATACATTTATAGTAACCTCCTCTTAGACATCGAAGGCTGCGACTCCGAAAGAACGAGCTCATTTATCTGGTAGCGCTGGACGCAGAAGAACGATGGAGCTTGTTCTTTTACTATTGTTGTCATTCATCAGTGGTGTGACTGAGGCGAACTCCAAATATTCACCGAGAATGATATTCTCAGACGGAGGTAGGAGCTATTTCTTTTCACTTATGTTAAAATGAGACATCGAATAGTTTGAAGGTCGAAATTGGCACATGGAAGCGAAGAGCAGCGTCTGAGGAATGTCAACAATCTTGTGGCTTTTTTTTTTTTTTTAATTATTACTATTATAAAACAGCCTCGATTCGTGTCAATATGTCTGGACCTTGAGTATCAGGAACACGCGTTTATCTCAATACGCACCTGAAGTTCGTGACAGTTACATCCATATATGTCCCGGACACATTTTTGTTTATTTTTGCTCTTCATGAGTCACGCATTCAGTTTAAAGTTATATAATGATTATAGTATTTATGTGCAGTTCCAGTTGTAATCAAAGGAGGAAAGGCGCATGGGAGTTACAAGGACGAGAGATCATGAACAAAGTGTTCATTGTTAGTAATGTGACTTCTGGAAACCATGGGCATCAACAAAGAATGCTGTTTTGTTATGTGCGATGCTGGACTGTAATGCAGCTGCTTTCTGGTATTCTTTGTTTATGGTTCTCTCTCGATCAGGTGACTGAGTCCACTTCTTTAACTTCAGTTTATTCCATTTACTTCACTTAGTTCACTCTGTGACATAAACACACAGTTCCACTGGAAGTCATGGATGATCATGCCATCACGGTGAATCCACTGTTTTTCTGATGTTTGGATCAGGAGTCGTCCCATCTGGTGCAGGCTGGTCTGGGTTTCACCTCCTCCACAACCTCTTTGACTTATTTTAAGACATGTTATCTAATCTTCCATTTTCACACTGGAAATGTTAACAATGCCTCTCTGCCATCTGTAAACAGTAGTATCCCTAATGCCCATACAGGCACATTTTACAGTGACAAACTCAAGCACAGTTTTCATTTTAATAAGACTTATTTCAGTCATTCAACCAAGTTTAAAACATGAAGGAACCAAATGCGTCCAGCACCGTACAAAATAAATAAATGAGTTGATAAGATGTAAAAACCTTATATTATATAATCCTCACAGCCTCTGGGAAGAAGCTGCACTTTAGCTTTGTTGTCCGGGCTATGCCTGCCTGAGGGGAGGCGGTTGAACAGTTCATGGGGGCCCCCCATGAACCCCCCAACAGTTCATGCCCCCCCCCCCATCCAAAAAACCTTGAGATATTACCACTCGTTGCAGCATCTTCCTGTCAACTGCAGAACAGTCCCTGTACCAGACAGTGATAGAAGATGATAGTATGCTCTCCACGATGTCACCGTTTCAACACCTGCTCCTCTGATGTAGAGGAGGAGAGTGGGATGGCCTCTCCTCCTACAGTCTATGACAATTCCCTTGCTCTTCCCCTTGTGTGTTCTCCCACCCCCTTGCTTGTGCACAGACTCACTGGTGTTGGCGATCAGTCCAACCACAGCAGTGTCATCTGCAAATTTCACGATATAACTGCTCAGATAATTTCCAGAGCAGCCTTACATGAGTACAGCAGGGTCCACAACCCTGAGGGGAGAAGGTGTTGAGTGTGACGGCCGCTGCATCACCAGTTCTTCCTGTTAGCATACTGATGGTGGTCCATGTTGATGGTTATGGTGTGGGCCAAAGCCAATACCACGTAAATGAGGGCACAGTGTACTGGTTCTCAGCGTGTCATATTCCAAAATCTGGAAGTCTTGGCCAAAGTAGTGGAGAGACTGACAGGCACTGCCATCCTTAACAAAACTAGTTCACTAATAACACCACACCTCAGTATGTACAAAGAAGTTTATTTTGACCAGGTTAGACGCCTATATAGGCAGGTGCAGGTAATTGGATGTTTGAGGTGTGGACTTGTTCCTGAACCTAAGTTATATAACGTAATATATTGTGTGAATAAGCTCGTGTACAGTAGCAGCATGAATTTGTTGTGCATACTTATTCCACATATTGGACCTTGTTTGCAATTCAATATGTTTTTTAAATTGTATTGCTGCAGCGAAAACGTTGCCTTTACGTGGACACCATGCACCTGTACAGATTCTACTGGACGGACAGCCGGACACTGTCATAGCTGCTGGACAAAGACATCTGTATTTCTACAACTTTCAAAACCCTACAAAAGTAAATTGTTGAATATGCTACAGTTAAATTGAGTCATGGACTTCATAGCAATATGGAGCAAAGTTAACGTCCTACATTATGTCTCTTTGCAGACTCCCCCAGAAAAAAAGTTCCGGTGGCATGAATGCAGCAACGAAGTGAGTAGAGTAACTACAGCGAGGCAGAGAAGTTGGGTTTACATTCAGTGTAAAGAACTGTTGACTGTTCGAGAAGCAGTCCAGAAACATCTTGCTCTTTTCGTTCAGGCTTGCAACTATAACATCACTGTTGCACACCCGAGGGCAGAGGGCAGCCAGCTGTTCGTGTGCGGAACCGACGGTTGGCAGTCCCAGTGCTGTGGCTTGGTAGGTTACTGTGAAGATGAGTTACTGAGAACTTCACTAGCAATAGAAACTACTTCTGTTCAGCATCACTCATCAATTCTTCTTCTTCTTTATTTAAACATTTATATCAAACCCAACAATCAGAACTTCCTCTTTCTCCTATTTTTATTCTACCTGTAGGGTGTTAAATGTTATATGAAGTCATTCAGTCACATTTCTGCCCCCAGCAATGGACAGTTGTGGGGACATTTTAAAACACACTGTGTTGTTTTTGTTTTTTTGTAGAATTTATCAGACCAGTCACCCACCTGTGTTCCTTCTGACGATTTAGTACATATATCTTATAGCATAAGGGAACATGTGATAAAGGAAGGTGAACAGGCTGCCCTTGTGGGTGAGTTTTTCTACACACAAAATAAAAACATCCCCCGCTTTCTGATTCACCTCGTTCTCTTGATTTAAGCATTAATCCGGTGGGAGATGAATAATTGCAGAAAACATCTGCGCTGTTTTCAAAAGTGCTAAACTCACCACTTACTAAATGGTTTCTCCTTCTACTTTTCTACAGTTTGCTGTACTGATATTGCAGCAGTGCTCGCTGTTCGCACCTACTTCTAATGCCTTAAAATGTGCAATTGTTCTTTCCAGAAACTGAACGAAGCGCAGATCTCTACATCACATCCTCTGGATCTCGCGAAAATGCTGGCCTTTACAAGTTTGGCGAAAAAACAGTTAGACCACTGATGTCTGACAATGGTATTTTGCACAGAGAGACATACTTGAGAAGTTTCTCAAATTGAGTGAGGTTGCCACAATAATGCTTTTTGTTTTTTTCTGTCTTTAGAGCAGCACTATGTGGGTTTGACCATCAGCAAAAGGAGAAACAATCCCTTGCAGGACAAAGTGTATGCCTTCTATAAGCAGAAAAACAATGACACAGAAGTGTATAGCGATATGTGGCTCCCTTTTGTGACCCGAGTTTGCATGGTAAGGCCGACACAGTTAGGAATTTATAATAAAAAGTGTCACCAACATTGAACTGCAACCATATTCATGTACTAATCATTACACTGTAAGTGGATTAGGAAGGAGCGATTGATCCTTTGGCTGTGTTCTCCTTCTAGTCTGATCGTGGTGGTCCCAAGAACAAGCTGCAGTATAGATGGACTTCACAGTTGAATGCTAAGCTCTTCTGCGGAAACTCTGACACCAGACAGTATTTCTCTGAGCTGGTAGATACGGCCGCTGTCCATGCAGACCACTGGAGCGATACCAAGATCTATGCATTGTTCAGAAATGAATGGTAGGACTCCATTATTGTTGACTGTATTCGAGAAAGCGTGTATTTGTGAGGTTTTATCGCACCATGTGCTTTTTCCAAAAATAAATTCCCGACCTGAACAGTGACCCAGCTCTCTGCATCATATGAAGAGTCATTCACACTGATATAAACCATACAGTCACTTGCTATGGTTGACTTTAAAACATCATGAGAGAGGAACTGAAACCTTGTTGCTGTGAACACTAGATTAGATTAGTCTGAACAGATGGAAGGAGTTTGTACAAAGTTGAGTTCTGTTGTTCTTAATCAACATCCTCTGTCTGCTCAGCTGTTTTTGTTTTCCTGGTGTTTCAGCGACACAATTTAAATCGTTCGTTGACCTCAGTGTACCACCATGTTGCTACAGATGTCTCCATGTGAGCCCGCTGACTTGTACGCATCTCTCTGCAGGGGAATGAGTGCGGTGTGTGTCTACACGATTGGAGACATAGACAATGTCTTTGCGACGTCTTCATTCAAAGGCTTCTCGAAGGGCACACGGGCAGAGGACAAAATACGAAGAGAGGTATGTGATAAATGTAGCAGTCAGTGCCACTGAATCATTCCTGCACTACTATGGCTGCTATTTTGCTATCAGACCACATTAGTAAAGGTGGAGTCGGTCATTCCTGAGACTGCTGAATCCATCAGAATGTCATGGTTCTTTGAAGACATAGCAAAACTAACGTCTATGAAGGTTCTCAGTCATCCAGGTCATGGTATATCAAAAAAAAAAAAAAAAAAAAAGTTTAAAAAAGGCAACTGGAGATTTTTTGAGAAGACGTTTCACCACTCATCCAAGTAGCTTCTTCAGTTCTAGGGGACAGGTGGGAAGTTTGGAAGGACAGGTGGAAGGTTTAAGTAGGAAACTTTCCTACTTAAAGCTCAACTTCCCACCTGTCCTACCAGAATCAGAATCAGAATCAGCTTTAATGGCCAAGTATGTGCACATACAAGGAATTTGACTCTGGCAACTTTGCTCTCTTGTACAGAAACAACTGAAGTGAAAGAAAAATAAAATAAAATAAAATAAATCTCAATCCGTACACATAAAATGTAGGATAAGAGCAGATATATACATCAAACCACTGTTTGTACAGTGACTATATACAATAGTGCAGAGTTATTGTTTATTGTTCATGTGAATGGTCTCACACTCTGTGACTGCTCAGAGCTCATCAGAGTGACAGCCCGGGGCAGAAACTGTCCTTGTGGCGGGTGGTTTTGGCGTACAGTGCTCTGTAACGCCGGCCTGAGGGGAGGAGTCTGAACAGATTGTGACCAGGGTGTGAGGGGTCTGTGGAGATTTTACTGGCCTGCTTCCTGACCCTGGACCGGTGCAGGTCCTGGATGGAGGGAAGGTCAGTGCCAATGATCTTCTCTGCAGACCTGACTGTTCTCTGCAGTCTGTCCCTGTCATGCCTGGTGGCGGATCCAAACCAGACTGTGATGGACGTGGTCAGGACAGACTGGACTATTGTAGTGTAGAAGATGATCAGCAGCTCCTGAGGCAGGTTGAACTTCCTGAGCTGATGCAGAAAGTACAGCCTCTGCTGGGCCTTCTTCCTTACGAAGTCTATGTGGGAGGTCCACTTCAGGTCCCGTGAAATTGTGAACCCGAGGAACCTGAGTATACTGTAGGGACTGTCCTGTTGAGGATTGTGAGAGGAGGGGTTGATGAGGTCTCTTCCTGAAGTCCACTGTCATCTCCACAGTTTTGAGCGGGTTTAGCTCCAGCCGGTTCTGACTGCACCAGAGGACCAGCTGTTCCACTTCCCTTCTGTATGCAGACTCGTCGCCGTCCCGGATGAGTCCAATGACGGTGGTGTCGTCTGCAAACTTCAGGAGTTTCACAGAAGGGTCCCTTGAGGTGCAGTCATTAGTGTAAAGGGAGAAGAGCAGTGGGGAGAGAACGCATCCCTGGGGGGCGCCAGTGCTGAGGGACCGGGTGCTGGATGTGAAATTACCCAGTTTCACCTGCTGCCTTCTGTCAGTCAGGAAACTGGTCATGCACTGGCAGGTGGAGAGGTGCACAGTGAGCTGGGAGTTTTTGGTGGAGAAGCTCCGGGGCAATGGTGTTGAACGCAGAGCTGAAGTCCACAAATAGGACCCGTGCGTAGGTCCCTGAAGAGTCTAGGTGGTGCAGGATGTAGTGAAGAGCCATGTTGACTGCATCATCTACTGACCTGTTTGCTCTATAGGCAAACTGCAGGGGGTCTAGTAGCTCGCTCCAGCTCGTTTCCCGTGCCGGTGTCTCCATCTAAATCCACAGAGCGCTGCTGCTCCTCCGACCAGAATCTCCAAAAAACAATCTGGCTGAGTGAAAACTGGAGAAAAAAGTGCGGCACTGGAAAGCCCTATGTTCAAGAGTTCCTCTCTGCTAGTTTTAATAGCAGAGGGAGTTCAGAAAACAACACTGAAAAGTAAAACAGCAACAAGTACTAGAGAGCACAGCACCGAGGCGTCCGTCCGCGGCGCCATCTTGGATGTAATACCACTTCCCGCTCCTGTCATTAAAATCCCAAATAATTCAAAGGCTTTAAAGTGGTTTAAACTAAGACATTTTGTTAATAAATAATGTAAGTTGGAGAGCAGCCATGGAGCTCATGTTAGCTTTCAAAGTTTCAGGCAGTAAATCTGCAAGGGTCATAATTGTAAAGCGCAGAGATGCACTGAGAGACCAGAAAGCTTTATAGCAGATAAATGGAGCTTAGTGAACCATCAGCTGGTGTGCTGCCATTCATAAACTTGTATTGTTTTTTTCCTCAGTGTGTTGCAGAGAGCGACAAGCTTTCTTTGGACATCCTCAGGATGATTGAGATGACTACAGAAATGGTTGAAGGGGTTCAGCCTGTGAACAAGTCCGGCTCAATTCTCTTCAATGACCACAACTACACTCACATCTACGCTGACAAGACGAACAGTGACTCTACAGTTTTGTTTCTGTCTCTAAGTGAGTGATATACAGTAATATCTGTCTTATAGGCTTTGTTACACTGGGGGGAAACTACCAAAATCGTTCACGCTAATGTACAGTGGTAGCTGAGACAGAAAACAAGCAGGACTGAGTAGGATGTGGTATGTGGCTTGACTTGTGTTGACTGACACAAATGTTCCTTGTGTAAAACGCAGAAAAGACACACAGACAACAGACAGCAGACATATTATACAAACATGTGGAACAAAAAAAGAAGATGTTTTCTAATTCTCACTGACCATTATGAGCAAGCTTTTGGTTTTGGTTGTATGTTCTGTTCTTTCCCCAAAACAGGAAAAAACATCATGTGGCTTTACTTTTTGAGAATAACATTTCTTTTTACCGCTTATGAAGACTGACTGAAAACAAGATATTATGGATATTAACAGCTGTGACAACCAGTCACATCTGTTGCAAGTTCAATCTCACTCTGCGAATAACTGCAGGTCACAGATACAGAGATAGGGTGATTTGAGGTAACCAGATCACCAGAATTACCAGAGATGTGAGCGAGTGATGGTTGTGGTGTGGATTGCTCAGACGTATTTATTGAATTATTCACCCCACTTCCGTTCTCACCTTCTTTTGCCCTGGAATAGATAATGGAGGGATTCATAAGGTGATGCATAATGAAAGCGACACCTTTGTCATCGCGGAGTATCGACCATTCCAAGACGGGGCACACGTCCTTGGCATGCTCTTTCACCCATCCTCTGTAAGTAACACTATGCTTCCTATGTAATGCCCGCTAAGCCCCAAGGGTGCAGGTAAAGACAGGTTTTATTCAAATGCAAACAATGGTACTGATTCAATAATGCAAAATTATGTAATTTCTTAAAGAATGTGAAGAATAAAGGTTGTTTAATAAAAAAAGACCCCCCAGAAAACAATTGTGCATCTTTGCAGAGAATGCTGTATGTGAACACCAGAAGTGAAGTGGCCCAGGTGGATGTGGCAAACTGCGAGGAGTATGGAAACACCTGCACGGACTGTTTCTTATCCAGAGATCCTTACTGTGACTGGAACGGCAGGAACTGCACCCGAACAACGTAAGACCTCAGTGCTTTATGTAACAGTAGACCTGTCATATAAGTAGGCAAACATCCAAAGCAGCCTTAGATTAGCTAGCGGTGAAACTGAGCTAAGCCCCAACGCACATACTTTAAGTCTGATTCCAGTAGCTGCTTAGCTCAGAACATGATTCACCACCAACTACACCTGGTGACCGGAGGTTACTTACAGTATGGCGCAATTGTTATGATAAGGTTGTACTATCAATTACAAAGATATTCACTCATAGCATACAACTCATTGCTAGTCGTAGTCATACACTCTTCCCCAGTACAGTCAGCTTTTATTCTGCTAACATTTGTCGCCTTTTTTTTTTTTTTTTTTTAAACCACAGCCCCCACCATTTTACAGCTGTGAGTAGCTGTGATTGGAAATATGGTTTTGAACAGATGTCCGGTCAAGTTTGATCATTCTAAGGTGTCATTCTGAAGAAAGAGCGTTTATTTTTGTTTTAATTAATTCTCACTTACATCACTTAAACTTTCCTCATACAGCGATGCACTGTGACCTTTCTTCTCAGTTCTGTGTGATGTGTCAGTTCAGTTCTGTGTCACGGTAGATGATCACTTTTAGATGAGCTGTACGGATCATGTGTGCTGGTATTCATTTATTTTCACTTGCCAAAGTCAGCTTGATAATGAAGACAACCTCTAAACAAGGCAGATGCCTTTCTATGTAAATAGGAAGAGACAATTCAGTGAAAAAGAGCCGCAGTAGAAGTAAACCTCTAAGTATGTTGATTTTTTTTTTTTTAAATTTTGCACCTCCGACCCCCAGCAAACATACAGAAATGTAGCTCACGCCCCCCGAAACCACAAGTTCAGCAGCAGACCACAAAGTGACTATGATTCTGTGACACATTTCCTCATCAAGATAGGAAATGACAGGGATATTAATCAAATTGCCCACATTTAGAAAGACTAAAAGGTAATGTGGTACTAAAAGGCGAGAGGAACACTCAATAAAAGAAAGGCACACAACTAAAAATGTCTGCAGGCACAACAGGAAGATCAGAATAACAGAACAGAGGAAGTAATAAGGAACTAGAGGAAAGGCAGGACTGAAAACACACACAAGGACTGATTTGTAACAAGTGAAACTAATGAGGGAGGAACACAGACTCCATACACCATAACTAATCACAAAGGAGGGGAAAAAATAAAGTAATACCCATGGCAAGAACACAAGTCCCTGGAGCTTTTCAAAATAAAATACGAAGTGAGCACAAGAAACAAACCGAAAAGCAGGAAGAGCCTGACAACTGAACAGAAAACTCAGGAGGAACAGAAAAGGCTGAAAACTCAGTAGACGAGGGAGATAGTCTGCACTCGAAAGGCCCTTTTCCTCCTTGGTGGTAAAAGAGCTCCACAGTGTTTCTCATTCCTCCACACTCGGCGGTGGGACTGCAATGCCAGATGTTTTCTACTTGAGAGTCGGGCTCAAGGACTCTTTGTCATGTGGAGGGGTCAGGATGATAACTGAAGGCGGGGCAGCAGATATCACATACTCACCAAAAGTATTTAGAGGGGGCGAGGGTTACGTGGTTTAGACCTACACTGTTACTACTGCTGTTTATACCTAAGAGCAGTTCTGTGTGTAGATGGATGTTTACAGTTCATTTTGATTTGTCACAAACTAAGCAGGCACAGTCAGAGAGTTATGTGATCATGGGGGATGTTACTTTTATATTACTCACTTTGCCTTAAATAATGCAATGATACCTGACAAATAAATGTTGAAATTTAAAAAAGATTAATGAAATTAAAGAGCTGTGTGACTTTTCTGTAGCTGGCAATTCTTAAACATACTTTTCCTTTCACAGTGGGATTCAGAAGGGTGAAAGCAGAAGGAACACGGCCACCTGTCCTCCACCTTCTGTACATCTTCCTAGCAAAGGTATAAAGTTATTTATTTGAACTATTGCCGTTTACACTATTTTCTTACATGATTAACTTCAATATATTTCATGTGGTTTAGCATAAACTCTAACTGCTTGGAACCCATATCATGCATAGATGAAAGACCATGTACAAAAGACTGCACCTCTTCTTTTTGTATAAATAAGTTGTCTGTCTATCTATGTTAAACATGCTGAATCTCAGTCAAGCACCAACTCAGTTCCTTTTACCGTAATCACTCATCTCTCAGTTCCACACGAGCACCAACACCATCCTTACACTTTCGTTTCACTTTAACATTAGATTTAGATTTAAAGCCTGATTTCATTACACATTCGAGACTTCCAGGCTTGTGCAGTGCATCCTGAAAAATGGTTAATGCTCTAAACTTACTGCATATAGTGTTTTTCTACCTTAGTGGTAATAGAAGCACTTCTCATTCACACACACACCTACACACACCCATGACTCGTCTACAATGCTCGCCATGCTCTAACTGAAATAAGTAACAAGTCTGGTTACAGATTAAATAAAGACAGACTTAAATGTTTTCTCTTCTCAGCATTTAGAGGTCCCGATGAGACTGTGATCACACTTCCCCACGACGCCAAGTTTTTCCTGCAGTGCCCGGTGTCCTCACGTCATGCCCAGTATACCTGGCATAACCCTAGCAGTAACACATCCTGCATCTTCAAGGACGAGCAGTGTCTCCTTCTGATCGACCGCATGGGTCCCAAGCAGGAGGGAATACACAAATGTGTGTCAGAGGAGATGGGTTCCGTAAAAGTCTTGGCTCAGTACCGACTACAACTGGAGAACAGAGGTGTGGGCCAACGACCAAGCCCAGTGCTCTGGGTTTGTCTGGTGTTTGTCATGATTAAGAGTTGGTCCTGTTGCTAAATGACATGATATGAGTGTGTGGTTGATAATATAGAGTTGTGGCCTGTGTGTGAGAGTGTATACTCTAGCAGTGCCTAGGGTTAGGGTTAGTGCATTGGCAAATTTTAATGAATCCAAAATTTCAGCTTTAACCAAAATAAGTTTTAAAGAATGTGAAATAGAAAATATGTGTCTTTTAGTTCTTATTTATTAGGGGTCCATGCAAATGAAGTTGCAGGAACCCTATTGAATTTGTTGTGATTTTTATTCTTATTCTTATTATTATAATGATTTATCTTTTTCTGCGTCGCTAAAGTGTCTGCCCAGGATAAATATACATGCGTACAGCTAGGTGGCGCTATAATAAGCCAAGTTACATTTTGCTTCATATCTCGAACTGTGTGCCCTAGAAACAAAATTTCTCACTCTGGTTCCTTATATAGTTCTAGTAATATGATTCTGTACAAGCACCCCAACTTTTGTGACCCGTGGTCTCTAGGGGGCGCTACAAAGGTAATATTTCAGTATCTCAAAAACTGCAGTAGCTCACTTCTTGAAATTTGGCATACACAATCTGTAACATATTGTGTAGACGCCCATCAAGTTACGTCAACAGGGGGCGCTAAATGTGACACGAAAACCTTTCATATGACTTTAAGGCCTATAACTTTTGAAGTATTCACCCAATCCTTATGAAACTTAGCAACTGCCATTATGCAAACCACCACAGTAAACTGCTTAAAATTTGACAATAATAATCTGTGGATGACTCCTTACAAGCCCACGAAGTTTTGTGCAATACATTCTATAGGGGGCGCTACTGGTGACTTATACATACATAAGAAAATCTTCACGCCCCCCCCCCCCCCAAAAAACAGGACAGGACCCGCGGGAGTCCCGAAAAATTGTCACCCTCTAATTCCATCCGCGCCCTGCGTCCCCCCCCCTCCCCGCAATGGCTCCGCGGGAACCATTTGGGAACCACTGTGATAGACTATACCTGTGTTCACGTATCACTGCCTATGCTGATAGCCAATCACATTCCGTCCATGTGGGTAAGTCCCACCCATTTCCTCAGGCTGTTGCAGCTGTCACTCACACTGCGCTAAAGGTGTAAGACAGCTTTGGTGGATTGAGAGCCAGCGCTGTCTGGGCAGATGGAGCATAAAAAACAAGCCCAAAAATGTAAAAGTGGTGCTGAAAAGCTTAGGGATAAAAAAAGAAAAGAAAAAGAAATCCCTCGAGGAAGCTGCAGCAACAAGTAAAAAAATTACAGACCTATTTGGTGGTCGTTAGGGTTTAGCCATCACCACCAGACAAGAATCTGATGATATTGCCATACCCAGCACTAGCAGCGTTAGCGGCGTTGAGCTTCGACACCTGGATATTTCCAAACATGACTGACTGACTGACAAAACCAAAAAAAGGTTGAGTAGAGTAAACCAAGTGAATGTCCAAGCTGGTGGGCTTTCAAGTTTTTAGTTTTCAAATGTCAGTTTACTATTTTCAGTTTAGTTTTCATTTACATAAATGTTCTGGGTTAAGTTTTTATATACTATATAGTTAGCTTTATTGTTTATCTATTTTTAAATAACATTTTTATTGAAATGGGCTTATTGTTGTAATTATGTTGCCCTCTAATGGTATACTGTAGACAGTCAGTGTCATTCAGTTCTAAAAGCCTGGCAAATTGGTGGGCCAGATTTTATTGTATCAATGACCTGTTTGCATTAAAATCACTACATGCTGTAAAATCACTATACTGCTGTAATTATTTTACTGTACGTGCCTAAAATCGCTACTGAGTATTGAAGTTACTGAGAGTGAAATATACATACGCTTTCACTTTTTTGTATTGTTTAAAATGCGACTGGAAAAATATGATGAGTGAATATAAGTTTTGGATTACCATCTTGGAGCTCACTTAAGTTTACCACAGAAGAAATAAAAAAAATGATACTGTCAGTGTATCAAGTTTAAACTGTTCTTAGTTCCTCATGTGTCATTGTGACTCTCCTCCTGTCACATTATATAATTCTGCGGCTTTTGTGACTAATGCACCATCAAGTGAGGCACCATGCAGTCACTGGATCCTTTGTACCGTTGTCTGCCGTACCTCTGTTGTGACCTACAGTAGCTGCTGCCTAAATTTGAAAATCGAATCTAATGATGGAGTAATGGGTCTCTAAAATTAAAATACATATGAAAAACACTGCAAAATCAGAATCAGCCAAAGGGGGACAATGATCACTGATAGACCCTTGCCAACATTCTTAGACATTTTACTTCTCAGCCACATGAAAAACTAAAATATGGCTGAGATGAATTATTAAATAATCATTATGACTCAGTTATAGTCAAATAAAAAAATTGTCATAGCAAATAGTATTTCCATTTTCTGTGCTATATAGAGGATAAGTCTTTATTATCTGGGTGACATTCTAGTCTTGACACAGATAGAACTTTGTTAAGTAAGATAAGGTAACAGTGCCATCTGTTGGTCCTACGAAGCAACAACATCAGATACAATTTCTAATAGAGGTCAAATAACTTTTGATGTTATGGTCATGAAATCCTTTATAAAGGATTTTCTTTTATTCAGGAAAACAGAGCAAAATGTGACCTGCCACACAAATCCCATGCAGGGTCATCTCATAATAAATGTTGGAAATAAAAATCTATCACACCTTTTTTTTTTGTCTTCCTGGTCTGTTGCCAGTTCACAGGCCAATTATCGTGTAGCCTAGCACGTTAACAAGCCAAAGTTCATTGTTAAAGGTAATGAAATGCTAAGATTTGATATAAGAGATAAGACATTGTTTATGTATCCCACGTATGGAAAATTTCCTTGTCACAGTGGCGTGGAATTTGACATTTTCAAGCATGAAGTAAATAATTGCTAATACTATAAAATGCATTGGACAAGACAGTGAGGTAGTGGTTTGTGCAAAATAAGGCAGTTTTATACGTGCAAAAATAAACTGTAAAAAACAAAATGAAGCCAAGTCCAGGGTGTGGGTTGTTCAGGCTGGTGTTGTACATCCTGAAGGAAGTTGGGATGAAGGACCTGTGGTAGCGTTCCCTCTTGCAGTATGGCTGCAGCAGTCTGCTGCTGAAGGAGCTGCTTAGGTCCCCTACAGTCTGATGCAGTGGGTGAGAGGGGGTTGTTCATGATTAATATCAGCTTGGCCTCGATGGAGTCCAGAGAACAGTCAAGGACAGAGCCTCTGACCAGCATCACATTTAAAATGCCATCCATTGTATATTTATCACTTACATGTCATAAAATAATGATCAAGTATTGTTGCTGTTTATAATGTTTTTCAACAAACAATTTGACAGCTATTGTATCAGTTTGAATCTGATTTAGTTGCCCAAATCTGAAGAAAATTTTAAATAAGAGCTTAGATTTTATTGGTCCTCTGATTAAGTACCAGAATAGAGCTTAACAAGTTTTACTGAGTTCAAGATGAACAGTTGGTGATTACTGGGCGAGGTCAATCCACTAAAGTGTTAAAAACACTGAAACGTGAAACAAAACACACGTCTGCAATGGGCTTGCCTCTGTTATGCATGAGGAAAAGTTTGCTGATGAAATACCCCTTGAGACATCTCGACAGCTGCTTCCTCAAGATACCACTCCCTCTGACAAAGGTGACAAAGAGGCCAATGATTTGCCTACCCTAATTTTTAAGAAATAATTTCCTAAACCGGCTGACTGGGGCCTTTCTGTGTGGAGTTTGCATGTTCTCCCTGTGTCTGCATGGATTCTCTCTTACTCCAGCTTCCTCCCACTGTCCAAAGACATGCTCGTTAGGTTAACTGGTGATTCTAAATTGGTCGTAGGTGTGCATGTGAGTGTGAATGGTTGTCTGTCTCTCTGTGTTAGCCCTGTGATAGACTGGTGACCTGTCCAGGGTGTACTCCACCTCTCGCCTGATGACAGCTGGGATAGGGCACGCACTTAGCAGCAAAGTTTCCTTGCTTGTGTCTTTAGAAGGATCGCAACAGTGACTGGGTTATGGCAGAAAACGTCTCTTGAGGAGTTTAATCTTAACTCTAAACTTCCTTGTTCGTCCTTTATTAAAATGTCTTATTAGCTGTTGGAAGGATTGTCATGAAACTCGATATAAATATTTGTAATCCCTAATCATGAGTTTCATTCATGACATTCACAAGATCAAAATTTCTCATGTACTTTTCTATTCAGCACTCGTTAGCAAATGCTAAACATCATTGTGTCAGCACTGTCATTGTGATGATGTTAGCGTTTAGCTAAAGCGACCACTGTGCCAAACTGCAGCTTCACATGACACAAATGCTCTTTACTCTGTATTCTCACTTCAGCTCCGCACAGTGTAAATGTTTACTTCCTTCGTACATTGCACTAATGGTGAGGATGGGGAAGGTAGTTTGATTTGAATGTCAGCTCAGAGGAAGCAACAACATTAATACCACTGACAGGAGAAGTAAATAACATTAATCATCTTGTGACAGTTCAGGGTTCTGCTGGGAAACCTTTGGACCTGGCATTCATGTGGATGTTACTTAGACATGTAATTCCCTAGATCCCAGACTGATCAAGTATCTGTGGGATGATCCACAGAGGCCCCTCCCCTCAACCCATAGGACCCAAAGGCCCCCACTAACAACATGCTGTTGCCAGAAACCACAGGACACCCTCAGAAGGCCCATGTCCATTCTCTGATGAGTCACAACTGTTTTGGAGGCACAAGGGAGACCTACACAGTATTAGGAAGGTGGTCATAATGTTACGGCTGATCGTTTTATGTTCAACAAACCAGGGAGTTAATCAGAAATTACCATTTACAGTATTTTCACGGTTGGCAATCATGTATAATTTATGGTGTACGAGGCTGTGGTTGTGTTTCAAAATTCAAGATTCTAGTCAAATTTATTGTTATTTCCACAATATGTTAATGAAAAACATATTAAGGTGTGAAATATTGTTTCTTCTGGTCCCACTGTGCTACACATACTGTGTGCTACAACAATACTGCTGTTGCAAAATACATAAAATAATATTTAAACAGAAGACATACAAGTGGAAACTTCATCTGTATACTGAATGCACACTGTTATGGATGTATACAACTCTATAGAATAACTCAGTATGAGATTTAACTCTGTAGGGAATTGACATACAGTATATATATATACAGTGAGTCTGTGTGTGTGTGTGGTTGAGTATCTACACACAGTGCAGTATTTACAGTAAAAGCCCCTCACCTGTTACCATGTGGAGATGCAGCTACACCACTACTTTCTGTTCTTTTGTCTCACCTGATTCATCATAACGTCAGGTCACATTTCCTGTTCTGATTTCATATCCATTCATTTTCTGCTGCAGGTTTTTCATCATTAGTCCTGTGAAGCCACCCAGGCTGTTGTCTGCATATCATCTATTATTTCTCCCCTAAATTCCCTTCCTCCTGCATGAGCACAGTGGAAAACAAACAGACGCTCATTAGCATGTGTGACCCGTTGGTGGTAAACACGCTTATTTCCACATGAGTGCAGGGCGAGAATGGATTCCACCGGGACAGTCGAGGTAGGTGGGCCCGCCGGCTGCCTTCATGGGGACTTTAATAGGGACTTAACAAATGCAAGTGGACAGGCACAACATTCTCCGGTACAGGGGGGTCATGTTGGTACAGTGAGCACTTGTTAGAGGGTGACTCACTGTATTTGGACTCTTGGGTGGTCACTGATATTCACTTCATTTTTAATGTGCATTTTTTCTTTCTTCTCGGTGCTAATTGTCGGATTGTGACGGATGCCGAGTGCTGTCTGCCAGAGCTGAGGTAATGTGTGGAGTTCAACTAATGTCTCTGTGCTCTGCTCTGTGAAGTGATGAAAGCGGCCTGTAATTACAGGGATAATCAAAACTGTCAGGGGCACGTCTATGGGCTGTTTTGTTTACTGTCTGCTTCTCACACAGCACCGCAGGCTGCTGGCCTTTCACTTCCACGGGCTGGGCCTCAGACCTCAAAAGATCACCGCAGTTGTACCTGTCTGAGCCTCAGACGAACTAAAAGTCCATTTAATGAGATATTATTATTTCAAAATTCTTGAACCTTTCAACCTGCCCGTACATTCAGGTCACGGTGCTGCAGTATAACTGTATTTTCCCTGTTAGCTTCTTTCTTACAGATTGATGTGTGAGGCCAAGGTGAGTCACAGAGATCCCTGTTTATTCCTATGACGGCATATGTCAAGAAAACATTTTTTTAGTTTTTACGAGGAACACATTAATATAGTTTTAACAGATTTTAACATTTTACCCTTCACTCTCATTTTACTTGACTTGAAATTCTGCAGTTAGTTCTGCTGCCCTCTAGATGGCGACATTTTGGTGTCTTTTGCAGAGGAATCCAGGGCCCCTTGTTGTTGTAGGAGTCATCAGAAGCCATGGTTACACACATTTTCCAAACCTTTACACTGTTTATATAAAAATCATCGAAGTAGGCCAAATCTGCAAAATTGTTTAATTTTATTAAACAACACTGTGAAATGTGTTTTGGTTTTTATAAGATAGCTAGTACACGGTATGTGCATCATATTATAATGTAGAAACAACCAGGTTCTTGTGGGGCTCAGGCAAAGACTTAAGTATGCTAATAACATCTGTCGTCGTGTACAAAAAAAGGGGCTGTGAAGTGTTGTGAATGCAATGTAGGGACTTCATAAGTTAGGGTGAGATATTTTATGTACATTGAGTTTTCTACATGAAAAAACAGAAATGATAAAACCAAACAAAAAAATTATATACTCTTAGCTTGATTCTATACAGAAATGTCCTTTTGGGTGTTTAAGACATTCTCTTACATCCTCTTCCACGTGGGGACATAGAGAAATGGATATGAACTAAGAAGTAATACTAGAAATGATAATACTGGTTGGTTATGTTCCTGAATCATCAGCTCAGATCTGGACCCAGGCATCTATTTTACTGTAAAATATCCCCTTTCCCTTCAATTACAGGGATGAACTAAACACTACACAGCCCTTTTAAGGCCGGGGAAGCTCCCACGGAGGCTGCTCAGGGCGCAGATAGATAAAAGTCAACTTTTAACTTTCAAGCTCCTCGAGGGCCCTCTTCATGTAGGGGTCCTGGGTGGTTAGTTTCACTTCAGCCTGCAGACAGACACGATCTTTGTATCGGCGTGTATTTGTGAGCAGCAAAACAACCCTGATCCTGGATCGGCATCCCGGATTTCCTTCGCACCGCGTCGTAAAAGGAGTCGCTACGGCGGTGTGCAGAGAGGTGAGAAGTGAGTAGCGACGTCTCACTCTGCTTACGCCTTTGCTCTGTTGCGGTGATTATTTAGATCCAGCCTCAAATATCAACCAAATACATTTCTCAGTTTGGAAGTTCTTCTTTAAGTTGTGGTTTAGTGACGGACCGCTGTTTAAATCCTACTTGCGTGTCTGGTGTGAACGTGGAAAGAGTAGTGGCAGATAAGGCTGAATTTCATGATAAAGTGATGACACGGTGGAGGTATAGTTTACGGTTTATACTGTAAAAAAAAAAATGCTGTAAACATCCAAATTTAAAACGGAGCTTCTTGCGATTAGTACCAGACCTGTCACTATGGTAACAGCTCTCATCTGTGGTGGCTAAACTGCAGTGAGAGCGACGCCCTCTCTCGCAGACTGGAAGGCGGAGTAGGGGTTGGAGTGATTCATCTTCGGCAAGCAGAGACGATCTGAGTGCTCGGCGCCGTGTTTACAGCGAACACGGCAGACTGCAGACTGACCGAAGGAGACCGTGTATGTACCTGTGCATTAATCTGTCTAACTACGCTAGCCGTTCAGCTATCTATCGACGGAGGGGCATTAGATAACCAAAGGACTTGACCTCAGCCGCAGCAGTAAGGTCAAACATCCCGTTTTCCGTGGGTATGAAGGTGAATAACAGCCACCACAACAACGCGGTGTGTGTGTGCACGATGAGCGGCTGAGGAGGAGGAGGAGGAGGAGGAGGAAAAAGAAGGAGGCTGCGGTCTGAACCCAGATTTTATCCTGGATATTTCGAAACAAACGCCGTGTCGTTCATATAGCGGGGCAGTGTATCGGTGTGGTATGTTACCGTGTGCCCCACGCCGTCTCTTCTCGCCCCAGTTGTAAGGGAGGTTTGACCCGTTTTTGTGCCTCCCGAGGATCCTCCAGCAGCGGGACGTTGAGCGTTTTTTCCTCCAGATATGGAGCGTGAAGATGTGGATTACAGAGGAATCCCCACCGCTAGTTTAGCCGCAATGCTTTCAATAAACACGTCAGTGCGGCGTTGTCCTCGGCAGGAATATAGAGAACTATGAACGCACATTTTTCTGGCCAGGGGAATAAATCGGTGATTTTTTTGGAGCACGGTTGGACTCCCCATTAGGAAACGTGAGCGAGCTATCCCGCTAGCCCGTTTGTTGTAGCTATTAGCTCCATTAGCCGGCTAACAGCTAAAAGGGTGCTGGGTGGAGATTAAAAGGCGTTTTAATATTTCTGCCCAGGTTTTTGCCCACGTTTCCTTCCCCTCACGGTATTTATTCGCAGGATTTGGGGGCTTTTCTCTTATCCAGGAATGAAGTCTCGAATGGAGAGGAGCCGCTTGACCTTGTTTTGGGGTCTGATGCTGGGTCTGTCGTCCTGCCTCCGGCCCGCCACCGCAGACAGTAAGTAACGCTACTCCGCACTACTACACACCGGGAACACTTCATTCCTTGCTCCAGTGATGTTTAAATGTATGAAAAATAGTAATATTTGTTAGAAATAAAACACCAAATGTAATTATATATACGTTGCATCTGTAGTGCGACACTATTCAAATAGCGACGACACAGTTTTCATGGCAATTTACACAAAATGATGCGTTTAAGTGTCTAAGACTAATGAGGAAAAAACTGGAGAATCATAAATGAATTATTATGGGATAACAGAATATTTTTTTATATTACGCACATTTTGTGCAATCTTCTTACACAGAGCAGTGTTATATAATTCCTCCTTGGTGGGAAAAGCATTTCAAGGTTTTTTTTATTGTCATTCCAAAACATGGAAACGAAACTAAGTACTGAGATCCAGTCACAATAGAAAACAAGAGGATAAATAAATAAATCCAACAAGATCAATAAACAGAGTAAACTAAGCAGCTGTAATCAACTAAACAATCTCGGATAAACTAAACAATCCCAAGCAAGGACAAAAAACATCAGTGCAGTTGGAGTAAAGTTGGTATTAATAAAGAAAACTTATGTGTAACTGTACAGATGCCGCACATAATATACAGGTATTGCATTTAGCGTGCTGTTGTTTCAGTTGTGGAATTCAGCTTCATGAAGCAATGGAAATCTAATTGTCATATTGCAGTTGGGTTTGCAGACACACCACAAACATGAGTCAGTTTAAGCGTGTGTTGCTAAATACATTATAGTGACTCAGCCAATGGAGAAAGTCAGTCAAGCTGTATATATATATATATAAATATATATACACACACATTGTCAGCTCTGAGTCACAACGTGGTGAATCAGAATAAACAAAAAAGTGGAAGGTATCTGTGATCTCGACAGAAAACCTAGAACTGAAATAGGACTGAGGAATTGTAGTGGGTGAATGTGCGTTGGGCTCCTCTGCACCCAAAAATGGGTTGTTATTAATTTCATGTTGGAGTGAGAAAAACTTATTCAGCTCTTTATAGTGCATAATAGATTGAAATACAAAAAGGCAGTGTGCCCAAAGTCCATTCAGACAATATGGACCTAAGCAGAGTTATTTAAACACAAACGTAACTGTCAAATCTAGGCATGTATTTGGTGTGTGTCGGCCCTCTTTGCAAAAGGGCTGTCATTTTTAATAATGCTTCCTCAAAGCAGTGACCTCTGCTTGTCCAGACGCGTCACTGTGCTGTTTTTTGGAGGACACAGCCATTTATTCTCTTTTCCTAAATAAATGTGGGAATACCTTGACCTTGGAAATATTTTTTTTTTCAAGGCCAGACAGCTGCAGCCGCGCTGATCAGGCACAGCGGCAACCTCCCATTAAGCAAATGATTGGAAACACAAGGGCTGAGATTATGGGTTGTAGTGTGGTGTTTTATCTTTGAACTAAAACTTTACTCCTTTTTGAAGTGCGACTGAACTTTGAGAAGCTCCAAACGGCCCCCTATAGGTAACTTAGTGCAAACTTTCCCGTGACTACCCGCGGCAGCACATTTAACCTTGCTGCTTCTGTCGGCTTCAAACCTTCGCATTTGATTAATTTAAAAGCTCCTATATTTATTCTACATTCCTTTCTATGCACTGCCATGTGAAACGCTAAACTGTAAACTAGCCTTCCTGATTCATCCCATTCATCGTGACATGTTGGGGAGGTGTGGGTTAGGGGGTTGAACCAGGGTCTGGGTTTTAAAATAGAACAAGCCAAAGTACATTCACAAGCAAAACAGACTAAGTTCTGTTGATTGGAAAGAGTGAGGAGCTTGTGAACTGTGTGTTATGGGGTTTACTGTTAGCACCAGTGGTCACAGGACAAACCGGGGAGCAGCAGAGAGGTTCTCCCATCGAAATCCTACATTTATTCTCACTCTGGTGTGGAGCTATCTAAAGGTTCCTTGTGTGGCTAAACTCTGCACATTCCTGCTGGTTTACTGTATCAGCTGGGACTAAAGGGCAGCTGGCAGGTTTGGGTTAACCAGGTTCACCCCTGCTGCTGCTGCAGACACAGTTTTTCAGATCAAGTTTAATCTGTCAAGAATGTTTTTTTTTTGTTTTTGTTTTTAGCTAGAGATGCCCAGCACATTTCTTCTCACCTTGCCTCTCATGCGGAAAAGTATTTATGAATACGTTTGCTCCCTCGAGCAGTCTGTCACTAAGAGGATGGAAATGAGGAGTAAACAGACTTGCTGCAGTCTAGTGGCAGCGGATGAAGCACCAGCTTAGATGGCGTATTGCTTTCTATTTCTTGTCTTATGGGCCTTCCAGTGGATTTCCTCTGATTATGTGTGGACAGTCTGGGCGCTGCAGCCAGCAAGGGAAAGGTTATCAAAAGTAAATATGTGATCTGGATTCTCATCAAAGCGGCAGAGATAGGCTTGTGTACTCAGCTGTTTGAAATGTGTCATTGTGGAAGACAAGGGAGGGGGGAGTCATTAAGCTGCTACACCTGCTATTGGTATTTTCACTTAGCCAGTGCACAGGCTGTACATTTTGATCAGGAAGTTTTGTTTAGTGTTTTCCCAAGCGTGGTCACGAGCAGTTCCCATGAAGGATGGCCATGCTGGCGCTGCAGTGAGGCCACAGAGGGTGAAGCATCAGGGGCTGTGGTGATGTAACGCCACCAGGCAGTGTGTCTTTTTTCAGGCCAGGGTGTTGGGAGTGTATTAACAGGTATGCAGCTCGGTGAGGGCTGCTGACAAGTAGATTATAGAGGAAGACATAACCACCATACCAGTGCACTGCCTTAAATCACACGCCGTGAAAAGCTCCCCGGCATTCTCGTAAGACGACTTCAACTCGCTGTGTTTTTTGTCACGTGAGAACCAAATTATCTCCAATTAAAATAACACACTCACCAGACTGATAGTTCCCCCTAATGTGTGTCTTTTTATATGCTGTCCCCCAGAACTTAACTTGTATATTGAAGAGATGACTCATATCCTTATCAAGGAATAAAGTGGCTCGTAAAGTTACTGCATTTTGCAATTTCCTGAGCCACAGTTGAACTAAGAGGCTCTGGTCACTGATACAAGTACGACATACTTTTGAAAAAGGCCAAAAGAAACTTTAATTCACCCGTTTGAAACTAGGAGCTAATAGGAACATTACCCCTCTTATCAACGAGTGGTTGACTCATGTTGAATAGAAGCATCACTGTCCTACTTATGTGTTGGATTAAAGGGTTGTTGAGTTTCATGACTAAAGAAATGGTGATTTTGTTACATGCCATTGTCATGTGGTATAAAATACATGAGTTAGACAATTTCTTTTGACTACAGCAACCATTTTTCATTTAAATGTACGTTTTGTAGTTCTAATGCGAAGGTAAATGGTTAGGGATTGTTAAAGCACGAACTGTAAGTATTGTGTTATTGCAACTTGGTGGCGTTTTATATCATGCTATGCCATCAGACAGCATGGAGGGGTTTGGGAAACATTTCCATTGCCTGCAGAAAGGTTCATGGTGTTCTTTTGGAATTGAACTTTGTTCCACCGCTATGGCAATTTGGGTTTCTGCAGAAATTCAACATATGTTTTGAGGAACACAGATTTTGGTATCAACAGTACTGTCTGTAACTGGTCTCATAACATTTAGCTTTCAGCCATTTACTGGGGTTATGTATACACAATCAACATCAGTTCATAGAGCACCGTTTCATTTGAGTTTGTAGTATTTTCTAACATTTATTTACTTCCCCAAACATGCAATAGTTGCCCTAATCTTTAATTATAAGATGTCACAATTAAGAAAACAGTAGATTTCTTTGCTGGGAATGCATTACATTTCTCTCTCCTTGTCACATTCATACAGTAAAACTTTTATGTATCTGCATCAAAGTAGTAGTGGGACAACCTAGCTGGTTGGTGTGAGTTTTCCATGACTCACTGCCCTCCGGCTTTTGAAGTCTAAATCCTCCTCACAGTGTTGTGCGATAATGGCCTCCATGTTTCTGTGGGTGCTGCCAGGCCTTCAGGCTAAGTATTGTTTTAGAGCACATCACCCAGGTGGGAGTAAAAGTTGGAAAGGCAAACATTCTTCTTATCGTCCCCGATCATGACAATCATGCCTTACCAGATTTTTCCCAATGTGGCTTCAGATTATTCAGAGGCCCCACAGTATCCAGTACAAAGCCTTTTTTTTTTTCTTACGTCTTTATACTTGTTTACAGTTTCTTTGTCTAAAAGAAGTAACAATAATCTTCTCAGGAGACTACAAATAAGACAAATGGGAACAAATTTATTTCACACCGAACATAAAAGTACACAAATCCATGTTTTTGCCATTTGTTCACATCAGAGTGCAGACAGCTTTCCTTTGTTGTCTGTACTTTGATCAAAAGCCAACATATTTCACTTCTGCCCTTGGCAAATTCTTAAATTCACTAGAACATAGTGGATGAAACCAGCACAGGTGGTGACCTCTCTAGGGGGCGCTACACTCCCGTTACATGGACTGTTCATCCAGGTTAGCAGGCAGGCTTAAGGGATGGCACCGTTTGTTTGCCAGTCCGCTTTAGTTTTGATTGAACAACTATTGGATTAGCGTCACATTCAACATCTCCAGAGGATAAGTCCTACTGATTTATGTAATCCCCTGCCTCACCTCAGTTGCACTTGAAAACACAGTAATGACGATAACCAACAGTCATGAGGACACATTGGGACAGATGCAACTCAGATCACCTCCAAATGTGGCCAGAGATCCAATCTCTCAAATGCGATCTCAGTGTGTCCTGACTGTGTTTACATCAGAACTTGTCACTTGTGATCGGACTCCCCAGGTTGAATGTTAAAGGAGAACTCCGGCGCAAAATGAACCTGGGGTTAATAACACGTGTGTACCGAGTTCGACCGTTCTCTGGTATTTGTTTTCATGCATTTGTTTTGTTAGTCAAATGTGACCAGTTTTCTTCCAAACTGCTATTTAGCGTATAACGCTAGCCTTCGGGGCACACTTACACATAAAAAGAAATCGCTATTTCTATACCACTAACAAGGCTCACAATATCACCACACTTACACGGTAGCATAACTAGGGTCTCTACATGTAAACCGAAGCATTGAGAACTTTGCAAGTATACAGGCAGTTTATTAAAAAAGGAACACAGTACCGTTGGTGTCTGGCTCGCATATCCAGGCGGGCGCCATCTTGGGGAAACTGAACTGTCTGTTGCCGGAAGAAAGCACTGAGAGCATAGAGAAGCACTGAACGAAGAGAGTTCAGTTTTCCCAAGATGGCGCCCGCCTGGATATGTGAGCCAGGCGCCAACGGTACTGTGTTCCTTTTTTAATAAACTGCCTGTATACTTGCAAAGTTCTCAATGCTTCGGTTTACATGTAGAGACCCTAGTTATGCTACCGTGTAAGTGTGGTGATATTGTGAGCCTTGTTAGTGGTATAGAAATAGCGATTTCTTTTCATGTGAAAGTGTGCCCCGAAGGCTAGCGTTATACGCTAATTAGCGGTTTGCAAGAAAACTGGTCACATTTGACTAACAAAACAAATGCATGAAAACAAATACCAGAGAACGGTCGAACTCGGTACACATGTGTTATTAACCCCAGGTTCATTTTGCGCCGGAGTTCTCCTTTAATGCATGGTCTGAACAGGGCCGCAGAGTCGTTACGCTACAGATTCAACGCGGTGAATCGCCTGAAAAGTCGTTGACAGGGGTCCAACTAGTGCCACCTGTGTGGGACGCACTGGCATAACTAGAGCCACAGATTCTCACTGATAGACTGAAACTGGCTGTCTTCTTCAGTTCATTCAGCTTAAAATGATCCAGCATTCATGGTTCTCTATTTTGAAGTTGACTGGCACAAATATATTAATTTCTTCTCCTTTTATTAAATGAGCAGCTCAGATCTATTATTTTTCCAGTTGAACTTCTTCCTGTTTTCAGTCTCCAGCTCCTGGTCACTGTCTCCTCTGAGTCTAGATGAGTTACTGTCTACTACAATACCGAAAACCATACAGAGATTACCTTTGAAAGTTGATGCCATTGGCTGATTGTGTTATCATTTGTTAATGATTGCATTTTTTAATCATTCACTCATCGTACACTGGTGGGATGCTTCAAATCAATGCGTTTCTTATTAGTTCCTGGTGTTGACGTACTTTATTATTGGTGGGAAGGGTGCTATGTGTGAGGATTGTTATCACTTGTGACCGCTAACAACCCTCACATTCCCACTCTTTAGTCCCAAACAGAAACGTTCACTTTGCCAAAACATGAGTGCGTTTTTTTGAAGAGTTTTGCTGCATATAGACACAACACGGGCTAACTTTTGGTTAACTTTTGTGGCGTTGAGTGAAATATGTTAACAACTGCTGTATGGGTTGCCACAAAAGCTTCCCACAGATTCACGCCTGCAGGGATTTCTTGACTTTTAATGTAGCAAATAGTTTAACATTATAATTTGTTTGTTTTGGCTTTAAATACCAGCAAAATTAATTTAACACTAATTTCTGCCAATTAGCAAATGTTAAAACAGTAAAAGTGTTGGACAATATCTTACAAGGATGTTAGCATTTTTAGCATATTGACTTGGTGAGCTGTGGCTGTTGATTCTTTTTTCTTGAAGCGTGTTGTTGCTATAGGACTTGTGAAACTCCTACATCATTAATTATGTCTGCTGTTTGATGTGTTATTTTATCACACACACTGCATATGATAAACTGAGCATGTACAATACTTTCTAAGCCTTTGAAATCTTTATCTTTTTATCAAAAAAATTATATATATACAGTACAACAAAATGCAATAGTCACATCAGTGACAGGAGTAACAACAGCCCTAAAGGCAGAACGATCAAAACTGTATTGCACTGTTAACCTAAGCTTGAATCGAAGCTGACTCAAGTATTTGCTCTGTCACGCCGTGTTAAGTTGCCTTTGAAAATGAGAACCGCAGGGCAAACATGCTCAGTCAATAAGTGTATTGTCAATATTTAAAAATATTACACAAACCTCTATAAGCATCACTGTTTCAGCAATGGAAGACATTGTTTTATGGATTGTTGCATTTTACACTATATCTTGTGTGGGTCAATAAATTGTGAAATGTTCAGATTATTTCTAAGAGTAGTTTGTCTCTTGGATTCAAAAAAATTGGCGGGACTGTTTGATTTGGCCAAGATCTCATTTACCTGGAGACGGCATCAAACGCCAAGATACAGAAAACAAATCCCTAAGAAAAAGAGCAGGTTGTTTGATGTTAACTTTTGAAATTAATGGATAATGTCCCCTCACTCTTTTCTTTTTGTGCCCTCTCCAGTTTGTGGTCCCAGCATTGACATTGGCAATGACATCAGTGAATTTAGACGTCTGGAGAACTGCACGGTGGTGGAGGGCTACTTGCAGATTCTCCTCATCGGTGACAAAAACAACAACGCCAACCAGGAAATCTTCCGCTCCCTCAGCTTCCCCAAGCTGACCATGATAACTGACTACCTGCTGCTGTTCAGGGTGTCCGGCCTGGACAGTCTGAGCACTCTCTTCCCCAACCTCACCGTCATCCGTGGTCGCAACCTCTTTTACAATTACGCCATGGTGATCTTTGAGATGACCAGCCTGAAGGACATCGGCCTGTACAACCTGAGGAACATCACTCGCGGCGCCATTCGCATTGAGAAGAACCCCGAGCTCTGCTACCTGGACTCCATAGACTGGTCCCTCATCATGGACGCGGAGTTCAACAACTACATCGCCGGGAACAAGCAGTCCAAGGAGTGCAGTGACGTTTGTCCAGGGATCATGGGAAACAACCCTCAGTGCAGAAAGACCATGTTCAACAACAACTACAACTACCGCTGCTGGAATTCCAATCATTGCCAGAGAGGTAAGCAGAATGTCACATATGATAGCTCATCAGGGATTTAAAGTCTAGCCTCTGACCTGCTATGCGTAGATGTGTATATAGGAGCGTGATGAACAGATCTGCAGCTGATCCCTGCTACCTGTCACTTTAATTGCTTTAACCGTTGTGTTTTGACTGCGAGGAATGAGGGAAGTTAGGAGATGATGCTATGCATGACTGACTTGTCTGCAGAAACTTTAATATATTTATCTCTGGTGTTTACACAAGATGAGTGCCAGTTCAGACGAGATTTTTGCCTCATTCCATTACTTTGTTTTATGTTGTTTTCTGATTATGAGCATTTACTGTCCGTTATATTGTTCTGTTGATCTGTTCGTTCTGTGTAATCACATGTATTAATGCTGTTTTCTCTTAAAAGAGGCAGTGGCTCATATATTCAGGTGTCATGTGCCGGTTCAGTTCAGTTGTTTTCACATACCTTAACAAACCAAATTAAAGTAGTAAAGACTCCAGAGCTTAATTAAACTGCACCGAGTTCAATGAGTGTGAATGCGGCCTTTAATTTTGTGTTTACGACTGCAGGGTTTTAGATGACTTGTTTTGCTGGTGCTTTTCAGACAATGTGTTTTGGCTGACTGAGTGTGTGCGTGTGTGTGTGTGTGTGTCTGGCTGAATTGTTTCCCCCGGTGACTGGCGCCTTGCTGCAGACTCAGCATGTTGATGTTTTCAGTCTTGTGACATGGAACTGTGGCGGGATTGGCCTGGACTGCGTGCATGTCTGTGCACACACGGGGTCATCATCATCATCTTCATCAAACGCACTCGCAGCTCAGACACTCGCTCACGCAAACAGGCAAATTACAGCACACACGCGCACACACGTCTGGCCTGCTTTGTGGGTTGTCGGGAGTGACAGCGGGTGGACGTGCTGGGAAAGAAATCAGGAGGTGGAATATGTTAGAGGAGGATGTGCTTGATGGATGGACGTTTAAACATTTCTCTTGTGTTTTGGAGTCCACTGTGAAATCTTAAGACATCTCCTCTGCCCCAGACTCATAGAGGGGGAATAAGTTGTACCAGTCTCGATCATTTAACCAGTCATCATATGGATGTGAGTGAATACACCATGAGCTCTATCTAGAGTTGTGTCTTTATATAGTGGAAGGCCATGCTGCTTCCACCTGCTGCACCATAAACTCCACCACTTTTTGTCTATGTGTCAGTTACTCGAGCAGACAGTGGTACCGAGGTCGACCGTTACAAAAAGTGTCTCCTGATTAAAGGCCACATGTCTGTCTCCACTCTGTTGAGGCTACACACGGTGCTGGGGGACGCTGAAGGACAGGAAGTAGATTTTGCTATTGTTTTTAAATAAAAGCCACACAAACACTACTACTACTGCTGCTGCTAAGACGCTGTTAAAAAGTACTGCAAGTACTACTGCTGGGGCCACATTCCTCTAGTTTACAGCTGTGTGACGTCAGAGCCCAGCACACAAGCGCACACACACACACAGACCTCTGCTCTGCTGTACTATTGGCTAACTGGTGCCAGCACAGTTAAAGTCGTGTCTGGGTGAAAAGTCTTTTTTTAAATTACCGCTATCCCAAGACATGGCATGTCCAGATAATTTCACCACACTCGCCCCAAAGCCTCCGGGTTGCAGCTCGTCTCTCAGCAATATTTCAGAACCCGACTAACTGAGCAGATGAGACACTTTTAGGCATGACTTGAGCGTTTGTGCTCGGTTGCCATCTTCCTATATGAGAGGTTGACATGTTTTGTTAAGTCAGTTTAAGCAGACTAAATATAGAAGAAGAGGAGAATGACCCCATGAAGGTGCACGAGCACTCTACCAGGCTCCAGAGGGAGTGTGCCAGCCAGGGCAAATGGGCCATCAGTTGCTGCTGCTGCTGCCTTAAAACAGAATTGATCTCAGACAGCATGAGCACTACTGCTCTCGCTGCATTGTTGTGCTATTTATTAGGCAGTTTATTGGAGAGGTCTGGTGGTAGTAAAGCCAGGCTTCATTAAAGCGTGGAAGGCCGATAGCTGGAGTTGTTTGACTGGCTGACCAAACAGTACTGAGTAGGGCTGACCAACTACCAAAACAAGCTTAACTTCTACCGTAAATCATTCAGACTTCTATTGAAAACCTTTTCTCTTTTCATCAAGTTCTTTTAACACAACAGAACAGGAAGCAACCGCAAAGAGTCCCAGGCACTGACTAGCAAACAGTCAGACAAAATCACAGTAACAGGCCAAATACTTTCTCATCGCCGTAATTGGGAATGAAATCCGAAGAATCGCAATATTCAAATTCACAATATTAAATTTACACATTTACACAATCATAAAATGGGTAAAGTGTGACTGGGCGATATAAAAATCTGGATTCACGATTCTAATCGATTTTTTTCTGTCAACATGAATTCAAGACAAAACATGTTTAAAGGTGGTTTCATTAAAACTAATATTCAATATCATCAAACAGCGCTTTTCTTATGCTGCATCCCACTCTTCTCTCGTGTTTCAAAAGAGGTAAAGCTACCTCTGCAAAATGTTTGTGGTTCAGTGGTTCATTCCTGCAATTGATTGTTTACAACATCTTAACAAACCAAGGCTTTTTGATAATGTTAATGGCTACCACATCTTGCAATTAATTAATTTATTGATTATATTCTGAATATTCGATTAACCCTCTGGTTTACCACATAATATTAAACAAAAATTCCCTTTTTTAAATTTCAGCATAATCACAATGACTTCAATAACACAACATCTACGAATGAAGAACACATTTCAAACTTTAACCAAGTGATATTATTTATCACAAAGTTCAGATTTATTCAGTGTGAACCTAATCAGGAAATATGTTGTTGTACTATATTCTGTCATTAATTAGCATACAAAGTGTTGAGTAAGATTTAACTTTAATGGCTTGTGCTGATTGTAATTGGAAACACACTTTTATTATTTATCCTCTAAAGACATTAGGACTATTATAAATGATCGCTTGAAAAGGAAAAAGCAACGCAAGTGATGTCAGTTCATTTGTAATGAGAAACTTCTAAAATATTCTGTCCTTGTAGCTGTTGAGAGTTACTAAATAATAAATAAATATAAACAAGAATTAGCAAATTAAATCATTGAATATGAGTACACTGCGTGTGATTCGTTTCGTACCTCCTCAATAATCTCTGTTGTCTTTATTTAACTTATTACTAGAGATTATTAGTAGCACTGCTTCAAACGGCACAGCGGTGAAATTACATTGTGTATGGAAGATTCCAGGGTTCAATGTTATGAGCTTAGTGCAGGTTTCGTCAGGATGGAAAATATGTGTCATGACACACTCACAACAAACAGCCGTTCTTGGTTCTGATACAGCGGTAGGGATGCATAAGAGACAGGAAGAATATTCTACTGAGCTGCAAATGATGTCAGTGTTTATTTGCGAAACTGAGATTAAATCAAAATGGTGATGCATTTCAATGCCAGGTACGAACATAGGTACTAAAAGCTGGCCACTTGCATATGGATAGCCCAGGTCAAATGTTCATGCAAGGTCTGGCAAGGTCGCTTGTTTCAGATTCTGCCACCCGCTTTGTTGTACTGCTATGTCTTAGTTTTAATAAACTTTGCACAGTTTAGGGGTTTGTTTAATGTTGGACATTGGAAAACCAAACAACTGCCACATTAGTTAAGTTTTATTTGTTTTTATTGTCTTTAGCTGCTGCCATTACTCCAGATTTTTGTGAACTGGCAAAGCTTAAATGTGCCGGCAACTCAAAGGAAACAATAAACTTAACTCAATATATATCCCCTATGCTGGTGTTGTTTACTTGATTTTATACCAGTAAAAGCAAACCATGTTATCATGATAGTCAGTAGTCTCCTGTGATAACACCCTGTATCAAGCTTCAGGAATCTTATCTCTGATCTATTGTTTAAACGTGTGCCTTGCTCACAGGCCCTCTGCTGTGGTGGCATGAGACTCAACTCGTAAACTTGGTGCATTTCCAGACCCAGCCGTTCATCTGATCAATATATGACATAAAGGAAAAGTGCTAACCCTGTTTTCATTAGGTTTATATAGAGGACATGCTTTCAGCCAGAACTCATTCATAAAACTGTTGCAGGGAAAATAAAATTCAAACCCTTTTTATTTCTCTGGGAAAGTTTTGTAGTGATGGTGGTGGGGGCTGCATTCTCCCGTGTTTGCTTCGCTCATTTGTTTCTTGGAATCGGGTTTGGGTGTTTTGGTCTTGTTCATAACTCATAGACTTCTTCCAAAGAATGGCCATGTCCGTGCATGCTGGGAAGCGAACACGTTGTTTTACTCCCCCAAACACAGCAACCCGCACACACACTCACACATTGAACAGCATGGGGGATGTTTTTCCGGTGCTTTGTATGGTCTGAAGAGATGAAAGCAGATCATTAAAGTACAAAGTAGGTCTTCTGGGATTTACTGGAAGGAATTTTTGCCTTTTGTTAACCCCTGGCTGAAGGGATTACACATTAAACTAGAAGGATTGTCTTCTGGGTTGTGGTTCAGCCTGCCACTAGCTTAATTTACCGTACCTGACATGTCAGTGTTTGTACATTTCTATTCATAGGCATTTTGCTGGCGTGTTTTCCTCATTAGGTAATGAACTTAATGCACTAACATTACAACACAAAAGTAAGTGTAGACAGCATATGTGCTCAGGATTATGTATAATAAATTAAAAACTGTTTTTTGAACTTAATGGAAGACTCGATTGTCCCCAACTTTGGCGACTTCTAGTGGTGGAATTTAAAAAAGACCCCGACATACAGCAGTGGACCCAATTTCACTTTTGGGGTTTTTGGATTAAGTGGGTAAGGGCTAGGAGAGAAGACCTCATTTCCTCAGATCAAATTTTCATATGCCAAGTTCCAGAATACCTATTTTAAAAGTCATTTCTGCCTCTTTAGTTTGATATTGCGTGAAAAATGGAATCAATAGAGGGAATAAAGCCTGTTATTTGCAAGTAAAAGCATTTAGTTTACAATTTAACTGAAACATAATCTCCGTATTGACTCACAGCTCTCGGTTGCATCTTGGTTGCACAATAGATCTCAGTTTCACTCTTACTTTTTATTTATTCTTTCCACACAGAGTCCACATCAGAGATGTACAAACATATTTGCCCTTTGTCCACTTACAATAGCACCTTCCGGGCTGATTTATTTAATCTATGGTACAAAGCCTTTTTAAACTCATACAAGTACAAATGAAAACAAGGTTATTAAAACCAAACCACACAAAAACCTCAACAATTTTATCATTAACACGATGGAAACTTTACTACAAATTGCTATAGTGGCCAGGTTATTTCTAAATCTAGAAATATAGACTTGACGGACACATATGCTGGGTTATTATACTGTCTGATATCTGCTCATTGTAGATATGCTGTATATGATGGACTAGACAGATCACAGGTGTACTAATGAGATCAGAGAGTACTTCTTTTCCTTTCCACTCTATCTCTTCTTCTACTGTACGCTGTCATCTATCAAATGTAGGGCGATCTCAGCCAACCAGAAGGTCTGTTTATACTCCATGTTTGTACTGTAAAATATACTGGTGTGATTTTTTTTTTTTTTGAAGAAGAATGCAAATTGCTGAGGCTGAATACATATCTGCAGCATCTGTGAAATTGTGCGTGATAGCTGACATGTAGGAAACACTATCAGTTGTCTAGCAGGAAAACACGCTGCCGCATGTTTGTGAAAGAGAGATAAAGAGAGTGAGTTATGGACTCCTATCCCCTCTGGTTATCTGGTTGCTTCTGGATGTGGTAGATCCGCTGTGGATTGGCCCAGTGTTTGCCTAGCTCTTAGTATGAAGCGGTTTGTAAAAACTATGCAAAAGCTTGGTGTTGAAGCTTTTTCGTTTGGATTGATGGTATTTCTGTGTAAAGCATAGTGCTTTTCTTGCTTTTGCACAGGAGTGCTACAAGAGTGATCTCAGCGCCGCTGTTGTGCGGTGTGCTCAGGTGTTGTTGCAGCTGGTCATGCACCTCTGAATTTTTGTAACTGTGCCACTGGCTCGTAATGTCAAGTGGCCGAGCTGGAAGCATGGGTCTGTGAGCAGATCCATCTCTACAATCTATCCGTGCGGGAGGACAGGGATTCCCGGATGGCACAAAACCTGTGGAGGGAGATCGTTGCAGTTGGTAAACACAAGACATTCGGTAGAAAACTGGAAAAACCACTGGTGTGTTTGAATAACCTATTTCCTTTACCTCTTGTGCGGCTTTTCCAACGATGTAGAGTTTGTATTTTTCCCAGCAGTGACGCATAACATTTAGGAAAAGACTGCAGCGAGTCAAACCCGCTTCAGGTGCGACCATAAAAGATTTTGGTGCTGTGTTGACTTCACACTTGGTTTGAACAATGGCCAGTGTGTCAAGCATAACAACGGCTCAACTGTGTTTGAAGTGAAATGACTTGTTGAGTGCCTATATAACTACTGCATGGCTCTGCCTCTGGACACAAATTCAGCAGTATGTGATAGCAAGGCTCCCCTACAGCAGTAGTAGCACTCTACTTACTGACACTGACAAAGTATAGAACACATTATGTTGTCTATACGGAGAATTAACAGAGGTTCCCCTGAATGTTTGAGTAAATGCAAGTCAAAGGAGCCTGTCTGAGCAGAGAGGTCATTTTATCTCGGCAGCCTAACTTGTGTGACCCTGCGCTTAGGGCTTAAGGAAGTCCAGTTACTACTAGTTCCTGCTGATGTTCGTCTAATCTCTGCTATGATTAGCTCCATACCATCATGTACTGAACACGGACACCCACTCTCACTTGATACTCTCACTAATCTGTAGATAGACAAGAAGGCCAGGGGGCATTTGGTTATTTGTGGTGGAATCCCTGATTTGAAAGTGAACGAGAAGGGTCCCTCCTGTCTTAAATTTATATACAAAGATTCCACTATGAATTAATATTAAAGAGCTATAAATAAGAGTTTTGGCAAACCGTGTGCATGTCTTTCTCCTTTTTTTTTTTTCAAACCAAAAACTATTACCTAAATCAGGTCACCATCTTATCATTTCACAACAGAGCCTTTAATTGGCCGTTAGCACCCACTCATGCAGGAGCTTAGCTTGTCTGACAACATGAATACAATTAGAATTTTTTGTATCTTTTGCTTCTGTGATGGCATGCTGATGTTGTCATGCATGTTTGACTTTGTGTGGTCAAATCCAGTGCTTGCAGTTGCAAGGGTAGCAGAACATTGTTGGACTAAAACTAAATAAGCCTGGTGAATAGTTGGTTAAAAAAAAAATGTAATGTTTTGCCTTCTTTCAGAATTGATGGGGCCCTTTTAGTAACTGTAATTGCAAGAGAATTTATCAAAATAAACTTGCATGCCCATGCATGACCTTGCCGCTTAGATCTATTTTTAGATGGTTCCACAGCAATATATATAGATCACCATGTTCGCTAGATGCAGTTATTATATCCAGACCTTTGGCTTTAAATCCAGGCTTTGAAACATCCAACCAGATTCTTTTATTTGAGTCATACTGATGCTCTCTTGTTTTTGAAGCAGTCAGCAAAATGTTACGGGCTGAAAATACACCCAAACATGGTGTTTTTGTCTTCTGAGAATTGCAGTAATATTTTGGTTGTGTTTACCTACAGCAGGCAGCGTAGTAAAGGCAGTCATTTATTGCCACAACAGAAATCACAAAGTATGATGACACACAACTACTCATGCACCCCTTACCCTGACCCAGAACCCGGAGGCTGGTAATTATAGGGGCTGCTTTGTAAACCAGGCACATCCATGACTGCTTTTAGTGAACAGTCACACCCATGCCTGGAATTCCTGGAAGAGAACATTACTGGTTTGGTTGTGTTGGAGTGCCTACTGTAATTATGTGGCCTTTAATTGTGCTCTGTTAACACCATCAAGATTGGGATGAGCTGTGACCAGGGACTTGGGTGAATCTCCTGTTTGTGGATCTGAAGCTGGTTGGATTTGGACGGAATAGTTTGTTTTGCTATAAAAGGCCTTTTCCGATTTTTCCCCTCAACAGTGACCACATTAAATGACTTATGAGAAATGAGAAATCTTTTAGTGGCTCATCCGTTTTCTGCGTTTGTTAAGAATATAAAGAACACATCATAACATACTCGGTATATACCAATCAGGTATGACATTATGATCTATGACAGGTGATGTGAATAACACACATTATCTCTTCAACGCGGCACCTGTTTGTGGGCGGGATATAAAAGGCAGTGAATATTTTGTCCTTAAAGTTAGTGTGTTAGAAGCAGGAAAAATGGGCAACGTAGGGATTTGAGCAAGTCTGACAAGAGCCAAAATTGTGATGGCTAGATGACAGGATTAGAGCATCTCCAAAACTGCACCTCTTATGGGTGTTCCTTGTCTACAGTGGTCAGTATCTGTCAAAAGTGGTCCAAGAAAGGAACAGTGGTGAACCGGCGGCAGGATCATGGACGACCAAGGCTCATTGATTCACATGGGGAGTGAAGGCTGGCCCGTGTGGTCCTATCCAACAGACGATTGAGTTGTGGATGTTAGTTTGACACGTACCACCTACCCAAGCATTGCTGCAGACCATGTACACCCTTTCATGGAAATGGTGTTCTCTGATGGCTGTGGCCTCTTTGAACAGGAAAATGCGCCCTGCCACGAGGCAAAAATGGTTCAGGAATGGTTTGAGGTGTTGACTTGGCCCCAAGGTTCCCCAGATCTCAATCCAACCGAGCATCCATGGGATGTGCTGGACAAACATGTCCGATCTATGGAGGCTTCTCCAACTAATTTTTAATTAGTTCGCCCGCTGCAATATTCTGTGCGCCTGCTGCGGAGCTCAACAGAAAACTCTCCTCTCTGGCCTGCTGATTCTCTGCTATACGCGCATGCGCACACACGTGCGAGTTGTTTACATGCGCTGTGTCTCAAATCGCGTACTTCTGCACTTACAATACCTAATTTGAGTACGTGAGGGCGTTCACACTGAAAATTCCAACGAGACGAAGTGCACTGCAAGTACCCGGATGGTGTACTCATAACGGTCAAAAAGCTGAGTGTGGAACGCTGCACACTTTCCACCCTAAACGGTAGCCATCTTGACTACGAAGCGGAAGGGGAGGGACTATCAACCCAATTCAAACTTGCGATAGTGGCGGCTGATATCGGCGGCAGTGATTTGGAAGCGGTGGTGGAGCAGTTTTACAGGTCCATACAGATGTAAGTTATAATATGACATTTAATGAAAATGATCTATATTGCTGTTTTACACGTAGTACTATTAAATTGCTGCTCGATATACGCTCGCGGTCAAAATCAAAATACGGCGTTAGTCATTCGTCATTTCCGGTAAGTATAGGCGTAGCACCCGATTTGAGACGATACTACCTTTTTGAAAATTACGCACTACGGACGTAAGTGCATAGTGCTCATAGTGCATGATATCGAAGTGTACTGACGAAAGTACGCCATTTGAGACACAGTCATAAGACTTGCACCGGCTTCTTTAAAAGCTGACGTATGGCAGCATTTTGGATTTTTTGAGGATGGAGGAAAGATCGACAAGACTTTCACCGTTTGTAAGGTAAATTCTAAAAAAAATTAGAGAAGGTAATTCATCTGTTTTTCTTTCTCTAATGATCAACACAATAGAATCGGAATCGAATCGAATCGTGAGGTGCCAAGAGATTCCCTACTAGATACTACAGCACACCTATAGAGGTCTAGTGGAGTCCGTGCGTTGATGGGTCAAGGCTGTTTTGGCAGCAAAAGAGGGGCCAACACAATATTAGAAAGTCATAATGTTATGCCTGATAGGTGTAGAGTAGTGTTAAGTGGAGGGATTGGGAACAGTAATGACACTTGGTACACACAAACATTTTGGTTCTTGTAACATGTTGGAGAACCCTCATGCTGACACTAAATAATCTGTAGAGAAGATTTACTGACCTTACTGGAAATCTCCAGTCATTTTGGTTCTGATAGCAAGCACGCGTTGACTAGCGCCCATCCAGTCTAGCACATTATTAATCAATGGTGAAAAAGTGGAAAAACTTACTTCAAATATATTGACTCTGACCTGTTGTCGTTGTTTCGTTTCCCATCATGCCACACATGGTGCCGTGTGGTTGGCTTCGGTCAAGCAGAGTCTCCGCCTATCATGGGAAGCTACGTTAATATGCATATCATCCAGGCCTTGAATTGTGGTGTTAAAAGCGTGTTTTAAGGCTGCCAGAGATGCACTGTAGGTCATTTGCACAGCTAACCAGGCCATACTTCTACAAGGTGAATGGGAATCTTATACTCTGCCTCCTTCATCCATTCCATCAAATTCCAGAGATATTTCTGTCTTCCCTCGGCAAGCAAACACACAAACACAAAGACTCAGGAATGCAGACAACTCCTTCAGATGCAGCACGTTTGTGTGTGTGTGTGTTTTGGGGGGGTTGGGGGGGGGCGTGTGGGCCTTTATGTACCTACTAATTAAATGGACACATTTAGACTCGAAGTTTTTGGATAGACTGAATTCAGAACTCCTTCAAAATCAACCTGTGGTGGACACTGATTCTGTCGATGCCTTGTCCTCTTTTCTCAAACCAGTGAATGAATCACTGAATTAGTTGTAAGCTGTTGTTCAATTTTTCATTTATAATAACAATATAAGATTTCTACTTATTAAGTGGTAGGAAAAGCAATGAAGAAGTTGACAGGTTGTGTTTACTGAAAAGACTAGTGATCCATCTGTGGTTCCATCGTTTACTCCAGTTTGACATTTTCCTACAATGAGGCATATTGTTTGGAGGATACACACTGTTTATGTTTCACGGTCACACATTACATGCTAGGATGTCAACATATTTACTTGCGTGTCATCAATATATCCTTAAATTTGATTTATGACCGTGGCCAATTCACCAATTTTGAGATTATGACCTGTAGCCAAGCCCTAGCTTCCATGTCACATTTCAACAAGTTGTGTTAAACTTTTGTATTGTGTGGTTGGTTTGTTTACATATTTTGGCAAAAGTTATTTTTTTTATTCTGCTAGTTATCTGTATGTAAATAACACATCCTCAATGCCATCTCAAAAACACATACAAAGACACACTAACATCCTGCTTTAGGAGCTTTCTCCATTCTTCTGTCTGCATCGTATTAGCAAATTTCGTTTGAGTAACAACATTAGATTGTGTCTCATTTCATAACTTGTTTGAACCCTCATTCTTGTGCCACCACACACTGTGAACAGATTCTTGAAAGGGTGGCAGACTATGTGATAGGGCCAAATCTCCTGTGCCTAAGGTTTCAGCAGTCTTGTTGTTTGACCTAGACGCAACTATCCGAAGTGACAGACTCTCATTGTTCCCATTGTTATTTCTGCAACTCTCACCGTGCCTCTGGATCTGTAGCCTTTGTGATATCGGTCCTAATCTTAACTTATCACGGAGCTGCAGGTATCAAAAAACAGCTAATGTGATAGCTCCTGGTAAACCTCATCCGCCCTGTTATTGTGTGGCCTCTGTGGAGCCTCTGGGGGGACCAAAGTATTTGATTAGTCTTGCCTTTTCCAGGTCAGTCAACAAAGGGATGCCAGGAATTTCTTTTGTCTGGAGTTATCCTGTAATGTCAGCTGATCCAACAGATGTTTGTTCCCAACAAGTTCCACAAGGTTAACCGTTGGCTCTGTTTAGACTAGCTTCAGCCCATTTTTCTGATGTTGCTTTGACTGGGTATTTACCGTCAATACCCAATTTACAGTGGGTATTTACAATGAATATGATTATGATTTGCTCTGTCAACAATCCTTGTTGTTGCTCTTAACAGTTCCACACGTATCATCGCTCCTTAAACATTATTTAAATACCAATCATATTTTCACACTGACTGCTCATATCAAGTTCTCTGTCTGCCTGTCCGCCTTCGTGGAACTTAGATTACCAAAGTATCAGATACTGTCTGCGAGGACAAGTGCACTGAACATTCAAGACTATGGAGAAAAAGTGGGGGAATGTTTTTTTTTTTTTGGTTTGTGCGGGAAATTGAATGCTGCTGTAGTTATTTTCCACAATTGTACAATCCTGCCTCGAAAGAGAAAAAACGGCCACCCTTGTGTCTGCTGAGCCTTAAAACTAGGCTTTCTGGTTCATTTTTCATTTTGTCACCACTACCCCGTACCAACATGCCCACAGTAACTCTTTCAGGTGTTTTAGCATTGCCGTACGCAACCACATATTTAGGCCTCTGCTTTGACCCATTTTTCTCGTAAGACATACACTTGGTCAGGTGTTGCGTGGCAGTGACGTTCACAAACCCTGCAAGATTAACTCAATAAGCCCTCTATTTATTCCAACTGTTTATGAAACACTTTTATATCTATTTAAACTGCTCGTCCATCCACTGATTTTTAGCTGTTCACTACAAACATTCATTTATTACATTTATCTCATCCTTTCAACCGCTTATCTGTTCATTTTAGGTAGATTTGATGCCAGTATTGGGTATCAGCCCGTACTGTACTTACCTCTGATACCACTTTACAACAATGTTAACCTCTTGTTAGTTGTCCAGATATGAGGTTATAGGTAGTGGTTGGCTGGTTGTTAAAGAAGATCTGTTTGTTGAAGTTGCAGTAGGGGTTGGACCTTAAATAGCTGGACATTTTAAACAGCCTAGGGTGCTTTCACACCCCATTCGCTGTTCCGAAACCAGGAGCATTTCCCCTCAGGATGGTTGGTTTTTGGCTGGTGTGAACGCCACATTTGCACTCCGTCCCGAGGGATTCATTTGCGGTGACCTGCGGACTGATACGACTACTATTTATAAGCTTAAAATTATTTAACGAAGCAGTTACCCTGATGCAGCAACTGTGGCCCTTCTCAGCACATCGATGCTCAGTCAAACTTAACATGTTATGTGTATACAGATGGACACATGGCACATGAGCCACAGAACAACAGTAAATGCCAGCGCGCACACACTCTGCTAATGCTCAATTTTTGATTTGGTGCAAAATCCTGACCAATCACAAAGATTTTTCAAGCTCATAGTGTTGAGGTCATGTCAAAGTTTTGTCTCGATGGCCCTGTGAACCCAAACCCAAACTCCCTGAATCAAAATTGTGTGAAAGCACCCTTTGTCTACCAGAAGACACTCAGATGCCTCTCAACTTGCCTAAGAAAAGACTTAAGCAAGAATGTGCTGAGCTGCTAAAACGTATATGCAAGTAGCACAACACTGCTACTGGCATGGGTTAAATATGCAGTATCTGCATGTGTGTTTGTACATACATGTAGATCCTATGTACAGTACACATGTGCCCATTGGTGTATTTGCTTTGCATGTAAGAAAGAGAATAAATGAAAACAAAACTGTGACACTATTCCCCCAATTAAAAGCTTTTACCATCCTACCTTTACATGCTTAAATTAATTTATTATTTATTGCCGGCTCAAATGTTAACTTCTCTGTTTTGGATATAAAAAAGTAAGTACTTGTATCGTTGCTCGTCACTCAGTTTAAAGTACATTTTAATGAATTCACCCACTATGTGGATATGTTTAGATTATAGGTTGTATTTACTCAAATTACTTAAGCTGGGATGGTATATGTGTGTTCCCAGGGAACTGGAGAAGTAGCCCTCAAGGTATCTACATCTGTCCAAGACCATCACAACATACAAAATTTAAGAAATAAAAAACATGCATTTACAAAACACTTCACACACAGTCTCAGGGACGAGTCTACCTTGGTGTGATGTTTCTATATGAAAGGCAGTCGGCTCTTGTGAGAGTGTGAGAGCATGTTCAGTTATTTATCACTCACAGGAAAGATGGCCCCCCTCTTTTGAACAGACTGTAATTATCAACAGGAAGCTTCAGACCACACATCTCCTCACATCACCAGACGTCTCCTGGGAGGAGTGGGGGTGGGGGAAATCCAGCCACCTGTACTTCTTGTTGCACTAACTTACGCCAGCCAGCCACAACATTAAAACCACTGACAGGAGAAATAAATAACATTGACCATATTGCGACAATACAGTGTTCTGCTGGGAAACTTGTAGACCTGGCATTCATTCATGTGGATGTCACTTAAACATGTACCACCCACCTAGACCAGACCAGGCACCCCCACCACATAGCAATGACACTCCTTGATGGCAGCAGCCATCCCCAGCAGGATGCAGCCTGACACAGACACACACACACAAAAATGGTTTAGGAACAACTCAAAAAATATGAAAAACAGCACAAGGTGTTGATCTCCAAATTCACTAGATCGCCTCCCGTCAACGTATAGGCCCATGAAGGCCCATGTCCATTCTATGATGAGTCACAACTGTTTTGGAGGCACAAGGGAGACCTACACTATATTAGGAAGGTGGTCATAATGTTTTGCCTGATCGGTGTAGATATGCAATTCTTAGTTGTATTGGCAAACCACCAAATAAAGCTCTCTCTGTGACCCATCTAATTGGGATCCAAACAATTAAATCTAAACCCCTGCTTCTCTCTGCCCAATAATCCAAAGGCTGTGCAGGTTTTAAGACAGTTTTACCAAATCAAATGTGAAACATTTTGAATTCTTTTGAAGATTGCCCGATGTGATTACATAAACACATGCATACCAGGAAATGTTCTGGTACATTCTGTTATTTTGCTTGAAAAAGGTGATTTTGATTGTTCATGGATGTTGGCAGCCCAAACACAAACACGGCTGTTACGGTTGATGGTGTGCTCGCTCTATATTGTTGTTTCTGTTGTGCAGAGCCCTTTGTGAGCCGCTTATTTGTCAGATTGACCTGACTGGCAGGTTGTCACGTCTGTGGCTGTCTCATGCATTCATCCAGGTGAACTGGCCAGCTTGTGGTGATGGTGTCTTGTGTGAAACTCAAGAGATGACCAGGACAGCACTGGTGAGCCATGTAGTGCTGTGAATGGATTGAGTGAATCGAGACCCTTGTTCCACTGATGGGAACCGGCCTGTAGACGCCATACACTTCGGACTGACTGGTTTTCTGAATGACTGATTCACTGACTGAACCTGCACACTGACCGTCTAGGCCAAAACAGAACATGCTTTGTTTGAGAGTGGAAACACAGCAATACTGTTGTGTTTTCTGTATGTCATCAAGTTCTTCTGCCTGAGAAGTCTGCCGCGGGAAGCCGTACTGGTTCTGTATTTTCCCAGTTCTGCCTGATTACTGGAGCACACTGGGAGGATGTGGAGCGTGTGAAGTGAGGAGATAGGGCGTGGTATCCTCCACACTCACTGGATTCACACAGTCCAAACTTTCTCAAAAAATGGGAAAAACGCAGGGAGCGTGGAAACATCAGCTGCCTCAGTTTCTCATCTGTTTTTAGTCACTCTTTTGAAGCTTCTCATGTTGAGTGTGCACAGACTCTGTCTTTGCTTGTGTTTTAATGATTAAAATGTAACAAAGACCAACAAATTCATACATTTTTACTTGGGAAAAAATATGATGTGCAATGGATAATAAAATAAACTATTGTTTGACATTTTCTAAAGTATGAAAAGAGAAAATAAAGAAAATACAACTTGACCTGACCCAAACCAACTGGTTTTGGAGACATTTGAGCTCAGACTGAGATTGAGTAATACAAGACCTGAATCTATCAAGTGACAGATCTGTCTTGAATAACAAGACATGTACATGACGCATGCACCTGAGCTTTCAAAAAATGAACAGTAAAAATAATCATTAGTTCTAATGATTAAAAATAAATGTAATTTATAGTCAACAGCTGACTTTCAATCTAACATTGCTAGCTAGCGCTTATAAAGTTAAGCTAGTTCATGTTACGTCTGGATCTTGACCAGCTCTCTTAGAATAATTGTAAAACTCCATGGTCTACAAATCTTTATTGTGGAGGATAGGGTAAGAGAGACGCTTTCGGGAGCAATAAGAAAAACAACGCATGCACAACGTTGTTTGAAACGTGCAAAAATATTTCCGATTCATTGACCATTTGAAACCATAGAGGAGTAAATTAGACCCTGGCGGGCCGCCATAGTATTATTGTATGGGAAACCCTGAAATGTAATAATCAGATTGAAAAAACATGTTGCCGCTGCCAAAAGATGTTTAGTGCATGAAAGGAAAGCACATGACCAATTAAATTTCAGACCGTTAACAGTGCACTGAGACAACAATGGAAAAAACTGGTTTTCATTCTGAAACGTCTGACATCTTAACTGGACGATTGCTGGTTAGTGTTACTGGAATCAGAGCGAATGCAGATCTCTATCTGTGTTTTTGAATCAACTGTGCTGTCATCAGTCTAGACATCTGCCTTTCCCTGTTATTGTTGTGCTGTGCTGCTGAGTAGTATACGCTGCTAAAGCCTGGAGCGTCATCGCAGCAACTGTGTGCCTGTGTGGGACATCCTGTTCCTATCACCCCTAGGATGGGGGCTGAAAACAAGGATTAACAATGAGACAGAGCTTTTAATTCTTACTTGATCAGCTGATCAAGCAGGAGGGAGAGAGAGGGAGAGAGAGAGCAAAAAAACATCAGTCCACCTGCCACTTTGATTGTTTAACCAAGCCGGCAAGATGTGTAGAGCGAAGTACGACGGCGAAGTTCTGTTTGATTCTATATTTGTTTTGGACTCCTAGCAGGGCCGTTACAAAAGATCAGTTTGGAGGCACAAACCCGGGAATTTTACCGCCATTCCTGCTGGTGGCTGGTGTAAGTTTCCCAGCCTTCCTTCCTGCTGGGCTGGTATTTCTGTTTCCCTGGAAGCCTTGTATCGGCACTTAGACCCACAACAGCAATCTTTATCCCCCTGCCAGAGCCCTCTGTAATGACAGAATGGAAAAGGTGAACTGTTTTCACTGAATGGACACTAGCAACTCCACAACTACCTACAGCAATTTTCTACAACCTACTACTTAACTCTTTAGTAGCCCCTTTCAAACCGATGCAAGGACATAGAAATAGCGTGATGTGTTAATGGAATATTAGAAAGAAAGAAAAACTAAACAAGCAACACCATTTAACCAAGAACTACACGTTGTTTTGACATAATTACCTTCACTTTGTTAACTAGCTGATTTTCTGATCCTATCAGAAGTGCTGACATCTCCACAATGGAGTCCTGTAGAGCAAGGCACGCTAACCGTCAGCCAAACAGTCAGACAGACACACACACAAGCACGATCTCCTGTGTCTGGTAACTTTCCACAGATTTTTAGGTAGCACGTTCTCCAAAGAGACGGCCGGTGCGGATTGGAAGCTTGACAACCGCAGAAACATCCTCTGCAGTCTTATTCAGTGGAAGTGCAGCTGATGTTAACCGGCTATTCTTCTTCACTCAATTGAATGCTTTACTAGTCAAACTGAATAGACTGGAGCGGAGTATCAAGTGATGACGGATTACCAGTAGCAACCAGCTAACTTATCTGTAGTGACTATCGAAGTGGACCTCACGAGGAAATGAGGAGGATGAACCGCCAGTGGTGTTGCTTCTTCTAAGAATAATCTCAGTTGATCTCACATGTGGTTCAGTTTTGCAGATGTGTCACAGATGTGGTTTCTTATATATTTTTATATATTTTCCTGTTTACCAACATCTTAGTTCTGTTTATGCTAGTTTGTGTGGTCTGGCTCCCCCAGCTGGTCGCACTGCCAACCGTGTGCACGTGTGCGATAGACGTGATATGTTAAATGTTTTTCTTTTATGGTTTTCTCCACCTCCACTACCCCCTCATCTCTATCTTAAATCACTTCCTCCTCCTCCTCCTCCTCCTCCTCCTCCTCCCTGCTCCATATCCCTCCATTTGTGTCATAGCTCCTCCTTCTATAATTCATTCTCTTCCTCCTCCATCCGTTACACTTCCTCCTACTAATTTCCTCATCCTCTCTTCCACCATCCCTCCACCACCACACAGCAGCTCTGCATCATTCTGTCTCTACAAGTGTCAAAAGGGAGGGATAAAAGCCTGGTTTTATTATCTGTTAGCTCAGCGGTACTGTATGTACCCATTGACCCCTTCACCCCGCTGCACCTTTCGCTGGTCAGTCAGGGAGTTGTATTTAGGAGGCGACAAACTAGCAGCTGCAGCCTGAGTAAAACTTCAGGCGGAGAGTTTCTCCTTCTCTCCCAAGTCTCTTTGGACCTGAGGCTGAGCATTTTCGCAGTGCAAAATTATACCTTTCCTTGTCCCATCACACCATCACAAAAGGTCAGAGGGCGAGAGAGAGTCGGGGGTTGGCGGGGCCTCGGCGCACAGAAAGAACATTCTGTGCCAGTGAAATGCAGCACTGGTTTCCTCCTGCTGAGCACAAACAGCCTGCTGAATGGTTGGTGGGACCACACAGTCTGATGGTTCCGATTGGCTTTCATGTCAGTCAGGAGGCGTGCTAGCAGGTCATCTCATGGTCACTGCCTTCATAGGGGCAGGACATCGTAGTTCTACAACTTCATATGTCACCTCAGAGGAAACGACACGAGCACTGACAGACTCTGTGTTTGGTTTTTGATTTGCCGTTGACATTAAAGTCTGGAATTCCCCGAGCAGGTGTGCTGTTGTTTTCACCAGTGAAGACATTTTGTATTTGGTTGCCGTCAGTATTGTATATTAGGTCAGACGGGCTGTGCTGAAAGTACAGTCTCTGTTGTTGACGGGTAAAAAAGTACCATGAAATGGAAAACCATCTTCCTACATCTGAAAACCCTGAGTACTTTGGATGGAAATCAAGCTCTTTCGGCATCAGTTTGCCCCTTTTAAACATGGGAATATAACGAATGTTAATCGGGGACAAGATGTGAAACTCTCCCCTGGCCTGTTGTCTTTAGTTAGTTTAACGGAGTCAGTGTAAGCATCATGTTGAAACGGGTTTTATCACTCAGCGTCCAATAAACAACTCATAACATCCTGTAAATTCACTGTGTTTGCTTTCTGTTTAAACACAGCCTCTGGCTAACCTAAGTGGATGACATAATCATAATTACAGCTTTTTAGTTCATCTAGTAGTTTCTGCTTCACATATCCCTGTCCCGTTGTATATGCCTTGCATGACACACACTCGCTAACACACACAAATAATTCCAAACAGACGTTTACAGTGTTTCTGTGTCAGACATCGTACTGTGTGGAGTCAGTTTGAACCAATCGGCTTATGTCCCTGGTTACTGACGGTGAAGCTGGGTTAAAAGTTGAAGCATAACTGTGTGCTGATGATAAAGGCATGTGTCAGCTAGTGGAGTGAGCTGCTTTGGAGTTGTGTTGTTCTTCCATCCATGCTTGATTTAGATTCCCCTGCCACACAAAGGCCACAACGAGGTGGGGCTACTTTCTATACGTATGTCGGTGCAGTTTTTCTTGTGGAGCTCCTCAATCAGTTTTTCCTGTCATCAGTGAAAATATCCTCTTATTTAGAGGGACACCACAGCAACTGGAGGAGTTATTTGTAGCCGTGCTCACTGGAAAACCAGGAGTGGAGATAGTTTTATCACTGGATCTGGGATGAACCTGACGCAGCAGCACACTGAGCTCAACACTAACCACAGTGTTAACTAAATGTTTTTTAGTTTTTTTGTTTGCTGGAGATGGTTTTGACGACAAAAGAAGCAAAAATCTGAGTTTGGATTTGAACCAGCCTGCATGGCATCCTCATTTGCGCATCTTGGTGTTTTACGAGCTCCAGTCTGGGCTTGTGTGTTTGTGTGTTTATGTGTTTGTGTGTGTGCTTGTCTGCTTGCATCGTCAGTCATTCTCCAGTAAATGCAAATCATTTATTCTGAAACCAGTAGAGTCATGCCAGAGGTTTAGTCGACCTCACTGACTGGATGTGTTACTTTTTCACACTTTGCATCAGTGACAGTCAGGTATTTATTGATGATTGATCCACCCACATTGTTTTTTGTATAGTAACTACGGATTAAATATTATGTTGTCCATTAATTGTGTAGTATGCAAGATGTCCCAAAATTATTTCCACCAGAGCCCAAAGTGGGCTCTTTAGAAGTCTTTGTTTTGTCTGACCAGCATCAAAACCCCAATGATGTTACATATAGAATGACATGAAACAAACAAAAAGATATTCCACAAGCTTGAAAAACTGTTACTGGAGAAAGTTTGATATTCTTGCCTAAAGAAAGTTCCATTTTTAATTGTAAAATTGACCGCTATAAAAAAACATATATCACATCCATTCCTGCTGGTTGAAGGCTTAGCATTTAGTTCTTTCTCTCTTTTGCATTGTTCAGTCCTTCCTGTGCCACCAAACCGAGATTGGAAATCTAATTTAAATTTATGCAAAACATAGGATTACACACACAAAGCATTGTAGGAAACATTTAAAGCAACCCTTTGGTGTGAAATATGATTCCTCAATGCCCATCTGTTTAACTAAAATGGCTGTGCTAAAATAGGTTGTTGGGTTTGTTATGTTTGTAGGCATGAGAAGTGGACTACCCATTGCGTGTATTTCAAGATGTATGTCCTAGTGTCTCTAAAAGATTTAAAAAAGTGTCTGAGCTGGTAAATAATTCCCATTCTGTCTGTCTCCCCACCAGAGTGCCCAGAGAAGTGTGTGCGGCAAGCGTGCACATCAGACGGCGAGTGCTGCCACCCTCAGTGTCTGGGCAGCTGCACAGTCCCTGATAGTGACACAGCATGTGCCGCATGTGTGCATTACTACCACGAAGGGCGCTGCGTGGCCGATTGCCCTCCGGGTACCTACAAGTTCGAGGGCTGGCGCTGCATCAGCGCTGAACTTTGCTCCAAAGTCCACCATCCTGACTATGACAGCTTCATCATCCATGGAGGAGAGTGCATGTCTGAATGCCCATCTGGTTACAAGCGTACTTCACCCAACAGGTGAGCCTGAGCTGCAGTTTCCTCTGAAGCAGCATGTCAGTGAGCCACAGGGTGGAGGTTTCTTCACTGTTGGCCTCCCAGTTTCACTCACTTCTGTTAGGTGCTGTAATAAAGAGCAGTTAGTTTAGAAGCAACCACTCGCCATTAGTCTCTGGTGAGTAACATAATAAAAGTCACTGGTTAAATCCTGGGTTTTTTCCTAGCTCCACTTTAGCTGCTTCTGTGAAACGCTGACGTAAAATATTTCGGGGACAGGAATAAAAAGCAAAAGGTCAAGGGAAAGCTAAAAGGAGTTTACTGAATGTATGTTCATCAGTAAAATGACACTCTACATTTACCGACACCTGCCTCTCTCCATCTGTCTCCGTCTGTCTCCAGTATGTTCTGCACAGCCTGTGACGGTCTTTGTGATAAAGAGTGTGACGAGAAGGTCATCGACTCCATGGATGCTGCTCAGTCTCTCAAAGGCTGCACTGTTATCAAAGGCAACCTGCATATCAAAATCCGTAGAGGCCGTAAGTACTGCAGTGTAACACAGCAACGTTACAGTTACTAGTAATCCCAGATTTCCCAGTCTGGTAATGTCAGATGGGAATTCTATAATTTGACAATATTTCATAACATTTCTCTGTTCAGATAGAAAAATGCAGATTATTTATGATATACGTTATTGCAATAACTTAAATAATTTTTAATGGGCAAAATGATACCACATCACTGTTAAAAACGTATGCATGTATGAGTTCAACAGGTTACATGGCATTATCTATAAAAGCAAGGGTTACACTACAGTTAACCATAATAGTAATATGAACCTAGCAACGGTTAGGTAAAATGAGTAATAACAGTTGTGTTTGTGTCTGTCTGTGTGTGTCTGTGTGTGTTTAGACAACATGGTGGCGGAGCTGGAGAGTTTCACAGGTTTAATCCAGAAGGTGACGGGTTATGTGCAGATCTCACACTCTCACACTCTGAGCTCCCTGGCCTTCCTCCGCAGCCTCAGACAAATCGATGGAGAAAACCTTCAGGACGAGTAGGATCACACACACCGTTCACAACAAGCATGCACGCACAATTTCATCCCCACAGACTGACAGTGGGGACTGATGTTGATTGACTGATGTCAGTCTACTCTTCCCCTTTCATAGAGGACTCTCGTGAACAGTACGCACCCAAAGTCAGAGACTACTAACTACACAGCTAAAGTAAAAGACTGATAACTACGCAGCTAAAGTTAAAGACTGCTAACTACACAGCTAAAATGAAGAAAGACTGCTAATTCCACAGCTAAAGTCAAAGACTGCTAACTACACAGCTAAAGTCAAAAACCGCTAATTCCACATCTAAAGGCAAAGACTGCTAACTACACAGCTAAAGTTAAAGACTGCTAACTACACAGCTAAAGTTAAAAACTGATAATTCCACAGCTAAAGTTAAAGACTGCTAACTACACAGCTAAAGTTAAAGACTGCTAACTACACAGCTAAAGTCAAAAACCGCTAATTCCACTTCTAAAGTTAAAGACTGCTAACTACACAGCTAAAGTTAAAAACTGATAATTCCACAGCTAAAGTTAAAGACTGCTAACTACACAGCTAAAGTTAAAGACTGCTAACTACACAGCTAAAGTTAAAGACTGCTAACTACAGAGCTAAAGTTAAAAACCGCTAACTACACAGCTAAAGTTAAAGACTGCTAACTACACAGCTAAAGTTAAAGACTGCTAACTACACAGCTAAAGTTAAAAACCGCTAACTATACAGCTAAAGTTAAAGAATGCTAACTACACAGCTAAAGTTAAAAAACGCTAATTATACGGCTAAAGTTAAAGAAAGACTGCTAACTACACATCTATAGTTAAAACACGCTAACTACACAGCTAAAATCAAAGAATGCTAACTACACAGCTAAAGTTAAAGAATACTTACTAACTACACAGCTAAAATCAAAGACTGCTAACTACACAGCTAAAATCGAAGACTGCTAACTACACAGCTAAAGTTAAAACCCGCTAACTACACAGCTAAAATCGAAGACTGCTAACTACACAGCTATAGTTAAAAAACGCTAACTAAATAGCTGAACTTCACAGCCAAAGTGAAAGCCTGCTAACTACGTAGCTAAAGTTAGAGAAAGAATGATAATGACCCAACTAAAGACATTACAGTATATCAAGTGAATGTTATCTTAAAGCTAAATGTGCTAATATTGATCTTGATATAAACATAACTGTGCTTGTTTTCGTTTTAGAATAAGGAGTGAGAGGATACAGTTTATGGTGGATATTGCCTTTTAAGGGCAAAATATGAATGTATTTATATTGCTGCTGTACTTTGTTGTGCTAATGACATTTGGCACTGTTTATTCTCTGAGTGCCTGTTGCTGTGAGTTGTCGTACTAACTAAGCAAAGTAATTGTGCAGTGATGTTTTTGTATCATGGCTAGCCAAGGTCATCACAGAAAAGGAAATTAAAGTGTGTTTAGACTGTATAGGTACAAACTGGAAAGTTTAAAAACTCACTTGAGAATCTTTTTTTTTTTTTTTTTAACTGAGAGGAGCTAACGGCCCGTGCCCCCCTTTTTGTATTATAATGCAGCACAACCTTCAACTGTCCCAGGAAAGGTTTTCTCAGGGTCATATAAAGGCCTTCACTCCTTCCTTTGGCTGTTTATCTTTGAGTTCACAGGAATCTCACTGTCCCAAGGCCCACATTGCAGTCATTCCTTGATGTCTGTGTGTTACCCAGTGACTCATAAAATCTCCTTTCCAGCACAAAAAAAAACAGCCTCTGGTTAATCGGATTTTCCAGGTGACTTTTATCCCACCGTCAAGCAGTCCTCTTTTCAGTCTAACTGGGTCCTTAATGCTCCAGCTGAAAATAAAGATCTACTGTGAAGAGTAGAACAGCGACATTGTGTTCAATTAGCATAGCTTCACCTTGTAGAAAGGGGACTAGTGGGTAGGTTATGGAGTTTTCCATTACACCCAAAATTCGACATCGTCATTGCAAAAGTTGGCTTTTAGCATGACATGACTATAAACACAACCCACTGACAAACATACTGTACATGAATGAATGTAGCATAGTGTTAACCATCATTCATTCATCTTCTCTCTTTTATTCTTCCCTCCAGCATGTACGCCTTCTCAGCATTCGACAACCAGCAGCTCCAGTATCTTTGGGACTGGAAGCAGCACAACCTCACAATCAAAACAGGAAAGCTGTTCTTCAGAGCTAACCCCAAGCTCTGCATGTCTGAGATCCGCAAAATGTGGGAGAAGACGGGCATCAAGAGCCGCTTTGATGAGACAGTCTTTCGAAACAACGGGGACAGAGCCAGCTGTAAGGGTCAAACTGAGTTACATTTCAAAACCACAAACAAACTGCATTGCTTCATGCAGTTAATGTGAAGAAGTTACTTAAGTTTCAGTCAGTTTGCAGACACCTCTTCTGGATTGGATGTTGTTCTGCATCATACTGTATGTCACTAAATTGCTGCACGTTTTTAACACACAGGTGAAAGCACTATCCTGAAGTTCAAGTCCAACAGCACCAGCAGCACAAGGATCAAACTGACATGGCAGCGCTACCGGCCCCCCGACTACAGGGACCTTATCAGCTTTATTGTCTACTACAAGGAGGCGTACGTTTTTCAGAATAACCTCTCTTGTTATCTGCTTCTTTTCCCAGCTTCACTAATAATGAACAGAGATGGATACTTAAACTACCCTCAATTATCAATCCACTTGTTTAAAGGCAGTATCTAATGGAAACTCACTATCAGACTGATTAACTGCTGTGTAAATATACAGAACAAAAAGAACACCACATTTTACAAAGTTGACTTTATTAGCGATATAGGGTATGTACAACACATGAGAAACGCAGCATTTTTAACTTCAAACTCAACCTCTTCAATTATGTTTCGTACTGTACAACACGGGCAAAAGGTTAATGGGGAATTATTAACCTCGTGCTCTGTACTGCTTTCTTCCAGACCCTACCAGAACATCACAGAGTTCGAGGGGCAGGATGGCTGCGGCTCCAACAGCTGGAATATGGTGGATGTGGAGCTGAGGCCAGACAAGGATTTGGACCCCGGCGTTCTGCTGTCTAACCTGAAGCCGTGGACGCAGTATGCTGTCTTTGTTAAAGCTATCACGCTCATGGTGGAGGACAAACATATGCCGGGTGCCAAGAGCAAGGTGGTCTACATCCGCACCAGCCCCTCAGGTAAACACAGTGGTAGCATAGATCAGAGGTTTCAGTCTGGATTCTGACAGCTTAGACTAATTAATTAATCCGTTAAATTGCCCAGAGCGGTGTAAGGCGTCTGTTTTCAACCTACATAAGTGTCCAGGAAGCCCAGAGGTAATTCCTAAATTTGGTTTAAAAGAGACAGAGGTCTGGTGTAGATGTGACACAGTAAAGGAGGAGGAATCAACAGTAGTTGTTAGGCTTTTGCAGATACTTGAAAATCGTATGTTTCACGTCACTTTTTTTCATTCACAAATACTCAAAATCAAAGACATGTGTTCATTCATCCAGCTCTAGCTACACAGTACACACTTAGAGGGGTGAGAGTTCTTACTGCTACAAGATGGAAAGACAGTATAGGCCACTATTTCTGTTTATAAAGGCACAATCAGAAGACAAGCAAGAAAACATGTGTTTTGTCCCGCTTCTGGTAACAGCATTGCAGATGTTCTCCACTGTCACCATGTGTTTACCCACTTTTGCTACAAATACAGCGTATTGTTAGCCAATACCAGTCAAATTATGGTTTATGGTGGAAAGCTGGTCTGGAGTCGCTCCATTGGGAACTGATTATGTTCTGGCAAAGATCTTCCCGGCCAATCAAATCGTTTTGGGCTGGTTTTATGAGGTGATGGACAGAAGAGTAACGACGGCGTAGTCATGCACGTCTTCTGTGCGCCAAGGAGCTGAATTTGTTTAACAAAATGACTGATTGGTTGGTTGATTTTTCTGTGTATTTAAACACGGCTCTTTGACAGAATCTAAATGGCGTGTTACAAGACTCGTATTCTGATAAGAACCAAGTCTGACTTTGTTAGGATAGTGTACTGTAGCATATAGCTCAACGGTATATCATCAGATTGGAACCTGACACATTCAAATAAAAGGAGTGAGGTGACCCCACCGGCACAAGGCATCTTTCTCAGCTCGGCTGACTCCTTGACAAGTTGTTGTGACTGGCCGCAGGTGGCTTGCACTATGCACGGGTATAGTGTATTCTGTTTCTGTGTATTCTGTGTCACGTTTTTATAACATTGATCATAACTTCAGGATTTCTAAATAGCATAGCAGACCTTAACACTGTGATACCAGACTCCGACATTTCCTGTTTATATTACTAATTGATTTGCAAACGTCTGAATCTCAGCAAAACATATTGTAAGAAGATGAGAGGAAGACAGTTTGAAATAAACACAGCTGCAACGAGACACGCAGAGAAACTATTGTATAAAAACTGTAAAATAATTGGATGAAACGGAAGACAGCATTAAATAAATCCAGCTGCAGTATAAAGACATAGCACTGCTGTGATGTCAGAGGATCACATCTGCATTGGCAGACTGTTCATCCCAGCTTGAAGGGTTTCCTAACAGTTGTTTTTGTCTCTCTCTCTCTCTCTCTCTCTCTCAGCACCCTCCATGCCTCAGGATGTCCGAGTCTATTCGAACTCCTCTACTCAGCTGGTGGTACGCTGGTCGCCCCCTGTCTCGCCAAATGGGAACCAGACTTACTATTTAGTAAGATGGCAGCAGCAAGCAGAAGACAGAGAGCTGTATCAGCACAACTACTGCTCTAAAGGTATCCAGCGCACATTTCCACACCCATCATTACTGTGAGTAGTTTAGGGCAAGCGGAGTACACAGGCTAGAAAACACATCCTTCTCTTTGTCCTTCAGAGCTCAAGATCCCCATAAGGGTTGCTGCAATAGGTGTGGGAGATCAAGAAGACGACACCAAGCCTACTAAACCAGACCCTGATGGGGCAGATAAAGGCCCCTGTTGCCCCTGCCCCAAATCAGAAGAGGACCAGAAGGCCGAAGCTGATGACGCCTCCTACCGAAAAGTCTTTGAAAACTTCTTGCACAACTCCATTTTTACACCAAGGTAATCTACCCGACCTCATTATTATACTTTGCGGTACAGGTTTGGATCAGCCATGGCAGTCTTTAACTTCACTTTTAACCCCTTTTGTCTACTCAAATAATTAAGTCCCCATACAATTTTATTTGTGAGCAATATTTTAGGTAAACTTCTTAAACTTAATCTTAAACAGACATAAACAGACATAATTATGAATAGTTCTCAAAACAACACAACCCTTTGAGGCGTAATCACACAGTCACTTAATTATTTTTTTCCTTACATGCACACACAGAGAGGCTTTGCTGAGGAAGAAGGAAGGGATGGATGTATTGTGTATCCATCTAAAGATAAACATCAGGTGTCATTACAAGTCTTAGTCCAAACCCTGACAGAACTAATATTCATGCTGCCTTGTCTGTATCTCTCTTCCTGTGGCTGTTACACACACTTTTGTTCTCTAGTGTGTTACAGTTGTCACATAAGGAAACATTGCCCATTTGCAGTAAGAGAAATATATTTAAGGATTAAATATCAAACCCCTTCTGGCAAATGTGGTGCAAACTGTGGTAGCAGTGGGTTTGGTATATAACATTGTTTTGCTTATAAGAGTTCAATTGCAAAAAAATCATTGAAGCTGTTCTTTTATTCTGTTGAGAATTAGAGGATGCAAAAATGTCAATGAAAACAAATCAGATCACACAAAAACTCAAAGGTTGAGCAAAGAAAGATCACCAGTTACTCACACAGCAGAACACACAAACAACTTGTGGCAGTCATATCTTGTGATTCATTTTTGCAGCCATGTTAAAGGTACCAGTGACATGCTATTCATACTCCAACCAACCTCAAACTGTGCTTTTTCATCCTCCACCATTCTTGCATCTCCAGGCCACCAGATCGTCGTCGCAGAGATCTTTTTGGCGTCGCCAACTCCACTAACTCCCGTCGCACCCGGCTGCACGCCAACAGCAGTGTTATCCCTCCTCTCCAAGCTGGTAACGGCAGCGCTGCCGATCTGGAGCCGGCCGACCGAGAGTTTGACTTCATGGAGCAATCAGTGACAGAACGTGAGCTGCAAATCTCTGGCCTGAAGCCCTTCACAGTTTACCGCATCGACATCCATGCGTGCAATCGTCAGGTCCAACGCTGCAGCGCTGCTGAGTTTGTCTTCTCCAGGACCAAGCCTGCAGGTTAGTGGACAAACAATCTGTCTCCGAACATGTAATTAATAGTATTTGACTGCCGCTGGAGTGTGTAATGAAACGCAGCCAAAGGAAGCGGCTGAATTTTAGGATTTACTAGTTGCTTAAGCAAGTGAAAGATGTACCGAATAGACATGACTGGAGTATGCATCTAACCTGTGATTTCTGTGGTAACCATAGTGATCTGTTGTGCTTGTGGTTCTTCAGAAAAAGCTGACGACATCCCGGGCAAGGTGACCTGGGAGGGCCATGAGGACTGGGTGTTCCTGCGGTGGCCAGAGCCACGTCACCCTAATGGGCTCATCCTCATGTATGAGATCAAGTTTAAACTGGCCACTGAGGTAGGACATCTGGATATATACATGCTATCTCACTGAGCTTTTGCTGGTTTTGACAAGCACTGGGAACCCAAAACATAAATTTGAAGAGTCATAATTCTTTGCAAGACGTTGATTATTAAGGCTAACCATATGTGATGTAATGTTGGCCAATCCCTTTGTCTGCCAGTAATTTTACGGGAAGTCAGTGTCTGCTTCATGCATACTTTTAGCACAGCATCATATATATTACATTAAATTCATTTAAAATTGTTCCATGCTACATACTGTCCAAGAAATTGAGTTTTTGTGCTTTAATTGAAATTCTAAAAGCAGACCAATTCACTGACTAATTACTGGATTCAACATTAAAGTGTGACCTAACAGCCTAAAGATGCACAGTAGATCTTGACACAAACACATGTGATGTGCAACGCGTATATTCTCCCTTTAAATGCAGAACAGAATAAACGAGTAAACAAGAGTGAAATTTTAGAAATCCAGAAAAAAAAATGTAAAAAGCAGCCGCTTCTTAAAAATGGCAACAGTTGGTCTCATAAGTACATGTTGACCAAGCAGCTTGTCCCACTGACCAGACCCTTATTTCTTAATTGGGAGGCAGAATGGGCCTGGCACTGTAAACCAATTCTTACTGTTTATTACACAGTACAAATTGAAAGCAGCAGGCCCTTGGCTGTTTGATTTGGATGTTGTAAGACTTAGCCCATAACACGCTGTTTTTGTCTGTGTGTGTCAGACCGAGAAGCACGAGTGTGTATCTGGTCAAATGTATCAGGCCCAGCGAGGTGTGCGACTGTCCAACCTCAGTCCAGGAAACTACTCGGTCAGAGTGAGAGCCACGTCACTGGCTGGCAACGGCTCTTGGACGCAGTCCTCGGACTTCTATGTGGCAGAACGTAAGACGCACACTGCCGAATATTATCAGCTCGCTTCTCTGTTTTTGTGCCTGTACACCTTCAAATGTAATAGTTAGATTAATCAAAGTCTTCGACCCAACAGGAGATGAAAACATCCTCTACGCTATGATCTTCGTTCCAGTCGCCATAATCTTCCTCATCTGCATTCTGGCTGCCATGCTGGTTGTCTTCAACAGAAAAAGGTGTGTTCACTGCAAATATTTTATCGCATGCAAATGTGTTGATGCAAAATTAAATTGCATACATCAAACAGGATGCAGAATATAACCTAAAATATAACTTGTATTGTAATAGAAAAACCAAACCATCTGTTCCTCATTTTCTACACTTAAACAACTTTCTTATAGTTTGAGTGCTCACATTAAGATCTAGACTGAGTTGCAAACAACGTGCAGACCAAAGAAAAATGTTAAGTGGAAAATAAAGCTAGAATTTGCTCAGTTAGGTGATTGTATTGATTCTTGTATCGTTTGGGTAAATGTGGGTAAATGTCAGTAAATGTCAGAACGTTACCTTGAATAAAACCGAAGCTTATGAGTTCAAAATTGAACTGTAGAAAACAACTGACAGTACACTATGTAATGAGTACCTGCAAAATTTCAGCAACACATGTGAAAAAGTCATCTAAGGGGAATCAATATTTGTACGGCTCCAGATAGCTCTCGCACTGAAGTATTTCTGTGTTGTGTTTGGAAGCTAAAACAGTGATATGTATGATTATACACCACGCAGATCCCAAAACTATCCTTGTGGTGTGTGTGTGTGTGAAAATTGTATGTTTGTCAACACTTCTGTTTTTGTCTTGGTCAGAAACAGTGACCGGCTTGGAAATGGAGTCTTGTACGCCTCAGTCAACCCCGAGTACTTCAGCGCTGCAGAGAGTGAGTGACGTCTGTGTGTGAGCAGTCGAAACGATCTTTCAAGGTGCAGATGTCTTTATTAAGACGGAAATACTTCTTTTCTGTGCAGTGTATGTACCTGATGAGTGGGAGGTGGCTCGGGAGAAGATCTCCCTGAGTCGCGAGCTCGGCCAGGGGTCGTTTGGCATGGTGTACGAGGGCGTGGCGAAGGGCGTGGTCAAGGATGAACCGGAGATGCGTGTCGCCATCAAGACGGTCAACGAGTCGGCGAGCATGAGGGAGCGGATCGAGTTTCTCAATGAAGCCTCTGTTATGAAGGAGTTCAACTGTCACCACGTGGTATGTATGCACACAAACATTAGGATGTCCTGTACACATCATACTTCATGTAACAAGTGTGTAAGTCGCTCAGTCATTGTGTGGTGGTAATGTGGCGTCATGCGTTTGTTGCAGGTTCGTCTCCTGGGAGTGGTCTCTCAGGGTCAGCCCACCCTGGTCATCATGGAGCTGATGACGAGAGGAGACCTCAAGAGTTACTTGCGCTCCCTGCGACCTAAAGAGGTAGTGGTTGGTTGTCAAACAGTTGTGTAATAAATTAGATGGTTCGGGATCAATTTCCTGCTGCAGAATGAATTTGGGCTCTCTGATAGTAACATATGACCTAAACAGGTGACATTCACCACCCTGAAACCTCTTCAGATGCATTTACCGGCCAAACACACGAGTATTCAGCAAAGTGAGTATCCTGCAGCTGTAACTTCTTCTGTCTCGTCTGTGCGTCTGCAGCAGCAATGGTCGAGCCTGTCTCTCCCTCCCCTGAAGAAGATGCTTCAGATGGCAGGGCAGATCGCCGACGGCATGGCTTACCTCAACGCCAACAAGTTTGTCCACCGAGATCTGGCAGCCAGAAACTGCATGGTGGCCGAGGACTTCACCGTTAAGATTGGAGGTAAAATAATAAATAAAAAAGTCTAAACGGGCAAAAATAAGCAAATTAAAACTGGCTACGTGTAAGTCCCTCCATAAATAAACGTCGCAGCATGTGGCCTGTCAGAAGTGCCTGAAAGTTGGAAACATGCAGGCTAATTTTGGAGAAGTGGTGAAGTCATCAGGGTAGCCTTAATTCTAGTAAAGGGAAACCCTCAAGTTTATTTTATATGACAGAACTATGACTGTGTGACATCTTGGAGCCACAGCATCATCTAGGCAATAATAGTTACAGTGATTATAGTAGACAATAAGAGGCTGACATTATTAAATGTCTTTAACACTCTTATAGGAATTATGATTACCTTTGGGTCTGCTGTTTAAAACCACTGGAACCATCTTAATCAGATGCAGTGAATGTTTTTATTGCTTCAGTTCCTCCTCGTTTATGTACGTGTTTGTGTGTCTGTGTAGATTTTGGCATGACCAGAGACATCTATGAGACCGATTACTATCGCAAAGGCGGTAAAGGTTTGCTCCCTGTCCGCTGGATGTCACCCGAGTCTCTCAAGGACGGAGTCTTCACCACCAACTCGGATGTCTGGTAAGCAGGTGCACACAAACAAATACACATGGTGGCTGCGTTTTCTGCGAGTACTGCTTCCAAAAAATATGTTATGAATATCATAAAAATAATGGAATACACATTTCTTTGTCCCGCCCCCCTTCTTCCTTTGTAGGTCATTTGGGGTTGTATTGTGGGAGATTGCTACTCTGGCAGAGCAGCCGTATCAAGGTCTGTCCAATGAACAAGTGCTTCGCTTTGTCATGGAGGGAGGACTGCTGGAGAAACCACAGAACTGTCCTGACATGCTGTAAGACACGTACACACTTATACACCACTCTGCAGCTTTACACATCATGCTCCCATCTTCCTGCCAGTCTGATTACCGTGTTTCACTCTACTCAGCTGGTTAGTTGTAAGTGGCTACTGCATATTCAGAAATGAAGCAGCACAGCTGCTCTTTAGTCTGTTCTCTCTGGGATTTCTAAACCTCAGTTTGCCTCGATTGCATCCAGGGCCCGTCTGTTTGTCACTGTGGGCTCTGGTGTTCTCCGTGATGTGTTTGTTCTTAATATGAAACAGCAGCCCAAGTATAAATCCACACGGACTTGAGAGCGTGACAGACAAATTTGGCCCCCAATCAGACAGTTTGAGGAAGCATCACATGGCGAAGTCATGAGGAGACCAAATGTGAAGTCACTGAGTTTGTTCCTTTCTCACAGCAGTGATTTCAGATGAACATTGTTCCTGAGCGTATCTAGGAAAATGCACTCACATTACATGCAGCGTGGGTATTTCTATGCTAATCATGTTCAGTGCTGTGCAAGTTACAGGAAATAATAAGTAATAAGGTGCAGTTTTCTTATTAATACACACATAGGTAGATTATTTTAGTGTTGCTGTGACAGTGTGGGTCAAGACAGCTGTCAAATTGTTTCTGTTTGTATCCATTATCACTAGGATGAAAAGTAGTGCAGCAGTAAAACATGTTTTTCTAATTAGTTGTCTGGATGTAGCTGACTCAGCTGTTGTCATAGGTTGCATGTTGTCGACAACATACATGGCCATTACTCTGTTTAGTTGCATCTGGCTCGCTGACTGTTCCTAAGATTGAATTTACAAGCCTGTTTACTTCGCATCTACCCAGAGACTAGGGCCCCTTTCAGATCTTGCATTAAGATTGTAAAGTACCGGTGTGAACACACACTAAAGACGCATTTGACAGATCTGATCTCTGGCCACATTCAGAGGTGGTCTGGGTCGCATCTGTCCGAATGTGTCTTTATTCCTTTGATGGAGTGAACGCACAGTCCGTTCTGAGTCGCATTAAAGACTGCCTATACTGTACAGGGTCACTCTTGTGTCAGTGGAGTTTTAAATGATCGCCTGAAAAGGAAAAAAACACCTTAAATGATGTCTGTTCCTTAGTAATGAGAGCCTTTTTAAATACTCTGTCCTTGTAGCAGTTGCCTAACTAAAAAAATAAATAAATTGAAGCAAGAATGAACAAATAAAAGTATTTAATGTGAGTGTAGTTCTGTCATTAAATAACGTATCAGCATGTGGTTAATTATTGATGCGGTTGTGTTGATGTATGAGGAGCCGTGTGTGGTTAAGTTACATATTTCTTCAATCAACGATGTCTTTATTTACCTTTATTACCAGAGATTACAGTGCGTATAGACACTTCCAGGGTTGGAGTAATAATCTGAGTTTTGTTCAGGTCTAACTAACATCAGGGTGGAGATCAATAAATAATAACTTGCGAAGCCAAAGTCATGACGCACACACATAAACCAGCACTGCTCTCAGCTCTGGAGCAGCGGTAGTGATCCATCAGAGACAGCCTCTGTTAAACTTTTCTACTGCGCCCCACCCCAAATTATGTCGGGGTTCATTTATATACAGAGCGCGAAACTGTGATCAGATTTGGAGGGCTGGCCAGAAGTGCATTTTAATGCCAAGTGTGAACACATTTGGCATTAAAATGGTCACTTGGTATTAGATAGCCCAGATTGTATCTTAATGCTAAGTCTGAATGGGGCCTAAGGGTGCTTTAGATTTTGAAAGGTGTCACCTTTTAAATGCATACACAGTTTCCTTTGTGAGAAATATCATTCAGCCCAAGATCTAGTCATTTTATTGGCTAGGCTAACATTTGTCATAGCCACGTTGTTGACACACAAACAAGTAAGTTGTACAGTCTTTATCTATCACCATTTTTACCCACATGGCTGTTTGGTTCCTTTTATTTGAAATAAATGAGTTTGCTGAAGAAAGCATCTGCTACATTTGATGTAACAGACATGTCAGGCTTGTTTGTTACATCTGGCTTGATGTAGAGCTCTCTGCGCTGGGTCCTGGTGAAAGCTGCATCAGCTCTGCTTCATAAACAAGAAGCAGGAGGGGGTTCATACAGCCGTTTTAGCAACAGAAAGCAAACATTTGGCAAAAGTAAATATTGGCTGTTCGGTAGGAAAGCACAGTTCCCTTGGATAGAGTCATTACTACAGGAGGGCATGTTGTTGATGAAGACTGAGCTAACCTGTGTGTGTGTGCTTGTGTGTGCAGGTTTGAGCTAATGCGAATGTGTTGGCAGTACAACCCTAAGATGCGTCCATCCTTTGTGGAGATCATCAGCAGCGTAAAGGATGAGCTGGAGCCGTCTTTCAGAGAGGTTAGTTTTTTCTACAGCGCCGATAACAAGCCGGCCGACGCGCCTCAGCTCCACCTGGACAAGCTGGACGACCTGGACAACATGGATGCCATTCCTCTGGAACCCCCTACTTCCACACAGACACAGCAAACCCCAGCCCCTCAACAGACTCCCCCCTCCCCGAGCTCAGAAGCCCCACCCGCCCCATCACTAACCCCCAGCTCCCCTTCTTCTCCCTGCACGTCGAGCGCTGCCATGGACAAGCAGCCCTCTGGCCAGCAGGCGGCCAATGGGCTGTCGGGGACGGGCCTCGCGGCAGGGTCAGGTCTCGGGACGGGCTCAGGCGTCCCGATGCGGCCGTCTCTTGACGAACTGCCGCCGTACGCTCACATGAACGGAGGACGCAAAAACGAGCGCACCATGCCTCTTCCACAGTCCTCTGCCTGCTGATCGGACAAACGCACCCACCAGACTGCAAACCCTCCACCTACTGCCTGCAGAACCAGACGTCTCAGTGGGTGTTTTTTTTCTTTTTTTTCGTGGCTACTCAGTGAGAAGCAAAGACTCGCCGGAAGGTGGTGGTAGTAGTAGTCCATGTTCTGCTGTATCTCCACACACTTTTTTTTTTTTATGTTATTCTAGTTTTGGTTTCTACCAGCTGGCTGTCAGATGTGACACTGCCCTTGCTGCTGAGTGGGACGACACAAAAAAACAAAGACAAAAAAACGGAAAGGAAAAAAAAAACAACTAAAAATCATTCGGGAGAGCTCTCTCTCTCTCTCTCTCTCTGTTTATGGCTGAACTTATTTTATAAATCGTTGTTTGTTACTTTTTTACATGTATTTCCAAATGGGAAAAGAAAATGTGTAGGCCTTTATAAAATGACCGGCGTTTTGTTTCGCTTTTGAACGGGCATTATGGTGAAAATGTTAAGCATATCTAATGAAGAAGAAGCACTTCAGAGAGGTCTCCGTCGGTCGTTCGGCAGTCTGGTTGCTCTGCTCTGCAGGCCGGGTGTCAGCGTAATGCCGGGTCAACAGCCGATCCGCTGAAACTAAGCAGAGGGAGAAAGGTAAACTCTGCCAAATTTATTGCCAAAACTCTTCTCTTTGTCAGATTCTCTCTTCTTGCCCTGTAATTCTCCAACACGCCATGTTGACAGTGAGAGATAACAAAGCACTTTGATCTGCTATCACTCCGTTTTCAGAGGGATATCCTCCACCACACTCCCACACTATCTGCAGTCACTGTCAGGTTGACGCCGTAGACTCGCTCCATCGATTTATCTGAAATTGAGCCACATCTTCTCACAAAGTGCTGTTTCGTTATGGTTAAACCGCCAAATAGTCAATAAAGAAGCAAAAAAAGAAAAAAAAAAAGAAAAACAAAAGCAAGGACTGCGGGGGGAAACGGCGTGAAGAGTCTCTGAAAGTCTCTCAGTCGTGTTCCTCTCCAAGTTCAGAGGCGTCCCTGTTGTGTACAAACAGGTATTTTTTTAGACGAGTCATTAGTCTCCAACATTTACAACATCTCTATGTGGACAGAGCATTTATGTACACACCCGTTGTTTGTGTCACTTTTCTAACTTTTATACAGTTGGAGACATTCATCATGTACAGAACAAAGCTGCTATTCCTTATTTCTCTTGTGGTTGTAATATAGTCACTATCTATATATTAAAAAGAGAAAAACTCCTTCAGGTCGGGTCTACGAACGTTTCCACTACAGTCCATTTTTTTTAATGCTTGTAATTGTGAAAAGTGTATCTGAGCTGGTTTCGTTTCTGTGTTTGCGTTAAAAGGTACGACAATTTTGCCTTGTGTTTTTGACACACCGGTAACTTCTCCTCCCGTCTGATTAGAGGACAGTGTTGGTGACCATCGCGTTCTCTCGGGACCCATTGACATCTGTCCTCTAGGGTTTGGACTGAGTCCGCCTCTGCCCGTCATCACTCAGAGGCTGGGCGTCCCAACTAAATCTCAGGTCAAAGAGAAAAGTGAAATCCTTTTCTACTTTTCCTCGTTTGTCTTTTTTTTGTGCTGTCATACCCATAGACTTCCAGTCTGGTGTGTGTGTGTGTGTGTTAAACCTCTGTCTGATTCTACAGCCCTCTGACCCTTAATGCTTTTTTTCTTTGTTAAATCAAGAGTGGTGTTTATCACAGCAGCCTGAAACATGAAGGGGCCTCGGTCAGTTTTTGATTGGACCTAGCACATTCTGTGGAGCCCAAATACTAACAAAATACTGATATCAGACAAAATCTAAAGTTATTTACATTTACAATAACCTCCCACAAGTTGGTATAAAACAGAAAGCTTTTCTTTTTTCTTTCCATCAGAATAAATCAGCCGTTTCCAGTTTATATCCAGCTACTGGCTCATTTAATATTTATACTTCTTAGTTATCATTTTCTGGAGCAGCATTTGTTCATGTATCTGTTCTCTATTGTCTTCAGGCAGCATTTGTTTGGATCCTTACAGCTAGGTAAGCTAAGCTAAGCTAACGTTCATCATAAAATGATGACATTATTATCAGTCATACTTTGAACTTTATGCTATTATAGCAACAGTTTCCGTTAGAGTTGATACTTCGAGCGTTAGCTAAAGCATTTTAGCTGGTGCAGATGTTTTGGCTAGATTTTGGTGGCTAATGCTAAAAAGTTATCTACCAACTATCGACATCTTTTTATTTTTTAATTTGTTCATTATGAGAAAAGATATATTACGGTACGCATTGCTGCAAAATCTGAAGGTAATAAAGCCCAAGATGTATTTTTATTCTAAACTTTGATGAAGACGAAGACAGCGAGCTAGCTAACTGAATTAGCATTAGCTAGTATTACAATGGTTTATATCCTAGCATATAAATAATAATCTACATAATTTGTTCATGGATTAGCTTGATGTGTACTGGGCGGCATGGTTTAAAAACGAATGTATTGGTAGCTAGCGGTTTTGTCATTAGCCTTCTGATAACTCAGTGACGTTAACACAAACAAAAACAAGGGACTTGGGTTTTCCTTCATTAATGTTCAATAGGAGAGCACAGACAAATTAAAACAAAACCAGGAGGAAGTTGAAAATTAAAATGGGTTAATGAAAAATATAAATATGTGTAAACTTTTGTTTTTACACTACATTTTTACTATTTAATTAACAATATTGTACAAATTCTGTTTTGTTTTTGACTCCACTGATGGCTTTTAGTGCATTTTGCTAGTTTCAGGGCTCCATGTGTTTGTGCTTCGCGATAACAATTGGGAAATACAAATTAGAACTTATTTGTTTACTGAAAGCGACTACATAACCCTGTCAGTAGGATCACATTTTCTTCTAATCATCCTCTCTCTGGAATCAAAGGTGGTTTTCTCACATATTATTTGTATTCACGTGTTTTTGGAAGATTTCTGAAGTTAAATTGGGCTGAGAGGTACGTGGAATTATCTTAAAGCATGGAGAGTTGTATCTCTTTAAACGTCTTAGGAACATTTAAGTTGTCACGGCTGACACTAAAAAGGATTCATAAGAGGAACAAATTTTTAAGGCTCTTATAAATGGAACCATTTGTTTGGGACTAACTAACTGGAGATTCCTGCGTTGACGCATTAAACACGCTCCTTTATCGAGGTTTACTGTAGAGACGCACCACCTTAATATTTGAAGTATGATCTGAGAGGACCACATGGGACACATATTTAAAGGCTCATTCACCTCAAAAGTGACATTTGGATTCCGTGCCCAGATGTTTCTTGATTATTTATGTTCATTATTTTGTGAAGTGTAAATCACTGTACAAACCCCCTCTACAAGATGTTTGTTTCTTTTCTTTTTTTTTTCTTTCCTCTGATATTTTGATGTTCTATTTTGGGGGAAGGTTTTGTTATTATTCCTTCAACCATCCATCTACCTCACTTTTCTTTTTTTTTTTTTTGTCTTTTTCAATTTATTTACGTGTACAGAAAAACAAAACATCTCATCTCTCGTTGTCCGGCTGTAATGACAATCTCACTGAGTGCTGTTAACATGGTCAAATTCAAACCACAAACCAAACCATCCTGGGGTGGGTCAGTGGGGGTCTTTTTTAGTTTTGCTTGGGGTTTGGCAGGCATGTATGACTCTCACAGACTCTCTAACCAGGTTTTCCAAGTTGTGGCTTTATTCATATCCGCATGCAAAAAAAAAGAAATGACATATCTCCTTACTTGCTTTGTACAACACACACACACACATAGTGTAAAGACTTTTATTTTTTATGGAAATATGTAAAGATAATACAGTGTAACATAATATAGACAAATATAACAGATGATAAAACTTTTAAATGTTGTTTCAGGTTGTACAAATGAAGTATTGACATGTGTCATTTCATCTTTGTTTGGCCCAGTTTTAACAGCTCTCCATCTGGAAATGATTGGCATGAAAAGGCACTGACTGAGTCTACCTGAAGGCCAGAGACGCACCTTAGAGGCTACCAGCCAGGGAACATTGTTGTAAATTATATTTGCCAGGACCACGCAATCTCAAACCCACTGAATATATTAGATGCTAATAAATTAAAACAAGTGTCGTTACTGTATCTTGTTTAAGCACGCTGACACCTGAGAAATGTGTTTAGAGGTACGTATATGCAGGACTGCAAGCCAACAGCAAGCCGGTGATCTGTGCGTCTCTTTGGGGAAGCTGGTTAATTTTCATCACAGCACACTTTATTTTTATTATTTTTATTTTTACGTTTTTGTCAATACCTGCTGCTTCAAGAATTTGGGTGCATAGACATGTTGATGAGAGTACCAGGTGTTTAGTTGTTCAAAGACCCTGTTTGACCTCAGAGAGAGCTAATGATCTGTGCCACACTAGTGCTTCTTCTTTATGGCAACATAAAACTCTTGAGATTTTATTTCGTACTGCCGTAACAGGACTATCGTTTCTGTCCTAACAAGGCAGTGATTTCATGCTGGGAGTCTCAGTGATACGGGTAGAGTCCTTTCACCCGGTCCAACCACAGCACACCAATCAGATCTGGGGGTCAGGATGGGTACGTTGGTGTTTGTGGTCTGATTTTTGCCTCATCTTTACCACTGGAACACCTCACGGAGCCGACATAAAATCAAACTTTTCTTCTTCTTTTTTTTTGTTTTGTTACATTGACGGTCAATTTGTTACCTATATTATGATGTGTGTAAATTATTCATAGCCTTCCAACTCTTGCGTTTCTATTGAAATGGTCTGTTAGACCGAGGTTTCAGTTTGGTTTTCTTTTGTACATGCTGTTGTAAGAAATCTTTCCTGTTATCAGTCGATTCTGAGTACTGACGAAAATGATTGGCTGAAGGAAAAGAGAATGTCTGTTTCTCTGATTCTTTTTTTTTTTTCTACATGAGATTTAAGATGAATAAAAAATGTATGCAAAGTGTTTGCTGTTTGTCTTTGTTGGGCAGTCACCGTCATTTGATCTACAGTGTAGTGTGTCAATGGAGGAAGAAGTCCTTTGGCTCCAAGTCATATTTCACCAAAACAACCTTACTGTTTTTTTGGAACATTGTTACTGCTGCATTAACATAGAAGCGGCAGTTGTCCCTAAATTAGCAAATAGAGATATACAGTATAATAAAGGTTTCAAGGTTTTTATTGTCTTTGCAAAACATGTGGATAAACAATAACACAATAAACTAAATAATCTCAAATAAACTAAAAAATCCCATGCAAGGATAAAAATAGCATAGTGCATTTGGTGTACAGTGGGTATTAATAAGTAAATATATGTCTAACTGTACATATATTGCACAGTAAAGTACTATTTTAGGTGTTAGAGATTAAATATAAAAGCACACAAAATATCCGTGTGAAGAACTTTAGAGAAAGGGGTAGTTTTAATGGTGTACCAGCAGGTGGCAGTGTTGCGTGCTGTCTGCCGTGATTCTGTAAAGAGAAGAAGAAACTTGACCTTTGACCGGTACTGGGTGGACGTGACGTCATGCGTTGTTTACGACGGATGAGCGTTGCTGTTAGCATCCCCACACTTGGCTAGTTTGTTTTTCCAAGAACACATTTCGTATTCGACGGGACATGGGTGTGTTTGGGAATTAAAGTAGAAATGAAAAGCTCCGCACAGTTAAGGTAAATAAACCGTGTTGTTATAGAAAGTAATGTGCTACTAGCAACCAATGGGCTAGCATTGCTAATGTTCTAAAACAACTCTGGCAGGTTAGTTAAAATGCTAAGCTAACTGAAGTTTACCTGCACCAACGCAATGCTAGCTGCACGTTGTGATGTGTTTTGTTAAATGTTGTGTGTATGGCAGCTTCGCTCGTTGTCAGCGTCAAACGTATTGTTACCGGCAGTTTTGTGTTTGCAGAGATACACAGCGGAAAAACATAGCACTGTCTTGACAGCAATCTATTTAAATGTGGAGCATGTAAACTAATCTCTTACACCATCATGGATATTAGAGTTAATTCTAAATGTTTTGTAAATGTTGTCTCGGCTGTGTGCATCCGTGTGCACCACTCACTTGCCAGTTCATTAGGTACACTAATGGAGTCTGATACATTCAAATATAACAGCACTAAACCTGTGCTTTATGACTGCTATGATGTTCCGTTTATGTTAAAAACTGTGTCATAAAGGTGACAGTTCAACAGGATGATCGTTTTAGAGGATGAGGTTTGTGGTGCCGTTTAACCGGACCTGAATTAAACACTAAGGTGCTTCTGTTATTTACTGTGTGCGATATTCAACTGTACTACAAACCACTGCCTCCAAAATGAAAACCCAGTTAAATCAGCAGCTCTCTCTGGTTATTTTAAACTAATTCTGAATGCTGTAAGCTTCACAAAGCTAAGATTTAGTGCAGAACTGTTACGTTAGAATGCATTTGTTTTACCTCTGTACCTAATGAACTGGCAAGAGAGTGTAGCTATATGTTATAAGAAGAAGTGACAGATGAACAAATGCCCTGCTCTTCTCCTTTACAATGATGAAAGAAACACTGCTTTTTGTGATGCTTCTCTCCATCTTCTCGTCTTTTCAGGAAATAGTAATGCCATAGAGGGAGGAGGCTTCCCCAGCTGTCCTCCACCAGGGAGGAGCAGTCTTTTCGGAAATGGCGACTGAACTTCATGAGACCATATTCATGGCCAAGCAGGAGCGCCACAAAAACCTCTTTCTTAACTACAAAAACTTGAACATTTTCCCCGTGGAGCTGCTGAAGGATGAAGGCCTGCAGTTTCTGGAGAGACTGTACATGAAGAGGAACTCGCTCACTACACTGGTATTTGTCCATGTCAGACAGTATGTGTTTATTGTTGTCCTGTGTAATCATTAATCAGAAGATGACGCAGGGGCAATTTTAAAACATGAAAACTAACAGTTTCTCAAGTATATTTCCTGTGAGATTATTTATTTTTGTTTTTATTCTCTCTCTATCAGCCTGACAATCTTGCTCAGAAGCTCCCAAATCTTATTGAACTGTAAGTATTCTGCTGAGCTTTGTTATTTTATATAATGCAGCTTAAATAATCGTAATAATTACTGTTGAACAGCAAAGGTGTACCATGTTTGCTGACTGTTATGATAGGACAGGTGGCTGGCGAAGTTTACAACCAGATGTTGTTGCTGTTAAAATGAGGAAAAACATCGTGAACATTGCTCTCAATGTGTCGCTCACTTTTTTTTTTCCATTTAAGGTATTTGCACTCTAACAACATAGTAATTATTCCTGAAGGTAAGTCCTTTGCTATGTCATAATAACTTTACACCGTTTATTAGATGTTAGCTACGTTTAGTTTGTCCGTTTGTACATAAAGAAGGTTACTGGTTTTGATTCCCAGCTATTGGAAACCTGGCCAGGCTGCAGTCGTTAGACCTGAGCAATAATGCCCTCCAGCTCCTCTGTCCAGAGATTGGTCGACTGAGATCTCTACGGCACCTGAGACTGTCCAATAACCAGCTGAAATGCCTTCCTCCAGGTAAAGCACAGCAGACGTCTGTCCTCGTTTCACTCATCTCTGACAGTTTTCTCCAAATCCAAGTTATTCCGTCACTTCGAATATAAACATAAATGTAAAAGAAACCATGCATTTAAAAGACTCTTCAGGACGATGCTTTAAAAACTGACCACACGATGCCACGCAAAGACACATAAGACTCAAAAGATGGGTACAAATGGGTACAATAAGAGATCTGACTTTAACTGATTCAAGTTCATAGAAAAATAGGATGAAACCAGATTTACAGACGCTGACTGCACATTTATGTGTACGTTGTTAGCCCCACACAGCTCACATGCATGAATCTGAGTTTGGCATGCATGTAAATTACTGTTCATTTCCATGTGTGGAAATATTTATTGAACTGAGTTGTAAGTATTGTGTCTGCCAGCAGAGGGCAACAGAGTCTGAATCACAGTGAAAAGTAGATTGTATTCTGAGCGTGGCTGTGAACAACACACACAGTTTATCTGTAATTAAAGCTAAGATTCATCTTATTTTAGAGCTAAAAATCCATATGATTCTTGAAAATTAACAACTAGAATTATTCTTCAACCTCACATCTTTAATGTCATATTACATTATGCCATCCTCAGCATACCCAGATTTAGTCGATAATTTGAACATTTTGCGTCAGCGTTAGATTATTATTTGTTGTGTCTGTGAAAGTCACATACTCAGTCAGATAACTTTTTGTCTACTGAAGATCTGTTCTATTTATATTTTGTGTGTGTGTTTGTTTTTGTAGGTTCAGTTTATCAAAGTGTCCTCAGGTCATAGAACTTTCTTCCTCACTTTGAGTCAATGTCAGACGAAAGGAAAATTAATTACCTCAGAGTCAAAGGATTTAGTCAACTAAAACTGTTCAAACATGCCCCTTTAAGAATATATACATATATCTTTTGAGACAGGAGTGATTTGGAATGACTTGTTTCCGTCTGTTATGTCTGACACCTGCAGAGATCGGTGATCTGCAGGACCTGGAGACTCTGGACTTGTCAATGAACCAGCTGATGTCTCTACCAGATCGGCTCCACCGATGTCTCTCCCTGCAGAATCTAACAGTGGACCACAATCTGCTGGGCCACGTTCCTCGACAGCTCTGCTGGCTGCACCGCCTCAACCAGCTCTCCATGGCTGCTAACCGACTGACGTTTCTACCGCTCGGTCAGTATATTCCCATACCTCCTAGTTGCCATAGTGATGTAGATTCGCAGTGAGCAAGGCAAGGTTACCGTGTCCGTGTGTTTCAGATCTGGGCAGATCACGAGAGCTGCAGTTTGTGTTTGTGGACAACAATGTGGACCTTAAAGGCCTCCCCTCCTACTTGTACAACAAGGTCATCGGCTGCAGCGGGTAAAAACCTTCCCAGACAGCTAACCACAAGTGACTGATTTGAATACTTGCAAACACACACACACACACACCAGATGCACATAAGAAAAAAAAAACATGACATATGCAACAAAACACAACAGCCACAGTCGTAACAGGTGATTTGTCTATATCTGTGTGTTGTTCGTGTGTAGATGTGGTATATCCTCTCAAGCACTGGTGGGTGATCTGGGCGAAGTGCTGGGTGAGGCACTGAGTGAGGCCCTGGTTGGGCTGCCGGCTGAAGTGAAGGTGGTGGGCTCAGAGACGGATAACGTGGTTCCCCTGGAGGAGCTGGCTTTGAGGACACTGCACCGCATCTACCACCACCGCCCGACAGGTGAGGAGACGCCGCTTACATTTAGCTTTTCAAAGCACTTTTTCCATCACTAGAAATGGGAAAAGTGAGTTTCTTTGTAATAAGATTATTGAAAGCTTTTGTCCACCTGACTTCCTGTTTTGTTGTTGGCAGACCTCAACTTGCTGCCTCCCATCACCCTTCCAAAGAGCCTGCTGGACCTGCTGCAGTTCCCCATGGGTCACTGTCATCGATGCAGCCAAGCCATGTTCACCATCATCTACCCCAAACTCTTCCCCCTCCGTGACACCGCCCTGGCAGGAGTGCACCGCAGGTCAGAACAAATACACCCATTTTTCCGGTTCTGCCACAGAAGAGAGACTATAGCGGCCTGCCCAGTTGTTCTCATCCACCCCTTCCCTCTCACATCTCCGTTCTTTCCCCTTCAGGACGACTGTGAGTTTTGTGGCTTACTGCTGCTCCAGTCACTGCCTCCGGACCTTTGACCTCCAGGGCTGACATCTCTCCCTTCTCCCCGTCCGCCTCCGCTCGTCGGTTGTCGGCTGGTTTCCACAGGGTGACGGATCACGTGTGTGTCACCTTGCAGTGAACAGTGGATCTCAAAGGTCTGTGTGCGTCAGTGCAGGAGCTCTGTGATTGATTACAATAGAAAGGACCACACAGAGGCAGCCTGTGCAGATGTTTTAGTAGTTCAGGTGATGGACATTTCAACACTTTGACATACATGATCTCTCTGCAACTCACCAGCTGGTGCATTGTATTCCTGTGTGTGTATTGGGGGGGGGGGTCATCATAATAACTACTGCGCTCATTCTAAAAACAAGCGTGCAGTATTAAACCGGCGCTAACAACCCTCCCTACTCTCAAATGGGCACTTTTAACAACAAACACTCTTTAATTTTAGTGAAATTATTATTATTTTTTCACTTTTGATTGGGGGTAATGTTTGAAATTTGCAGTCTGCTTTGTGTCACAGCTTAATGAAGAATATTTGAAGGCTTATGAATTGAAGATATATTTAGTATGTGTTATTTTCAGCAGCTGGTATATGAAGTTGTTCATCTCTAACAGAACAAAGAAAGTCACATTTTACTAACAGCAGAAAAAAATGTAAAATCTACATTTGAGATAGCAGCCTACAGCCTGAGGTCGGATTCATGCTCATAGTTATGTAGCTTTTCTAAAAATCAGAGATCCACTCTAAATAATGAGTCAGGGATTCGTCTCACATATCTGTCTAACAGGTTCTGAGGTCTTGTCACATTTTGCATTGTCTTTCATTTTTTACGGTAAGTATCAGCTTTCAAGTTTTGACTTATTTTGCAGTAGAGTTTTATATGTTATATGTTAAAGCGGTATCTCTTTGACTATTATTAAGCATTAAGTTAATACTCTGTTACACGAACCAAAAGTTAGATAGCTGCTGCTGTGGTTTAACGTCCGTTGAGTCGCTCCGTTTGAATTCTGAGTTTTCTGTCGCTGCCCGAATGAAGAGAGTTTTGGACACTTTAGAGGCGCCGTGTGATTCTCATTGAACTGATGCCTGTGTGTTGTTGTTATTGTTCTAATTTATCTTTTGTTTTGATTGCATCTGGCAGTAAATGTTGACTGATATTTGACTTTCCATGACTTTGTGCCTTTTCTTAAACCCCAAACCATCCAGCGGTCCGGTTTTCTTTAGGCCAGGACACTCAAGCGCTTTGGTTTAGTGTAATGTGGGATACAGGCCTAAGGAACTTCCTGCCAACAGGAAGCCCTTGTGCCAGAAAGCCCAGTGCCAGGCTTGACAGGAGAACATTGCTTATCTCCTGAGTTGGTTGCGCTAAGAATTGCATTTCCTGCCTCATATGTTTCTTTTCACCCTTGTTGTCCACAGACACAATAACGGCACATGAGTAGCTGTGGCATAATAATGGGTGCGGAGCAGAAAGCAGAGCGGCTCCATTACCTGGATCGATGACATGTTCAGACAAATGTAGGACCGTGAGCCTCTCTGCCTCTCTGCACTCCCTCTGGGGTTATCGCATCTCAGCCGACTGCACGTGTGAAATAACACATGAGATCAGATCTACTGTTCAGCACATTTAAAACAAAAAAACAAAAAACAAAGCAAAGTGTGATGAAAATGTACATGAACGCAAATCTGCACCCAAAACGAGGGCAGAACAGATTAATGCTGCGCGAAACACTGAACAACACTGAACAACCCCAACGACCAAAAGAGGCCCAAAGCACATGTGATCAGTCACACTGACCTGAACATGTTCAGTTCAAGTCAACATAAAGTCAAAGAAGGAGACAGAAAGATTAGATCTGTTGAATCTGTTCTGGTTTGGATGATCGTTTAACGCCTCCATTCAAGGACACAAACTGACCACAAAACTATTTCACCTTCAAAATACATCACATATGTCTGATACCTCACAAAAATGGTGCCATCTAGTCCTCTCAACAAATGATCACAGGTTATCACAGAAGGTGACCTATCAACCGATGTTCCACCAATGCCCATTTCAAGCACATCAGTCTGTGACAGCCTTGTCATTCCAGTCAGCATGTAAACTTCCTGTCCACACATGACGTTGTCATCCTTGCACATCCTTCAGGAGGAATGTCCCCACGAGTATGAATACGTTTTTAAAGTGGGACACGGCACAAATTCAAGATACATCAGAGATATTCAGGACCTAAAGCCCCTGATGATGACAGTATCTCTATATTATCTTCCAAAGAAAAAGCAAGAAATAATCCCAAAAGCAATGGCAGGGATTAATCCATCTTGAAAACTTCTACGGGAGCACAGCAGGCTGAACAGATGGTGTCCGGGATGGTCAGAGGAAAAACCTGAGATTGTCTTTACCGCGCTACATTTATCAGTTAAAGACAATTAATTGTTGTGCAGTAAATTAAAACACCTGAAAGGATACACTGCTCACTTAATGGGAAACCTGGGTCCTGCCATTTATGCTGCTACGCAGCCCCATACAAAACTAAATGGAATCTACTATGCATTAACTTTTCTTTAACAATGTGAGCTACAGTTACTCGTCTGTTGGGTGCTACCACGCAGCCCTGCCTTCACTCCCCCCGTGCATCAGTGAGTCTTGGCTGCCAATGACCTTGTTACCAGTTCACCACTTCCTTTCCTTCCCTGAACCACACTGACAGGTACTGACCACTGCAGACCAGGAACATCTGCCATGGCAACTAGATAATCAGTGTTACACAATTGACCAATTCTGAGCAGCTAGTCATAATATTATGGTCGATCGTTTATAAGACGAGTCAAATCAGGTCCACGGCAGTCAGGTAAAATAATTATTTCTTCGTCACGTCCTGAATACAAGACAGTTTTTTTCTTGGAAACAAATCAATGATGAGCATGAATGTGTAAGAGGAATCTTCTAAATGAAAGGTGTATCCAGAAGAGTCTTTTTTCACGTGTGTTCATAATTTACAGTTTATCGATCGCTGACCTCCGCCACAGGACCAACCTGGAGGAACCATCTGTCACACATAAAAAAAAAAAAAAAAGAATCACTTGCAAACGACGGCCTTTTTACTGCATGTGTCGTGTTGTGCATAAATTCACACACATCTTGGAAGCGCAGCGGCCGGGGAGACGAACTGGTTCGTCTCCATAATCAATGCCAGTACGCAGAGATCCATTGTGTCCAGAGTGGCTGCTATTGGATCATCGGTTAGGAGGGAGTGCTTTAATGGTTTCTTCAATGGGCCGGTGACCACACGTGGAAAAAGGCTGATCCATCACCTGTAAAGATCGGATATACTGTTAATCTGACTGCCCTCATTGGGCCTTGAGGGCCAAGTGGACGCTCTGCTGAGAAAGAGACGTGTGTAGGATGTGTCTAATGAAGACATGATGAAGAAGACTGTGGAGAGGTAAAGAGAAAGACGCAAAGAGCAGCAGTGATGAGCAATCAGCATTCAAATGTGTTAAACCGACAAGTGACGGTGAGGTGGGGAACAGCTTTAGATAGATGGAGCAGAGGAGGAGAGGGATGATATCATGCCCTGTACGTCTGTTAACCACCGCTAACTCTTTATTCCTTTTCGGTCTTACACCACCACCAGATACGATCTCACGGACATAGTCCAGGCACCATTTTTCTGACCTTTGACCTCCTTAATGCAGCTTGTTTTGCTTTGTCTGCCCACTCAGGTGCTGATATGAATCATCTAAGGCCGGTAATCCTGTGATGTGTAAATAGTAAAGATTATATCAGTAACCTGTGTAAAATTTCACTTCAAAAATACAGCAGCGTCAACTACTTTCAGCTATGCAGCAAAGAAACGTAAATAAAATTATTAGGCCACAACTGAAACTGGCAAAACTATTCCATCTTATTAGAAAATTAAAGTTGCCAGTGAAGTATAATAAAGCAGCCAACAGGAAACTATCTGACAAGTGTTTGCTAGCTGATTGTCACTGCCTCTGCTGAAGAAATCTTGTTCGTTCGTCTTCACTCCGAGGCATTAGTGGTTTGCTGTGAATGCAGCACTCATGCCCATGAAGAATTTATGACGCGTGTTCTGAGCAATACGTTCCGACCGCCCACCTTTTCAAAATGCCATCAGTCAACAGAGGGTCAGAGCCTGAGCGCTGGAAATGAGATCTCCTAAGTGATGGCGGGGTTGTGTCACGGGCAGGTTAGTTTCTGCGCGGGCAAATGGAAGGAGGGTCAGATATGTGTAGAGAGGATGGACGAAGGGAAATTAAACGGCACTGTACAGACGCTCAGTCTCTCTTTGACTTTCTCTGCAGCTCTCGCGCAGAATTTTAATGTACAACACCAGACTTTCTCATAATCACTGTCACAACAGCAGCAATATGTTTTCTAATAGTAGTAGCTAATGATAATAATAGCCTAATTCTTTCTGTTTTTCTGTTATTCTGACAGGGAGCACTCTGCTTTCTAATTGCTGAGCAGTCAGACTAAAGTACCACTAATGAATATTTTAAATGTTAACAGAAAGCCAGTCTAGCAGCCAACACGGCGCTTTGAACAGGGCTCAGCTGCCCTACCTTTTATCCGCTACCTCTGACGTCAGAGGGCGCGGCCATTTTGTGAGCGGCATCAGATTTAAGAGAGTGAGGCAGGAAGTCAGGAGACGGAACTATCAAATTAAAAGCGACGACAAGATCAAAAAATAAATAGATACTGAAAAGAAACTGCATTCTTCTTCCTCTTATTTTTAATATCATTATGATTGTTGTTGTCGTTGTTAAAAAACAAACATCTTTGGGATACATGAGTTCCTACACTAATTTTAATTTATAGAAACAGGTGGACTGTTTTAGAGTATTATTTAAACCCAAAGTCAGTCCAGCTAGATAGTTAAGTCTGGGTTAAGTCAAAGTCAGCTTCATTGTCAATCCTATAGATCAGGGGTCTTCAACGTTTTCCAGGCCAAGGACCCCCAATCTGATGGAGAGATGGAGCGGGGACCCCCTACTTATATATATATATTGTATAAAATTGTGTTTTATATTAAACTTTATTTACATCAAGATGGTTGACTCTGTTGCCGTTTATGATCACTACTATCAGGAAATCGCCCATAAATATATGTTATATAATAGTTAGAGCCTTGATTCTTTTCCCCATAATCCCCAAGCTGTATAACATTTAAAAAGAACTTCATGTGTGTTTAAAAAAAATTGTGGAGGTGAATATAAAAAAATGTCTAATCAATCAAAACATTTTCGCGACCCCCCTGCAGTACCTCCGCGGACCCCCTAGGGGTCGCGGACCCCCTGTTGAAGACCTCTGCTATAGATCACAGGTGTCAAACATACGGCCCATGGGCCAAAAGCGGCCCGCCAGAGGTTCTAATCTGGCCCGCAGCATGAATTTGCAAAGTGCGAAAATTCAATGAAAATAACTGATATCCCTAATTTGTCTACTGTTTTAGTCAGAGAAGTGGATAGAAGACAAGCAGCAGTCAGCAATTTGCCCAAATTGGACTTATTTGACTTAAAAAATTTCTTAGAAGAAATAAAAATAAATTACTTGTTCTTCTTCTTGTTGTCTTGTCTTCTTTTTCTTTGTACGAAAACAAATGGAAAAAGTCTGCAGTTGTTACTTATAGGTTTTTATGCTGCTATCTCACTGGTCCGGCCCGCTTGAGATCAAATTGGGCTGCATGTGGCTCCCCGAATTAAAATGAGTTTGACACCCCTGCTATAGATTGATTGAAATTGTGTTTCTCTAATTGATTGAAATTGTGTTGCAACAACTTATACACTGAACTAAGTTGATAAACATAAAAAAAAAAACTAAGGCACATAAAAGATTCAAGTGGTATAAAAAGTAAGGCAAATAACAGTGCATTTCAATTATTATTATTATTAGTATACCAATAATAATAATATTGGCAATGATAATCACCATGACCATCCCTGTCATAAATATAACTATTCAAAAATTCATAGTTTATTGTCATGTGCACATGGAAACGTATTTTCCTGTAACATCAAGTATATTATACAAATATACATATAATACAAAATATAAAATAATAATAATAATAAGTAGTCGATTAGTGTTTGAATTGTCCTCATGTGATCAACGTACAATAAATAGCGCGGGACTATCTTTAAGGGGAATGTTGTTCTCGAGGGACATATTTGTGTGAGAGTCTTATTTCTTACTCGTGGCCTCAGTTTAAATGATTTGAATATTTTTTACAGAGTGCCTGTGCAGTATGTAGCTGAGTGGCATAGCTTGAACTTATGTTCTCAAATAAAGTGCAGTCGAAAATACGGTTGCTATATTACCGATGGAGCGAGCTTGGCGAAACAGTTGCCATGCGTAAAGAAGTCGTTACGACGCCTAGACGTTTTATTTTGTGAAAGGTAAACCGGAAGTGTGAACGTGTAAATCCGCGAGGCTTCACGTTTTGGGCGGGAGGAGGAGGAGGGTGTGTTTCCAACGGGGACAGTCCCGTTAAACGGAGCGGTGGAGCGGACAGACATTTTCATCCTGTACGGACACAAACACAGCAAAATAAACAGAAGAAAAACAAGAGCGGAAGAAACTTAACCAGGTAGGTTTGACAATTTTATTTTGTTTTTAGTTGTTTTTACTGATACTTAAAAACAAAAAAACGTCAGGTTAAGTTTGAATTACTCATAAAATATGTTGAAGTAAACCGACAACAGCGTATTTATCACACAGCTACCGTGTCGAACTTTTTAACCGTGATATCGTCTAACATTTCTTACAGCTTTTGTGTTGTATTTATTTATTTTACCACACCTATGAAGTAAAATACGACAGAAAAGGTGAGGCGTCTTAATAGCTTGATTTGTGTGCACATTTTTAGGGGTTTTCCGTGACGACTCACCTCAGTGTTTGGATGGGAGTCCCCGTCTTAAATATATTACAGGATTAAAGTAGTTGTTGTGAGGATTAAATGAGAGGAGCCTCTGTGAAGTTGTGTGTGTTGAGAGTTTAACTGGCGGTGAGAGGAGACTCGAGTTCAGCACCACGGACAGCTCCGACTCTGTCTGAAACACACGGGCTGCAAAACACAAACCGGCAAAAAAAAAACCAACATCTCATGTAAAACACCTTTAATCTCACACATATCCTAACAAACCGAGAAATCTGTCATTTTCCACTCCTATGTGTTCCTCTTTATATTTATGTGAAACAAGGCAGAGTGAAGGAAGTGAGTCTTTCCTGCATTTCAAACAAGTGAAACCATATATGTTGTCAGCGCTTTTGAGGACAACATAGTGTATTAATGCCGAGATTGTTGGTGTAGTTTTTTGCCTAAAGGGAGCAAACTTGTCCTTGGTGTTGATTTAGTGGCAGGAGGCTGTTTCTGGTCGATCCAGAGGGACGTTTACTTCCTGTTGTTGTCCCGACAAGCATTGACTGAACAGGGAGCCATAACAATAACAGGTCCTTTTCAAAAGTGTCTCTTCCGTCTTTCCACTGATCTATGTGTGTTGTGGGATAGTCGCAGATGTCCAAAAAAGCTGTAGTTGTTTGTCAAGGACACTCTCATTTCACAAAATATTCATCACATACAGTGAAACGAGGAAATAAAGTCTGAATCTGTGAGTGAATGTGAAACTAGAGGTTGAATGTAGTTGTTCTCGTCGTTTAAATGAATGCATTTAAGTCCCTGTTAGGAGAAAAAGAGCTTCATACAAAACTGTTGGTCCTGCCTGTTCCTGTCCCGCACCTGTGTTAATGTCAGTGAGGACAAAGGGCTCAGGCCGACTCTTAAGCAGATCAACACGTGTGAGTTGCCTTTGTTTGATAGCCTGGCGTTTGTTTGTAACCAGAGTAAAACGAGTGAACATGTAGACTCTTCAGTGAGGAAAGCGGCTACAGGCGGCCCAGTACAGTCAGTTAAAACCTGATCGTGTGTCGCCTGATTGTTATGGATATTCTTGCTCATGTCTGTTATGAGTTTGTGACCTCTTTATTTTTGGAGAATAGATTTTGTGATGAAGTTACAAAAGAGTTAAATTAGCATTTAGATTGGCTGTGTACTACTGCAAAATTCAGCACGTAAATTGCGATAAGCTCTTTCATGTGTTCTTTGGCAGCAGCTGGTGAGCTTAATCTTTACTTTGAAAGGTAATCAAAGACTGTCCTATTTTTGTTCTAAACGTCTGCTATAAATAGGTGAATGAAGGCTAGGAGGCTGGTGTACAACAAACCAAACATTACTTATTGGATGCCAGAGGAACTGGAGTGTTTTTTTGTCTGCTACTCCGGAGCTGAAATGTTCCGTTAAACATGAACCAATCTGTGCACAAATCAAATTTCTGGTCAGAAAATGGTTCCTGCTTTTACTGCCACATACCTGCCACCCCTCACCTTCACCACCACAGGCTGACTCCCCCTCAGCACCCTTCACTCACTGCTCCGTCACCCCTCCACACAAAAAGGTGAGAAATTACCACCAGCCTCCAGCCTGGACCTGCTACTGTAGATCCGCTGAAAGCACACGCGCACACATACAGGTTAACACATTCTGTTCTCTCGTCTATGTCAGTCACAAGCTTTAATTTATTCCCATTGTGGTGTATTCATCTCGTTCTCCTTGTCACAGTCTTCTTTTTCTCTTGCTCCCTTATTAGGTTAAAGCAATAAAATGAGCACAGAGATCACATTTACAGTCTGTTTCTGGAAACTGCAGCTTTTGGGCATGCACATTTATCTAAATAGACTTGTTATAAATGTACCAGCACAAGTTTTCGGTAATTCCATCTTTTCCTGGAGGGGAAGAAGTTTTTTTTAAAAAGCGGTCTTGGATGTTTTTGTCTTCCCCACAGTTTGTATTTAGAGTTAATCAGTTTAGTGCTACTTACGGGGGTGTTGGCTCAAGTGATCTGACTTTACTTGACAAAAACAAATGTGTTTTAATACCACTGGCTCACAAGGACTTTCCCTATTCTCCATTTTTCATTATACTTTAAAACAATTTAGCAATCACTTTATAAAAAAAGGTCAGTTTTGAGAGGGGATAAGCACTTAACCTGGCTGGTTCAAACTTGTACAGTTGAAATCCTGTGTTTTAGTTATCAGCCTGATAGGTCCTCCCGCCTCTTTTATTTACTGGGAAACTGACGGCACCTGCTAGAAAGTCACAGCTCTGTTCCATAAAGAGGAGTAGACAGCAGCGGCATATTTACATTTAAAGCTATAGACACTGAAACAACCTGTTTAGAGTGTGGCTAAAACAATATACACGCAAGGTTGAATAAATGATTTGTGTGTTAGTTTGAGCTGAAATCTGAAAGACACATTCAGGGAACATATGACACTTAAATTGTCTTATTAAACAAGGCTGTAATAGGGCACCTTTAAAGGTACATGGTGGAGACTTTGGTCACTTGGAGTACTATCTAGCTGGGTTCTTTTCCGCTGTGTGATGCCATACATTCTGTTAGTTTTACACTAAAAACATGAACATACACTTGTCAGCTACAATATTAAAAACCACTAACAGGAGAAGTAAATAACATTCACCAACTTGTGACAATACAATGTTCTGCTGGGAAACCTTTGGACCTGACATCTGTGTGGATGTTACTGTAGACATGTACCACCCACTTAGACCAGACCAGGTACCTCCACCCCATAGCAAAGACACTCCTTGATGGCAGCAGCCATCTCCAGCAGGATGTAGCCTGACACAGGCACACACACAAAAAAACAGTTCAGGAACAACTCAAAAAACATGAAAAACAGCACAAAGTGTTGACCTGGCCTCTAAATTCACTAGATCCCAAACTGATCAAGTATCTGTGGGATGTACTGGAACAAGCCTGATCCACAGAGGTCCCTCACAACTGTTTTGGAGGCACAAGGGAGACCTACACACTATTAGGAAGGTGGTCGCACAATTTGAATTACGTTTAAAAAATCATCTTTGCAAGTGTTTTATGGGGCAGGGATTACGTTTAATGCACTTGTTAGACATCGAGGATACATGCAGTGTGTGTGTGTTTGTGTGTGTTGATGAGAAACACCTCATGTGCTCTTTCAGATGAAAAAGGCAGCTAACTTTCATTTTGAAGCTCTGAATAATCACATTTTCAATTTTCTCATGTCTGTGTTCTGGATGTGACGCTCCATCGAGATCTCATATCTAAGATTGTCATATGATCCCCTCCAATTGATCATCGTGACATGGTGGACCTGTAGAAACCTGATACTCTGTAGCGATGACCCTTAAGTCAAGGTTGATAGCTTTACTGCATTGAAAATATGTCAATAGTTGTCTAAGTGGTGAAAAAAATAATATTATCAGAACATTTTTGTGCTGTTAGCGTGTACATGTGTTTATTTTAAGCCTGTAGTTTGTGCATATGCTCTGTGGTCTAAGCAATGGGAACTGTTTTTGTCTTCCTTCATCCCTTGTGTCATACTTATGCACAGTATGTGTGTTTACATGCTCCTATATCTATTTTCATATATACTGTACTATATGTGCCTGTCAGAGCCATACATGTATAAATGAAGAGCATGAGCAGAACAGCATGTTGACAGGTGTCCACTGGAATGTGTGCATGCAGCGAGAGAGCAAAGAAGAAACGGGGGTGGTGGTGCAAGTGTGTATTTGTGTGTGTGTGTGTGTGTGTGTGTGTACTCTCTAGGTTTTGTGTGCGGCAGCAGAAGTGAGAGAGAAAGACTGTGAACGCCAAAGTGAAAGAAAAGGGAAAAGCATTTGTGAAGGAAAGTGAAAGAGAAGGCGAGTGGTCCACGTGTTATGTAAGTGTTGTGAGGCATGTGTGTATCCTGTAGGCCTACAGATTAATCCAGTGGGTTTTATCCTCAGTGAATGGGACAGTGGGGCTTTGCAGTGATTATCCCTGCAGGCCACAGATGATTGCTTTGAATCTTCTGTATGTCCCACACTTCCATGTTCGCCTGCCTGCACATCCTCCCCTCTACTTCCTTTATTGTCAGCATGGTGACGTTAAAAAAAAAAACAAAAAAATTTGACACATCATAAAATTTGAGACGTCTGTAGGTGGCAGATTTTTTTAGTAAAATAATTGCTGTAGTCATCCTCTGAGTTTGGAAGTTTGAGGCCTGTCTTAGTGTGATGATTAATGTATATTTAGTTTTTTTTTTCTAAATACTTACGCCCCCACTCAATATCCATTTCTCTGGTTAATCTGCTTCTCTCAACAGTAGCCCGCCTGCCATAGCTTTCTGCCTGTATGTCTTCCCTGTGTTATGTAACAAGGAAATGTCAGAAATGCAATCTGCTCCATCATCCCTGCTCAGCTGAGACAAAAATGGCTCAACCTATTTGTTTTGGCTGTAACCCTTCGTCAAAGCAAAGGTGTTAAAATCAGAGCCAGCATCTAAAATGGTACATTTTCGCACTTGCTGCCAGGTGGTGTGCGACCTTGTACCTCTTTGCCCCCCTGCCAATGAGCAGCAGCTTCATTATATTTCAGTTTAGCCAGAGATCCAGCCTTTAGGGTCTTAAATAGCACATTACGTTGAGGCAGTTGTAGAAAATCTCAGTAATATTTTCCTGATGAATTAGTTTTTACCCCAGATTTCCTCAGTGATTTTCCACAACAGATTTGTCTCCGTGTGCCCCTCCTGCCGCTCCATGGGGAATGTTTTAATTCGGCGAGGCCATATTGTCACGGCAGGCGCTACCGTGGGCAGGAAACCGGCTTGTTCCATTCACGCTCAACCGCTGTGGTCAACCTGGATGGAAACCAGGAGGCTCGATTATAAAGCTGTTCGCTGAACATTTGACATCCGCCCTGCATTTCTGAGAGATTTGGATTTATGCCTAATATTTCAGTTTGTTTGTGCAAACCTAGCTGATGTGTTACTGAACAGTAGAGGAACTGAATGAATGAGATTATGTATGCATGCATACAGAAAACATCGTAAAATGTTCTTTATAGTGTGGTTAAATGCATTTTGGACACTGCTCTTGCAACTATAGAAGTTTAAAGATTTAAAGTTTCCATTTTTAAATTAAAAAAATACTCTAGTAGTGTTAATAAACACTAGCCAGTAAGTCCAGGCTGTTTATGTGCGTGTAAGTGTGCTATATAGGAGAAGCAGCATGTTGTATTTTTAAGTCTGTGCTTTATTCTGTGTCTTTATGACGGTACATGCATGTTACATTAGCAGTCATGCATAACGTGGTGGGGGAACTGTCTGAATAGTTCAGCCCTCAGGCTCAGTCATGCTCCCTGCACAGGTCACATCTACACACATGGAATTCCTGCTTATGGGTCAGCATGGAGGTGGTAGCGGTTTGCACTGCACTATCTGCTTGGAATAAAATAACAAAAAAAAGGGGTTAAATGCATTTTTGTCAGTAACACATGTTCAGTTTTAATAATAGATCAAATCCTTGATCACCAAACACAGCAACCAGCAGATTAAATATGGTCACCGTGTGAATAAACGATCCACCTCTTAGGCTCCTGTGAGAAGGACACTGCACGGAGCAGAAACCTGAGCTGAAGGAAGTGATGCACTGCAACAACCCAGACCCTTTACTGTTGTTCGGATGTACGTGTAATATGAAGGCCGTCTGAGAAGAGTTGATGTAATAAGTGTCAGCGGGTACTTTACCCTCACGAGTGCCTACAGACAGATTTGAATCTATATGTCGCTCTGCTTAGCCCAGACTGACCAGACAAACTGAAATCCACTTGATTGAAGCCTTTAGCGTGTGTGGAGGAGTGTAAGCAGGAGCATGCAAGTATGTGTGTGTTTACATTTATATGTGTGTGTGTGTAACTGAAGGGTATCAGCCATCTCTCCATCTTAACAGTAGCCTCTCTGACGCCACCGTAATTGTTTTTCCAGGGTTACACAGCTCTGAGTGTGCATGTGGTTTATTACTGAGTGCAGCAAAACGCAGAAACCTGTGAATGCTGGGTATGTGCGCGTCTAGGTGTACATGCTTGCAGGGTTAGCTAAAGCAGGGACAATGCCTGCCATCAGTTCAAATCAGGAATGACTTATTGGACATTGGTTTAAGCATTTACATCACTTTTTGGCTTTTTGTGCACAACTTTAAGCCTTGATTTAATTTGAACAGTAGAGTTATTAACAAATTCACCCACATACAGTTGCCATGAATGGGAACATTAGCAATAGAGACCAAAACAGTTTCTTGCTGTGAAGTTCTATTATGGAGGTCTATGAGGATTGACTTGCTGTGGAGGCAGCCTCGAGAGGGGAACTGTGAGTTTTTCATACTTCTGCGTTGGCAGCATTCTTCGCCCTGGAGGTTGAATAGGGTATAAAAAAAATATAAACCATAGCCCTGCACACACACAGTACACACTATGTGCTGCATGTACCCATGCTGTCATATGGACCTTCACACACATGCACCAGAAGATATAAAGGAGCACACATACTGTCACACACACATTGCCGCTGCTGCTGCATTAGTAATGTTGACCTGGCTGTATCTACTGAATAATGAAACATGGTTCTGCTTTGATGTGGCAAGATGTTGGACCCTCCCACCCCTCGAAACACACACCTACACACCCACACACACACACACACACACACACATCCATGTGCCCTGCTGCTGCTGCTCCCCTGCTTGTCCTTGGCCCACTTCTCCCTGTGTGATATTTCTCTGTGGTGAAGCGTGAACCTACACAAACACACACACATTTTTGAGTGTGACATGGTGGGTCTGCTGTCTCTGCCACTTTATAGCTCGGACTGAAAGAAGAAGCCAAGATTTGCTGGCATGTCTGTGTTATAATTACAGATTATGATGATTACCAAGTCATTGTGAAGCCAGTGTTAGACGCAGGCTTTCTTTGCCACAGTGTGGCTGCTGCAAATTGTCAAGTGAATTCAGCTGGAACAATACAAAAGATGGAAGCCAGGTGAAGGCAGGTTCAAATAAAGAGGTCATTTCTGAGTTCTCTCTGTGTTGAAATCTTTTTCAGCCTCCTGTCACTTCTCCTGCACTAATGTTCTGCCTGCAGAGCTGAATTGCAACCCTTCCAGACACCCAGCGGCTACCCAGGGTTCACCTATTGTTCCATTCAGTTTTGCACAACTAGCTTTGCTCTCAACTCTACAAAGCAGCATTACAGAAATAGCAATGCTAATTTCCAATCACTCTGTGCCTTCCATCTCATTTCCTAGCGCATCAGAAACTAATCCTGACAAAGAAAAAAAAAAAATGCACGAAAGGGAAAGAAAAATGCACGAGCTATGCTAAAAATCTCCCAGATTTAGGTTAGCGCTTCTATAAGCCTTTGAGAAACATACAGCTAAACAACTGACAGGCTGACCTGATTTCCCTGACTGTGAGATTCAGAGCAGCCTCTGTGTCCTGATGTCCTATTTCCTTCACAAACATTGTTTATCTCAGCGGCTGATTGATAGCAGTCTTTTGGGTTTTGTAGTGGAAGCAGTTTATCATGACAGACAGCAGAGGATGCTCAACATGTCCTTCCTGCTTGGTTGTGCGACACTTATTGGTAGTAACAGGAAATGCAGTTTAATACTACAAGTGAACGAACCCTGGAGACAGCAAAACAAACAATTTAACGAAGAAGTCAGGAAAAAAATGGGTCTTTCTTCTTTGTTCTGTGAGCAGCTGTGATCTGACGTTATGCTGCACACCACACAAATATGCAAACAGCGTGACACAGTGACAGGCATTGGAGGTGTGCAGCCTGTCCCCTGCAGCTCTTCATCTAATAGCTCACTGTGGGTGTTCCATCTTGTTCCATTATTTCCTGCAATATTTAAAACACATTCACGGCCAAAAGCACGACTGATAGACACCAAGTTCACTGACAAACAAACGTGTTGCATTTGCTGTTAATACTAAAAGTCAGATCATGGTTTTCCTGTTAAATGTTTTTAATATAAAGTCGCAGCTGTAGGAAGTGTTCGGTTTGTATTAGCAGCAATCTCTGAACCCATCGGCTGTTGTCTGGCGATGATGTAGGATGACTCTGACATTAACAGAACGTGCAATAAGGCTGTGTGACAGTTTGGGTGAATGTGTGTAATGCTGTGTTCATACTTGGAGCGACAGAAGTCACAAACGGCCAAGCGTAGCTGCCTACCCTGTTGGCATGATGCTGCTGAAGTTACTATAACACTTGACACCTCATATCGCAGGCTTCCACTGAAAATGACTTGTAGCTTGTTGCTCTTTTGCTGCTTGTCTGCATAAGTGATTACTCAGTCGTCAGACACCTTACACTAAAACACTGTGAAAACACATACGTAATATAGATCTGCACTGATCAGCCACAACATTAAAACCACTGACTGAAGTGAATAACATTGACCACCTTGTGACGATTCAGTGTTCTGCTGGGAAACGTTTGGACCTGGCATTCATATGGATGTTACTTAGACATGTACCACCCACCTAGACCAGACCAGACACCCCCACCCCATAGCAATGACACTCATTGATGGCAGCAGCACCCATCCCCAGCAGAATGTGGCCTGACACAAGCACACACACAAAAACTATTTAGGAACAACTCAAAAAAAAACATGAAAAACAGCACAAGGCGTTGACCTGGCCTCCAAATTCACTAGATGCTAAACTGATCACATATCTGTGGGATGCACTGGAACGAGCCTGATCCACAGAGGACCCTCGCCTCAACCCATAGGATGCGAAGGACCCCACTAATTCTGTTGCTAGACACCACAGGACACCCTCAGAAGACCCATGTCCATTCTCTGATGAGTCACAACTGTTTTGGAGGCACAAGGGAGACCTACACAATATTAGGAAGGTGATCATAATGTTACGCCTGATCGGTGTATATAAATGTGACTGGCTAGTTTTTACATAATACAAATCCTGTAAGGTGTGAAGTTTATTTTGGCATACATGGAGTATAAAAACCCTGTTATTATTACTTAAACGTTGTATTTTCTATACACACACACTCACTGAGTTTTTTAACTGTGTTTTCAAGCATGATTTTCCTTTTGTGTACGGTAACTGGTTAAGTCTTTGTTGCCTGAAATAGCTGCAGTCTTCGAGCACACAAAGAAACAAACTTGCAGAGTTTAAAAATGATCCTCACAACATGACCTGGTTTGTCGTGTGGTGAGCTGAGAAGAAAGACGTGATGATGGATGTGGGTGGGAGGCAAACAGTGGCAGACGAGAACACCCATAGGCACAAATTTTGTGTTTTTAAACCAAGAAAATAATAAGAAAGGCAGAATGACAGATGGAGGAGTCTGCAAATTAGCAGCTGGACTTTCTTTGTTCACTGAGGGAGATGAGGATTAAGTCTGATTCTAAAACTGTCACAGTTTCCATTGTTGTTTTTGTCCCAATAACCGGTGAAAAGGCTTTTGTGTGCAGGTTGGTACCTGTCTTCCTCATCAAGGTTATGTCCTGGTTCTTTTCAGACCTTCTGTCATCCTGTTTTCCTCATCTACCCTCAACTGCTTTTAGGATTAATGCTATTAATATTTCAATCAATAATTCACTGGTGCCCTTTCTGTGTCTCCATTTAAGTCCGCGTTCTTCCATCACGCCTGATTTTGTTGCTTTGCTCTCTTATCTAGTCCCTTTTCCTCTGAGAGAAATTGTATCAAGAACCAGCTGACATTCACTGTAATGAATGCAGCTACAAATTGAATCAGCGCCGTGTTTTTTCAGTCGGCCACATACGAAAAGAATCTGTCTTTTATGTAGGCTAATAGACTGGATGGTTACCTAAATCTTTCATAATACATGGTCTCTCTTTCATGGACATAATCTATAAATATATATTCATAGACAGAGAGGGAGTGGAAATGAAGAGATGAGATGAAGCAAAACAAAGAAAGCAAGAGAGAGAGAGACGAGAGCGGAAACTGTGTGTGTGAGAGAGGAAGAGCAGAGAAAACACAGGAGACTAAATCCTCTTTCCCCGCTGACTTTAATCTCTCCCCGGGCTGAGCCTGGCTGTTCGGGCCTTACAGCAGCTGTCAGTCAAGACGAGTGACAGGCAGCAGGGCCACAGGTGGGGGATGGGAACGGCTGGACCTTCTATTATGTCAACGCCACAGTAGAGGTGTGTGTGTCTGTGTGTGTTTGCCTATGAAACATGGTGAGCATGTCAAAGAGGAAGTGACTTTCAGAAGGGGAAGGGTTGACGTGGTGGGAGGAGGGAGAGCAAATCTGACATGAAGTGATGAGGAGTTTTTGTGGTCTTCAGCGTGAAGTGGACTGATCTAAAGCTGACTGAAGCGATGTACATTAAAATGTGTTGTACAGAACTGTCATTATTGCAAGATCATGATATATATACCTGACACTGCAGCTTTGTCCATTGTGCTTGTGTTCTCAGTAGCTGGTCCGTCTCTGTGCTGCTGTATTTTAGTTGTACACTGTTTTGTTTTTCATATTCAGGAAGTTGATTTGCTCTCATCAGTATACAAATGAACTACAATATGTTTAGTTTTTATGCATCATAGTGTGATATTGGCAAAACTGTCGTCAAATCTGAAACAACCCGGAGAAGGTGAGATGCCTTAAAAGCAGGGTGTTTTGGTGAATCTAAATGAAGGCGTTTAACAGCTTCACATCAATAGGTTCCTCTCTAAATTTGGGTTACTGTGACAGTGCGTCTGTGGGACACTATGCAAGAGTACACAGCTGTAACTGAGCGGAGCTTGTCAAGCTAATATACAGCACACAACTCACTTACCTTGTGAGTCACTGTTCTATATTATAACTCACAAAAAAAGTAAAAGCAGATAACTGGGAACTTCTTTGTGCAAATACATTTTTTATTTATTTTTTTGTGGTTGTGGTTATGAGCAGATATTGTAGAAAGCTAGTGTACAGCTTAACTTTTTATCCTGACAAGGGATACCCCTGCACGAAGCCAAGCCCAGTTTTATTTGGTTTACAGCTACCAAAACTAAACCAAAACCAAATGTTAAAGAACGTATGTTTTATGATGCTGGTCTAAGCAGAAATGTGATTGAGTATTTGTTGTGACTGCGTTAATGTTTAAATTAAGCTATACTCCATTTCTTTTGCTTTTTTGCGATAAGAGACAACATACTTTAAGTTTGTTTTACTGTTATTTCTTTTCCATAACAAAGAATGCTTACCTTTTGTGTTGTAAAAGATCATTTAAGGGATAAATTGAAGGCGGGTATTTTATCATTTTCCTTTTCCTGAGAGCTAATCAACTGCCAAACACATAGGCCTACATTGGATTGATTTGGAGGTTTATTGCACTTATGACAGTTGCACAGTGAACAGGAGAATAGAAGCCAGATAAGAAAAGTAAATCCTAAACTTTCACCTCTCTGACTTCCATGAGTCTTACATTTTTTTCTTTACAGCTAATGGTTGGATCACAATAAAAATGGGATTCATGGTTGTCAGACGTTGAATCAGAATTCAAAGGACTGTCACGTTTATTATTGTCGAAGATATTGTGGATAGCAGCAATCTGAGCTAACAGCAGCTAATCTGGATGTAAACGGATGTAGGGTAACTGTATCTTCAGCAGCCAAGGACTAAGTCAAACTGAGAGTCAGTTTTTGTTTTAGCTGGAGGTGTTTGTAAATGTACTCAGACATGTTTCTGTTCAGTTTGCTTTGCTTCGCATGTTTCGAACATGCGTCAGTGGGACATTAATACAGTTGCTATTGACAACGACCACGGCAATGCTGTCGACAAGTGGGCATGAAGTGAGCACGACCGTGGACATGATAGTTCTTGGTTCTTTGCCACATGGAAACTTCAAATCTGTGGAGCAGAGAGACAGTGTGGCACGAATAAATCGACGTATTTCCTCAAAATACTAAAACGCCGCGCTAGAAACTGACACGGTTTTACAACTCTATCCTTAAGCAACTTTTTGTCAATTAAAAAAAAAAGGTAAAATCTGTGAAAAGGCTGTTTTTTATGCTCACAAAACATTCCTTCCCAGTTGTTCTCTTTCATAACATTAACCTTATCACACCTTAGCTTCCCCTGTAACGTTGCTGATCTGTGAATTCGTGTTTATTCTGCAGTCGCACTCAGCCGAGTGGCTAAAATGTAAAATGTCAACATAAATATTTTAAAGTGCAACTGTGTCCCAGGCAGAGCAGACAAACACACACACATAGAGAGAAGGAACAGGAAAGAGGGAGGCAAGCACTTTGAAAAGAGGCTTCAGTTTTTTTTTTTTCTCCCTCCACTCCATCCCTTTTCCCGGCACGTGTTCAATTATTAACCGCCGTTACGACTCCGCAGGGATGGAGGTAGAGTCAGACGGACAGACAGAGGCAGGGCAGAACAAGGAGATACTTTATCATCCAGCTACATCCAGCTGTGCCTCGAACTGACCTTGTGTACATTCACCTCAAAGACGATGTGACGGGGTCTGATTGATAGATGCTGAGATGCTGCGGATGAGCAGAAACATTTTAGGTCTTAAATTCTGCAAGTTACCAGCAAGTTAAGAGCTGAAGCATCACCCTGCTTTTGCAGCGCACATTTGTTCCGTTTTAAATCATGTGTAAACCTCGTTTTTAAAATGTTATTCTGCAGTGGCAGGCTAATAAAAATCCTCCACCTCGGTGCCTGATGGACTCCAACAGCCAGCGGTCCCTGAGTCCCTTTGCTGCACTGTATGTTGCAGTAGATTAGATTACATAAAGCTTTAATGATCCCCGAGCTGAGAGCTGCCGGCTGGTTAAATTTATATCAGCGACAAGCCACATTAGAGCAAAAACTCTTCAACAAGATTTGTGCAATAGAAACAAAAACTTATTAGACTCGCAAATGAGATCTGATTGGACCAGATCCGATTATTTGTCTCCTTAAAGGATTAATTGGTCTGAGAGCCAGCGGCGGGGTGAAGGGAGGAAGAGAAGGAGGGAAAGAGACAGAGGAGGAGACTGAGCTGGTCTTCTCGTCGCCGTTGTCCCGACCAGCAGCAGCAGCAGGACGTCGCTCTGTCAGACTGCAGACTAACAGTCGCATACATTTTTCATGCTGCTACTGTGCACGGCTGTATGAACCTACTGCGCTGGCTGAGCATCACAGCAACAAAAATAGATCCATGTCCCTGTCCTGATACACTGCGGGGGAGGTTCAGGGTTAACAGGTTTGAGTTTTGAACTCAGAGCATCTGTAGCAGCAGTCCTAGAGCACAGTGTTCTTGTAAAAGCATGTTGTGAGTGTCCATTCTTGGTGTTTGTGCTTGTGAGGTAAAAATCTTGACTTTAACCTCAGCTACTACTCTGTAGCTGAGGTTATCTTTCAATCGTAAAACTTTACTTCTACTCATGGGTGACGGCCTGTTCGTGTGCCGTCGTCACAGGCGGAACATTTTTGTACTTTTCCTTGCATTTCCTGTCTAAGTGTGGAATTAGTTTTGTCACATTTTAATGTTAGGTCGGCTGCAGAGTAAGACAGCTTCTGATTTTATTACAAACAAGTGCTACACTAGGACACAAGAGAGATGTGCATCTACAGTATATCCCAAATGATGTTATGTCCCCTCCCGGGATAAAGAAAGTATCTATCTATCTGTGTATCATGGCCACTCATAGAGCAACTGTAAACACTTTGATTTCCACCCTGGCAATATCACAAATCCCCCAAATCCTTTCCTTTCCATTATAGCCCCTCCCTTCTCCTGCATTTATGATGCATAAATATACTGATTTGTGTTCCTTCAGTGGAGTTGTAGGCGGCTACAGATGCAGATCAGGAAACAGATACTTCAGTCTATGCCGCAGTAAATGGCTTTTCTAAAAAAAAAACTAAGGCAAAGTGTAACCTCCTTCTCTCTTTCTTCTTTCCAGTTTTTCTTGCTTGAGGTCAAAGTTCAACAGTCATCATGGCGGACGAAGCAGACATGCGCAATGAGCTGGCCGACCTGCAGACACGTGCAGACCAGATAGCTGATGAGGTAAAGCAGAAGATGCACACACATATATATATATATACACTTGTTGAAGTGCATTTGATTAACAGTACAGAGTCTCTTTCAAAGTGAAAATAGTAGTTTTGTCTTGGTGCCATACGATCCTGTACTTGCAAATCTATTAATTGTTCAATTTGTAACTCAGGTATCAACACGGCATTTACTACATGATGAAGCAGACAAACTGTGAGGCAAAAATGTGGTCGGCAGTGTAAAAAAAGCTTTTCTGTGACATGCCAGTTATAATTTGACATTTCAAAATGACCTGTTCTCACAAATGTATCTCCGAAGCCTCCGGGCTGACACACACAGCTGCTCTAATGTGACCATCCCTTGTTTTAGCGGTTGCTTCTTTAAGTCTCTTTCATCAAGACTGTGCTTTTTTTGGATAAGGAAGAACTTTGGCCTTTTTAATGAGTTGAGTCGGGCTCAGGAAGAGAAGATAATTCTCTGCAGCGGAATAATAGAGCAGCTCAAATGGCCTTATTAAACATTCATGAGGAGATAATGCAAGTCCACGAGGCACCACTGATGGGATGGGAGGAAGAGAGAAATAAGGAAGGCTGGATGGATTGAGCAACGTGGGGCGAGATTACCAAGGAGAATGAGTGAAATATGGATTAGGGATGAAAGTTTAAGAATAGAGTTTCGAAGGATTCTGCAGAGTTAGTAAACAAAAGGTAGAAATCACATAAATTATCAGGCGAGGAATAATCAGGGCTAATGACTGGACTGAGTATCGTTCATCGGTCTGTCTGCATTATCTGAATATCTCATATTAGCTGGTTTCTGTTCTAATTCGTCCACCTGTAGACTTGTTTTTCAGAGTTCATGTTACCTACACCTACATCTTGTACTGTGTCTGTATTTTCTCTCCTCTGAACTCTCGGCTCATCATTTGCTCTCTCTCTCTCTCTCTCTCCCCCTCTCTCTCTACAGTCCCTGGAGAGCACTCGGCGTATGCTGGCTCTGGTTGAAGAGGTGAGTGCACTGATTCAGTGACATACTGTACGTCACACTAAAAGTCACGACAAAGAGGGAACGAGCGAGGCTGAGCAATTATTTGCCTTGGTCTTTTCATTTGTTGACATTTACCATTGCTCTCCTCACACACACACACACACACACACACACACACACACACACACACACACACACACACACCTTCCGTTTGCTTCTGTTTTGTGTGTGAGGTAGTTTCATTTGTGCAAGTCCAGACTCCACTCTGATCTATATGTGCCTCTATAACAGAACCAGTAATCCAGGTGCGCATACACACAGTTGTGTGTGTGTGGGGTACTCGGCAGGTAGGTTGTTCCTCTTTGGATTTAGTTTGTATCAGTCTCCATCTTAATGTAATCCGACACTGACTCCATGATGTTGAGATCAAGACTCTGTGGTGTCCAAACCTTCTGTTTCAGGGCTCCATGTTCTTTCTTGTTACTAAAGATAGTCCTTTATGACTCTGGACGCATGAATTTGGGACCAGTCAGACACCACAAGAGTCTAAACATATAAAGTGCCTCAAACATTTTTCTCAGCACTCTATATTTCACTGATTTTATCTTTAAATGTACCCTAACAGTATATAATGCAGGAGCTTTACTTAATCACAAAAATGGAGTACAACAACCAAATCTACATGTGGCATGTTAGCTGCACATTGCGTCAGCATGCCAAGAAAAGTTAGCATTGAGTTAGCTGATGACACTGAACATGTTACGTTCCCACAGCAGCAGAGACATGGTACCACTCTAACCCTTGCACAAGCCACAGTGTCTTAATGAGACAAAGCCACGAGGGACAGAGCGAGACCCGGGGCTGACCCAAATAGCGGCCTTCTCTCCAGACGAGACTTTTCATTGACAGTTCCTGAACATCTGACCTTTGAAGATAATGCCATGGGAATGCCATTTATTTGTTTCAACTGCTGCAAGGTTGGAAAATGCCCTGAGGTTTATTAGTGCAGAGTGTGATTATCCCAGACTCTGGTCTCAAGTTGTAAACCAGTGAAATACTCAGAAGCAAACAGCTACTGTGTCGTTTGACTATATGCTCACTTAGCATATCTCCAGAGAAATTAGCTCAGTATAGACTGTAATGAAAGCACTGAGGCAGGATGGATTATGGATGAGAGTCAACGTGTTTATATCATACAAATGTCTTATGATTTATTCAGATTTATGACCAGCTATAATTTTAATATTTCTTATTTTATTAGGCATGACAGTGATTGTGTTTTGGACCACACCGTGCATATTTCCCTCATGTGGGGAATCGTAAGCACGTGCTAGTAGTCCTCATGACCTCTGAGCTCAAAGGGCTTATAGTGAGGCTTAAACTAATTCAATAAGTGAGAGCAGTCAAACCACACTCGTCCTGGGGTCCATCTTAATCTTGGTCTGAATCTGCGCCCATACATATTCTCCAAAACCACATCCTCTGAATACACGTCTCTGAGAAGTTTCAGCTCTGTGCTGCGCTCTTCTGAAAAGTATCGAAGGCCAATGTTTGTATTTAGAGTCATTCTGATCTGATATTTGTTCATCAGTACACCCTCCTGTCTATGTGTCAATCAGTTGTTTCCAGTCGTTAAGCATAAGAAGCATGCAGACATCCATAATACACCTGTGACAAGACAAAATGTCTGCTCTTAAGAAAAGTCTATTGATAATGCATTGGTATTCTTAAAATCGCACATTTTGAAGATTTACTCTATCTGTCCATCATCGATTACCGCTTATCCTTTGAAGGTCCCGGGGGGTTCGTACCTATCCCAGCGGACACCGGGTGAGAGGGGCAATACATCTTGGACAGGTCGCCAGTCTGTCAGAGGACTAACACAACCATTCTCAGTCACATGCACACCTACGGCCTCTGTAGAATCACTGGTTAACTTAACAAGCATGTCTTTGGACTGTGGGAGGAAGCCAGAACCATCTCGGTCTGAGGTTACAGTGTTAACCACTGCACCACCGTCTCTGTAGATTAATTCTACATTTATTTGAAAATGAATTTAGATTATTATTTGCAGAGCATAACTGAAGATAAACCACTGTTCCATTAACCTTGTAGCGTGAATTCAACCCTACCTTCTTTCTTTTCGGGGACTTTTCTGTGACATGATTCCTGATTAATCCCATCCATATTCTTAATACTATGCAGCTATAAATCTTACTCTCTCACCATCGTGATTAATAAATCCTACTCTGCTTTGGACTTAGTAGTCGCTTTGTTCAACTCATCAATCTAATTCCCAATTATAAAATCCATGCAGAACTTACTGCCTCTCCTTTATTTCCTGTGTTTGGCCGTCCTGTGCACTTCATGTCCTCTCCATTTGATATGCAGTATGTTATACAGTACACATGTATTTATTACTGATGAACAAAAGCTTATCACACTGTTCCTAGAAACACAAACCCACTTTTTATCACAATTCTGGCCATTAACAAAGCAGACCTTTTGCATGTCTGATTCTAGCACTTAGTGAATTACCTAATATTTCCACGTCTCATGCCAATGTGACCCGTACTCAAGACCAGTGTGAAGGTAGTGGGAAATGTCCGGGTGAATTTCTTTGCTTCAACTCCCTGACACGTCTACGGTGGTGCTCAGCTCCCTCACAAATGAACTGACTGAAAGTCACAGGGACAAAGTCAGCTGGATCTATAAGCAGTATAAAATTTTAATTGAGCCACCACTAATGTGGCTGACTAATTGTACCATTATCTTGATGTATGGCACGTGATGTCACACAGTGCAGTGGAGGTAGAGGCCGGCATGTGTGTTTAAGAGGACAGGTCTGAAATGGAGAAATGCTGTCGGTCGTGGGCTGTGAGCAGAGGAAAACGTAGTGACCTTAATGTATAGTGTTGATCCAGCATGGCCACCCTTCGTTTTCATTTAGTTTTTGTCCACAAATTAGTTATTTACGTAGCAAAAATGGCAAATATTTGTTCAGTCATATGTACATGCATCAGCAGAATAATTCGAATCCAGTATCTAAAGTATATCAGCAGTGAGGAGACATGGTATAGTGATTTGTCTTATTGGAAAAGAATGTGCAATAAATCTGATGCATTATTGTGAAAAGGTTTTATCAGTGAAGATCAACAGATATTAAGGATTTTATGAAACCTGTTATCTTTGCTCCGGGGCGTGCAGGCAACAGAAATGAAACACTGCATGGTAGCTCCGAATGAAATGTGAAGAAAGCGGGCGAGGGAGACGGAAATGAACAAAAGAAAGTGAGACACAGAGATGAGCAGCAGAGAGACGAGAAATGAGATGAGGAGAGTGTGAAGGGCGCAGACGGAAAGGAATCTGTGATGGACATCAAGCAGATAGTCAGCAAATTATCTTGCGAAGCAGGAGTCGAGTTTCCTTCTCCACACGTGCTAATGTTTAAAGCCCATCCAAAGCATGCGTATGTGATCTGTGTAGGATAATGGTGCCAGGCTTGGATGGTTAGCAGCATTTTAAACCCAAGGGAAATTGTTCTTGTGGTTTTGGAGAAAATAATCTCGCACACTTTCAAGCTAAGAGTTGAATAAGAAGACTTACTACTCTCATCCGTGAATGGTTTGCAGCTATATGCAGCAGCCAGTTAGCCTAGCTTAGCACAGAAACTTGAAACAGGAGAACGTGCGAGATGTGCTCTGTCCAAAATAAACAAAAGAAATACATTATGTTATATCCGAGAGTTATGGTTTTACACAACATTATGCAGCTGTTGTAATTTCTTGGTAAGGAACTATAAAGAGTTTTTCTTTGTTTGACCTTTAGCTGCAGCAGGTGACGTGTTGGCACTCATGTTTAAATGACTGAATTAGAATAGATTCAGGAGACGTCGGAGTTCATATCAGAGTAAAAGATCAATACCACTTGCATTTAAACTTGAGAACTGTAGCTGATGCAGACCCACACTGAGCTTCTAAGAGACATTGTCAAATCACTTTACTGTAGACAACAAGGTTTGGATGCAGAACACACAAAAAATAAAGACATTTCTTCCTACCACATTAGTTAAGTGTGTGTGCTTAATCTAAACAACAAAGCTAAAAGAAAAGTCAGGACTTGTTTGAGTTTTCCTGGCTTAATTATTTCTTTTTTCCATGACGTTTCACCGCTCATCCAAGTTGTTCTGAGATCTGAAGAATCACGTGACTCATTATACCGTGACCTGGATAACCGAGAATCTTCACAGATGCGATGCACGTGCTTAAAAGTCTGCTTCACGAACAGCGCTGCAGTTAAGCATACAAAAGAAGAGCTAAGAAAGAAAGATTAATTCAGTTTAAAATATTCATCTCTGTTAATCTCTTGGATAGCACCTCGCAAAGATAAAATTAATTTGAGGGAAAATGCATAAACAGCATCAGGTGAGGTGATTAACAGCAATGTGTGAAAAGGACCTGAGAGCCTGTGTGCATGTGTTTATCTAGTCATGCAGAAAGAAGTGATGTCACCATACCCCACTATGCCAGTTGGCGTGGTCAGATATCCTGTCCTGTAGTTCTGAGGCCATGGCTGACTTGCATTTCTGTGATTTCTCATCATTCCTCTTGAGGAAAACAAGCAGGTCTCCCGCTGAATATATGCATGCAAACAAGAATGATGCATTTTATGGTTCCACTTATTTAAATAACTCTGTTATCTCCTCCTAATTTTGATTTGTAGTCATCCAGAGAAAATTCATCAACAGCAGTGAAACTTCACTAACACTGTCACAGATCTGAGGCCACTGGCTTTTTTTCCTCCAGTTTGTTTTAACTTAAATTAATATCAGTGGTACAGTTATCTGGCTTCAAGCACTGGTCCCCATTTATCACTGCTCCAAGAAGGTCACAGCACACTTTGATCAAAAATAACTGATGCGTGAAGTGAACGGGCATTGGACTTTAATGTCTGTCACGGGAGGCCTCAGGCTCACAAAGAGCAGAGCACTGTTGTTGGGTTGTGGCACGGTGGTTAATGTGGCTATTGTGTGCTCACTGAAGTGTGTTATTATGTGATGAAGTCCACGCACAGAGAAATAACGGCATATGAGCGGGCATGGATGTTCGGGTGCTACTGCTCGTGTGTCTGAACGTGTTGTGCCAAGTCTGTAAGCCAACTCAGTACTGGAGCTTTGTCAGCGAATCTCCTGGAGCAGCTCGCAGAACACAACACATATAGGACATGCTGTCTTGTGGACACGTTTATTTATTCCAAGATTCTGTGCTGGACCAGACATGAATAGCTTCGTGGTATTCTGAGATTTTTGGAGATGATGGATTTAAGTCCATTGCGGTATTCTTCTTAAACCGGCCTGTAGATACGTTCTCGATGAGCTGTACCAAAAGGTACCTCTCACACTAACTATATTAAATCATGTACACTATATTTTTGAGATCAGATTCTCATCTGAAACAATCATTTCTTTCGGCTGTTTTGTTTTATTTCCGTGCCTTTGCACCATTTACGGGTCAAATATAACGTATGAAATCTCATTTATTTGGACTGGTTACTTTAATAGTTTTCAGAAATATGCTTCTTTGCTTTCTTTCAGAAATACGGATGAGAATATAGATGCCATTCTCATTACTCTGTTAAATATGGACCAAGAGTAGTCAGCTATGTGATTAGCTCAGCTTAACACAAAGACCAAAAACAAGAGAAAGCAGCTCGACTGACTCAGTCCAAAGATTGGAGAAAAGCAAAAACTTTTCTCCAATCGACATCTTGAAAATTCACCAAGTTTCCATTTTCCATTTTATCTTAGAGGTATTGAGAGGTGTAGACCTCTTTAGAGAGCTTTGAAAACAACCAACTAACTGACACTCTTGTTTCCAGACTTTCTGCTCCTATATTTATATTTAGCACGTTGACATAAAAGCGACATCAATCTTACCGCAAGAAAATGTCAGACTGATTTCCGCTGTGCCGCCAAAGATCAGTTTCAAAAATGTGATTTCAAATTGTAATTTGACCCAGTTCTGCTGTTCTGACAACTCTGCTCTGTTCCTCTCTGTTGACCTTCACTCATCTGTCACATTTCTTCTTCTTTTTTTTCCCTTCACTTCTTTTCTTCGCTGTCACCTCTTTTTTCCGTCTGTCTGTCTGTTAGAGTAAAGATGCCGGCATCAGGACTCTGGTCATGTTGGATGAGCAGGGAGGTAAGTTGTCAGGGAGAGATCACTGAACAGTCTGTTTCACTTTAATCTGCTCCGCTCCTGATTCTCTCCCGTCGCAGTTGTAACACGGGAGGGTCGTCATCAGTGTGTCCAGTATAATGTTGTAGATTCTTGGACCAAATTACAACAGGAACATTGACCTTTGCAGATTTATAATGTTCAAACCAGGAGGGCCACACAATTCTTTGTGAGCTTCAGCCAAGTCTGAGCTAATCACAGTCAGAATCGTATTTTTTGCCATGTTTGTTCACATATACAAGAGATGTGTTTTGAGGTTTAGTGCAAGAAACATATGCATAAGACTAAGTAAGTAAGTAGCAATATAATAAAAATAATATATAAAATATAGAATAATATATAAAAAGTCAGGTAAAAGAAAGTCTGAAGAGTCTAACATGATTATACTGGATATTACTGTAAAGCTAGACTTCTGCTTTGCCTCCCACTACACCTATATGCTTATTTATCAGACAGATACAGACATAATGAGCCAATCTCAGTGATTATAGAGTATGTTTATCAGTGATGTGTTAAACCGTGGAACAAGGACACACAGCACATTTAAGTCTGCTCTTTTATACCCGGTTGGCACATGTCCAGGACTGACTGTTACTTTTACCCTTTATGAGGTGAAATAATGATAAATGTGACCCTTTAATGGCATACACACATACAACATTATCTCATTCTAGTTCTACCGTGATTTATAGCACGAACCACCTTAAAAATTAAAGGGTCGCTCTGCTGATTTTACCAGTTGTTTTATTTACTTTGTGACTCTGAAAGAGCTTTATCTATGTCTTGTGCACATGAGTTCAAACAAATTATTATCTTTCCTCCCCATATTTCCTCAATTTAGGAGATTTAGAGGCCAGAATAACTGAACATACTAAAGAAATGTCAGAAAAAATAAGCATTGTTTTATATTGTATAATAATATTCTTCCCCTTGCGATATCTCAGACTTAATAGTCACCTGAAGAGGACCTGATCCTCATGTTGGCATCCATCTAAATTACTAGAAAGTCTGTGTCAGGACGATCCTGTCACGTTTTGGTGGTGAGGTATGGCAAGGTGTGACCCAAACACAGGACACAAGGGAAGGCAGGAGCAGGAAACAAAATAACTTTAATGAAAACTTACTAACAGGGAACAAAAAGTGCTGCAGTTGAGTGGCAGGGTATCTAACAACACAAAATCCCCCCAAAAAACAAAACAAAAGCTAGACAAAAACTCAGGAAAACATGAAAGCATGATGAACTGAACTGAAACACAAAGAAACATCCACAGAGGTGAAAGATATTCATTCATTCATTCATTCTTCTGTAACCGCTTGTCCTGTAAAGGGTGGCAGGGGAGGGGCTGGGCCTATCCCATCTGTCATTGGGCAAGAGGCGGGGTACACCCTGGACAGGTCACCAGTCTATCACAGGGCTAACACAGACAGACAGACAAACATTCACACTCACACCTACGGCCAATTTAGAATCACCAATTAACCTAATGAGCTTGTCTCTGGGAGGAAGCCGGAGTATCTAGAGACAACCCACGCAGACACAGGGAGGACATGCAAACTCCACACAGAAAGGCCCAGTCTGCGGTGACAAAGGACAAAAGGAAAGGCAGGACTATATAAGCACACATGGGCAGGGGGCTGACGAGACACAGGTGAAATTAATGAGGGTGGAGCAACCAAGGAGAAACCAATCAAACAATCAAAGAGGGAGAACGGAAGAAGTAAAGCAGGACATGAAACACCAACGAAGAAGTTTACAAAACAAAAACAGGAAACAAAAAGAAACCGGTTACAACAACTACAAGATTATGACAGATCCAAGTCTTTGGAGCTCAGCCCATTTACGGGCTTATGAGTCAGTGTATCTCAGTCTCTGCTGCACTGATTTTAAACTACTCTTTTTAAAATAGGGCTCGGTGTGCTGACTGCCAGGTGGGACTGCACTAGGTAGCTTACGTAATTGACAAAAACATAGCATAAAACATTTAATATGACCTGTTTAGATATCTAAATAAATGACACATCTGATATAAATTTGATATAAGGGAAATTACATTTTACAACAGAAAATCATTGTGGCAGTACAATCAGTGACACATAATATGATGTTGCTTGTGTTCTCTCATAAATGAATACTGCCCACACATATTTTCTCCATCTTTTCAGATGGAAATAAGATATTTCACAAGTTTTTACGATGCTCCCCAATGAAGTAAATCGTTATTTCAAAATTTAATAAGAACATCGTGCTCCGACAGCGTAATGAATTCATGAATAGCGGCTGTGTTCATTATCGCTTGTGAATTAGTGATGGAACTCGAGAATGTTTAATGAAGGCAGCAAGACAAAGGTTTAGGAACGCCGTCCCATACCGTCACCTTCCACCACACCCTCAAATATGTGTTTCTCCAGAGCTGTTGCGTAAGGAGGAACATCTGATCAACATGTATTATTTTAGAGTGCAGAAGAGTAGCTGAATAGTCTGACCTCAGCTCACCTCTCCAGATTTACGACCACATTAATATTAAATGTAGTAAAGTCTAAATTAAATATTAGAAAGACAGAGGGGAACGGATATGCATAGTGGGACGAAGCCTCTAATGGCTGTCTTCTCTAGCAGGTTTTATTTTGAAAATCCTGTTTATAGCAAAAGACACAGGTTTGAGCCTTACAACGTTTAGAGTAAAGTGTCTGAAGACTTTACACCCACAATAAATTGACGGGTGTTCTGTGAATGCACATATAAACCTAAGTCAGTGTGTGTAGAGGTGTATTAAAGGCTTGTGCTCAGTCCCATGCATGACAGAGCAGTCTAATTGGCCTGTCAAAGGAACAGATAGCCTGTTTCCCCCTCTTTCTTTCTCTCTCTCTCTTTCTGTCGTCCTACTTCCCCTCCAGAGAAACTGCTGCTGCTGCTCAGCTCACCGTTGTCGTCACAAGACAGCAATCAATTCACAGATTTAAATTACCTCTGCCTCTAAGCTAATGTCCTCTATACCTGACCCTCTCCTGTCTCTGTTTTCCTTTTCTTTTCTCTATTTCACATTCCTTCTCCTGTTTCCTCAGCTGTTCTTTTTTTTTTCCTGACCGATGCTTTTTTTTTTTCTCCTGTTCCTTTATCTGGACACAAACTGTGGCTGTAGTAATGATGTAGCTCTTTCCTGTCTTCGATCTTGCGTTAGGGTCCTTCTCTCTCTCGAGGATTAATAATGTCTATCTTTATTGTTGTTGCCGTCACATTTGCCAAGTTATTGACTTCAAGAATTCCCTGTTATATCGCCATTAGAGAAAAGACGCCAGGATGTAATAGCTTGCCAAGCCCGTAGTAATTAATACAGTCTTGTTGAGCTGTAAACTGGGATGTGACTAATCCCTCTGCCCTTTACACACACACTTGAACACACGCTCACTCACAAACAGGTCACACAGAGGAGGAGGTTTGTCATGCAGTGATGTATTACCTGTGGTGGAGGTCTCACTGCAGATAATGAGTGCCTCCCTGCTTGGCTGTTACATGCATGTTGACCTGAATTAGATCCAGAGTCATGGCTGATGGATTATTGCTCAGTGAGCCTCTGAGGCTACTGTACATGCAACATTTTAGCAAGCGGCACTAAACTTTCAAGGTTTTTAGTCCCATGAACGGAAAATGCCTAATGATTTATGTTCGTGATAAGTAGATGGATTAAACTGATAACTCAAGGTGTAAGTCCATCCATGTTTTAATTTACACCTTCATCTCGTGTAATAGAGAGATTAATTCACTGACACATTACTGAGAGACGGTGAACAGTTTCTGAGTTGCACACATCAGCATTGATTTATGTTTCTGACACTGTGAGAAGAATGAAATATAGCAGGCTGAACAAACAGTTACAGAGAGATATCTCGCAGAACCTGGTGAAGCTACAGTCAGGATAGAGTCGCAATATGTGACGGATGGAAAAAGTGTATGAAAGTACAGACTGTGTCATTTTATGCTCAAATGGTTTTGACTTAGTGTTCACATATTTGCTGTCACTGATTTCTCAAGAATATCAGATATAAATGTGATAAAGCCTTCATACAAAGATAGTGACTATAACCGAAGCAGCGGGGGAAGTAAGGTGATGTTATTTTATACGAAAGTTTGTGCAGACAGGAGGTTGAGATGGATGTGAGAGGATCTCAGGTCTTCTGGCCAATAGGAGGAGAGTAGTGTCCTCAGATGCGAGGTGCTTCACTTCTGTTTTGCAATGGTATTAATCTATTGATTATTTGTTCAGTCAATCTGACAATCTAATCTTTTGATGAACCAATAAATAATAAACGACACTTCCCCATATAAACTTTTTAAAACTTTTATTCAAACATAATTGTGACATATTTAAATACATATGAATGATATTACATTCCATTTAGTCAGGAAAGATGTATTTATTATTATTATTGTTTTTACTATATACTGTCATTAATTCATCTTACATGGTGTTGAGTATGATTTAACTTCAATGACTTAGACAAACGTAATTAGAAATGCATCTGTATTATCCTGTACAGACGATGAACTTAACATGCCTGTCTATGCAGAGAAGAAACACACACAGAGACAGGGAGAATACAGACCCCTGCTGTGCCATGCTGTGAAGCTAACCAAAGGTTGTTTCCACCCACTTAGTGTAACATTAATGGAAATCTAATTAGATTTATAGGTCTATATGTGCAGAAACAAACAACTTGTTAATGAGCTGGAGAGTCAATAGAACTGACCGTACTATTCTATCCACCTCCTACTGGCTCACTGACTCAAGACCCTTAGCATAAGTTCTACCGCCAGACCCTTCTTGATAGATGGGTCTACAAGACATCGGGCATTAATACGGAAGATCGTTGTTTGTCTCCTGTCTGTCCAACTAATAGTCACACATCTCACTGACTCACTATCCAGGCGAGAGGACAAGAAGGGGAGGCCATCAAACTATAATCCTCAGGCCTCACTGTCCACTCTCTCATAGATGAGAAGATAAACAATACTCTAGCTCACGTTCCTCCTCTACTCAACCCGTCTCTTTGTATGGGGTTAATGCTTCGGTCCTTTTATTGGAAGTGTAAAGCACTAAAACTTTACTTATGGACAGCATATCGAGTTTTATAGAGCTAAAAGCACAATATAGGAAATAAGGTGGTAAAAGCAAAAATGGACTTTACAAATTGAGAGCAGGCAAAAGCAGAATCTAGTTTTCACCTGAGGTCATAAAACAACCAGGATTCAATACAGGAAAACTGAACGCTAACGGACCTTTGGAACAAGGCTCAATGTCACAATATGGCAAGTGAGTATAAATACTACAGGGCTGATTAGTGAAGTGGATGAAGATGAGTGGAGAGAAGGAGGTCAAGTGACTGAATGGCAGGAAAGATTTTTCAGTTAAATCGAGGGTCCAGATTTTGCTTTCAATTGATTTAACACTGGGATAAACACCTAAGTAAGGTTGGTACTGACCGTCAGATCAGTGAGAAAACAGTTAAACTAAAAAACGTATATTTGTTGCCTCTTCTGGTGGGACACTTAAGCAGAGCTGCAAAAAAACGCTACACTTTGCTGGTTAGAGATCAGTAGCTCAGTTATCTGATCATCTATTATTGTCTGTGTTACAGTGTGAATAATCAAACCCTTAAGAGGTTTTCCAGGAAGACAAAGTGCCCTATCCATTATAGAGATTGCATCTCTCCTGTCATATAACCTTTAACCAGACAGAGGGGTGTGTGGGGGGGGTCTGACCTTGAATTTGAGCTTTTTATAGCACTGTGCCAGATTGACCGTCTGAGTTATGAAGTACACAAGACTTCATGTTCCTGAACAATGCTTTCCATTCATTTACCTCAGTCGTTCATTCCATGGTTTATTTGTAGTCAAGTACTCTTCAGAAATTTTATTTGTTTCTGTCTTTTCTGCCTCTTCTAAATCCACCCTTTCTTCTTCTTTGACTTCTTTTATTATTTCTCATCCGTTTTGTTTTCTGATCCACTCTAACTGTTAAACTTTGCCCTGTTAAGGCAGCCATATGTTTCTTTCTATCTTTCACTCTCCCCATCACCTTTCTCTGCTTCTAACATGAAGTTTTACTCAGTTAAAGTTAAAGTGGCAGAGTTAACGGCTTCATGTACAGATGCTGTTCTGGATGGAGCACACTGCTACTGATGCAGGTACAGCTACTGCTATGAAATACTTGATACAGGATTATGTGCCTTTGGATGGAGGTAGGAAAACAAGATGTTCCAATCAGGAGAACTGCAGATGTAGATAATTAGAAGTTTAGTTGAATCCAGTGTGTAAGCAGTAGGTTCTGCCTGTTGCCTGCTTTGCCTTCTGCTTTACCTAGCCAAAACATTTAGCCTCTTGCAGTGTAGCGTACGGCGCCAACCCTAGAGACACGGAGGTCACCTTTATTTCACTGCTCTCATGCCTTTGTCCTCACCAGAGCAACTTGATCGTGTGGAGGAGGGCATGAACAAGGTGAACGCAGACCTGAAGGAGGCCGAGAAAGATTTAAAAGATTTAGGACAATGCTGTGGTCTGATATGCCCATGTATTAAAAAGTAGGTACCAGCCAGGAGCCGCACGCTCTTGCCCGTCCAGTGCTGGTGGTGGTGGTGGTGGTGGTAGTGATGTCTGATGTCTCTCTTGTCACAGTCAATGTCTTTTTTTGTCTCTTCTCCTTTGTCTCCCCTCTCTACTCCCCTCCCCTTCCTTCCACCCGCAACTTCTTCCTCCTCTTTTTTCTTCTCATGTGCTCTCGCTCTTTTGATGGGATAAATGACAATGTGTTGGTAATCAGAACAACTGGAGCGCATCGAGGAGGGGATGGACCAAATCAATAAGGACATGAAGGATGCAGAAAAGAATTTGAACAATCTAGGACAGTTCTGTGGTCTTTGTTCATGTCCCTGTAACAAGTAGGTGCTGCCTATGTCGCCCGACTGCATGTGTTTCAGTGCCTGCCTACCTGCCTCTCTATCCATCTGCCTGCTTCTGGTGTGTAGAGCATGGTAAACTGTGGTGTGAGCAGTCAGGCCTAAAGCCACAACAACACACTCTCTGAACAGGCACCAGCACTGCATGCACAAGTGTGTGTGTGTGTTTGTGTCCCTTTCAATTAAGACAGCGATCAAGTGAGATTGTGTTTATGCATGTACAACACGCACCACAACATGTGCACAACAGGACCGATGCCACCATATTCGCTCTCCAGCCTCAGCGGCTTCTGTTTTCAAAAGCCCTTCATTCCACATTGGATGAGAGATGAGATGTTCTCTTCCAGCAGGTAGCGGCATCAGCGAGGATCTTGGCCGCGGCACCCACTGACCCTCTAAACCTACTCCCAACTACCCAATCACTCACCCTGACACCCTGCAGCATGATGCGTCATGCTGTGTACAAATCCAACCAAAGAAGAAATAAGCTCGTTGCCTTCTTACTCATTACTAAGACACAAATTGAGTGATTCAAAGGGAATGTGTCCGATTCAAGTTAGATTTGAAAGCACTGTAAGCAACCTGATGGGTCATTATAGTTCAACATTTTGGAAATGTCTTTCTTTCATTCTTTCTTTCTTTCTTTTTGCAGAGAGTTAGGTAAAAAGATCGATGGCAAATTTGCTGAAATAGCTCATGAATGGTTAGCTTAACTTAGTACATAGACTGTCAGGTAGCCTCAGCTAGCCTGACTTCGTCCAAAGCTAATGCTAATAGTAGTAAAAACGACATGTCGCGGTTTCATATGAGAGTTATTAGCCAGGCTAATTTCTGGTCGTCTATGTATAGATTAAAGAAATTAAACACAACGGGCTAATTAGTTAGCTTAAAAGGTGCTGGTAGGTAGACCTTAAAGCCCCTGACTTTGTGCTAATCTAAGCTACATGTATCCATGTTTTATTGTATTTGGTGTTGATCTTCTCATCCAACACTCTGCAAAACAACAAATATTGTAATATATATTTGCCAAAATGTCAAACTATTCCTCAATGGATTCCTTTACTTTTTGGGGGATTCTGATTCTGTGCTACAGCTGCAAATCTCATCTGTTGTAAGCAAAAATATAACAAAGTAACGTCAAGAGCTGCTAAAATATGTGACGTCTAATTATAGGACTCCTTGACTGGACCCCGACTCTCTTCCCTCAACGCTGTCCTACATAATAAAATATCACTCATGAGTTGGGCAAACGTACTTTCTGAACAAACTCAACGTATTGTGTCGCTTAAATCAATTCCAGTTTTGCCAAACTCCTGTGGGATCTGTTCTCAACCGCCAAACTATGACCACTGAGTCATGTCTGAGCAAACAATACTCTGTGACCCACACATGTACTGTATGTTACTGTCCGTCTCAGAGCTATAGAAAACACAAGTGGCTGACCAACCTTAATAAAAAAGGCTATACTGGACTGTTGGCAGACTTTCTTCTGGGAGTGAATCAAATAATGTCTTGATGATTATGTGTAAGGGGACGTACTGGTTTGCCTTCTTGTAGAAACGCATAAAACAGACCAAAGAAATATTTTTTTTATCTAAGATCTGTTCTATCACCTTACTGGTAAAATTGATATTTTATTCTTCACCGCTTTCTTTGTCTACACTAGCAGACAGTTTAACAACAGACGATTCGTTTTCTCCCAAAACAGGGCTGAGCAGGATCTTGACAGTAGCACATGTATCCAATCTGCTTTATTTGCATCGCAGCAGTGACTGTGTAGGAGTTGGTGTCAGATTTCTTTTTTTAAAATAGACCTGACTTAATGTTTTTTTTTTTTTCCTGTGTGAAGGTGTATTATCAGTCTGCTGCCTCTATGTGGTCCGTCTCGGTCCTGCCTCCAGATCAGATCTTGTATATTCTATAGCTCTCTGATCCCCCCTCTCATGAACCACTTGTTATGTAATCCTATGGTTATGTCACATGTTTGATTCACGTGAACTCTGTATATGGCAGCCCTGGGTCAAATAGCATGAGAAAAATAATTCTTGCTTGTTGTTCTAGCTTGACTGGAGCACCTGATGGGTGTGATTTACCACTTTAAGACAACACTGAGATGCAGTAGTAAACTGCACCAAGCTCTCTTCACTGCGTTGTCCTCAGTGGAGACCTTCACCTCTCAGATACTCCAAGCACAATAAAGCAAATGCTAAGAATTACATTTGCTTATTTGACTGTATGCATCATCCTGCAGATCTATCCATCCAGATGAAATGAAGGGCTGATCTCATCTAGTCTTTCATTCAAAATGGTCACTTTGTTTTTGTTTTTTTCATCATTACTGATCTAACCGTATGCCTCTCTTTTAACTGATGCAGCATGTATCTGATCCTGTTCGTCTTTTCATGTTTTCCCTTCCCGTGTCAGAACACGTGTTCTGTGTTGCATGTCTCCTCACTCCGCATGTATCTATATGTGTGTGTGTCTGTCCTCAGTCTGGAGTCTGCTTATTGTTTTCTGTGTTTGTGCTCTTGTGCATGTGTGCATGTGGAAAAGGGGTTTTCTGAGTTTGAAACTCTTTTGTACGTAAGCTGACGTGAGCTTATTGTGTTCAGATTCAATTGATCTGCATGCTAGATCAATTATTTAACAAACAGGTGGCAAATGCATGTATGAAACTTCATCATACGTCCCTGGCATGTTGCTTTTAGTAGACTAATTGGCTTCACGCCATATTTGCAATGTGCTCTAAACATATATTCATGTATATGTTTGAAAGCTAATCACACAAAAGCGTGCGCATACACACACAGACATACCTTTATACACACAGTGGCTATCCTACACTGGCATGCACACTTCACAAACCAGCTATTAAATACACGCAACCACATTCATTAACTTCACACACACACACAAACAATATAACAACTACAGTGGCCCTGACTATAATGTGTGTGCGGTAGGATTAAGGGCGGGGGCCAAGCCTGGGGAGCGAACCAGGATGGAGTGGTGAACAGCCAGCCAGGGGCTAGAGTGATGGATGAACGTGAACAGATGGCCATCAGCGGGGGCTTCATCCGCAGGTATGCATTTATGTGTGTGTGTGTGTGTGTTGGTGTTGGTTCATGTGCAGCAGGAAATGTTGTTCGTTTCTGTGCGTGCATGAACGGTCTGGCATGGCTGTTATGAATATCTAAGTATATGAAACTGTTTAAATCCATCATTACATAATATTATACAGGAATTATCCTGGAGTTGGTCGTCCATTTGTTGCTTAGTATCATCTTACCACCTTTATGGACAGTATGTCAGTAAATATAACTCTGTTTCCTCGTGGTAGAGTTATCACGGTTTGGGAGGAATTGCAAAGAAATAAAATCAGCATTGGAGCAACAATTTGATCACAGAGCCCTGCTGGATACGTGTCACTGGTTTTAAACTGAAGCTTTTATAATAAATAAATAGATCATGAAGAGCCACTTTGATTGAAGATTCAAGCCTCATGGATCCTAGTTAAAACAGGACTTCCACAGACAGACATAATGCTGTCCATAACCCCAAATGAGTACATTTAGAGCGAGCCACGAGATTTATATTACAGATGTTTAAAAATTAATTTGAAACTTCTTGGATCTGCTCACAATAGTATCTCCGACGTAATCTTAGGCCAGTGATGAGTTGCACCTCTTCCTCATGTGTGTTCCAGGGTAACGGATGACGCCCGGGAGAATGAGATGGACGAGAACCTGGAGCAGGTGGGCGGGATCATTGGCAATCTGCGTCACATGGCCCTGGACATGGGTCAGGAGATCGACACCCAGAACCGCCAGATCGACAGGATCATGGAGAAGGTACTGCGCAATGAGCCGTGTTTATATCACCACGACCACAGAGCACGCAGCGGTGTATTCAGTCAGGGAGGATGCATTATTTCTAGAAAATGTAGTTGCCACTCAGTTATACTATGGGGAGCCTGCTGTATAAATGAAAGTCAGTTTCTTTTGATACTTGGAAGCAGTTTCTCCTAGTTAGTAGAAGCATGAATTTAATCCAAAATGGACCACGACAGTTGCGATGCTCCAAAATATTGGCAACAAGAAACTAGAGTCTAATTAGTGATACTGCAAATACAATGTGTGCATCCAAGTAGACTTTTGTTGTGTTTATCAAAGAAGATCATTAATAAGCTACATTTTTAAGACAACTATATGTAGTGACCTCTTACAGGCGTCTTTGTGTTAATGCTATGCTATGTATTATAGGCTCACCATAAGACTATTTAACAGTTGGTGTAGCGCTGCTCATTTGGAGTAGTTTCAGCCTGGATTTGACTCAGTAATGTGTGTGTTCACATGCTGTTGATGAAAATTATTTTAATTATATATTTTATTTATTAGTTTAAGACTTGTGTGTTCATTGGTGGTACCCAGTTCGAGTCTTTCAGTCTTTAGCCCAGCTTTTACCACACATCCTGACCCCCAGGTGAGCTCTATAACAGCCTGTGTCTCTTCCCCATTTCAGGCTGATTCCAACAAGACCAGGATTGATGAGGCCAACCAGCGCGCTACAAAGATGTTGGGCAGTGGCTAAACCGGAGCGACAAGTGCTTTCACCTCCCCCTTTAACCCCCATCACCCTAAAAATAACGACACCAACCAAACCCAGCCCCCGACGCCGACTCCCGGCGCCCACTTCCTTCGCTCGACTGCAGGCGCTGCAAAACCATGCTTTTGTTGTGATACTGGTAGAGGTTTGCACACATTCACATATCATACATCTCGCTGCTCTTCCCTCCCATGGCTGCGCATCACTTAAGCCCCGTCCCTTCCGACCCTCGTTGTCAGTGTTGTTCTGTGATGTCGCTCTTTTGATTTTGTTAAGAAATAATAGTTCTGTTTCTCGGGGTCCTCTCAGACTCTCTCCACGCTGTACATAGTGCTTCCTTGACGGCTTCGGTGATCTAGATCACGTGTCCTGTCTTCTTCATCATTCTTTCTTTTTTTAAGTTTATGTGTAATATAAACTGTATGTACACCTCGTTTCCAAATATGTCCTTCCCCCGTGTCGGTATTCTGGTGTTGTCCATGTAAGACACACTGTGTATTCATCAGATAACATGTCTACATGATAAGGTGAGCATACAGCTTTTTACCGAGGCTGCTGTTTAAACACAGAGTCCTGTCGTGTAGCTGTGGAGCCTCTCAAATCGTAATAACAGAGTAGGCCACGGATATGTATATGGGCCATTTGGATAAATCCATGGCATTCTGGTCACATCTGTGCACCAGTAATTCACCAACCCTGTTGATGGAGCAGTATTAAAAGTATCTGATGCCACGATTGTATGGAATGAAGCATTTCCTCAGGGAGCTAAATCTTACACAAGCAAAGGTTGAACATTTGATTGATGCATTTCAACTTGCAAAAGCTACAGCTTCACATTTGTATCACAAGGGTCGGTGTATATGAGAAGTTTGTTTATAGTCTGAACAGTATTATTGGTAGGATTTATCTACCTGACAAATATTAGGCGCCAACCACAATAGCTAACATGTGATTGTGAGAGGAGGTCAGAGTCCAACTGTTAGGCAGAGTTACAGAGAGTTCAACCACGATACCACCCGAGCAGTATAAAGTAGTGCATTAAGTGTGTTATGCATGTCCATCCGCTGCTAGAAAACACTGAATAATTCATTTATCCAGGCAAAAATATCCTAACATGGCAACTGCATGCTACATATGTAGGCCACACAGAGGAGGGGCTCATATTTATCTGCGATAGTGCCACTCTTTGTTTCATGTCCGTTTACCTTTCCAGGCTGTGCCCATCACTGTAAAATAAGACCGTGGAAAATGCCAATAAAACCATCATAACTGTAGAACCAATCTGAGCTTCCGGCCTGTTTTTGTGAAACTGGTGGAGTGAATGTGGTGAGGAAAAAGTTGAAAGTAGCCACCGTACCAGCACTACACAAGTTGTTTTTATGACTTGAGCAGTATTTTCAGATTCATTATCAAGTTGCAGAATGATGTATTCAAGGCCACGGTCATGTGGCTAGGTTGTTTATGTAATAGGTGCCAGGTGCATGCTAAGGAGAACTTGGATAAGACATAAAAAGTACAGTGTTTTGATCAAAAGTACACAAGATGAAGATGTACTGTAGCTGAGATTTTATGGTGCAGAATATCACGTCTGCAATCAAATGTCACCTTCAAGGTAAGATAAGATAATCCTACATTTATCCCACAGTGGGGTAATTTGCAGCATTGCAGCAGCAGACAGTTTACAGACCGGGCACACAGGAGATAAAACGGTTTAAACATTAAATAAGTTAATTATGCTTATTAATTTCTCAACTACTATGTTATGCTGAATTTTCCGGTTTCTATAGGTCACTTCCATAATCATGCTCAGATGACATACTTTACACAAGGCACATGCTACAGCAGCTTTACTCAACCTGTGGAGACGGGATTCTTTTCTTTTTGTATAGATGTTACAAGGTTAATAACTTATGCTGAAATCCAATTAAAGAAAATACATTTCCTCTTGCGCCGTTCCATTTAGCGGTCAGAGGTCAAGAAGATTATCCTGACTGCATGTTTAAAGGAACTCCTGAACTTGGCGATAAATGGCGGAAAACGTGCGGCATCGACGCGGATATTTAAAGCTCTTGTCGGCAGAAAATCAAAAGGCGGGAACAGATAGAGGGAGAAAGAGACAGGAGGAAGGAACGATGTGCAGCAGCACATTACACTAATGGACATCTACTGCGGTGCTCTGGGCTTAGAGCGGATTAGAGTTTACCACGTCACTAAGAACACTGACACACACACACAAACTTGAGTCAACAACGGATACACACCACAGGGTAATCCACTATACCTTAGTTACATCCATTACACTCACTCTGTTCATGCTGCATGTCAAGTGCAGACAAAGAAGAAGAAATAAATGGTTGGATGTTGGCATTCACATCGTCATTATGAGAAAATCCTACACATAAGGTGATACATGATCATTTGTGATTTATTTTATGTAGATGTATATGCTTTGGGACTAAAACTATCTGGTGTTTGACTTGTCACATGCTCCTTCTGTAAAAGTATTTTTTTTTGCTGCTGGAACAGCAAATGAAATCACTTTGTGTTTCTTTGTGTACAGAAAGGTGTATTTTTAAGCCAAGTGCTCCCTCTGCTGGTAATATAGACCTATACTTTGTAATTGTGCTATTAGTTGGTGCAGCAGTGTTACAAGACGCCCCTCTACTCCCACCCCCCGTCCTGCCAGTAGAGTTTGCACAGGTGCAACATGACTGGCACTAAGTGGTAATCAGGTTGTTGCAGTTTGAAAGCCAGTGTTTCAAAGTGAACACACCACTGTGCACGATCATGCAGTTTGTGTGTTCAGAGATCTGCACAACTGAGATTTAGAATAATATTTGAGAAACTTTGAGAAAATGGAACCGCACTTCAGTAGTTTGGAGCCACGCTGCTGCTACACGAGCATCAAGTTTGTATAATTCTGTGCATATATCAGTTTGCATGCGTGTAAAATGTAAATGTAACCGTTGAGCTTTGTTCACTTTTAAAGTCGTGCAAAAAAAAAAAAATGAGGAATGCAATTATTACAGTAAATAAAGATAACAAAAGGAAACAAAGCATTAGGCTACAAATGGCCTACCTAAAAAAAAGAAAATAATAATTTTTAATCATATTTAGTGTTTCAAAATACATTCTGAATTCATTCTTAAACTAGTGGATATTCGTTCCAGTCGATTTTCATTTGTGGACGAACTAGGAAAACTTTCATTACTGTTCATATCCTTTTTTATTATTATTTATTTATTATTATTTTAAAAAAGGACGAAATAACTCCCCCTCCCTATAAGTACATCTCAACTCTTCAGAAAACAAGTATTCTCTAGTTTACCTAATGAACTGGCAAGTTTTTTGGACGTCAGATACTAAAAAACAGTAGAGGCGGAAAAGACAAAGTGTTGTTCGGCTTTTTCCGTTCGTCACGTGACCCTCGTCGGCCAACGTCGTGTCTGTCCGTCCTGAGTTTCCCTCTTTAGCCCATACAGGACTGTTAGCTACCACAGCTCTAAACATGTTCCGAGCCGTCGCCAGACTGTCAGGCGCAGGGGTCCGGAGTCTGACTCGGTCACGACCCTGCTACTCAGGTAGGACCTCCCGCTCCGCACCTGCTCCATAAAATGAAACGGTTTCTCTAAGACAGCTCATCACTGTCTCGCTCGGCTAGGCTAGCTAGCATAGCCGCTGCCGTGTGAATGTATTTAGCTAGAAGCTAACATAGGGTCACATTGAATTAAGTGTGTGAAGAGCAGTCCTTGTGAGCTTTACATTAAAATGGTGTTTTATTCCCACTTCACGTGTAATATTTTAAATGCCGGGGCGCCAAGTGGGTTTTAGTGAAAATGTCACGACCTTGCTATGACCCTCCTTAGTTACTTCGAGAGAGTCAGTGACCGCAGTTTAAACGCAGCTGATACTAACATGTTTTACTGTCTAACACTCACTACATCATTCAGGATGAATCCAGAGATGTGTTTTATTATTACTGAGAGCATTTAGTGTGTATTTGCAAGTCTATCTTAAGGCTGACATAGTTGTGACCATATCATGACCTGAACTCCCTGCTCAGGTCATCATCTATTAACCTGTCTTATGTGTAAATAAATGAAGTGCAATTCACTCGTAATAGTTCATAACAAGCGTACGTATGTTTTTATTTTAAATGGGACTTGAATAAGATGATTTGTGAGCGTCTTTGCTGGTTGATGAGAGTTATTGCAGTTATGTCAGCTGCTATTTATATGCGTTTGATCATCCTGCTGTGACAATATTGGTTGAAAATAAAAATATGCGTTTCATATATACAGTCTGTGGTGAAACCAGCCTTGTGTACCATTATACTTTCATGGTCTTGTGTTATATGCAGTTTTTAAATGGGATTGTTAGACAAATACCATTTGGCCTGATGAAGCCACTGCAGTTGAACGTTTTTTTTGTGGTCTGATTTACTTCCTCAAAGTGTTTAATGATCTCTATGATGCACAAGACACACTTCCTGACATGCATGCCTGAATACGAGTCTGCAATATTGTTTTTGACTTTCTTTTTCAGATGGGTCAAATTGATCTTTCTTGTTTGTTCTATTTTTTTATTTAAATCAAAATTACCCCCATTTTAGACTCTATTTCATACATTTGTCTTTACATTGTATGCATTTAGCTTTATATTTTATGTACATATAACAAATTCTATATAGGTAAATCTTGCTGCTTGGACACCACCATGGTAACCTGGGCTGTTGAGCCTAATGAGCCTAATACCTTATTGAACGGTGAAGGAGCCATAACTGCAGTGTCAATGCATAAACACTGCAACTATAGACTCACCAGTCAAATATGATTGAACCAAAGTCCCCCCAAAAAACATCTAGTGACTTTGCCCCAAAATAAGGTTTAAAAAGCTTCATCCCCACAGGTGAGACTTCTGTCACGTATGCACAAGATTTCAGGTCACCAGCTTAATTTAGCGCTCAGTCCAGAGTGTGTTAACATGATCAGCGTCTGTCTCATTCCTGCAGGGAACAAATATCAGGCTTAATTCATTGTGGAGACAGTAAGCCAAGAAAAATGATGAGTAAATTTACCTGCATTGTCTGTCCTGCCACCACAGAGTTTAATGTTTTGTGAGCTGTGTCAGTGCAACCGCACACAAAGTGGCTTGATTTGTTTTAAAGCAGAAGATTGGCTTTTTGAGGTGCGGATATGTGTCATACAACCATGTGTGATGTTACAGAGTTTTCACACAGATTTCTTTCCAGTATTCTTTGATTGGTTTGTCACTCTGGTATGACATCTCTGACATGTTACTTCATCACTAGTATTTTAAAACTCTCTGTCTGCCTCTTGTTTTCCAGCTCCACTGGCCTCTCGGTGCTACTCCCATGCCAAGGTGGAGACAGAGGAGGAGTTTGATTCTCGTTGGGTCACCTACTTCAGCAAGCCTGACCTGGATGCCTGGGAACTAAAGAAAGGTGAGTTTATCAAAATCCTAGTTTGATTTGTGGTTCCAGTTTGTTTTCCTTTGTAAACTGTGATGAAACTGAATATCATTTCATGACCATATTGCTGTGTGTGTTAAGTAATGTTTCCCCCTCATAACTCTTGTGTAAAGGCATGAACACCCTGATCGGATATGATCTGGTGCCTGAACCCAAGATCCTGGATTCAGCACTAAGAGCTTGTCGGAGACTGAATGACCTGGCCAGCGCCATCCGCATCCTCGAGGCTGTCAAGGTGAGTGACGTAGGGTTTACATTAAAAAATGTTAGCCATAAGTTGTTTCAGTGGCACGGTGAAACTTGGAAAAAAGGATGAAATCAAATCTGATCATCTCAGAAGGAAATGAATCACCAGCTCTTTTATTTAGAGACTATAGATCACTCAACTGCTTTCTGCAGTGTTTGTGTCATGGCCTGTGATCAAATTGTCCTGACTGTGTTTTTTTTTCCTCTATTGAAGGACAAAGCAGGTCCCCACAAAGACATCTATCCCTACGTGATCCAAGAGCTGAAGCCCACCCTCTCAGAACTTGGCATTTCAACACCAGAAGAGCTGGGAATGGACAAGTTGTAGACTCTCAAGGTGAGACTGCACCAAACTATACATGTCACTCAAGAAGATGATGTCGGCTGATTTAATGTTAAAATTATTTCCAGTTCTCCCTCAACCTTTGTTTGTGCACGCTTCTCTTCTGTACATTAAATCATGCATTGTGTTGAAATTCCCTAAAAGTATGCTTTGTTCTTTCCTCAGGTGATTTGATGTACAAAGAGAAAAGCTCCTGATTCTCTCGAGTCAAAAATGTCTATATTGTTGATTAAATCCATGCTGTCCTGTTGTGTACAAAATGGTGGACCTAATAAAGAAACCAGTAATTTAACATGTGTCTCGTTGTTTTTCTGGATAAAATCATTCATTTTTAAATAAATGAGGAATCTGTTGACAGCAGACACTGTGATTTATGACTCCAGTAACTTCTTCACTGACATGATTTACCAGGCTGTTTAAATGGAACACACTTATTGTTCAAGTCATTAGTTATATCTGTGCTAATTCAATTAAACACTGTGAACAAAGCAGAACCAATTCAGCTGTAAGAGAACAGAAAATGAATAGTGAAAGTATGAACACAGCGTGATATCGTAACTTCAAAACAGGCCACAAACTACAGGGAAGCTGATGGTAACTGAACACTGTGGAGTAAGAGAAGCGTTGAAGCAGAAGACTGTCGACTATGGCTGCAGGTCCTGACCTTTGACTTTGAGGCTGCTTCAGCAGCAGCTTAACACATCTTAGTTACAGCCTGATTAGGGTGATTTAAGCATTAGTGCAGGCTGTGCTCCATTTATTTGACACACGTAGCATCCATGTTCAGAAAACACCTTTTTCTAGTTGGTATAATATATAATTTATCACGTGTATTTTATTTATTTATTTATTTTCTCTGAGCTCTTCTATCATCCACCAGGTGGCGACAGGAGGTTGGAAATAATTTTCCAGGACCTGTCTACTCAATATACCATATATGTTTTGTAAATATAATACCAAGCGGGCTGTGAAAAGTTGAATTAATGTTGTATTATTTTAACAGCATTTTTAGTGCGATTATTATTATTTTTTTCCCGTTGAAAATCCTCATTTTCCGGCATTTGTTGCTCTATTAAAACTACATTTTGACTAAAACTACAAAACCTCGTAAAGAAGCTATATACCTTATATTGTGGCCATTATATCTTAAACTGTTTCATCCATATGTTCGCGGCGGAAGGTTTCATTTTGGACCGTTTTTACCCGGAAGTAGTCTGAAACCCTGTCACTGATATAGCCGAATAGCATAGCAAGCTAACTGAAGTGCCTGTCTTGCTACTGGAGGAAAAACAACAAAGTCCCTCGCCCGTGGGACAGCTGTTGTCATGGCCGTGGTGGGGTGTGAATTGTGACAACTAACGCCAAGATGATGAACGACATAATGGAGGAGCCGGAGAAGGACAGCCTCCTGGAAACGCAGCAGGAGCCACAAGTTTTGTCGGTAATGTCAGCTAAAGCTAGCCCGGCTAACGCTGGCTTGTAAACAGAAACAGGGAGGCTAGCTAGCTAGCCTAGCATGTGGTGTTTGACAGTTGTCTAAATGGACATAAATGATTGTCTAGGGGCCGAGCTTTCTGTGGTTAGACATTGCTAAGTCTGTTAGTAAATCGTATGATTATTTTGGTTTTCTTTCTATAAGTCAAATGAGCTGTCGAGGACATTTGATTTCGATTTCGATTTCCAAAGTTTTGCCTGGTTGGCGAAACGTTTGGGGTTAACACCAGATTAAATTGGAAACTGGGCTAAATGAGCTCGGCGACGACACACATAAACAAGTATATGGCAACAAATGTAGGCTATTATTAAACTGTGTTACAGGTTTTTAATGAAACCCCTTAAGACTTGGTGACATTTGACATTTGTCTTGTCACATGACGCCATTGTCTTGACTTCCGCTCATTAACTGGAGATGCCAATTTCTCTTTCTTTTCTCAAACCTCAGGGGCCAAGTGGTGGCGCAAGACCCAAGACTTCTGATGGAGGAGGCGTGAGGCCAGTGGAGAAAAGAGGACCTTACATCATGTCCAGAGCTCCTGCCATCCACCTCAAACTACGTAAGCATTTCCTTGGCTCATGATCATTGTTATTTATTTCCAGCTGCAGTTTATGCTGAGCCTGTGCATCTATCAGGACAGCAGAGCCTGAGTCATGTGACACTGAAGGCTTCCTGTCATATGTCATATGATCTGAATCTGATAGAAAACAGCTGACTTAGCATATTAACTTTACATAATGTTACTCGCTGTCTACTTCTAATGTATCCCACCTTTAGTATGTAGATCAGAATGTGCTCCCTAATTTTAAACTCTCTATCCTCTACAGCTAGTGTGTGTGTGCACCATAGTACTGACTGACTGGTGAATTCATTATTCATCTGGCGTATGCAAATCAAACGTTGCCTAGCTGCTTATTTTGGAGGATTTCCTTTACATGCTCGAGTTATTGTTGGGTGTTTACACTGGAAGTGGCTGTAGTGCGAGTCTGTCATGCGGGGCTGGAAAAACAGCTTGCATAAGACATAATTTGCATGTTGTATCTCTTCACAATTCACAGGCTAGACAAAACAGTGTGACTGAGGTAGCCTCTCTAATTTACTGCATGCTTTTCATGCATATGTCAAACATAAACGCATTTTATTGTGCACCAAGATAGAAAAAACATGATTAATATATTCAACTTGAAATAAGAAATGATTGAGCTACGTAAAACTGTGTGAACTGTGCAAGCTTTAAGGACTTATTCAGACCCATATACTAGCTATTTAAAAACAATACATCCTGTGTATTCATTAGATTGTAACACATTTTGTATGAGGTTGAGATGTATTCACTCACCATTCATTGGAATATAGTAAAACTCCAAATCCAGCTTATTTACCATTTACATCTGTGTATACTGCAAGTAGCGGGTAAGACAAACAATGCTATTTTATGTTATATTACTCAAGTTATCGTCTCAATCTAATTCAATGTTGTTGAGTACTACTATATAGTAGTTTTTTTCGGCCCCATTCAGACCTTGCACTGATAACTAATGTCGGAGGGGAGATAAATGAATAATAAGTGTGTGCTTTCAGTGAGTGAGAGAGACTTCCATGCTTCTTCCAAAATATGTATTCCCCCAAATCATGACGTACACACAACAAGCAGCTGCCCATGGTTCTGATACAGCGATTCATTAGAAATAGCAGCTGAAAAATTGAGATTGGATCTCAAGTGCTCGCTGGTGAACCGCAGGTACTTAAAGCTGTCTGCGTGCATGCTATGTGCTAAGTGACATAGTTGTGGGTGTGGATGCTACCCAAATGCTGTACGTGTTTATTTGCATATAGAGCATGGAACTGAGATCCGATTACTCGAGATTCGTGTGGAGACACATTCTAATGCCTCGTGTGAGCCGAGGTGCTTAGAGCTGTGCACTTGTGCTCAAATGTATCACCCGAGACGCATGTTAATGTGTGAACAGGGCCTTAAAGAAGAAGACGCCTTGTTAAGTTGGGCGCATGTGGAACACTTCATAAATCTCAAGTCCTCTGTGATTAGACAATTACGGTTTATGAAAATAATAAAGCGTGAGTGTTGGCTCCACAAAATCGGGAGTCAGTCTGTCTGTTTTTAACATAACATCTGTTAATGTTTATGCCAGGCTTCCCCTGCTCATACAGTCTCTTGTTCTGATTGTCTGTAGAGAAACACAGAGAGATGGCAAGGAAAGCGTTGAAGAAGAAAGCCCTCTCTCCAGGGCCTCCGGTGACGCATCAGCCCAGACAAGGAGCCAAGAGGTGAGGAGACATGACGAGGAAAGATTATGCCCCTCTTGGTGATGTCAGCATGATATTTATTCTACTGCTTCTGGTTGTCTTTTAGGACGGTGAAGTATAACAAGGGCTACGCTGCTTTGAGTCAACACGCTGAGGATACTTTGGTTGCACTGGACTCAGACAGGTAGGGCCACACCAAGTATGCAGGTGATGGGATTGTTGAATTCCTACCAGTGTACAAGCAGCAAAACGAGCACTAAAAGAATGTATTCTAATTTATTTATTTAGCGTTTTTACACAGTGTGTTTTCTCATTTGCAGTTTGAGTGTGCTAGCATAATATGTCAACATGTGAAACATAAAAACCTTTTTGTAGTTTCAGCTCTCCTCCCAAAGCACTTTAAGAAAAATTACAAACTAAATTCACACGTGCAATTTCTAAGGTCACCTCATATCCCATATTAAGCTTTAGACATAAAGCAAGTCACCTCCAGCAACAGTTACGAGTGACATTTCTGCAGCTAGTAAAGTCAGTGTCCCTGAACAGGTCTTTAGGTGACAGTTTGTCACATGAGAATGACAGAACACGTGATCCTTGTCATTGCAGTGATGAAGAGATCGATTTTGAGCAGTATTCCTCTGGGTACTCTTCAGCTGAGGTAAGTAAGCCCAACAGTGCATTTTTCACATTCTCTTATCAAATCGTATTGTCCAACCTGTTGTGTGACAGTTGTTGTGTAGGTGTGGACAACCGTCCACAGAAGATCTACAGAGCATTTGTGTTCTTATCAGTTTGGCTTCTCCACACACTACTGGAAGTGAACCAGTGAAAGCTCAGCCCTTCTGCTTGCAAAACTGTCACAATATTTACAGCAATGGCTACGTGTTGCAGGACGCGTTACTATCAAGCTATGCACACCAAATAGTAACAGTAATCGTAATAATAATAATAGTATTAAAATTAAAAAGATTATTCTTAGCACAAGAGACATGAAACATTTAAATCTGCTGCCACATCTTGTTTGTTGTTTGCTGGATCCGTTCAACAGGAACAGTGTCCTGAGTGCTTGAGCGTTAATAACTACTAGAGTAAAGGATGTGTTTAATTTCTATTGTTGTGTTTCAGCCGTTCACTCACTGGCTGTTCCCTCCCTGACCTCAGATATGTAGATACGTGGTGCTGTTCACTGCCTTTTAGTGAAGCTCATATTCAGATTTAGTCTTACCTGTTCTCTTGCATTGTTGTTGTTGGATAACAGCTCGACAAACAAGACGCACAACGATCAATTATAGTTTCATGGCCACTGGCAGGCAAGGTGACGTGGATTATCTGGTTGCCGCCTGTCAGTCATTTTGACATACGTACATCTGTAATGCAGACAGACTGAAAGTATGTTTCTCTCTCTCAGATCTGTGCAGGCTTAGAAAAATAGGGAAACGATTTAGTTCAGATAAGTTAAAGGACTCAGTTAAAATACTAAAAGACTTGAGTTCATGAGCAGTTCAGCAGTTCAAGAGTTCATGAGTCTAACAGCTTGTGGGAGAAAACTGTTGAGCAGTCCTGCTTGTGATGTTCCAGTACCATTTGCCCTTTTGCAGCATTTCGGAGAGTTTATTGAGAGGGTGAGAGGGGTCTCTGATAATATTCCGTGCTCTGTTCTTGCACCGGCTCTGGAACGGGATGCAGCCAGACTTCGATCACTCTGTCCGCTCCCCTCACTCCCCTCACTCTGCAGGGCCTTCTTGTCTGCCACCGTTGAGCTAGAGTCCCTTGAGGATATACATTAGCTTAGAACACTCTCCACCTCCTCTGTAGCAGGTCGTGAGGATGCCGGTGGGAATTGGAGCCTGCTTCAGTTTCCTAACGAAGTACAGTCTCCGCTGAGCCCGTTTCACGATTGCGTTAGTGTTTGCTGACCATGTGAGGTTCTCTGAGAGATGATCTCCAAGGAGCTTGATGCTGCTCACCCTCTCTACAGTAGTGAGACGGGAAGAGAGGCGTTTAGGCATATTAGGCAGGAAGACAAACAATGTCCTCATAGTTGATGTTAGATGGAGGGAAATTGAGAGGTGGAAGGATTTAAGTGACTTTGACTAAAAAGATGTGAGAAAACACTGTAACACAGGGTCCCCGTGCTGACCCGTCTGCTGCCGAAAGCGCCTACAGTGTACGTGCGAGCGTCAGAACTTGAACACAGAGCAAGAAGGTGGTCTGGTCTAGTGTGTCACATTTTGTTTTGCATAAATGTGTGCGTCAGGGACACCCACTTGCTGTTGCCATGCGCAGCAATGTTCAGGTAGTGGTAGGTATCAAAGTATCATCCACATAAATGCCAGGACAACATTTTATCATACTGAGGTCATCATTGTTCATATGTATTCATATATTTGGCAGGAACTGATTTACCATAAAGAAATGATGAATACTAATGTGAACATGAACATGAGTGAGATACATCTTGTCCTGATGTGAGCCTATAATTGAAGTCTCTTTTTTTGCTCTCCAGGTCCATCCTGATTTAAGCAGGCAGCTGCTTCAGGATGGCTACCGCCTGGATGAGATTCCTGATGACGAGGACCTCGACCTGATTCCGCCCAAAGCCATGGGCTCCTCTGTGTGCTGCTGCTTCGAAGTCCCGTTCTGCACCACGCAGTGATGTCGGTGGAGTCACTTGAACTTTACAAAGTCTTGGCCCCAGCTTCTTCTGACTTTAGTCACTGGTGCCTGACGCCTTCTTTCTAACCCAGCTCCTCTGCTGCGCTGCCTGAGGACTTCCAGCGCTGAATCCAAACTCATGCAGCACTGCGTGCACTGACATCACTCAACCCCGACGAAAACGCAGATGGACGTGAGAACAAGCCTTATCCACTGTGACCCCAAAGCTTGACCTATTTTTTTATTTATACTTTTTCTTTTTATAGGACCATGTGAAATGCAAACTGTGCCACTGCTTTAAATGAAGTGGCAGAGTAATTCAACAAGGGAGAGCTGGTTACTGTCTTGTCCTCGCTGACGAACAGGTCATACAGGAATGATGTATGGTGTTGTAATGTTCTAGCCCTCTGGTGAATCTGCATTTCCCAACAGTTAAACTGTCAAATGAAGTAATGACAACTACATTCCCTCTTTATTCATCTTTTTCTTTTTTTTTCTTTACTACATCAGTGATTTTTATTCCTAAGTTACAAAGCCAGCGCATAAGTATATATTTAAACAAAACTAACACAAAAGCAGAGTATTAAGTTGAGATGGGAATTGTGAAAACTTTTAATTTCTTCACGGCTTATGCATATTGAGTAAAAGTGTTACTGTCTACACTGAGTTGTCACTGAGCAAACTACTGCATACCAGGGAGGACTCGCACATGTTCTGTTTGTAGAAGAATGCATGGAGATGAAAGCACGTGGTTGAAGGTATCCACTGTGTGAAAGAGTAATGTATATGCTTAAAAATGTAAGCAGATTAGTCAACACATTTAATTCCCGAGACCAGTGTCTCAAAAAAATTGTTACGGAAAGGAAATTTTATTACATATAAGTCATCTTAAGACATTTGGATTTGTAGTTGGATAGGAAGCATTCAAAAGTAGATTTACATCTATTCCTTTTTGTTTTTTATTTGTATGGATATGTAGCATTGTGGTGTAAAAACCCAACCACTGTCTGATACAACTCTTAAGAAGGATGTGTGTGGATGTCAGATTTTATTTATGTATTTATTTTAATATCCGGACACTAAAATAGTTGTTACAAGTTAACAGGACACCAGATTACTTTGTCTACCCTTGTTTTTTTGTTTTTTTTTGTGTAAGCCGTATTTACATAAGTTTAAACAATGTGTCTGGGTGCTTTTTACCCAACAGGGATATGGATGTGCTGAAAACACTTAGTATAAAACATTAATTTACATTACTTTTCTTTGAAAATGTATCCGCTCACTCATGTTACAGTGTAAGTCTGTATGAAATTTTTTTTTGTGTGTGAGAGTTCACAAACTGAACACATTTTGCCTTTCACATTCATTTCTAAAATAAAAATGTTCAAACTGCACAACCGTTCAAGTACGTAAAGGTTCTAGGTCAGGATAAATGAGTGGCTGCTGTTTAACTCACCTGCGCTCCACCTCGCTGTTGTTACAAGCTCTAACTCAAATGGTTGGTGTGCAGCATCGGACCACGTGAGCACCAGAAAGAACTTAAGGACTGGAAAGAACGTGACATTTTGTGCTGGGGCTTTGCTTTACTTCGGTTGAGATGAGCCCATCAAAGCAAATTCAGGAAGTGGATTTTGCTCAAAGCTTAGCAACGACAACGCTAGGTGTTGAAAATGTCACCAACATTTGTAACGTACACTATCTCCTCCCAGCACTCCATGGTTGTAATGTGGGCGATTTAGGAATAAAAAAAAAATCTTCTATTACACTAAGTGTGAGTCACTTGATACAAGTGTGAGCTCGACGCTTTAAATGGACCGGCTGGATTTAGAGCGTATCGGCCCCCGGCCCTGGCTCCGCTCGATGTTTTTATGTATGGTTAAAGTTTTGCACTTAAAACCAGTGGTCAGTAGCAAGTACACTTGACTCACCTGTACTATGCAACTGTTTGGACAATCTGCTTGTTTTATATACATCAGTATAGTGTTGAATGCAATAAGTTTAATTGTTTTTTTGTTTTTTTTAATGATTCTAATCTGTTTTATTGTATTGTTAATTGGTTTACATTATTAAATAAAACACAGTTAATCATATTTTTTGTGTGTGATTATGATTTTAAACATTTTTTATAGTTCTGGTTTAAATAGTACATCAGTAAAGCATTATGAAGGTCATCATTAGTATATTTATGTATAGTATATGTAAAGATGAATAAATATACCTGTAATCAGATTTAGTAATAGCTTTTTATATTGTACAATCAGTTATATCTTTTATCACTACTTTCATGGCACTTGTGATCCTCTATAAAGCATGTGTTTAATGACCACTGTGCCGTGGCACACTAGTGTGCCGTGAGAGATCGTCAGGTGTGCCGTGGGAAATTATCCAATTTCACCTAATTGATCTAAAAAACTTTTTTTGAAAACGAATTAATTATTATCTGCAAATAATATGCCATTGTCAAGTGTCTGTGCATATATATATAAGACTTTTTTCTTTGTGTTTATTTGATTCCTATTCAAGACACTTTGACAAGAATGACTTTATATTGTTAATATAGGCTACAGAGTTTCACTTTTTTTTTTTTAACATTTTCGGTTGGTGGTGTGCCTTGTGATTTTTTCAATGAAAAAAAAAATGTACCTTGGCTCAAAAAAGGTTGAAAAACACTGACGTAAACCATATACTCATTGTGAACATAGTAGTTTCCACAAGGAGGCAGCATGGAGCCATGTTGCTTTATTTTTTAAACGGTATACCTGTTGCGTTTTACTCTTAAAGAGTGAAGTTCCTGCATCATCTGATTTAAACGTGGCCTCGTAATAATTGTTATATTGAAATCAGAGAGATTTAATACACTATTTAACAAGTTCACAGTTAGAGAGGTTTTAAACTTGTACCATACTTTTGATTTCACTTTTTTTTTATTTGCCATTATACGGCACCTTTAGCAACTTAGAATTTAGTTTTTCTTTCTCTCTCTCTCTTTCTCTTTTTTTTTTTTTTTTTTTACCACTAAACAACTAATAATGTCATGAATGAAATGACTGAGGCGCAGGTAAAACTGCTTCATGAAACTGGAAACGCTGATACTCGCTGCTGCTGTCGCTGGGCGGGCCTAACGCTGTGGTGCGCCACGCGGGGGGTGTCAATTGAAGGGGAGGAAAAAAAAAAAAAAAAAAAAAAGCGACTGGGAGTTACCTCAGAGCTTTCCGAGATATGAGATCGGGCCATTTTCCAGTCGGTCCCTTTTACTATTAAATCAGGGGGAAAAATCGCGAAAATCGCCGGGGAAGGAAAGGCAGAGCCGCGGCCAGGTTTCGGAAGAGGTCGTCCTGAAAGACAGCGTACCTCGCCTTTTCTTGCGCGAGGGGATCAGTCGCGATCAGCGGTGCTTGTGCACACCAGGTCTCTGCCCTCGTGCGCGCGCGCGCGTGTGTGTGTTTACAAGTGTTTGAACGAGTGCCAGAAACGAGGGAAGAAGGAGGATAAAGCCGAGGAAGAAGGAGGGATGGTGGACAATTCAAGCGGTAGTAAGGCACAAATGGTGAGTCGTGTTCCTGCTCGGCTTCGCGTAACACTTTCCAGATCGGCTGCGAGCTTAATAATAACAATAATAGTGTTAAAAAGCCTCCGAAAGGCGCAGTTTGGACGCCTTTTTATTTACGCTACGGAAAAGAGCTAGCTTCCAAAAGAAAAAGAAGAAAAAAAAACTTTAAAGAGGTCATTTGACGGTATGTTAGGCTGCTTTTGACTAATATTATTTCCTCACGACAGCGCTGTAATAACTATGTTTTTACATAAGCGTGTTATTGGTAATAATTTGTCCTGTTTGCATGGTGAAAAATCCTAAAAGCCATTACTCTTATCCACGTATTTTGAGGATGTGGCAGCTAACCAGCTAAAAGAAAGCGGAAAGGCTGTTTTAACTTTTTTCTTTTTTCTTTTCCCCACCTCAGTTTGTGTGGTTGTTTGCCATATTTTAATATTTGTGGTGATTACACTGTTGTTGATTTAACTCTGATGTTTCTGCTGGAGGCTGTTTGAAAACACTTAATCTCTTGGAGTCACTAGTTTGAAGATTACAGCTGTGTGGTTCGGTGCCAAGGACTCACTCCGTGCCTTCATACAAATCTTTTTATTTTATTGTTAGAAATCGTTGCTCTACCCCTAAAACACATGAATAATACGTTCATGTCATGATTTTTCCCCCACACTTCTTACCAGAGACTGTCTTGTGGCTGGCTGCTTTCTATACTTTGACGTTTAAAATGCTAAAAGTGTTTTGTGGATTGCATTAGTCCTTTTAGTTAAGGTTTGGATTGGCTCCTTTATAATAGACATGGCTACATTACTGTTAGTTAGTTAGTTACAGATAGTGTCAGTGTATTTTTCTCTTTACATATACTCAAAAGTTACAAATTATGTATATATTATGTATATAAATGCATGTTTCAGGAGCCACTGGGGCTTCCCTCATCCTCATCGCTGCCCTCAACAATTATTTTCTTATACATTTATTAGAAAATAATAGTTTAGACTCATTCTTGTGTTGCTGATTGTGCAGTCAGTGACACTCAGCTCAGGTTTCCTGGTTCAAACAGTGACTTAAGTAAATGAGTAAAAGGAGTTATAACTAACAAAGTTTTACAACTTGAACCTGTTCTTTCTCCTTTTTAAATGATGTAATCAAATCTTCCATAAATGTATGTGTCCGAGCTTATGTTTAAACCATTATTCTCTGTTACCATGGTAGCTTTTAGGAGTAATTAGATTTCTGTATATAAAGCATGTCATTCTTGACTCCCTTCTCTTCCTCCCACAGCCCAGCATGTCTCAGGAGCCCAGCGTGGCCTTTCCTCAGAGCACCTCATCAGGGGGAATGAAGCTGGAGGCAGTGATGGAACAGCTCCAGCGCCAGCAGCAGGCCCGACTTGAAATGGAGCGCAAGGAGAGGAAGCTACGAGAGGCCCACATCATGTATGCTCAGCAGGTTGCTGCCCAGCAGGCCATCCTGGCAGCTGCCCGGGCTTCTGGGGCCAGCTTCATGGGCAAGGGCCTTGCTGGAAGCCTTGCTGGAGGCCTTGCTGGAGGCCTTGCTGGTGGCATCCCAGTCAGCGGGCTGCCTCCCCGGATGTCCAATCAAAGCAGTGTAGACTCGGAAAGAGAGGACGACGAGGACAGAGGCCGGGACTCTGGCGATGAGGATGACGACAATGAAATGATGGAGGGGGATGAGGGCAGCGATGAGGATGAGGGAAGTGCCAGTGGCCTGGAGTTCCTCCGCAAGCAGACCCTTGCTTTGCAGCAGAATGCCTCCCGCATCCCTCCCCGTCCATATGCCAGTTACTCTGCGTCGGCCCCCCAGAGGGCTGCATCCCCACCTATCAGAGTGAAGCAGGAACCTGACGAGGGTCTGTCTCCTGCAGGGCCTCACTCTGCTACCTCTCCTAACGGACAAGCCGATTGGGGCTTTGATGATCACTTCAGACAGGTTAGTGCCTGGCCACACCATTTCCTCCTTATTACATCAAATCCTGATTGGGTCTTTTTCCCCAGTTATACCGTTCAAACGTTGCCCCTCGAACCAAAGCTTTCAAGTGTATAAACACTTTATTTGCTATTATCTCTGAAGGTCAGCACTGAGGAGCTCCCCCTGCCAGTGCTAATGTATTGAAAATGGCCCTGTCATCAGAGGTGTATTATTGAAGCGCTGTGGTTCACTGGAGTAAAGCCTTTCACTGTTCAGCCCCCTCCCGTTGAGTGTTGTATTTTCAGCCCCCTGCTGTGAGAGAGTCTTAATCTTTACTGTGACACAAACCGCTCATACAGTATCTTTGTCAGACACTTCAAATCTCTGCGGAGGGCTGACCGCTGATTGGCTTTTGTGGCGAAAAATCCTCCTAAGTGAGACCTGGCAGCGGGCCAAGCTGAGGCGCAATGTGTTCACGCTCACTAGTTCTCTCCCCCTGCACTCGCATTCAGCGTCTGTGTCTCTCTCTCTCTCTCACTCTCTCGCTTTCCCTCTTGGCACTTTACTCGGGCTCCGGTTTGGCTCTGATCCAGGTAGCGGAATCAGGCGGGGAATTGCTGCTGCTGTGAGGCTGTGGGTGGTTGGCAGGGTCAGCACGAGGATTTTGGGTGGGTGGAAAGGTTGGACGAAGTACACAGTAGCAACCTGTCACACCCCACTCTCACTGCCGTAAGAGTTTCGGCTGTGTGCCAAGTGTACTTTCCCTTGAAGGTAAATATTGCCTCAGCACAGTGTTACAGAACACTGGAATGCCAACTGGGAACCGAGCCGAGCTACATGTGGTTTGGCATCATAGCGTAGGACATAGCGGGTTAAAGTGAGCTCAGCAGCCTGTGGGTGATAAAAAAGCCTTAGTTGCACAGGAGTGGGCAGTGTCAGAGGACATATCTGTGCTTGATCAGTAAGCTGAGGGTGACGGGACTATCATGTGTCTGGATTTTATTACTGTCTATTTAGAGGCGACTGTCTCTGAATGGTGCTTCTCCCTGGACCACATTTCCAAATTTAGCCTTGGAACATGGACATTCGGTTATGACACACGGGAGCCCCACAGTTAAGAGACAATAGTATAGATGTGGTGGAAGGAGGAGCATTAGTATGTATATATTTGTGTTATTATTTTATGTCTACTCTGTCTCTGCTGGAGAAGGTTAAACACATTACTCTATAGGGTGTGAACGTTTTATGAAATGGAGTTTCACTTCGTTGGTTCCGCTGCTTATTGTTTTCAGAGGTGTCAGACGGACTGGAGTGGTTTTCTGTGAGATGGTCTGGCTTTGTCTGAGCCTCGTCAGAACAGAAGATCATGGCAGCAAAGTTGTAGCTGACCAGTGTCCTATCTGTGGCCTGGTGTCTTTTATTAGGAGGGGCGGGCTGAGCCTGGGGGCTGGGGGAGGCATTATGGGACGAGAATTGGTCTGGCCTTTTTTTGTTTCCTCTCTTTTATCTTTCCTGTCATTATGTCAGCTCTGCAGTATTTAATGACGGCTCATCTCTTCAGGCAGTTTCAGGTTGCACCGCTGTAGGGGGAGGGGGACAGTGGAGGTAGGGGAACTGTGTTTTTTTTTTTTTTTTTTTTTTGATGTCATTGTCTTCCAGAGGCCAGAGACAAGCCTGGCAGATGCCGCAAATACCGAACCTTTATAATAATGGGGGGAGCACATTTATTATGCTCTAAAAGCAGTGACAGAGGGAAGAAGATGAGATGACAAGCTGAAGAGACAATTGAACCGAAGACCACTTACATTAACATTTACATTTCATATAACCAGTCACATCAGACGAAGGCTTTTATCCAGAGCACTCTGTGACAGAGTGGCAGTGATATTGCCATGATGTTGAGTCATCACAAACCATACTAAAATAATATGGCTTCTGATTACATCCACCTCAGCTTAATGCAATATAACCAGGATAATATTGTCCATTTCTCCAATTTGCCAACATTTCACATAACTAGAAGGGACGATCATAACACTGTTGGTAATAATATCTCTATACGATGGATGCAGCACGTAACATATTGAAGATATCACAATAAACGATACTAGCTTACTACTGTTAATGTCTGAAGTAATGAATTATAAACTAATTGTGTATAATTTGGCCCATCTAACAGTGAGACGTTGCTGACACAACCATTAGATTATTTATTCATTTTTTTCATTTTGCACGATCTGTAATGTTCTGTAAAAGTCAGATGGCTGTGGGCAGACATGGTAGCAAGTGGTTTCGTGTCAGTGATGTATGCGTGGTGACCTCAGTCCTGTCCTAAACAGCAGAGTAAATAATTGTCAAACAAGGGGGTGAACAAAGGCGTCGCGTGGAGACACAGCTGAGCCGGGCAACCGGCCGGCCTCAGCACTCTGGCCTCCGCCGCAGTGGGACAGAGGCTGCGTGACCTTTGTAATCCAGCGTCCACCACCCCTCCCCTCCAGCTACACACACACACACACACACACATATCCAAAGACCCCACCTCTTCTTGCAGTAATCTGTCTGTGATTAATAGAGTTTTAATCATGCCTGCTGCACACAGACTGTGTCGTATATCCCAGTAAGTTCGTGTAACGTTGCTGTTTGGAATAGCTGGGTGTTGCAACTAAATGTTGGGTGGTATGCCACAGGTGATGTGCTAAAGCAGTGGCCTTTGTTCCACAAGTTTGCAGATTTCATACTGTTTGCTCCTGGGCAATTTGACAAAATGGAGGTAGTGGGCAAAGTTTAAATTTGCGTCGCTGTACACACAGAAATGGATATTACTTATCACATCACAGGGCTAAATAATGCGTCTATAGATGTTTGCTAGGTGTGCAACTGGGCGTCAAGTTCGTGGCCACATTTTAGGTACTAAAGGAGCCAATCCAAACCTCAACCAAAAGGACTAATGCAATCCACAATATACTTAGCGTGTTCCCATTATGTGCTTATGATTATTTAGTGAAAACTGTGATACTAGAATGATTTCTGCTACATGATATGAGTATAATATGTATTACGCCAAGTAAAGCCCGCCTATTGCATTCCAACCATTTTACAACTTGGTGACGATGTTCCTTCAAGCTCCACGGCCCATCAAGTCCCAGGGGAAGCTCCAACAAGTACTAATTTTACAACTGCACCATACGAGTCAAAGAAAAACGTCTGTAAACTGCTGAATAGATAAATTTGACTGGGCGTGTTATGAGAAAGAGATAATGTTCTGTTGCGTCAGTCGGGGTAGCCGAACTTGACTGACAAGTAAGTGGCGATGGCAGCTGTGTAATTCAATGTAACACTATACAGCTGAATGTATACTTCGCTATATACCACAACTATAATGTTAACTCAGCACCAACCCTTAAAGATTCATGTGCAAAGAGAGAAATTATGTTCATTAAATTTTATAAGCCAGATTCTCTTTTATAAATCTCAGTTAATGGCTCTTGTGAACAAGCTAGTTTTCCTACTTCTACTATAATAACAAAAAAATATAAAATATACATATATTCTTAATGACATATTTTAACATGAAATCCATAAAATGAAAGAACCATTTCTAGCTTAAAAAGTCTATTTTGAGGCCTGGTTACTTGTTGAGGTTTTAGTTGTATCATGTGACTTTTAGACGATAATAAAAATACTTAATGTTACGCAAGTTGGTTCAGTCATTGTGTCACACTGGCTGAAACAGATAACGTCGCCGTAGGCAGTTGCCGTGCATTTGCAGGGTAATGTATTTAGCTGGCTCAGTAACATAAGGCTGAATAATTACCCTCTGCAGTCTGATTGCATTTGTAGTTAGGAGCCAGGGGATGTTATGTTAGGAGTTCCTGCAGATGAGGAAAAGCTAAAACAAAAAACAAAACAAAACAGGAAAGACTTGCTAGAGGTCCAAATCTGATTACTGAAGGTAACAGGGAATCCTGTTATTGACCACCCCTGCTAGCACTTGCCACCCTTTGCTTTATCCGCTCAGGCACTGAGACCTGTATGTTGAGGCAGCACTGTTGCATAATTTATCTGTCGCCCCAGCAACACATCAGCCAGGAAGTGGGGAGTTGCACGGCTGCAGCAAAGAGATCGATAAGGATTGTGTGTGAGCTTTAAGAGGCAGGAATATTTGACCTCATTTTCCGCTCATTTATGATAAATGAGGAGGGCATTGTACTCAGCAGGTGGACTCAAGTTTTCATTTTGACAGTGGAATGTGGAACGACTCCACCTCAGCCCAACAGCTCATTACCGTAATACTGTTGGAAAGGCAGCCACGTTTGTTTGAAAACGTATGCCTCCGTCACCACGTCTCACAGTAATAGTGTTGCACTGGGAGACAGGAGGCTCACTGCTGTATATGCCAGCCTGACCCGGTTTCAGCTTTCTGAGTGTTATGTTGGGGCCTAACATGCCACAACTGTCACTGGGTTTTAAATGGCGTACTTAGTATTATTCTGTTTTGCTGGACTTTACGTTACGGTGATGTGATAAGGCTGGATTTGCCGTCTGACCGTTTGTACAAACTGCCTGCAAATGGAGGCCATTCAGATGAGAAATTATGAGGAAGGCTGCATTCCATCAAAAACATGTTGCATTTCTTGTTCAAGAACAAGAAGCATGAATGTTATGTGTGAAACCTGTCTGAAAACTGTTTCAGCTACAAACAACAATGCATTCATTGCAAAACAGTTGTGTGCAGCTAAAAAGGCATCTGTAAAACATGTCGGTAAACTGGTTATTGTTAAGGACAGTGGAATTGTTGTAAGTTCATTAATTTCCTTTTTCAGGATTTATTCATTTCTGATTTTGAGTCTAAAAAGAAAATAAATTACTTGAAATTGTTGAATTTTGAGTAAATATATATAATTTGAAACTTAATGAAGCCTTAAACCCCATATTGTCCTCAGTGTATACAGTCCGTGTTAAGTTTGTTAATGCTCCTTTCAGTTTTCAGCTTTATACTTCCTTCCAAATGTGTGTTTTTTCATTCTTTACCAAAATCAGAAAAAAAAATAAAGAACATGTTTTATTGTTTATATCTGTATATTCAGGTTTGTACATTGAGTGACCCACCATGGTAGTAACATGGTGCGCTGCTCTGGGAATGTTTTTGGTTTATGTTCTTCTGCCTATGATCTGTGAATTTACCTCATTAGTGGCAGACATTGGCTGCTTGAGTTGGAAGGAGGGAGACCGGGCCTTTAGCTCTGCATTTCTTTTTTTTTTTTTTATAATGTGTGATTGATGCTGCTCTTTATGCAGCTTAATGTAGGCCAGCTGTTGAATTTGTGTCATGGAAACTAATAAAGGTCCTGCGTAATTGTGTTTTGTTTTCCAGTTTCCATGCAATTCAGCTGCCCGTTGTTCTCAACAGTGACACACGAGTAAATCAAAAGTATAAAAAGAAACACTATAAATACCATAAAATGCATTAACACAGTATATATCCAAATAGCTAAACAGTTTAGCTGCTGACATTGACAGCTTAAATGTGTTTTTTTTTTCTGTCCTCACTAAGCTGAATACTGTAATATATTACAATCCCCAATCTCACATTATAGTTTAGTGTTACTTGCCAATTTGTCATACGCTGAAGCATAACGCGGCTGACTCAAGTAACAGCTGAGAGTTTGAATAATGCTCTACTTCTTGTGTAAATGTTAAAACACTTATTAAACAAACCTGAAATGGGTGAGAATTTATTTCACGTGCCAGTGGCAGTCTAATCTGAATTGGTGTGTAAAGTGTACTGGCACAGAACAAGCTTTATTTTACGCTGACCTCTTTTTAGCAGCTAAGTGTGGAAGATTCCCTCCTTCCCAGAAATAGAGGTATTGAATTTAGTAGGGAGATGAAGGGGGAGAGAGGGGGAGGAGACGCTGTGGAAGTAGTCGAGGGGTTAGCGGTCTGGCTCAGCACACCGCGCTGCCCCACCCAGAGGAAACATTCCAGACGGAATTAAAGAGTTAACTCTTCAAACAGTGAACATTCCCACCGGCGGCTCCCGACAAGAGACAGGGGGTTTGATGGTTTGTTGGGGGTGGGTGGGTGCATGTCCGCGTTGTAGTCTTGCCCCCGATTGGTGATCTTTCAATTCATTTCACTCAGTGTCGCGGGGCTGTAAAAGAAAAAAGCCAAAGGGCCTGAATGGGAGGAGCTGGATGGGAGGACCCACTGGTGCAGGCAGAGACAGTTTTTTTTATGTGTCTGAGTCCCAAAGGGCACATCTGCTCCGGTCAGCTGGGAGGAGGTTTCTCATGGTGGGTCCTGTCCCCTCACCTCTGTCACACCGTGGCCTGGTCAGACACAGCACTAATTGGCAGTGTCTAGTCTGTTGTGATGTTTCTGCCTCTGTGTTGGGTCAGTCACTCATGGATCCATGGTATTACGTCTTTGAGGAGTTTACAGTGCTCTCCATCAAAATGAGGTTCGGTTAATAGTTACAAGTGCACTCTTCACAGTTAATGTAGGCGAAATAAAAGCTACACAAAACATCCTTGGCTGAAAGTACTGGGACTCGGTCGCACTTCTGCTTTGACATATTTGTAAATTGACACATTAGAGATACTCTACGTATTTATAAGTTCCCTGGCATCAAGCAAATTGAAACAGATTTTGCATTTTACAATCTAAAAATATTCAAATGTAGATCATAACTGGACTTTCCTCATTGCTCATGGTTAGAAACCTGTAGAAATGCTCCTTTCTTTGGTGGTTTTATCACATTTATGCTTTAGTGATTTGCATTGTAGATACGTTTGTGTAAAGTTGAAGTCTGATTGGTCCGTACTCCCGTTCATGTTGCATGTTACACACACCAGTCTCCTTAATCGACAGGAATGTCGTACAAGACAAACAAGTATGTTGTGCTTCTGTAAGTGATTATATTTCATTTTGCTTTTATTTGATAAGCGTCGGCCATGGTCTTTCAGAACTAGCTCTTAATACGTGCTGTCCGACCACAGCAGAAACCGTTTATATTTGCAATTTTCAGACAGTATTGACGCCAGGGAAAGATTGATTAACTGGATTGACTTGTTAAAGTGAAATGTGCTATAAATGGTAATAAAAGATGTGCAATGTCTCACTCTTCTCCCACCACTGTACACCTGGCCAGTCACGGTGTGAAAAGGTGTGACTGTTGGATTGTCAGTTTCGCAGATAATAGGCGACACTGAAAGGTGTGGTGCGTGGAATCTTTTTGATGCCACCCGACCCTCTGACATTCACTTCAGACGGTATGCTGCAAGATCGTGTAAATTACATTTTTTTATAGTCCCATCATGTGCAACATCATTGACATTCACGTCCCCTTTCAATTGAGTTAACATTTAAATTCAAATGGGGCATGTCCATTGGAGTTGTCACACTTTTTTCCCAAATCGACCCCGGAGCATTGACTTTCTTGCTTCTAATGGAAACTGAGCTACTGATGTCTGCTGTAATTTGATCAGTTTGTAGTGAAACCACAAGGTCCCCCTCTACACACCATTGCTGGTTCCATTTGTCATTAACAGCCACTCCCACTAAACATATCACAACACCTGCTCTTTAATGAAGGCAAACAGAGAAAGGAGAATAGCCTAATGAAACAAAGACATCCACCAACGCCTTTGGCAGCTGCAAGGAAAGAGACCCAAGGTCATATGACACTGTTGAGCAAAGTCTCCTTGAGTTTTATATAGGCTGAAGGCATATACTGATATATACAGCACACATGGATATCGACTACTACTTACAGCACGTGTTGCAGTGACCCTTGGCCCAGTATGTGAGGTCCTGTTGGCCTTGTGGCGTCTGTGGCCTCCTATATACTGTGTATTTAACTTGTTGGTCTGTGTACTTGTTTTTCACCAGCACTCATGGTTAAATATCTGCATGTACTCGGTATTTAAGGGGATCGTACTGACCCGTATTAAAATGCAAAAACAGATCAGCTTCAGTTCCCAGCGTGACGTCCGCTATCGTCATTCTTTTAGACAGGAAGACCAAGAGGAGATAGTTTGCATTTCTTTGTGACCTGAGATCCACTAACACGTTTTGCCACAAGTGTAGACTGGTCATGCATTGGCCTGCATGTTGCTGATATTGATTAACTAAAATTGCCCTGTGTTTCAGAAATGCAAAGCAATTAAGGTGTAAACTGTGTCATATCAGGGACATAAAACAATGTGACATTTATGAGTCCGTCTGGGTTCTAGCCACAACATCCTCCCAACTGGTAAATTGCAGTTGCAGACAACAGATATGGTCCCTTTGATTCCTGGCCAAGGGCCCTTTCTACAGTGTTTTGCACCTTGTAGAAAAGGCCGTGCTTTGACAAGGTGAAGGGTGAGAGTTGTCTATTGTTAATGGCTTTCTTGGCCGTCTTCTGCCACTGCTTTGGCTGAGCTCCAGGCTAGTGTCAGGGACCTGTACGTGCTAACTGGGCCACTGTGTCAAGGCACTTGGGTAAACACAGCAGCTGACTGGGACCTGGCGCACAGCCATGCAGAGGAGAAGGAGTTGAAAGAGGTTCAGGAGGCTTTCCTTTCACTGTTGCCTGTCTTCTTTTCAGTCTGCGCTGCACTGGCTGCTAAAATCCCAAGTAGTTTAATGTAGCATGTGGCCAAGTTGTTTGTCTGCAACGTCTTCAGACACAAGCTGAGTGTAATCATGTGCTTCTAAGTGGGAGCAAGTAGCGGCGGAGGAAGAAAGAGAGCAAATGTAACATTACACTAAAAGCAATGTGTTCACCGCTCAGCTTCCAACATTTACATTCAGGGCTGTACATCCCCCAAAGCTGCTTACGTCATGAATCACAATCACCATAAGAAGCAAACAGTACGTACTGCTGTCAGAAGCCATAAATGTGGACTAGTGTACAGTAGCGTTCATATAGGAAAAGAAACAAGTTTTCTCCACTAGACTGGACAAAGTGACTCATTTACACGTGTTATTGGAAAGCATAAATATGCTGAAATATAATGAACTATTACAATTTAATTGGCTCTTTTGGATAAAATCTCCTTTACCGGTTGGCTAGTTGACTTTCTGAAAAAAATGTTCAAGATGTTTCTTATGTGTTAGTATAGTGTATATCTTATAGCTACAGGACTGAACAGAAATACTTAACGAAGCTAAACAAATACACATATACTATGTAATGTGTTAATTATTAGTGTGTAATGAAAAACCAGGTGCAGGATGCTGTTTTTTTATGAAGAAGAAATGCATCAACTGCACTTAAACCCCATTATCAGTTTATATATTCAGTTTTGTGAAAGTAAAATAGTTGAAATGGATAAAGAAGTCAATGCTTGAAAGTATATTTTCTGCATGACTGTCAGGAGCATTGCATTGAAAGGCTAGTAATGAATCATTGAATCATCTCAGATTAAAAACAGCATCAGGCTCTGGCCTGTAGCTTATCTGGTTAATAGACAATCACACTGTGAATAGAACTATGGACCACGTCAACTTCAGTCAATAATTTCAAAAGCCACGTTAGTAAATGATTAAAGAGTGGCACAGAAAATTGAATTATTAACAGGGAAGACTGCATGAGTGTAGGTTATTGTCGGTGTTACCCTTCAGTTTTGTGCAGTTTAGATTTTGAGTGTAATTGTCTCTGTGCATAATTATAGCGTATGTAGATGAATACATTGTTGTCACTGTCCAGGTGGTGTTACTATTTGCAAGTGCCGAATGTAACTTCCTGCATTAGAAATTTAAATGAATGAGTGTCAGATAACCAAGCTCCTTTCTACCGAAGATCGGTGTATTAACGTGGAACATGGTTCAATAATGTTTGTGGCAGATTTGGGATGCCCCAACCCCCAGTGGAGCCAGCCTTGATTAGCCTGCCATCTGGTCAAACAAAGACATCTCAGGTTTTCCTGCCCTAAATGAATGTGATTAGAAAACCTAAGGAAGCTTTGTGCTTTCAGTACATTAGGGGTGTGTGGTCTATGTGTTTAGATCAATTGTTTAAAGGAGGTGGTAGCAATAAGTCCTGAACTAAGGATTTTAAATGAATTGTTGGAACAAAACTTTGCCTCTTAAACTTCAACTAATGCGTGATTTTTGTAAAGAATGTAGATTATCTTCAGTGCATGATTAAAACAATACATTTAAGTGAGATAAGTGAATGTAAACACTGGTCTGTTCAAACATTTGCTTGCCTGTATTTCTATAATTGGAAACCCTTATGTATTTTAATGGTGTCTGCAGGTGATTTTGCTGCTGAGGTTTTACATTCAGTACAATCAGTTCTGTAATCTATATTATTTGATATTCCTTCCTGCTGTAACAACCCAATTGCCCCACGTGTATCTTTACAGTTTCATCTAATCTTTGCCTCCGTCGTATCAGGTTATGGACTGAACTGTTGCATCGAGTTGTGCAAAGCAAATATTTAATTGGTTTCTTTATTTTGAGGCTGTCAGCAGTTACAGTGTCTAGTTTGCTAAACCATATTAACTTCTCTGTCATGTGAGTAGCCATAATATGTTCATCACTGGGGTCATTTAGCCATGGTACACATGGTTAGTAGCGGGTCATACAAATGTGCTTTTATTTTTTTAACACAAAAATGAGTGCAAATGACAACTGAAAAATACCGTTGTGCTTTTGCACGTTGCAGCAACATTTCAAACCCGTGAACTTGATAGCTGCCACCTAATAATGGTTGCATAATAAATGCATAACTTCCACAGCAGTGACAGTGAAATGACACAAAGTCGAGTTTATATTGTTGTTTATTTTAAGTGCTTGTGTGTGTTTTTTGATGTCTTCTGAGCATCCAGTAGAGATGTAGCTTCTTTTTGGCCTCTGGAGATGAGCTCCAGATGCGTGACAGGCTACAACATCCCAGCCCGGATCCCTGGGGGGTACTGGTCTGTCAGAGGTGGAATGCCCTGCACACTTAACGCTGGCTGAGAGGAAACAGATATCTCTGGCTCTGAACCAAGAAATCGCTTCCTATCGATTAGACTCTACCCAAAGCTGTGAATTGCGCTTATGGTTTGAACATTTGATACTGCAGATTCAGAGAGACAGTCATAACACTAACTCCTCTGATAGAAACCCCCCACCCCTCCACCCTTCCACCCCCAATACTTCTCAGCTTCACTGCCATACGGCTGACAAAGAAGTCATTTACCCATCTGACTGCAGGCGCTGTGACCTTTGTCATTTCATATGTAATTAAATGTGATGTGTCCTAAGTTTTTTTTTTTTTTTTTTTTTTTTTTTTTTAAAGTTTCTTGTGTTGTGACTGTATCAGGTTCCCGGGGCTGTCAGTATAATGAGAATGTATATAAAGGCCTATCAGGTCTGTGTGATATCTCCAGCTGCCATTAGCATGGGGGTGAAGTGGATGCTTGCTCTTTGAGAGATGTGAGATATGCAAGGTATTTTTAGCCAAAGCATTTAACTCAGAAGAAACCGCTAATAGCTACTTTGACCTAAATGCAGCAGGAAAGGTTCTTCACCATTGATTACAGGAGGCCCCAAAATGTATTTTTATTGTACAGCATTTAGCTTAATGCACTTTTGAGAATATGAATTGTGTCTTTGTGAAATAAGTGCTATTGCAGACAGCTAATTGTGTGTGATCGTACACTTCACATCGCAAAACTAATAACTTCAAATCAAATTATCTATGAGTGAACTCCAAGGGAGCCCCATGCTAGTCTGAATATAGCTTAATTGGAAAATCTAGTTTCAGAGTTCTGGTCTCTTTTTGGGCCTGAAACACTATGGTAAGGGTTAACCTATGCAGTGCTGTATGTGGTGGCACAGATGTGATTCACTAAAATGTTTGCTCTGCCTGTGAAAGGGTCTTTGAACCAATGAGTGTGAACTTCTGGCCACACCACCCTATAAACGTTGTATTTGTGTGAGGCAGCGAAAGGGGCCAGCTAGTGTAATGGGGGGATGGGGCCTCTGCCTGTGGAATGTGGTGTCTTGGTGAAAGGGCTGGAGCTGAACAAATGCAGTCAGTTTATTTGGCGAACCACACTTGCTGGTCACCAACAGACACGTTTACCCAGGAGCCACATATGCAGATCCACCTCTTTCATTGAGACTCAGGTCTTTGTTTTCTGGTTACCGTGTAGTCTTTATCTCTCTGGGCGAGGTAAAAATGCGTTCATCAAGGTATAGGTTTGGTTTTCCTCTGTGCGTGTTTGTCTGCCTGTCTATTTGTGAACTTATATCCGTGGCCACCCCTTCTCTTTTTTCTCCTGTTTCTCTTTTTCAGCTTTGTAATTGGAGTGATTAATGGAGGGAGGGGTGGTCTTGCCTGCAGGCCTGTTTTTCAGTAGCCTATTTAGAGGTGCAGCTTTGCTGTGGCCAGGGCAGGTAGTAACACGTTCCGCCCCTGGACGTTTAGCCCCTTGTCCCCGCCACTTTGTCTGTTCCCCCCCAAAAGCAAGAAATCTCTTCTAAACACAAACACGACCGGACGCTCAGAGGCAGGCAAGCCCCTGGGTCCCGTTCTCTGCTACCGGGCTGCTCTTATGTCATGTGTCTTTTTTATGCTCCATAATAATTCTTAAAGAGAGTGCAGAGTCAGGAGTAGATCTGGCGGTAAGTAGGTACTCTACCATATGTTCCCAAGTGGCAGAGAGATTTACCTCTCTTGTAGCACATGGGATCACTATTAGCCAGAGCCTTTGTTGGCAGTAGCACATGGCCAGCTCCTCATTAGTTCCTTTACAGTATGAAGCAGATAAAGAACGCCATCCGCTCAGCCCGACTTCCCATTCATCCTCACCCCTCACCCTCCCCTCCCCTCCCTCCTGATGGAGAGGGGCCGTATAAATGATTTCTGGAACCCCGCAGCGGGATCAGGGCCCCAATTATTTGATTAGGATTAGAGATCACCGCCCCCCCACGAAGCTCATTTTTGGAGGCATGCTGAGAGGAAGTGGATTCACTTTCCATGAGAGCATGAAAGCAACTTCACAGATGGACTTTTCTTTTCTATATATAGTCTTTCTCTACTGTATTTGTAATCTGTAGTCACTGATTCAGGTCTCTTTAAAATAAAGGCATACAATCTAATACTTTCAAGGTTGTCTCTGTTTAGCTCAGATCTTTGTAGGTACTATTTTGAAAAAGAGGAACCTTTTCCCTGTGTAGTTTTAATTGCTTTTGTTGTCAAGTGTCCAAAATAATGAGGTTAAATGGCTAAGCAAGTGTGTAGCCTCTTTTTTATTTTTTTTGGGATAGTAGCCATTCATCACTATTGTTGGCTGCAATCCAGATTTCCGCTGGAGACCTTGATTGTGATTAAATTACTGCCGCTGTGTCTGTTTAAAAGATTGTCCTTGCGGAACTGTTTTGACATGCAGCAATTTGACTCAAAGAAAGATTAGTCTGGGAATGAGACTTTAAGAGTACCTGTGGGATGCGAGAGAGCCTCTTCTGTTATAACGAGATCCCGTTACTGGTGTACAGGAATCTTGGTGATTTTTGCTAAAGTCACTCTCCCATCTGTGTCTTCTCGGGCAGACCTGCAGTGAGAGCATTTCAGCATTTCTTTGCCCTTGATTTACTGCCCGAGGTTGCTATAGGGATTGTGCTTTTATGTGCATGTATTTTGTTTTCCTTGTGGGAAAAGTAGATAACTGGAATTTGATGAGGGGTTCCCATAGAAACCATTGCCATGTTACTCAAAGTTAGGGTGTCTTGTTGGGGGGGTGTGGGGATTAGGTCACACTGGGAGCTGGGATGCTGCCCTCATCTCAGTTTCCCTGGCGTGGTAGTAGATGACTGAGGATGATGAGTATCGACGTGTGCTGTGAGATTGCGTCCGGAGGGGGCTGGGGACTTCCCTGTGTTTGCACATCCAGGGCTATTGATTTGGGCTGCCTGTTCAATGGCTATGGCCCAGGGGACTGCAGTGTGTAACTGCGTAGGGAGAGAGGACAGTAGCAGGGAGCAGGAAGACAGGGGTTAGGGGTATGGCTTAGGGCTAACGGGACTGTAATATGTCAGAGGCACGTGCCGCTCATCATTGGGCTTTGTTTAGTCCACAGGATCACAGTGGCAGACCTCAAAACAACAACTGTTTTGAGGTCGACTCTGTGTTTCAGATGAGCTGTGGTGCCCCTTGTTATGTCTGCCATCTCAGCAGTGTCACCAACCTGTTATCTAGAGTATAAAAATGACCTACATCCCAAAAGTTCATTGCTGTTTACTGACTATGCAAATAACTGCTAGTCTGTTTAAAACCATGGGTTGTCAGTAAACTTGGTCCAGTGTTTTTCTCTTTTATTATCTTTAGATGATTCCCACAGTGAACATTTTTTCTTTAGCTTACTTGCTGCTATTTGAGCCTAACCACCCTCCCGCCGGATGAATGAAGACAAATCACATGACGCTTTTATTAAAACCAAGCCTCCTCATCTAATAACAGCCCCACTATCAAATTGGAGAAGTGCTGTCAACATCCTGAGCAATCAATGCCATCCATCCCCCACTCCACAAGCAGCAGCCATTAACCCTTCTTGTTCCGGCATGCCTGGCCTCACTAAAATGGTGGCTCTTCTCCAGACATCTTTCTATAATGGCTGCGTAGAATTACCCCCAAGCTACGCATTGACATTCAAGTAGGAGTGCGTTGCGTAGTTTGTCCAACGCAGGGTTATGCAAAGAATGTCAACTTGTCGAAGGTTGTCCACTGTAATGTATGGCAGTAGTGTCACATAAATACACAACACAGATGTTTGCATTTCACAACTTGATTACTCTGAACTGAATGTTTTAGTGTCAGCCACAACAGAGCAGTAGTGTTGGTAATATTGCCCATCTAATAAAACAGATTCAAGTGTTTTTAAGATTAAAGTGGCTCTCGTTAGTTTGCCTTGCCACTTTTCTACAGAAAGATACGTGATCATGAACGTCAGGGGACCATTAACCCAAACCCAATTTAATAAAGAGCACTTGTACAGGCAGAGTAGTGCTACAGTATTAGTTTGTTAATGTGTGCACCTTGTGTGTGTGTGTACGTGTGTGTCCCTACCCCTATATGACGGCCAGCTCCTGCTCATTTGTGGCCATCTACGTTATTCTTATCCTTGATTTGGCACTGCGCCAGTCAGTCACGTATGGTCATAATGTGATTAGTTCCACCCACCGCCTGGCCGGTTAACCTGCTAACAGCATGAGAGAGACGGAGAGGAAACACAGGTTGCTGAAACATATGAAGGCTTCTGTTCATCCTACGCACAACACACACACACACACACACACACACAAACACGTGTACACAGAACCCATGCATAGACTCACAGATATGTGTAATACCTTTGTTGAATTGAAATCGTAGTTTGCACACTTATACTCTTAAATATCAGACTTGAATTATGTATAAAATAAAGAAAAGTCCAAAATATATACAGCTGTAACAACGGCACTTACCACAGAGTACACATACAAAACAGTTTATGTATGGGCGCATGCTTTAATCAGTTAATTAAAACAACTGTGATAAGAATCGGGGCAAGCCAAGCCCTTGTATATCTCTGTCATTACTGCAGGTAGGGTGTGGGAAATTCTTGTTTTAAGTCACTGCTGGGTGGAGTGCTGGATGTGATGATGGGGGTGACGTGACTGATCATAAGGAGCAGTCCCAACACATCAGTATCCACTCTAACTATCCACTCTAACAAAAAACAACTTGGTGTTAACATTCCTCAGCTGACCAAGGTCTCAATTCAAGAACCAACATGTCTATTCAGGGTTAACAGCTTCCATGTTACAATTACTTAGGTGTTTTTTTTAAAAGTGGCTAGAGAATCAGGCAGGTTTTCTACAAATGAAACTAAACTTATTTGAATTACAACCGGTTAAATTCACACAATCATGAGGACCCATTTTCAGTTGTCCTAAAAGTCCCATTGGTTTAGAGACCAAAAGCTTAAGATAAACATTATCAACATCCAGTCTTCTATATTTTAGCATACTGAAAAATAAACCAGAACTATTTATTGTTTTTCAAAACTGTGATTCATTCAACATATGAATATTAATGTAGTAACTTAACTAACCTTTTGAAATGAATGAGGATTTAGCTCTTGTAACTCTACATGGCAGCTTCATGAATAAACTTACTAATAAGTGACAGCAGAGGTGGCTTTCTTGTTGTCCATGATTTCGATGGAGAGGATAGAAAAACATACGTTATACTCTTGTTAATCATCATATCATTTTATTTTTATTCTTTTTTAACAATAATTTGACTTGTTTAAGAGCATTTAATAAAAAATACAAAAAAACGTGCTCCCAGTGACAATATCTTACAGATTCAGTGCTAATTTCTGCGTCGTATCTAACAAACATTAATTGCTTATCCTTCATTTCACCTTGTCTGTCCACACGGTCAAAGAAATATTGGGCTTTTGGAGAATACACTGGCCACTCTACACTGCTGTGACACTGTGCTAGCGATCCAGTGGCTAAAGCTAGCCAGACATTGAGGTCTCAGTTTTATTCGTTGCGTGTCCGAAGGTTGGCAGTGGTTCACAGGGAGGATTCTCCAATGTAATGTTTCACAGTATATTTAAAAAGTGACAGACCACCAATGCTGCAAGCAAGTGTTATTGACATCGCTCTATTTGAATTACTTAATGTTGCCCTCAGTGCAATTGTTTAAAATGACGGTTAGCCTTTAGATTTTTGTCATTGCTAAAAACGTCAATAAAGTCAAGGAAGTCAATGAGGCAAATAAATACGAACCCTAGACGGGAGCATGAAAATTCTGAATTAAACTGTGTTTTTCTAAACCTGTGTGAAATCCGTGGTGAATCTGATCTTTTACAGGCACCTCAGAAAATGTAGTTAAAGAAAAGGGAGAGGATGTGGCATGAATACAAAGTCTGACACTGACTGGACAGTGGTGTTCTGTCACTTTAGACCTTTGTTCTCAGTTGATGTCAGGAACACCTTGACCCCTGCTCTCCCATAACAGAGACTGTCCCTCTGGGAGGTGTGAGTGTGTGTACTTCCATGTGGTTTGTGTATAAACACGTTTGTGTTCCCCTAACACAGCCAAAACCAGTAAGCCAGCAGCTACTACCTGCACATGTGTGGTTACATCCACTACTGGTGAACTGGGACTTAGCTCTAGCATTGGAAGGGAACATCAGGCCTGTGTTAATGGTGCAATGTTTCTCATGCATGAGCAGGCAGGTGGAAATATACATGTCTGCAATCTGCATTATCCTGTGTTATAATCATTTATAATGGTTAAAGTTTAACAGAAGTGGTCAAATTGTGTACAAAGGTCTGTGTAAGGCCTCTGGATGTTCCTTACTGTATATTTACCTTTACACGATGAACCTGCTTATTATAGATGATAAAATATAGATAAGTTGACAGTGAATTGTATTTTTGATAAGGGACAAGCTAGTTGTTGATCATTTAAAAGACACTAGATCAGCTAAAAAGTCATAAAATTGCATCCAGACATAGATATAATAATTGTGGACACGCCGTTTTAATGTGTCAGAGAACATGGTGGCTCTTCTAAATAGCAGATATCTCATTTAACGAGTTAGCTTGAAACACAATTACACAAGCAATGGGTTTTCAAGTTGATGAGTATTTGTTTAGGAAGCATGAATGTTGACAACCATTACACATACAGAGAGTGAGAAGGTGAAAATGACTTGCTCTCGGGGGCCTTGACAACCTTTGCCCTCCTGGCTCTTGTTTCAGGCCCTGTAATTGCCACTGACCAATGGGCTCCCGGTTGAAACTAGACCCCGAGCTGCAGCTATTAACGTCTCCCTCCAAACGGATCTTGTTTTGATTCCTGATGCTTTTATAGGTTTTGTCTTTGGGAGACATTCCTGGTCGGCACATACCGTGCACCCCTTTCTGCCCTTATTTTCCTTCCTTCCCGTCTTGTGGGGCCATAACCCCCCTTCCTCCACTCACAAACATACACATAGCCATGATCGGCCTTTGCACATGTGTGTGTTTGTGTGTGTGCGCGCAAAGGCTACTGACCAGCCCACCCTCCCCTGGCCCCTCCTGACAGCCAGCTACACTCCATGAACTTGGCCACCCGTCACAGCTGCGTTAAGATTGAAGGATGGGGGGCCCTTCTATCCAGCTGGGTCGGAAGACATGGGTGGGGGCAGGGCAGGCCCAGATGCAGATGGTTTAGGTCAAATGGAGATGTTTGAGGATGAAGGGGGAGGGGGATGTAGGAGCTCAGGGGCACAATAACTCCAGAGGTTACTCTTCCAACCTCTGGAAAAAAAAAAAAAAAAGCTTTCTTGGAGTTTATATTAGTTTTGATAAGTTTGTATAACAGAATGTTGTTTGTCTTAACTGGCTTAAAGGTTTGTTTTAGTCCAGCATGAACTTTTTGACCTACTGTCAGGGTCAACCTGATGGGATCTTTTTTTTTTTTCTTTTTCGGTCAGAGCCTTATCTTAAGGCTTACAAATATGTATTTACATTAGTGGTGGAATTGGGCAGCGTCCATGGTTTACCCTTCACCCGTTTTCTTTTTTTTTTTTTTTCCTGTCAATATCAAAGTAATAATTTTAGGCCATTACAGACTGGATCCTTTTTGTATATGTTTGTCATAGCTTTCCTGTTTGTTTTCTCTCTTGACTGTGATAGAATGGCAGTGCAGGATGGGCAGATGAGGCCGACAGTAGCAGAGGAAGAGGAGAGGCCTCCAGAGACTTTGCAAAGGTGAGCACTTGAAAACATTTCATCACTGGCTTGCCAGTGGGTTCGGTTGTGAAAAAACGAAAAGGAAACGTTTGCATCACATTACGACATCCATTCTCATGTAAGTCTATAATGAAACAAGGAGCATATGTATATAGGTGCAGCACCTGAAACATTCTTCAAATGCAGAGCTAAAAATAAATGGCTATATGGCAGTTAAACTCCAATCTGACTTCAGAGAAGCAGCATTTACTAAGAATGACGGATGCGTAGCTTCAATATGTGCCTGTGTGGGAGTAAAATAATTTGTTTATATAAAGGTGTATTTGTACTGCAAATACCTTTGCAAAGACATCAAAGTACAAGCCGGTCAAACTCACATTCAGACAAATTTTCCCACTAAAAGGGTTTTCTTTGCTTTGCATGAGCCCGGGCAGCTTATAGTCTTATTTTAACATGGGGTATTTTCAAGAGTAGAACCTGCACAATCCACTCGAGTGAACTGCCAGACAACGCTGCTTCCGCTGAGAATTTAACACGGTGAAATGGTAAATGGTGTGCACTTATATACCACTTTTCTACCTTTAGCAGTACTCAAAGCACTTCACTGTTTTTCTCATTCCCCCATTTACACTCACATTTGCACACTTATGTTGAATACTGCCATGCCGCTTGTCACCTTTGTAAATTTTATGCTGTAGATTCTGTCATTTTTGTGCTTAAATTTTAGTATTATACTGTCGTTTTGCTTTTGCTGTGACTATTAATGGCTGAGCTGACGAGTTCTCTCGTCCACAACATTTCTTTGCACTGTTAATCCTGCACATGACAAATAAACCTTAATCTGAATCTGAGGTGCTGGATTGCCATTGGGAACAGCGTCAGGTTCACTGTCTTGCCCAAGGACACTTTGGCCAGTTGGTCAGGGACTGGGCGGCCAACCTCACGAGTATTGGTAGAGTGGACTGTGCAACTTAACTTGTGCCCTGATAAGCACCTGCTTTCTTTTACAGCTGTATGAGCTGGATAATGACCCCAAAAGGAAGGAGTTTTTGGATGATCTCTTTACCTTCATGCAGAAAAGAGGTAAGGATACTCTTCAGATATCTACAGCATGTTAAGCAGCAGTTGCTTTTTTATTTGCTCTGTCCGTGACGTAGCATTTTCTTGTTATTATTACGTATGTCAGAGGTTTGGCGTGCATTTTAAAAGTTGAAGTTCATGTTGGGTTTAGATGAGATTAAGATGAATTATTTTAGTGCATTAGGGAGTTTTCTAATAACATGTTTCCCTTAGGAGATTTCTTTGTGTCGAGCATTATGAATAGAGAGTGTTTGTCTTAATGTGGACCACCTTCGCTTTCCTAACTCTCAAGGCATGTAGGGTGTTGTATAGAAAATATTTTTACTTATACAGGAATTACCACAGATGTGACATTGTTTGGAGTTAATTTCTCACCTTCTGCCCATGTGGTAAAAGCAAATACCACACGACTTCCATTTCTTAAGAGTCATTTCCTGTCTTAGTGTGAGACAGGGTTGCTACTTCTCCTGGAATTTCACTGTAGGTTGATTGGTGCTACAGAAGCCCATGGCACCGTTGAGTATTTGTTCATTCGGTTGGAGGATGAAAGTACGAATATTAAAGTTCTGTCCTTTGTGGCTTTGGTATATCAGAATGTATCTGCTGCTTGTTTGGCTGTTGTCAGGTGTCACTGATCAACTCAACAAACATGCTGTAACTCACACCGCACTGGCTAAGAAATCCTTCGCTAAATCCCCTCCCAAGAGTAAAGGTATTAAGGTGTCAGCAGGTGAGATCTGTCTCAGTTGATCCCGTGTTTCTTCTTTATCAAAGCCAAGTGGATCTGGCAGTGGCCTAGCTTGTTTAGTTGGCCAACAGCCAAGGAGGCTCAGATGACCTTGTGCTGCTTTGACACTGCCGACCAGACCCCTCAGACCAGGGCTGCTAATGCACTTAGGCTTTCATCAGACAAACCTGTATCCAAGGCTTGAGCAATACCTCCCAGGGTGAATCACAATGTTTTTACAGTGCTTCATGCCTCTCATTATGTTTTGGCAGGCTATGATGGGTGATGATGGTCTGTGGTTAACATTTCAATATGTTTTGTCACAGGCCGCAATGGGAGATATGTGTATCTAAATATGTATGCGATGCATAGTTTGTTTTGTCAGACTGTGACGAATGATCTCTGTGCATGGGCCCGTATACATCGACATGCATCTGTGTGTGTGTGTGTGTGTGTGTCCATATGTTGGAGAACACAGACTCACGAGAGCAGCAGCTTCTGAATGTCTGGTCTTGTCTTAGCACCCGAAGGTCTTGTTTGGAGGGTGATGAATTAAGCCGAGTCAGGGAGGGAGGTACGGGATTTGTCAGGGCCCTGTTAGCGTCTCTGTCCAGTGGCAGATGCTGAGAGTAGTTGGCTGACCCTGTGCTCACACTGGTCAGACGGAGAAATCCATCAAGCTGACTATAATGCCAACTGACAGCAGATAACCGGCTGATTACAAAGTGCAACGTCACATTATTTTCACATAATTTGTATTTACTTAAGGCAGGATATTTAAATAAAAATAAATCAGTCTAACATGGCTCCATTTATTGTTTTATCTTCACTTTAATCTGAGCGACACATATTTAATTTGACTGGCTTGAAGCTTATAAAGAAATAATGCTATGAGGAAAGAAATAATCAAAGCACAGACTTGTGTTTCAAAGTTATAACTCTTGTTTTACTCGTTTAGCTGAGTTACACTTGCAGAGTTTATTACAGTGAGTGTAACTGGAATCGACTTGCATGGATCAAGTTCCTTGCATCATCGGCAGTACAAGTGACCAGTTGTGAGAGAGTGCAAGGGTCAGGACTGGACAACTGTTGTAACAAATATCAGAGTGGTCATGTATAATAGACACATATGAGGGGAGGAAAAAAAAACACATGTTGAGAGAGAGAAGTAGTGTTTTCATTTGGGAAAATGCAAAGGCAGCAGCATATGGCTGCACAGTGCTTCAAATATGGGAGCAGGATAAGACAGGGACGCTGCTGTTGACATTACAGACCTGATGCAACCATTGTAGAGGAGGGTAGGGTATAATTTCAGTTATTCTCAAGTGAGTTCCTCACCCCCCTCCCTTGAGCCAAGAGGCACTTGGCTGACCTCTGCTGTCTCTCGGACCCGAATCTTAATCACAGGGAATTGCTTGGCTAGATTCCCTTTTTCCTGTTTGTGCCAAGAGCGTATGAGATAAAGAGCAAGCCTTACTAAGCCCTTGTTGATGGTGCCCTCTCATTACTGTGCATTCGCTCCTACTTCCACTTCACTTCAGCAATCTTGACCTGATATTTTAGGAAGCTATTTTAATGTTATGTCATTATGTGTAATTTTTCGGAAAGGGTCATAGAAGCTTGTCAAATGCCAGCCTTATAATTTGAATGACTTTGCAAGTGAGATGCCCAGAAATGCAACCTTGTTTTGTGAGGCAGATTGTGAGGTTAGGTGAAATCCAGGGGAATCTCTGGACAGAGAGAGACAAATGGTGAAGTGCTTTTCCCACCTTGGCGTGGGGCCTCTAAGCCTTGAGAGGAAAGTAGCGGCGGAAGGAAAACTTACGAGGGATTCCCATTTCCTGCCTTTGCGCTTAAAAACAGGCACATGTGTGTGTGTGTGTGTGTGTGTGCGTGTGTGTGTGTGTTAATGGTTGAGGAATTTTAGCAGCTGTCCTAAACAGTGTCTGCGTGTGAAGGGGCCCATTGATGGGTTCTGCATCACAGAAATGGCAGAAGACGTGCATATAAATCTACCTTTAGTTCCTTCTGCTTTTATTACTTGGTGACTGTTCTGTCATAACAGATCGTTGAAGGTGTCACTGCAATGTTTGTTGCATCCATTGCTGGTTCCCTTTCGCTTTCGCCATCGACATCTGTCGTATACGTTGCTTTTCATTTTAGCCCAGCCGATTGAGCTGGAGAACCTCATGTGTATATTGGTCATTTACTGCAGATAGAAACATTAGCTAATGGCCTGACATGTACATGTAATATAAATGCATTAGTGCTGCTCATGTTGGAAGAGTGTGGGTGGAGGATATTAGCCATGATGAGTTACGCCGACATCACTGTTCATTACGTCCATTACAGGCTTTCCTGTTTCACCCCCAGTGGCTGCAGAGAAAAGCTTAAAGGCTGGCTCGACGCTATTAACCACCTCAAAGGTTTCGATTAAGCAGATGGGTGATTGTTTGTTTTGGTTTGACACCCGGTTGCTTTTTCTTTTTTATTGGGGATGGGGGTTCAGGGCAAAAGGTGGGGTTGTGAAGGCGGGGGCAGTAAGTGAAGCTGCGGGAGCTACGGGTGTACGATGAAGAAAAAAAAAAGAGAGGAGGGAAATAAAAGAGTGATGCAGCCAACTGCCTGTCAGCGCTGTCCACTTGAGATGATTAATGGCCGCAGGCTGTGATGGACAGAGCCAGAGAGAGAGGCTCCTGTTCAGTGAAATCACCAGAGAAGAAGGGCGGGAGGGAGGGGGGGTTGAGGACAAGTGTTTTAGCTCCTTCTTCTCTAGCCAGAGAACCCCACACGTCGCGTTTAGCAAAGGCATGATCCATCCCAGTGTGACACTCCTAATGGGAAGTGTAGCTTCAGCTTAAGAGGGGCCACATGGTGTGCTATCACTACTTAAGGATAAAATCCCAGCGTAGCAGATTTGGGTCTTTTAATAGTAATAAAGCGGTAAGCAGGACTTGTCTGAGTCATTAAGCTGTGGTGGCGTTGAGCCATATCGCCAGTTGGAACTCAGTTATTTTTGTTTGGCCTATAATCAAAACTGGTTAAGTCAGTAATCAGTCAGTCTTTCATATTAACATTAGCCTTTTCATTTCACGTGATTTGCAGTAAAAACTTTCTATTTTAGGTTTCTAAAATACAAGGAATAAAACCCGAACAAGCTAAAACTGAGTTTAGCTGGACTTTTCTTGCAAGATTTGTGTTTTGGGAAAAGTGGCCTCCCAGCAGGACATTAGAGGAAGTTCCCCGACTATAACCCAGAGACCGAGGGCTCTGTCCACACCAATTACGCCATGAATGGGCTCTGGGGGATCCATGTATGCATTATATTACTCCCCCGGTCAGCCTCACACTGGTCCTCGTAACAGGCAGGCCCTCTGTACAAACACAACACCACAATAGGAACATTCTCTGGCTCTTTGATATGGCCTCATTTTCCTTTAGTTAACACCCCACAACTTCTGGAAAGTGGCAGCACCTGGTTGGTTTAACAACGAAAACACAAGGTATTGTGAACACATATGTCCCATTTTACGTGAAGTGCTGCATTGCAGTTGAAAGACTTTTTTTTATTATTATTGGGTAATTAGTTTCTAGTTTCTATAACCTCACTATGACACATTTTCTCAGGCTTGATGCAGTTTTCGAGACCACAGAAGCGTGTTTTACATAGAATGCAGCAATAAAATGTAATGAGGAAATGACATTTTGTCCTCTGTTGTCTATCTTTCTGTCTCCATCCCCTTCCTCCTCCTTTGCTGTCACCAAATTCTCCTTCCCCCTCTGTTTATTGTGCTACAGTTACAACCACTGAAACTTGATAACACCATGGGGGATAGGGGTGGAGGGCCGCTCCGTGGCCCGCTGGGTGAGGCACGGGGGAGGAGTGGCTGGATTGAGGGGCCTCCTGTCCTACACGGGATGATTAATGATCTCTAAATAAGTGGGGGCCAGCCTTTTTGATAGGGCAACCCTGACGGACAGCAGACAAGGGAGTGACCGCCGCGTGTCTGTTTGCGTGAAAAGGGAGAAAAGGGAGCATGAGGGATGAAGAGGGCAGACGTGGAAACCACAGTAGGAGACAAGGTTAGACGGGGTGCCAGGGTGACTGAGCAGAGGTTAAAGGAGACATCAGCCAAGTTGTGTAGAAACAAGGCCATGCTCTTTCATTTCCCTTTCAAAGCACTTTGTCAGGCGGCTGCAGCTTACTGGTCTTGCCAATCAGACAGAAAGATAATCAGGCAAACATACAAAAAGCCCAGAACTGGTAGCAAAGGGGCCCTGCTCACAGGAAAGGGTGGGAACCCAAATGATACGCGGACTCCCGCCACTGCTTTGTAATCACTGCTCCAGCACAGACTCCAAAAGAAGAAGCAAAATTATTCTCCCTCTGCATTTGTGATCAAAGATTTTGTGGTTGTCGTGTTGATGTATTTGAGGGCCGAGATTATCTTTGCCGTTGGTAAACTCCACCCGTCGGCTGGCAAATTACAGCCCAGCCTCTAGGGAGCATGCATCTGCAGCGGTTAGGCTCTTCCTTCAAAACAAAAGGAAATAGTAGTTTTCCTGATGCTTTTGTGGCTGTATTTGAGGACGACAGATTAAAATCTTGAGACTTTTTTATTTTTATTTTTTGGTTTTTGTTTGTTTATTTCCAGTCAAGGCTACTCTTTGTGTCTTTTCCTCTCTGTGTTTCTTCATCCCAGCCCCCGGTCCTTTCCACCTCCCTGTTATTTCCTCTGTTATTTAGTCAGACTGTTCCACGGGCCTGGATTGCCACTGTGCATCTTTGTCTATCTTTAATTACGACCATACTGTATGGGGAATTGAGTCTCTAAGCTGCAGAGCTGGGCGATTCTTAATCACCATGCTGATAAGTAACTGAGCAGGGAAGAGGACAAGTGCAGGCCTCAAGCAGATTCATACTTCCCAGCGAGGTCATCGGTCACGGTAAAAATAATACTGTCTGCTCAGTTCATTCAGGCATCTTGTTTTGTCTTCAGCGGAATACATTTGCTAATACTCTGAAGGGCAAATGTGGCAAATGCTCATTCAATAAATGGGAAAACAACATGGTCCAGGACAAGAATGACTTGGATCATGGATCAAAAGATTTGTGAAGGGGGTAGTCTATTATAATATAAATGTAAAAGTAATATTTTTCATAGTTTTAAAAGCACCATATGGGTATTAATATGTGACATATTAAAGCATTATTAAACATTTTTATAAATCAAGCAAAGACGCGGTATTTTATCAGTTCCCACTCAAAATTATATGTTCGGATTAAAATTACATCTTTTTTACATCCCATTAAAACATTTCATGTGACATATTCAATCCGTGGCAAATTCTTTTAATTATTTATTTATGGGTTGTTGTTTTTTTTTTGGCTTTTGAAGCTGTTCGGACATGAAACTCTTCTGTGATCGACACATTTCCCAAACGTCTGCTATCTCTGCATATCTGCATGTCTTGCTTCTCCATCTGTGTCCTGTGTGTGCTCTTAAAGTAATGTTTCCTGGCCTCCACACCCCTGTGATGGATGGTATGAAATGCATTACAGCCCCCAAAGGAGCCCTACGCCAGTACAATAGCCCTGAGCTCACTTCCAGTGCAGCTCTGCAGCAATGTTCCATAAGCCACACAGTAACCGAGATCTGAGTGCATGAGGGCCTAATGGAAAACAAGCTGCTTGTTTTGAGGGATGAAATGGACATGACATATACAGATGCCGTTGTCTCTTTTCCAGTACCATTTAAGATGATGTTGATACATGATTAGGTCAAAGTGGAGTCATTTTCCTCTTCGGCAAATCTGACTTTTAGTCTTGTAGTTCTACACATATCTCTGCTCCAACATTTCATTCTGCTGTGCGACTTTGGTTGTAGTCTGTTATTGACCTCATTTCACGTCACTATGCATTAAGAGCATCAGTTAAATCCCTGAAAGGTAAACAAAAGATCTGTTGTCTTGAATTTAAAAAGCCAAAAGTAATTAGCATTGATGGGAGTTATAATTTGCAAGATGGGCGCCCGAACTCCCCCCCAACCACACACACACACACACACACACAATCCGTTTCTGTGTTTTAACATATTCCTCTTTTTCCTCGGCTTATAGCAGCTGATGTTTCCCGTATTGATCAGCGATGCTGGGCTCCAAATGGGGCTCGTCAGGTGATGGCTTTATCCGTCAATCCGGGTGGTCATTGATTGAAGCAGTTAACTGTGTTGTAAAGCTGGCTTTCAGGGGACACAGAGCCCCCCCCCCCCCCCCTTAATGCTGCACCTGCCAGCGAAGACATCACCGTCACCTGTATATCCTTTAAACCAGCAATAACCAGTCTGACCAGTCAACTGTCACTAGTGTTGGCCAAACACGGCCTTACTCTCATGGAGTATAGTGTTGCTGTTTTTTTTGTATTTTTTTTGTGTACTTGTCTGTATTGTCTATTTGCAGTTCTTTGTCACTTGAAATATTACTCCTCCTCCTCACTGTCTCCTCCTTTCTGAGTTTTTGCTGAGTTTCAAGCTTCAAGCCAAAGCTCTGCCGCCTAATCAGTGGCATCTTTTCTTCATGCCGAAGCCCCTCCTTCTATTATGTGTAGGACGTACCATTGTCATGTTGCTGTCACATATACATTCTTGACATTTTCTGCTGCGCGATCAGAGATTGCTGTTTGCAAGGCCTGAGCTCTTGGGTTACTTTCCCCTCACTTGATTTTCCAGTTATATGTGAATATGGAGCAGAGGTCATCCACTATGTTTGACCAATCTGTAAGCCTTGAAAATTGTCACACAAAACACATTATGACACTGGACTTCCAAAATAAAACGTCCCAAATGTTAAAAGCTGCTCATGTGCATTTGTGTCAGTAAATTTCCACCAGAATCTTCTAGTTGGTTAGTTTTATCACATCTGAGGTAACAAATTTAAATATTACATAGATTTTCTTAATCCTGTTTACCAAGCAAACAATAAGATGTTAAAAACGATCCAGAATGAATGCTGTCTAAACTGTTTTTGGGTCGTTCTGCCTGGATAGGAAACTACTTTTATTGACGCTTTCCCAACGGACTCACAATACGGGCCTGTATCATCAGTGTTTTTAACCGCTACATACAGTATGTCAACAAAGATTTCACCCACCTCTACCACCAACACCCACACATTGTAAAACTCAAGATGTCATCTGCTGTTTGCCCTTGTACCGAAAGCTTGCTCATAAATTTCGTCTTGACAAGATATTTTCAGTGTAATCTCATTTATAGCTCGGCTCAGAACAAGAAAGGTAAACTCTGACGTCGTATCAGCAATAGCAACGTATTCATTTGGAACAATACCAGGTTTTACTAGAATTGTGCAACAGGGGTGGAGAAATGTTGTTCACACACTACATGCATGTCTCATACATGAGCAATGCAACAGGTTTAAGTGGTTTATGTAGTTCGACTGGAGGTATACAGCCTGTAGTGATATGGATGTGAAGTTATTAGTTCAAGCGTTGTCAAATGAGCCCGTCACAATACAATCTCCTAATGCAATCTGATTTCTTAGCTATACATTGTATGTGGTAGCACATTTCAAATTCTCGACTACAAGCGTTCTCAAGTTAATGGTGTCAGGCAATCAATGAAAAAGTTGTTGGGTGGAGTAACTTAACCAGGTCTTTGATGAAGAGAAACAGCCTGAAGCTGCTCATGATAGATGGCTATACAAACAGATGCAGACAGTAAGTCAGACAGTTATCCATTATTCTTTTTGTCAAGAACAAAATGTCCGTCTATACCTTCTGTAGATATCTTGGGAAAACATATCAACGACTCTCTCTCTCTCACACACACACCCTTTTTATTTCTCTTTCGCTCTCTGACATCCTTTAACTTGAAATACCATTGACCCTGAATAACTATGTAGCATAAGAACCCTCAACCATCCTTCTGTATATCCATCCATTCATCCATCTCTCTGTTGACTCCACATCAGCCGGTGTTGATTGGGGTCTAGTCAGTTGATCTGCCACGTCTCTGGGGATCCAGGGGACTTGGGTTACAGTTGGAGAGGCCATCTCACTTTTCGCGCCATCCAACCTTTTCAATCCCCTTCCCCCTCTATTCCACCAGGTGACCCATCTTTATGACCCACGGAGAAGGAGTCGTGTTTCTCTTTTCTTTTTGCCTTTTTTTTTTTTTTTTTTTCCGGTTCATCCCTCTGATTCAGTTCAGATATTTTTTTTTACCGGCATGCTGGTTGGTCAAACCACTAACAGTACTTTAAACATCATATAAATGAATTCCAAAATTGCACTTGAATAGTGTATGCTCACTCGTATTATTAAGTTTTATTAGTGTCATCGTGTGTAGTCTGTAGACGGGCTTCCCTCTGTGTGTGTGCGCACTGCACCTAGTGAGATTTATAGCTTCTGACTGTTGTTTGGAGACTTGCCAGTTTTGCTATGTTTTACACCTCAGCCTGTAATAGTCGACAATGCGCAGAAGACACCTCCTTTAATAAATTGGCTGCCTGCTCACTGTAATAAGTCTTGCTAAGAAGCTATTACCGCTGTTTCCTGGGTAAATATAGGTTCAAGTGACTATCCATCATTAAATGCGCCTTGCTTTTTCTTTTTTTTTTTTAATCTATGCATTGTTCTTTTATTGAGATGGAAGTAAAACACTGAGGGAACAGCAGGAAGAATCTAAAGCTTTTTTGAGCTTATAAAACAAACAAAAACCTGCACTTTGTCTAAAAGTCATACATTTTGTTCTGTATCTGATCAACAAAGGGTGACCGTGTGAAAAAGCTCCTTTGTGTTTGTGAGCTAATCTGACATCTTAGTTAGATTTACTTGCTGGACAGGTGAATAATGCACAGTTCTTATAAACATTGCATTGTTTTTTTAATGTCTGAACAGCACTGTTGTTAGGTCTACAGATGGATAGGTGTGGCTTTACTTAATCCAAGTTTATTCATTCTGTGTGGTGTCTCTTATAGATTTTAAACTCAAAAGACAAAGGAAAAATTGTGTTTTCTTACCTTTTGTGTTTCCCTATCACATAGCCGTTAAACACAGTTAACAGGAAAAAGTCATTTTTCTTTACCGTCTTGGATCTTTCCCCCTGCTCTGTCTGTTTGCCTTACTCCCTCTGTCAGTTCACATTAATTGCACTTTATTGACATGGCACTAGTGAAACCTCTGTAGCCCAAGCTGTAGCTGTAATATTGACGGACTGATATTATAGACTTTAGATGACTGTCCCTCTCTTTCTATGTCTCTTCCTGTGTCTCTACCAGCTGTGGCTTTAGCTTCATGCTTAGAATAGCAATGTATCTATAGTGTAACGTTACATTTAACTTCCCTTATGTGGAGGGTACATATCTTAACACTTGATATGAATTGGTTCGTCATGCGAGTGGTGGCTCTGCCTGGACTAAAGATAGCAGATTCCATGCACTCAAGGCTTTTTTACCTTTTATGTCCCTGCCCAAGCATTAAAAATAAAACAAACATGCCCCAGCTTACAGAAGGGTCCTGACAATATGCTGGCCCGTTGTATGAACATATAAACTAAACAGCCAGGGGCTGCCTACATAAAGTAAACTCCCAGCATGTGGAGCCCAGACACTCGTCTCTCCTGTCAGTTACTCTCTGCCCCATGTTAATGAAGGGTTTGGGCTGTTCTCTGTTGGTATTCTTTAAGAACTCAAACTAAGGTTTTAAGACTTAATGTAAAGTGGCAAACATACTGTAAAATTACTTCCAGGTGAATATTGACAAGGATTTATTAACTGATGCTGGTTTTTCTAAATTGCAATTTTATATAATCACTGGTGGGGCATGTTATATACATGCACACACAAAAAATATATTCAGCAGCACCTCATCTTAAGGCATTAGGAATTCCCAAGTACCACATTGCAACGCTCATTTTATAATACATAAATTGTTGTTGACTGTGGATATTCTGTATACTACTTTGTCACTAACAGTTGTCCCAGTAAACTAAATGAATAAAGTAGCCCTGGTTTGATCTGATCTGGTGTGGAGATGTAGGGCTATGGGTAAAGAGGAGGAGGAGGAGGAGGAGGGGGAGAAGGAGGAGGAAGGTGTGGGTGAGTGGCTGGGGTGTGGGTCCTCTAAAAGGACTCAGACACTGCCATGAGGCCAGGGGCTGTTTGTGTTGGCTGACACCTTCCTTACAGCAGTAATCCAGTCTTTCTCCAGCTGGCTAGCTACTACACCTCCCCCTACCTTTTTTTTTTTTTTTTCTTTTCGTCCATCCTTCCTCCTAAAGGCGGCAAAAAAACTATTTTCACACCTTTTTCTGCAGCCTTTACTTTTAATTCCTCATTTCTTTGTTATGCTCACTTTGCATTCACATTCATGTCACACAAAAAAATATAATAATCCATTAGATTAATTAACCATTATCTTAATTGATCAGAAGAGGAGAAGACCATGAGATGATGTGGTGTTTCCGTCTTTCCTTGTTCGTTCTTCCTTCACTATAGACGGTAGTGAAACCTCACACCAGCCAATGCTCATTCAGTAAAGAATTCATTTCCTGTGTGTCGTTCGCTGTAAGGCTGTCACTCTGTCCCTTAATTATTTAAAGAAATGCCCATCAAGTGAAGTCAGCAATATTTAATTTACCACTGCTGGCGTCAGAGGCATCCAATTGATTTATTACAGGGGGCCTTTAATGCGAGCAGCTGTTTCCTGCTAAAAATAGGTCAGGGGTCAGATTAAATGACCTTGTTCCTTTTTTTGGCCTCACATTGAGATAGAGGGCCGGAACTGTAATGCAAGGGGAAAATGTTAATGTTTAATTCAGGTGGGCAGCCTCTTTCTGTCTGTTGCAAATTCCTCGTTGGCCTATCAATGTGTCCAGTCTTGGAAACTGGGATAAAACTGTAAAAAAAGAGAAATTCTTTGTAATTGAGAGTTCATCGATATGTTGTGTCGGAGAGGAAATGTATTTTCCATTAAATTAATGATTCTTCAGTGAAAACATCACAGTAATATAGTATAAAGATATTGATCATTTTCACACACTGTAACTTAATATTCCAACATTTTCTGAATATTGATCCTCACATGGCATACGTCTTGCTTTTTTTCCCTGCTCTGTCTGACTCACTATCTATATCCCTTAACACCTGAAGTCTAGCCATTTGAAGGCTGGCCATGTGGCTCTTGTGTTCACAGTAGAAGTCGGAGGAAGGACTTAGGGAGTGGTTCAGGGGCCCTCAGCCTCGGCACTTCCCACCAGAGTGACCTCTGACCCCTGGTGCCATTAATCACTAGGCTCCTGATGGCCCTGTCCCTGGGGGAAAATCAGTCCGGGGCAAAGGATGATGGGAGGTGAAGCCTGCAGCCAATTACAGATTGGCTCAGAGAAGCCGAGTGGACAAATCAGGGCTTTACAGAGAGATGAAATAACCAATAGTTGCCTGCACGAGGCCTCGTGTCACAGAGTGGTCTTCTATCATTGCCGATCATGTTGTCTCCACTGGTCGTCTCCAGAAGAAATTAAGCAGTGTGGTAGCAAAGGGAGCAAGTTTAACAGCACAATGGAGTGCATGCAAGGAAGAGGACTTGTGCTATGGTGATCAAAAGAGATGTTTTGGACTGGTCCAATTAAGCCTGTTAGAGCTAAATGTCTCCAGGGTTCGAAACGAAGCAGATGTTGAACACCAAAGGCAGGCGGCACGTTGATTCTCTCAAATGAGGGAACTCTGGCTAACAGCCCAAGCGTCGCTAATGTGATTTTTGGTCAATTATAGTATTATGAAAGGTGCTTTCACATGTGGCCAGGTCATGTTTAAATGTGAAACCTAGCTGATGTCACATGTTGACTAATTAAGGCTGTTTTTGATTTCAAAACCACCTCTGGTTCATTTAACATGAACAGATACAGTAGCTATTTGATTTCCTCACATACACACAGTGCACTCTGCTGTGTCTGAAAGTTTTTTTGTTTGTTTTTTTGTGGCTGGTTGTGGGCTCTTAAAATCTCCCCTTGTTAATACATAAAAATCTGGTTTTGATTTGACAGCAGATAGTGACAAAAGCCTAGGCGTGAATTAAAGCCTAACTAACTGCTGGCCTGTCACTATGGGGCCGCTGCTGTTGTGTCTCATTTGTTGTGCTGTCATTGTTCACGGCCGGGCCAGTATGAAAACATGGCTTCCTGCTGACCTGCAGTTTAATTCACACATCAATAACCCCTGGCTGATCTCTGACCCCTCTAGTTGTACTAATTGTTTAATGCAGGATTGATGTCCAACGCTGCATTAAATAACTGACAAAGCACTGGCCCCTAAGCATTTCTGGTCCTCTCAAGCACGGTGTGTTCTGGAAATGTCGCTGCTACCGCACAGAGACGTAGTGGAAGTCCTGCCATCTACATTTAGGTTTATTATTCCACTTTGTGACCTACACAAGGATAGGGTTTTTATTTTAAGATTCATTGTACCATTTAGTCATTACTTTACCTATATGATTTAAATTTATATACACATTTGTGTCTACTTTAAACTTGGTTGCAACTTATTTTAAAAAGGTATATTGCTGGTTGATTTTATCCTAAAATTACTTATGGCTAAATTAACTTAATGGGAATACATAGCTGACAAAAAAAAAAATCCTCGTTCCACTCCGCTTCTCTGTCTCGCACCTTACTTTTCTAATTCATCTAATCTGTAAGTGAAGCCGGCAGCTTGGCAAGGGCCAGCCTGTTTTGTTGTCTGTTAATTGGCTCTGAAGATAAGATGGCTTTTTTCCCAGAACAGAATTTTCTGCAGCTTTAACAAGCTAAACAATATTAGCCGCATATAAAATGCTGTGATACTGTGGTTAACGTTCATTATGCAGAGTGAGAGGAGGCTTTGCATGCCTCTTTAGAGGGCAGTGTTTTTGTGGGCAGTTTTGCAACAGCATTTTGTCGGGACGGTTTCTGGGAATGTATGCGTGTTCTACTTATTTTGTGTTATCCGACCTGCCTGTTGCTGGTCTGTTTGACTGTTTAAACCCTAGCAACAGGTTCCTATTGTCTTCAACTTCCAACCCTAAAACTTTACTCACATCCCCCTGTTGCAAAGCTAACATACAGAATGAGGAAACTGCATTGCCAAACAATTGTTCAGCTTTCACAGACTTTTCCACACCTTTTCTATAGAGCTGTTTCTACATAGTGTCATATATATTAACTTGGTATGAGCCTTTATTCACTCTCACTTGGCTGTTTTGTTTCTGAACATACTTTTGTTTCTTACCGCCTACATTCAAGCCAATACTAAGTAGGACACTAACGGTTCAGAGCCAAAGTGCTCTGACGGTGCTATCACACCTTCCTGATCTCCACAAGTCCATGTGTTCACCTATGCCCTTTGCACATGGCTTAAAGACATGTTGCTAACTTAAGAAAATGAATCAAGGCTAAGCTTCATGGCCTGATCACACTGCTATTTTACAAAGTCATTAATGAGTCCAATTCCAGGTTAAGCGCAGCCTGTGGAAGGGCTGAAGGATTGAGTGGCATTAACTGTGAGGGTAAATCTGTACGACTCCCCTGCACTGGGTCTGGCAGCACTAACAGCAGAGGGGTGTGGATTTGCTCAGCACAATCCTCTAAATGAGCTTCATTATACTGGCCTATCCAGCAGCCCCCCACCCACCACTGCCCATGGATTAGCAGGTTGTCACAATCCCCAGTCCCCTCCTCCCGCTCCGCGCTTACACTGTTGCACATTGCACTTTTTGATTCTGTTGCATATGGGAACCACCCCCTACTCCTCCCTCCTCGTTGTCCTCCCGCCACGTACTCCCCACACGCTCCCTGCAAGCTTCGCTGCAGATAAGCTGTTGACAAGATTAATGCATCTGTATCAAAAGTCTAGAGCCGCTTTGCTTTGTGTTGTTTGTGAATCTCCTTTTCCAGGTCAAGCCAGATTGCCTTAACTGGGCTAATATGTTTTCAAGCCAAATTAAACAGGCGGCAGGCTTGTCACCCTCGTCTTGCTAGCATCCTGACAGCGCTAAGATCATTATGTAGAGGTCACAAAATGATAGTCAGTGTTTCAGCATTAATTGGTTGAATGAATGCACCCTGATGTCTTAATAGGAATACACGGGAAAATATTGCATTGCAGGGTTTCATTCTTGTTGTCTACACAAATGCACTTCGAAATAAACCTATCCATTGTAAGGCATTCAAATTTTCTGATTCAGATATTTGATTTGTGCTTGTTTCATTCATTCTATGATTTCCCTCTCCTTTACAGGAACCCCGGTCAATCGTATTCCCATCATGGCCAAGCAGGTCCTGGATCTGTACATGCTGTACAAGCTGGTGACAGAGAAGGGAGGGCTCGTGGAGGTTATCAACAAGAAGATTTGGAGAGAAATCACAAAGGGACTCAACCTTCCTACCTCTATCACCAGTGCAGCTTTTACTCTGCGCACACAGTATGTATTTGTATCCGTGTCACAAGTTAACCAAACTAATTTAATTTACTGGAACCATGTAAATCAAGAATTTCTAGTATGTGACATCTCAGCTGCGTACAAACATGTATACCATTATGGCTCACATAGAGGGCATTCAGTCTCATAGGTGACTATTGGAGCAGATATGCTGCTATTTTAATCAGTCCAGCTGTCTACACATCCGTCCCGACGACTCACGTTTTACTTGTGCTGTAGGAACGGAAGTCAATGTAGACACGGTGTTAAAACTATTTGGATTTGTGTCTGTGTGTTCATATGAGTATGAATGTCAATATGAGCCAGGGCCTGAGTGTTAATACACAGGAGTTTGTTTTCTCCACTAGGCCACCTTCTCTTTTCACATTCAGTCCCTCCGAGCATTGCATCACACATAGAGCCCATTGATTCTCATAGATTTATTGATGTGATTTGGGTCAGAGTTCACAGTGACTAAGGTGGGTTTTGACTGACAGCGTATGCGCTGAGCCTCGACTAAAACTCTGACTATGCCAACCCCTCCGTAGAAGTAACACCTCTCTGTCTTATGCACAAGGAACATATACCTAATATACCTTTATGCATTTTTAATGTTGTTGGTCTGTTGTGTAGCGTTGCTCTGCTAGCGCTATCTAATGGATGGTGCTGCTCTTGCTCCTTATTGATCCAAGGTACTGCTCTTCCACCATTATGCAGCATGCATAATAGTGTTCATTTATGAGATGGAAAACATAACAGAGCTGTGACTGTGCATACTTGTAGAGCTTCGGTGACGTCACGTAATCTAAGTATACTTGGCGTACAAAACACGTGTTCAATTTTTATAGTGTTACATTAAATTCAGCATAAATTAATGCTTATAAAAAAGGAGCTGATTAACTTAATTTCTGTTATCAGGGTAGGAGATGAGAATTACTGCACCTACATTTCACTTGTAGGAACTAAATTCTGTTTCTGTCCGACATGTGTGCACATCACCAGGCGTTAAACAGTGTCCTTCACATGTGTGAATGAACTGCAACGTGTTCTTTTAATCATAAAATAAACCAAAGCCCTTAAAATCCAATATAGACAATTATGCAGTCTAAAGTAATGCATTTCTTGAGGTGAATACAAACATTTAAGAAACACTGGGATCTCTTAGTGTGCATTACCTTTCCTTTCACTGTGTCTTCAGTTAAATACTGAATCCTGCTTTGAAGGTGAAACATCTCATAGCTCTTCTTGTTTGACATATTTGATTGGAGCTAATGTGTTTAAAGAGCATGTAGTCTTCTACAAAGACACAGTCTTATGTGTATGTTAATGTAGCCTGTGTTTGTAGTTTTTATCTGCAGCAATATTGTAATCTAATAAAGTAGGCTAATACAATAATATGAATGATGATACATGTGACTGTTTCTGCGGCGATCTCATGTAGTGTCATGTGTTTGCTTTCCTCTCAAGGTACATGAAATACCTCTACCCGTATGAGTGCGAGAGGAAAGGTCTCAGCTCCCCAGGTGAGCTTCAAGCTGCCATCGACAGTAACCGGCGCGAGGGTCGTCGTCCCAGCTACAGCAGCAGCCTCTTCCGCTTCTCTCCCTCTCCCAGCACAGCTCCGCACATCCTCTCACCTCCCAAGATGCACCTTTCAGCTCTGGGCGCAGGGACCTCATTGGCCCTCAACGGCCTGCAGGCCTCACCAGGACACTCTTTGAAGAAAGGTAGGCTGCGTTCATGTTTTTTTTTTTTTTTAATTCTGATTGCATAGTGTAATCTAAATTTAAAAAATCTGCAGAATCTGATTTATGAATGGTTAACTTTTTGTAAACGATAAAAAAAGCTTTACTCTTTAAAACAACCCGGACTGTGATAGGTGAAGAAGGTGTTGCTTGAAGAACTGAGCCTTTATGCTCAGAGACCTACTGGATTGATGAATGTTATATTAAAGTGGGTAATTGTGTACTTCAGAGACAGTAGCCACTCTGTACTCACAGTTTCCTGTGTGTGGGGACCTTGAAGGTATTTGTAGAGAAATACTGCCCCCTGTCGCACTTTTGAAAAACTACATCTAGCCACAACGAGGGTTAAACGGAAACAAGAGCAGAAAAGTACAGATAATGCTCCAGTTTTGGTAATTTAAGGAGGCTTTTTCATCGTATACAGGTCGTGGCAGTTGACCCTATTTTTATCTGAGCATCCTTTTTATCAGATGTGTGTGAATGTGAGTGTGTTGATGTGTACTGGCATTAGACCGTGCTGTTACTTTCTCACAACAACTCACATTCCTGCCTGCCACTGTATCCCACAGTGTGTGTGCATTTTTAGTGCTTTTATATGACTGTGTGAGTGTATGCCTGCATCTGCCTGTGTGTAGTCAATCCAGGTGTTTAAGAGTTCATGTGTGAACCAATTCTCCCTCCGGCTATTGGGAGCCCTCACCTTTACTACTGATTAATAACATGGTTCCCACACCAGGGGGGACGCTATGAACTTTGAAGCTTCTGGTCCACATCAGTAGGATCCTGTTGATAACTGTCATTACCCTGCCGTGTTATCTGATGTCACTTTGACTTGGTTGGAATGTGGCTGTGGACCCTGTGGTAACCACGGTTGGATTTGAGTAAGACGGTGTTTTACGTGCCGTTCAGTTTATATGGTCGTATAGGAGGACACGTGGTTGTGCTGACCTCATCGCTATTGAAGTGGAACTGCTTGATACGCCCCTAAACGTGCTCGGGTGTGTCTTACAACAGTGTTTTTGGAACAAGCGGTTACAGAAGATGAATGAATGAATGAATGGAACATACACTGATCAGCCACAACATTATGACCACTGACAGGAGACGTAAATAACATTGACCATCTTGTGACAAATCAGTCTTCTACTGGGAAACTATTGTGCCTGGCTTTTGGACCATCCACAGGTGTCAAACTGATCCGTGAAAGGGCCACTGTGGCTGCAGGTTTTCATTCCAACCATGCAGCAGCACACCTGACTTGGCTCAATCGATCAACTGAACTGCCCTCACACAGTCATTTCAGGTGTCCTCTTGCTTGATTGGAACAAAAACTTGCACCGATGCAGTGGGTGTGGCCGCACCCACTGCATGGGTGCTGCATGGTTGGAATGAAAACCTGCAGCCACAGTGGCCCTTTCACAGATCAGTTTGACACCCCTTACTTATACATGTTCCACCCACCTAGACCAGACCAGACACCCCACCCCATAGCAATGACACACACACACACACTCAAAAACAGTTTAGGAACAACTCAAAAAAACTTGAAGAACAGCACAAAGTGTTGACCTGGCCTCCAAATTCACTAGATCCCAAACTGATCAAGTGTCTGTGGGATGATCCACAGAGGTAGGTCCCTCTCCTCAAGCCATAGGACCCAAAGGCCCCCACTAACAACATCCTGTTGCCAGACACCACAGGACACCCTCAGAAGACCCATGTCCAGTCACAAGTGTTTTGGAGGCACAATATTAGGAAGGTGGTCATAATGTTATGCCTGATCGGTGTATGTTTCTATTTGGGGTATTTAATCAGGATTGGTGATATCTTCAGTCTATTACCACCTGAATTTAAAACACAACCACACAACACACTATTTTAAACATATTTCATGCTACTTTTCTTCTCCAGAGACGTAACCTGACATCCAAACAGATGTTCTGTGAAGTTATTGTTTGTTAAGATAAAATTGACATTCACCCTGTGCTTGTTCCGCTTTCCTTTTTGAGCTCTGTAGACTCATGAATCCCACTCATGAAAATAAATAATCAAAAACTTCAATGTCTCTCTCTTCCAGATGACCTGACCCCCTCAATCATGGCAGCAAGACCTTCCATGGCACTGGCCTTGGGACATCAGCATGTAGCTGGTTTGGCAAGAGCCGCCACACTGGAGCAGCTCAGAGAAAAGCTGGAGACCGGTGTTGGAGAGGGGCCAGAAAGGAAGATGGCCCGTCTAGCGGAGGAGCAGCAGCGCCTGATGCAGCAAGCTTTCCAGCATAACCTGCTGGCCATGGCCTCCCAAATGCCCATGAACCTGCGCCTGGGAGTCCCTACCATCACTACCAGGGGTCAGTGTCGTGTTAAAATAATTAAATTATACGAATAAGGGCAATTTGGCGGCGCAGTGTTTCTAAGATCATCTTTTCTGCAACTGTGCTGTATATATACACGTGTTTAGATGCAGAGACAAAAAGATATCCTGTGAAAACACTCAAATGAATTTGTGCAATGTTTCTGTTTCTTCAGAAGAGAAGCAGCAGGACATGTCTCTGAGCATCTCAACCAATGGAAATGCTAGCATCACTGTCTCAGTGGAGGTTAATGGCACAATCTACTCAGGTGTGTATGGGGGTCATTTCCATTTGGACTATAAATGTAACTTTTACCTTTATAACAATGAATGCACCACGGCTGTCTGTATGTAATGACGTTTCTCCTTCTCCTAAAGGAACCCTGTTTGCTCAGAAGTCTGGCGGGGCCCCGGGGCCTGCTGTGTCAGCTGCTGCTGTTGCTTCAGCCTCTCCTGCTGGAACCAGCACTAGTTTTGGCTTCTCCATACCCCAGGCTCAGACCCTCAGCCCCACGTCCTCCTCCTCCTCCAAGGGTCCCGGCTCGGCTGAGCCTGTCCACAGCGGGTCGCCCTAACTCATCGTGTTGTTTGTACCTGCTCCCCTGGCCTCCGTTCCTCCAAGGGGCCCCGCATGAATATACAGTACAATGAAAAAACCAACAAGAATAAGAAACTGTTGCACAACAAATACCTCATCGACCTGTCAACCTCTTGGCTGTCCAATCATGAACACAGAGCCTGAGAATATTATATGACAACATGTGTCCAGACGCACTGCTATGCATTAATCTAACACACACACACATGCATACACACACAGCGCTAAAGACACATACAATCATACATACATGTACACAATCTACACACATATACACTTGTTCATCCTAATGGACATGCTAAACACAATCAGATCAGCCAAAACCCACTGACAGGTGTAGTCACAACTGAACTTGAAAAGTTTTATCATAGAACATTTTGTTTGTTTGTTGCCATTTTGTTGTCTTTTTGATTTTGTGTTTTAGAATGATTTTGTTTTTAGTTTTTCTCTTTTTACATACCTCAAATCAAGTAACCTGCAGTGGTGTCTTTACCTCAGGAGCTGTAGTATATTTAACCTGAATCAACTTTATTTTTGTATTCTTTTTGACCTAGTTGCAATCAGGGGAAGTCGGGTAACTCTAACCAGTGGAACCTCTTCTTCAGAGCATCCACCTCACAGTGATAGGCCTCCAACCCGGGCCACTCAGGTTTCTTTAACATGCTGTAGCCTCTTGCTGAACTCAAACTAGTGAACGATCAGATGCTGTAGATCAGCACACTAAATACCTCATTTCACAACTGCCCTCAGTTGAGATCATGTAAAAACTAGCGGAAAGGTTGGAAGTACAAATGTAAAAGTCAACTACTTGCAAGCTGTCTTTAAATATTTAGCGCGCAAAACTGGGGGAACAGCAACTCTGATTCACGCACAACAAGCCTAGTAGACCACAAGCTCATGTCTCTACCCAGAGAGCTACAGAGAGGTCATACTGAGGCATTCCTAGCCCCTAGAACTAGATCTGAGTTTATTGTCCCCCGTTTTGTCTGTGCATCCTTCTTCCAGCTACGGCCACACAGCTGAATGTTGAGGCGTTGGCTCATTATTAGTGCATAGTTCTCAGACCTCATACTGACCTCTCTGCTCTGGAGGGCATCTCTCTCAGGAAGCAATGTGACAACTGCAAGGAATCACTGTTAATTTAAAGAAAAAAAAAATGCATAAAAAAATCTTACCTGAAGAATGCACAAGCCTACATGACTGTTTCAAGAATACCTCAGACTCTCTGAAAAGGAGAGCCACACTTCATACCTCATACGGCTGCAAAGCCATCGAGACTTGACGCCCCAAATCCCACCTGAACGGAAACTGACATGGATGTACCGATGGTTTTTGGGGACAAAGAACTGGGACGGGCTTGCTTTCTCTTTCTCCCTTTATTTACTTGTAGAACCTGTTTCATGCTTGCTTCTTGCATTTTTATTTTTTTTTATTTTATTTTTTTGTTCCTCAACTTGTTGTCTGAGAAGAGTGGTATATCTGCATTTTTTTCAGGGAAGAGGAGCGGAAATGTCCTCACTTATTCATGTAGATTTGTAGGATTTTTAAAAGGTTTCAAAGGTCACAGGGGTCAAAAGAAAAAGGTTTAAAAAAATGACCACGTTAACCTCATGTTTGACTGCGAACAAAGTAAGAATCGCAGTTGACGTCCTCCTTTCATGACAGTGGCGAAAGCATATGCATGCGTACAATCATGTGATCAGTGTGTTAACACCTTAATTCGCTGGTTATTGCACAGCTAGATACCAAAGACTAGCCCAGTCAGTCCTCCTCAATGAGCCCTTCTGCAATCCTGCTCACGCCTGCTGTGGTGTCTCCTTTGGACTACAAAAAAAATATATTGCATCTCATCCTAGTAATAGTAATTTTCCTAAAACAAGTGAAACACCTTTAGGTGAGATATAATAACCCCCTTCTTTAACATTTGACAGCATGACTTGAGTATTGGAAAGGTACAGTGGAAATAAAACGGCATTTAAAGACTCAAACTTTGATTACACGACATGCACATGTACCACTGGGCATATTTGGGTCGTCTAGCAGACATTCAAGTCTTATTATTATTATTCAGATCAGAATGACAGCTGCCATTGCCTCCTGAGCTGGCTCGTTAGTTTTAATCATGTAGCCTTTGACTTCCCTGGAGGTGATTCTTAACAGATGCAGTCCTTTTCTGTCAGTGTGGACTGTGGATTAGCCCACAAGTCCCTTTTATTACCCTGAGACAGCTGGATTACACAGTACCTCTTATTGTAAGATACTACTCGCCCTTTAACTTTTTAGCATTTTAAAACGCCACAAAGGATGAAAATGAATTTACTAGCTTTATCTGTGTTGAATGTGAGGCATTTTAACTGTTTAGAAACCTCTTTAAAGCCCAGAGTGATCTGAGGTGGGCAGCCTTGTTGCTTTTATTAGATTGTATTTTAGCTATCTATTATGTGTCAGGTTTTGCAGACGTTTTGCAGTGCAGATCACAGTTGAGGGTTCGAGGACGGTGCTGTTAGTCCTCCAGCGCACCCTTCACAACCCCCGTATGACACAGAACTGTATTTTATAAAGGTGAGAAGTATAGATGCTGCCTTAAAGTAGTTGCTGGTGAGATCTGGTCAACTGGCTGGGAAATAACTTTCTCTTCAAGCTTAATCCTTTGGAGAGTCATCACTTATTGTTTCGGAAACAATTCAGTCGGACGTTAGCCGCCAGTTGTCATTCACACTGTCGCGTTAATGACTGAGTTTTGATATTTATTCATGTTTGTTGTTTTATTTTGTTTTGTTTTTTTTCCTGGTGGACCTTGTTTTAATCAATCAGGCTGTGTAACTAGAACATTTTCCTGTTTCTAAGTCCCAGCTTTCTGTTTCATCTGCTTAGTCTACACAATGAATGTTGCTTCACTGCCTTTGGATGTCTGTTTGTGTGAGTGTGTGTGTGTGTGAGTGTGTGTTTGCGAGCAGGTTCAGTATATACAGTGAGTACGCTTGTAATAACAGTAAAGATGCAGTAGGTGGTGCCACTGATACAGCTGTTCTAAGCAGTAGAGAGCTTGCAGAAAACACATTTTTCAGTTTGGACGACTTCTCTCCATCATTAGTCTCTATATTCATACAGTTCCAGTTTGTTTAAGGGGGAACCGCCCGGTGCAGCCACAGTGGTCGCCTGCTGCTTAAGTTCACTTCCTTGGTAGCTGCTGATGTGAGTGGAAAGTGGTGAGGGTTGGTCATTCACTGTTCCTCACCAACGTGCGGGTTTCGACCAGAAACCCTCTGTCTGGACGCTTCACTAACTTCCTGGCTTCCTGACTTGCTGTGCGGATGAGTATACTGTATGTCATGTGTTGTGCCTGTGTGTGTGCGTTCCCCCCTCAGCATACAACAATACCTCATGGCAGTGGGCCGCACTCATTGTTGCGTGCGATGTTGAAGCTGCACAAAGCAACGAGTACTGATGAAAGCTGTGGTCACTTCGCTGAGTTCTCCTCTGGATTCGGTGTCGCTTTTATTTTTTTTATTTCTTTGATTTTGTTGTTGTCAGTAGCTGCAGGCAAGGTCTCGTCACTCAGGAAGCTGTGAAGTTGGAAGTCTGCGGAACCTTTTGTCTCCGATGATTTTGGAGTTAATTCAGTTTTAAATTGTTTAAAAAAAAAAAAAAAAAAACTAACCTGATCTGTGTAAAAACAGGTGCATATGCAAGTGGTTATCGAATACCTCATTTATCAATTTTATGTTGTTGTTTTGGCTTGTACAATGCTCCGTATATTAATTCAACTGTGGGGTTTGTGCATATTTTTGTACTGTTATTATTATTATGGACATGATAATAATGATATTACTGATATTATTATAGTTTTCTCTTTGATTAAAGCAAACAAACAAAAAAAAAAAGGACAAAACACACGAATGCTTGTAAAAACTGGTTTGTGCTGATTGTATTTAAGAGGAGCACTTTTCCAAAGTGGTTTTCACACATTCAGTTTTGTTCATATTAGTTAATATAAAGATATGGTTCTCAGGGCTTTAAACTTGTATGTCATGATAAAGTTTTACTTTATATCTTACTTGCCTGTGTGTTTCATTTCTTGCTTTGCAATGTACAGATATGGCACTGTGGCAAACTGACGCCCTACCTGTTTATCTCACATTTTCTGAAGTGCAAACTAAGAAACCACAAGAAGGTACACGCGGTAAGATTTCTTGAATGTCCCTGATATAATGACTTCCTCCAGTTGCACATTATGAGTTCATCACATTCATCTGTGAAATGTCAGCCTTCCCATCCGCCCTGGGTGTATTTTCAGACCAGCAGTAAAACTTAAAAACCAAAGTTCACCTGTTGACTTAAAAATGCGAGTAAACTGAACCTGAAGAAAACCTGTTTCAACTCAGAAAGCTAAGTTATAACTAACAATAATTTCTCATTTTAACATGATAATAAGAGTTAAAACAGCTGATTAGGTTACATTATCCACTGAAGAAAACTCATGTGATCTTGTCAAATGAACTCACATTTCCAAGTTAAGATCAATTTAACTAAATTCACATCAACTGCCATTTTAAGTTGAAAGCATTAATGTTTTAGTTTCTACTTAAATTTCTCATCTTGTTTTACAGCGTAGGTGTCAGACTGGAGCCTGCAGGTAGTCTTTAAAACAGACTATCATCTAAAGTACAAGTGTGTATTGACAGTATTTGAAGATTTTAAGTGCTGCAGTCCTCCTGACTTGAAAGATAAATGCGATGTGATGCACGTTGCTCTGACCTTGATCTGAACTGTGACAGTAAACTGCAGAATGATACCGCATTGCATATGCAACAGGAATCATTTTCAAATGTATAAATATTTTCAACCCTTATAAAAAATCAGCTCTGCAAAAAAGTGCAGTGACACATTATAGACATATTAAAAATGACACATCACAGTGTACGTAGTTTACTGTACATTTGCAGATTTATTGTTGCACATATCAAAAACGCCATTTACCGTTCCTCTTTCATTAGAGATGGTGTACAAGTATTTCCTTTTTACATTAACCAGAAATTATGAAACTCTGTTGTATGTCCAACACAGAACAGTAGACAGATGGTCTGTCCAAACACCTGTGACATATTTATTTGTGTGTGTGTGTGTACAGTAAAGTTAAAGCCGATCTCCTTGATATGAGCAAACGGAAAGTCTAGAAATAAAGGGAAAATCAGAAAGAGAAGCTGGTTCAGTGACAGGATATATATATATAGATAGATAGATAGATAGATAGATAGATAGATAGATAGATAGATACTGCGCAGAACCCTCAAACTACCAGAGGACCCAAGCTTGAGAATGACACAAATTGCACCTTAAGAGGGTGAGAGGGATGTGTATATATATATATACATATATATATATATATACATATATAGTTTTATAACTATATATGTATATTATATATTATAACTATATCTATAACTATAACTAACTTCTATGTGATGAAGCTACTGGACACTGAATTTCTCTCAGGATAACACACAGAAATTGCTGGCTGTTCTCGCTTAACTGCCTGCGATGAGGAAATGGCATGTCTCAACTTGAATTCTTTCAACATATCACGAGTTTTTCACAATATGAACTTGTTTCCTGATCTAGAGCAAAAGTCTTGACAAAGAATATCACCATAGGCCATTGTCTGAGGTAGAACAAAACATGTTTGGAAAGTGCATAATATCTGTCTGTACAACAAATACTAAATTTACAAGACTATTATTTTCTGAACGTGGTTAAAATGCGATATTATTACACTTGAATGATAGTAACAAAATTTAAAAAGTTGACTTATCATCAGATACATTCATGTACGTCGTCTTTTAAAAGAATACTGGTCTCCAGTCTATCACAGGGCTAACACAGAGAGACAGACAATCATTCACATCCACACCTGCGGTCAATTTAGAAACACCAGTTAACCTAACGAGCTTGTCCTTGGACAGTGGGAGGAAGCCAGAGTACCTGGGAGAACATGCAAACTCCACACAGAAAGGCCCAGTCGGCCCATGGATTCAAACCCAGGACCTTGTTGCTGTGAGGTATCTGTGCGAACCACCTCTCCACTGTGGCGCCCAATTTTATTTTCAGTGCCATACAAATCAACTCACTAGATGTTTCATGTTTTGGAAGGTTCTACATTTGTCTCTGTGTCAACATTTGGATGCAATTCGTGGGAGGAACACACTGATGTTAGCTAACTTCACATTGAAATCGGTTTCAGTACAAACCAAAAATCCTCATCATTATTGGTTTGCGCATACACACAGTCATAGATCTGCTATAAGAAGAAAAACAGAAACTAGATTATCGCAAACGATCATAAAGGGGTCCATGCCGTGGCGAAGTCGTCCCCAAGCAGGACGCAGAGGCATAAGTCAACAGTAGCGCCCCCTATAGAACGTATTGCACAAAACTTGGTGGGCTTGTAAAGAGTCATCCACAGATTATTATTGTCAAATTTTAAACAGTTTACTGTGGTGGTTTGTGAGATATAAACATGAACTCGTTGCAGCGCCCCCTGCAGCCCGAATTTCACGAAACTTTGCATGATTGTACACAAGCATAATGGTGGTTGCTAAGTTTCATAAGGATTGGGTGAATACTTCAAAAGTTATAGGCCATAAAGTCATATGAAAAGTTTCCGTGTCACGTTTAGCGCCCCCTGTTGACGTAACTTGATGGGCATCTACACAATATGTTACAGATTGTGTATGCCAAATTTCAAGAAGTGAGCTACTGCATTTTTTGAGATATTGAAATATTGCGCCCCCTAGAGACCAAGGGTGCTTGTACAGAATCAAATTACGAGGGCTACATAAGGAATCAGAGGGAGAAATTTTGTTTCCAGGGCACACGGTTTGAGATATGAGGCAAAATGTAAATTGGCTTATTATAGCGCCACCTAGCTGTACACATGTATATTTATCCTGGGCAGACACTTTAGCTACGCAGAAAAAGATAAATCATTATAATGATAATAACAATAAGAAGAATAAAAATCACAACAAAATCAATAGGGTTACTGCAACTTCATTTGCATGGACCCCTAATAAATAAGAACTAAAAGACACATATTTTCTATTTGGTGGCAGGTTAAAGCTGACATTTTAGATTCATTAAAATGTGCCAATGCACTTGAAAGGGACACTGATGTGTTGACATGTACCAAATGCAGTTGAGAATTATAACATATCCTACATTAATGATGTTTTGACCCTAGCCACTGCTAGAGTATACACTCTCTCACACACAGGCCACAACTCTATATTATCAACCACACACTCGTATCATGTCATTTAGCAACAGGACCAACTCTTAATCATGACAAACACTAGACAAACCCAGAGCACTGGGCTTGGTCGTTGGCCCACACCTCTGTTCTCCAGTTGTAGTCGGTACTGAGCCAGGACTTTTACGGAACCCATCTCCTCTGACACACATTTGTGTGTTCCCTCCTGCTTGGAACCCATGCAGTCGATCAGAAGGAGACACTGCTCATCCTTGAAGATGCAGGATGTGTTACCGCTAGGGTTATGCCAGGTATACTGGGCATGACGGGAGGACACCGGGCACTGCAGGAAATACTTGGAGTCGTGGGAAAGTGTGATCACAGTCTCATCGGGTTGTGGCACATCACCTGCACCTCTAAATGCTGAGGAGAGAAAACAGGAACTCTGTTTAAGACGGATGTTTATTTAGCGTCTTTATTTAATCTGCAACCAGACTTGTTAATTATTTCAGTTAGATCATGGCGAGCATTGTAGACAAGTCATGGGTGTGTGTAGGTGTGTGTGTGAATGACAAATGCTTCTATTACCACTAAGGTTCAGAGCATTTACCATTTTTCAAGATGCACTACACAAGCCTGGAAGTCTCGAATGTGTAATGAAATCAGGATTTAAATCTAAATCTAATGTTAAAATGAACCAAAAGTGTAAGGATGGTGTTGGTGCTAGTGCGGAACTGAAAAAGGAACTGAGTTGGTGCTTGACTGAGATTCAACACGTTTAACACTGACAGATAGATACTTAATTATCCCGATTATAAGACAAAAAGAGGAGGTGCAGTCTTTTGCACAAGGTCTTTCATCTGTGCATGATACAAATAAGGCTTTCTGGGTAATGAAATCGCCAAAGGGGGTGGAGACACTTGGAAGATTAACAGAGTAAAGAAGAGTGTCCTCAGCATATTGACATATATGAGTGATGTCACTGACTTTATCTCTGTAAATGAGAAAAATATGACACAGAATACGAGTGTGATAACACATTTAGAAGTTGGGAGTGCAGCGTAGGAGGCAACAGGACTTAAATGTTTAAGCATTACCAGCTAACACTGTTTAGCTGTCGTGAAGACAGTGCAATGTTTTACTAAACATAAAAAGATAAAAAGCCGCAAAACACATTGCATGCATTGGTAATTTCAAAAGAGGTCAACCACCTCTTTACTTGGCCCAAATCATGTGTACAGTAACATGTGAGGTGGCATCATGAGATGCTCAAACAGGAAACTCCACGGCTGAAACACGTGACCAACATGGAAGTTCCTCAAGGAAGTTCACAACGTTGTTCATATTTTTTTGAACTGAATGCATAATTTTTCTAACTGTGAGACATTAGTTTCGCTCAATCTGGAGGGAAATAACGACATTCACCCCCGTTCAGGAAAAAAATTTTTTTAAAAAGATTTACGGCATACAGCATGGCTGGTGCAGCTGAAAGAGAAGCCGTCTCCGACACCGCAGAAGAAGCTGATCCACACAAACAGGTGGCTTATTTCCTAGTGTATACAGTCAATGGTTACTCAAAAAAGCAGTACAGATCCTGGCGGAAAAAATAGACGGACTGGGGATGGATGGGCAGGTCAGTCAGAGATTCTGCTGAACAAGAACAACTCGAAGCTGCTCATTAAATAAAAAGAAGGAAAAAATTTACTAGTTCATTTTGGAGTCTATGAAATTAAAAAATGTGAACTATGAACTTGAACTACTTCACTTTTATCTGTGTGAGCTGAACTTTGAACTAGTTCTTGTTTAGTGTGAACTTGCACAACACCGAAGGTTGACTTCAAAAGTAGCACCACTGCCGTAAGTTTCATACAGGAAGCTTGCTCTGCCATGCATGTATGTTTGATTAACTGTTTTACAGTTTGGCTAAAGGTGTCCTCTGTTTGGATAAGGGTTATTACCAGAGCAGATGTAGAGAGAGCAGTCTAACAGGAAGCCTTATATAATCTAGACCTACAAGCGTACTACATATACATTCTTCAAAGCAGTCAAAGCACAGGGTGGGCCATGTGGTAGACTCACAAGGGACAGCCAAAAATAACTCCTTCTGCTCCCCAAATGGATAAAGGACACGTTGGCAATGTGAAAGATACGGCTGCAAAAGATTTCTGACCGGGCCATAATTTGTTTAAGGTTAGAGTTATACCTGCATGTCATTCACTGCAGAGTCATTCACATCACATTTCCAGAGCAGCAGTTGTGAAACCTGGAACTGGTTTGACCTTTTAAATCCCACGTGCTGTTACCTTTAACCCCTTGTTGCTGAGTGTTGCAAATTCGCGACGAACTGCTTCCGCTCAGACTGCAGCCGAAATATATGTAAACCTCCAATGTTGGTTTGTGCACATTCAAAAAATACCTAGGAACCTTTTGCAAGCACTAGTTTCTCGTAGGACCAGTCGGAGTGGTAAGCAAAAACATAAATATTAAATTTCTTTATATAATTGAAAAATCAATTCAGGCGTCAAGGGGTTAAAAATACCTTGCTTCTGCTTCTAAAATATTTGGAAGCAGAGCTGCTCTGTACTACAATAGAAAGGGCTGTACTGTTGCTTGCAGCTTTGAGAATGTGCATACAAAGACACATGCAAGCAGAAATAAAAGTGTATTAATATGTTATGAAGAATTACTAGCGCTTTTCAACGGCCGTGATAACCTCCACAGAACGGTGTTTAGTTGTTGAGTGGTTTTCTACGTCCATGGTAACAGTTATTTAGGGACTAACTGGCTTTCATGCTGTTCTGCAGACTATTTACATTAACTGATGCTAATGGGCCTTAAATGCAATAAGGAATTTAGCTTGGGTTAGCTTAGCATAATGACAGGAAGCACAGCGCCGACAGAGCCAGGTCAGCTGTTTCCCCGGTTGTAGTATTTATGCTAAGCTACGCTAAACTGCTGGGTTGTTGTAGCTTCTTTTTGACTGAAGATGGATGGAAGTGATATTGATCTTCACATCATCAGCCATACATTTGTTTATGTATAATTATTATTCCAAACAAAAATAAACTTGAAGTTACATAAATGGCCTGTACCACCATGGTCGCACGAATTTACCAAGCAGTTAGAGTTTATGCTAAACCACATTAAATATATTGAAGTTAATCAAGTAAGAAAAAATAATGTAAACGGCAATAGTTCAAATAAATAACTTTATACCTTTGCTTGGAAGATGTACAGAAGGTGGAGGACAGGTGGCCGTGTTCCTTCTGCTTTCACCCTTCTGATTCCCACTGTGAAAGGAAAAGTATGTTTAATAATTGTCAGCTACAGAAAAGTCACACAGCTCTTTAATTTCATTAATCTTTTTTAAATTTCAACATTAATTTGTCAGGTATCATTCCATTATTTAAGGCAACGTGAGTAATATAAAAGGGTATTACTTCTCATCTCTATTTTTTCCCCTCCTTTGTGATTAGTTATGGTGTATGGAGTCTGTGTGTTCCTCCCTCATTAGTTTCACTTGTTACAAATCAGTCCTTGTGTGTGTTTTCAGTCCTGCCTTTCCTCTAGTTCTTTATCACTTCCTCTGTTCTGTTATTCAGATCTTCCTGTTGTGTGCCTGCAGACATTTTTAGTTGTGTGCCTTTCTTTTTTTGAGTGTTCCTCTGGCCTTTTAGTACCACATTACCTTTTAGTCTTTCTACATGTGGGCATTCTGATTAATATCCCTGTCATTTCCTATCTTGATGAGGAAATATGTCACAGAATCATAGTCACTTTGTAGTCTGCTGCTGAACTTGTGGTTTCGGGGGGGGGGGGGGGGCGTGAGCCGCATTTCCGTATGTTTGCTGGGGGTTGGTGGTGCAAAAAAACAAAAAACAAATCAACATACTGAGAGGTTTACTTCTACTGCGGCTCTCTTTCACTGAAATGTCTCTTCCTATTTACAGAGACAGGCATCTGCCTTGTTTAGAGGTTGTCTTCATTATCAAGCTGACTTTGGCAAGTGAAAATAAATTAATACCAGCACACATGATCCGTACAGCTCGTCTAAAAGTGATCATCTACCGTGACACAGAACTGAACTGAAACATCACACAGAACTGAGAAGAAAGCTCACAGTGTGTCGCTGTATGAGGAAAGTTTAAGTGATTTAAGTGAGAATTCATTAAAACAAAAAAAGCTTTCTTCAGAATGACACCTTAGAGTGATCAAACTCGACCGGACATCTGCTCAAAACCATATCTCCAACCACAGCTACTCACAGCTGTAAAATGGTGGGGGCTGTGGTTTAAAAAAAAAAAAGGTGACACAAATGTTATCATAATAAAAGCTGACTGTACTGGGGAAGAGTGTATGACTATGACTAGCTATGTATGGTATGCTATGAGTGAATATCTTTGTAATTGATAGTACAACCTTATCATAACAATTGCGCCACACTGTAAGTAACCTCTGGTCACCAGGTGTAGTTGGTGGTGAATCATGTTCTGAGCTAAGCAGCTACTGGAATCAGACTTAAAGTATGTGTGTTGGGGCTTAGCTCAGTTTCACCGCTAGCTAATCTAAGGCTGCTTTGGATGTTTGCCTACTTATATGACAGGTCTACTGTTACATAAAGCACTGAGGTCTTACGTTGTTCGGGTGCAGTTCCTGCCGTTCCAGTCACAGTAAGGATCTCTGGATAAGAAACAGTCCGTGCAGGTGTTTCCATACTCCTCGCAGTTTGCCACATCCACCTGGGCCACTTCACTTCGGGTGTTCACATACAGCATTCTCTGCAACGATGCACAATTGTTTTCTGGGGGGTCTTTTTTTTTATTAAACAACCTTTATTCTTCACATTCTTCTTTAAGAAATGACATCATTTTGCTTTATTGAATCAGCACCATTGTTTCCATTTGAATAAAACCTGTCTTTATTTTCACCCTCGGGGCTTAGCGGGCATTGGGTCGGAAGCATAGTGTTACTTACAGAGGATGGGTGAAAGAGCATGCCAAGGACGTGTGCCCCGTCTTGGAATGGTCGATACTCCGCGATGACAAAGGTGTTGCTCTCATTATGCATCACCTTATGAATCCCTCCATTATCTATTCCAGGGCAAAAGAAGGTGAGAACAGAAGTGGGGTGAGTAATTCAATAAATACGTCTGAGCAACCCACACCACAACCATTACTCGCGCACATCTCTGTTAATTCTGGTGATCTGGTTACCTCAAATCACCCTATCTCTGTATCTGTGACCTGCAGTTATTCACAGAGTGAGATTGAACTTGCGACAGATGTGACTGGTGGTCACAACTGTTAATATCCATAATGTCTTGTTTTCAGTCAGTCTTCATAAGAGGTAAAAAGAAATGTTATTCTCAAAATGTAAAGCCACATAATCTTTTTTCCTGTTTTGGGGAAACACACAACCAAAACCAAAAGCTCATAATGGTCAGTGAGAATTAGAAAACATCTTCTTTTTTTTGTTCCACATGTTTAAATAAAATGTCTTCTGTCTGTTGTCTGTGTGTCTTTTGTATGTTTTACACAAGGAACGTTTGTGTCAGTCAACACAAGTCAAGCCACATACCACATCTGAACTTTCCTCTCCACCATCCAGTCCTACTCAGTCCTGCTGGAGTATTGTTTTCTGTCTCAGCTACCACTGTACATTAGCGTGAATAGTTTTGGTAGTTTCCCCCCAGTGTAACAAAGACTGTAAGACAGATATTACTGTGTATAACACTCACTTAGAGACAGAAATAAAACTGTAGAGTCACTGTTCGTCTTGTCAGCGTAGATGTGAGTGTAGTTTTGGTCATTGAAGAGAATTGGGCCGGACTTGTTCACAGGCTGAACCCATTCGACCATCTCTGTAGTTATCTCAGTCATCCTGAGGATGTCCAAAGAAAGCTTGTCGCTCTCTGCAACACACTGAGGAAAAAGAAAACAAAAAACAATACATGTTTATGAATGGCAGCACACCAGCTGACTGTTCACTAAGCTCCATTTATCTGCTATAAAGCTTTCTGGTCTCTCAGTGCATCTCTGTGCTTTACAGTTATGATCCTTGCAGAGTTACTGCCCGAAACTTTGAAAGCTAACATGATCTCCATGGCTGCTCTCCAGCTTACATTATTTATTAACCAAATGTCTTAGTTTAAACCACTTTAAAGCCTTTGAGTTAGTTGGGATTTCAATGACTTCAATGACACAAGCTTTGACAATGGAACTAATCAAAATATGCGAATGAGTGAGCACGGCACTATTCCAGCCAACCAGTGACAAGGGTGTTGGTGCGTGTTCACCGAACAGGTGGAAGGGGAGGGCAGAGGAGACAGGGCCAGTGTTAGTGAGAGAGAAATTCAGGAAGAAGAAGGACTAACATGCTGAACTCTGAGGAATGATGGAGGTGGAATAGCTCCAAAGGAAATTATAACAATAACAATGGATGGCTTTCTAATGATGGAGAGAACTCAGGGGGCTGAAAAACGTGAGGATGGATGTGGACATTGCTCTGAGTCTTGGTGGGTAACATTAGTTTTGCTATATCTTCAAAGAACCATGACATGCTGATGGATTCAGCAGTCTCTCTCAGGAATGACTCCACCTTTACTAACGTGGTCTGAAAAATAGCAGCCATAGTAGTGCAGAAATGATTCAGTGGCACTGACTGCTACATTTATCACATACCTCTCTTCGTGTTTTCGTGTCCAAGGTTGTCCCGAAGCCTTTGAATGCAGACGTCACGAAGACTTTGTCTATGTCTCCAATCGTGTAGACACACACCGCACTCATTCCCCTGCAGAGAGATGCGCACAAGTCAGCAGGCTCACATGGAGACATCTGTAGCAACATGGCGGTACACTGAGGTCAACGAACGATTTTAGTCGTGTTGCTGAAACACCAGGAAAACAAAAACAGCTGAGCAGACAGAGGATGTTGTTTAAGAAAGAACAACAGAACTCAACTTTGTACAAATGCCTTCCATCTGTTCAGACTAATCTAATCTAGTGTTCACAGCACAAGGTTTCAATTCCTCTCTCATGATGTTTTAAAGTCAACCAAAGCAAGTGACTATGGTTTATATCAGTGTGAATGACTCTTCATATGATGCAGGAGCTGGGTCACTGGTCAGGTTGGGAATTTATTTTTGGAAAAAGCACATGATGTGATAAAACCTCACAAATACATGGTTTCTCAAATACAGTTAACAATAACGGAGTCCTACCATTCATTTCTGAACAGTGCATAGATCTTGGTATCGCTCCAGTGGTCTGCATGGACAGTGGCTGTATCTACCAGCTCAGAGAAATACTGTCCGGTGTCAGAGTTTCCACAGAAGAGCTTAGCATTCAACTGTGAAGTCCACTTATACTGCAGCTTGTTCTTGGGACCACCACGATCAGACTAGAAGGAGAACACAGCCAAAGGATAAATCGCTCCTTCCTAATCCACTTACATTGTAATGATTAGTACATGAATATGGTTGCAGTTCAATGTTGGTGACACTTTTTATTATAAATGCCTAACTGTGTCGGCCTTACCATGCAAACTCGGGTCACAAAAGGGAGCCACATATCGCTATACACTCGTGTGTCACTGTTTTTCTGCTTATAGAAGGCATACACTTTGTCCTGCAAGGGATTGTTTCTCCTTTTACTGATGGTCAAACCCACATAGTGCTGCTCTAAAGACAGAAAAAAACAAAACGCATTATTGTGGCAACCTCACTCAACTTCAGAAACTTCTCAAGTATGTCTCTCTGTGCAAAATACCTTTGTCAGACTTCAGTGGTCTAACTGTTTTTTCGCCAAATTTGTAAAGGCCAGCATTTTCTTGAGATCCAGAGGATGTGATGTAGAGATCTGCGCTTCGTTCAGATTCTGGAAAGAACAATTGCACATTTTAAGGCATATTAGGTATACACAGTAGGTGCGAACAGCAAGCACTGCTGCAACATCAGTACAGCAAACTGCAGAAAAGTAGAAGGAGAAACCATTTAGTAAGTGGTGAGTTGGGTGAAGCAGGTTAGCACTTTTGAAAACAGCGCAGATGTTTTCTGCAATTATTCATCTCCCACCAGATTAATGCTTAAATTAGCCATCAAGAGAACGAGGTGAATCAGAAAGCGGGGATGTTTTTATTTTGTGTGTAGAAAAACTCACCCACAAGGGCAGCCTGTTCACCTTCCTTTATCACATGTTCCCTTATGCTAGTAGATATATGTTCTAATTTGTCAGAAGGAGCACAGGTGGGTGACTGCTCTGATAAATTCTACAAAAAAAACAAAAAAACAACACAGTGTGTTTTAAAATGTCCCCACAACTGTCCATTGCTGGGGGCAGAATTGTGATTAAATTACTTCATATAACATCTAACACCCTACAGGTAGAATAAAAACAGGAGCAAGAGGAAGTGACAAGTGATGCTGAACAGAAGTAGTTTCTATTGCTAGTGAAGTTCTCAATGACTCATCTTCACAGTAACCTACCAAGCCACAGCACTGGGACTGCCAACCGTCGGTTCCGCACACAAACAACTGGTTGCCCTCCGCCCTCCGGTGTACAACAGTGATGTTATAGTTGCAAGCCTGAACAAAAAGAGCAAGATGTTTTTGGAGTGTTTCTCGAACAGTCAACACCCAACTACTCTGCCTCGCTGTAGTTACACTACTCACTTCGTCGCCGCATTCATGCCACCGCAGCTTTTTTTCTGGGGGAGTCTGCAAAGAGACATAATGTAGGACGTTAACTTTGCTCCATATTGCTATAAAGTCCATGACTCAATTTAACTTTAGCATATTCAGCTCTTTTTTACTTTTGTAGAGTCGTGAAAGTTGTAGAAATTCAGGTGTCTTTGTCCAGCAGTTATGACAGTGTCCGGCTGTCCGTCTAGTAGAATCTGTACAGGTGCATAGTGTCCACGTAACGTTTTCGCTGCAGAAATACAATTTAAAAAACATATTGAATTGCAAACAAGGTGTGGAATAAGTATGCACAACAAATTCATGCTGCTACTGTACACGAGCTTATTCACACAATATATGAAGTTATATAACTTAGGTTCAGGAACAAGTCCACACCTCAAACATCCACATTACCTGCACCTGCCTATATAGGCGTCTAACCTGGTCAAAATAAACTTCTTTGTACATACACTCCTGATCAAAATTTTTAGACCAGTTGAAAAATTGCAAGAATTTACATTTTGCACTGTTGGATCTTAAGAAGGTTCTAAATAATGCTTCAAAATGAAAAAAAAAAAAAAAAAAAAAGAAAGAAATGGCAGTGAGACAAGAAAAAAATTTGATTAAGCAATTTTTTGCAAACAACCATTAAACTGAAATAGGCTGTTCATCAGCTGATCAAAAGTTTTGTCTCACTGCCATTTCTTCTTTTTGCATTTTGATCAGGAGTGTACTGAGGTGTGGTTTTATTCGTGAAATAGTTATGTTAAGGATGGCAGTGCCTGTCAGTCTCTCCACTACTTTGGCCAAGACTGAACTATCTCAACAGCTACTGGATCAGGACTGCCTGAAGTAGAGCCTTGTCACTTTGCTTCCAAAGTTAAGCTATTTGTGAAAAACTGTTGAACTAAGGGTCTAGTTCAGTGCACCTTTTCAAAGCAGACATTTTGGCATTTGACACGCTGAGAAACAGTACACTGTGCCCTCATGTATGTGGTCTTGGCTTTGGCCCACACCATAAACATCAACATGGACCACCATCAGTATGCTAACAGGAAGAAATGGTCAGTCATGATGCAGCGGCCATCACACTCAACACCTGCTCCCCTCAGGGTTGTGGACCCTGCTGTACTCATATAAGGCTGCTCTGGAAGTTATCTGAGCAGTTATATAGTGAAGTTTGCAGATGACACTGTTGTGGTTGGACTGATCGCCAACACCAGTGAGTCTGTGCACAGGCAGGGGGTGGGAGAACACGCAAGGGGAAGAGCAAGACATCTTTTTACCCGTGTGTGGTAGAGAGCATACTATCATCTTCTATCACTGTCTGGTACGGTGACTGTTCTGCGGCTGACAGGAAGACGCTGCAACGAGTGGTAATATCCCCAGGTTGGTAGATGGGGGGGCCCCCGTGAACTGTTCAGCCGCCTCCCCTCAGGCAGGCATAGCCCGGACAACAAAGCTAAAGTGCAGCTTCTTCCCAGAGGCTGTGAGGATCATGAACTCCAGGGCATAATGCTGTCCTTTGCTTTTTACTTTTTTATTATTTGTTATATAATTATAGCATATAAGGTTTTCACATCTTATCAACTTGAGTTTGTCACTGTAAAATGTGCCTGTATGGGTGTTAGGGACACTATTTAACTGCTGTTTACAGATGGAAGAGAGACATTGTTAACATTTCCTGTGTGGAAATGTTTTTTTTTTTTTTTTTTTTTTTCCTCATAATACATTTTTCATTGTTATACATTGTAAAAGCACAAGTGCTAATAATACAACTAACGATGACTCTTTTGAAAACCAGCTTCCTCTCTAACCCAAATAACCCAAATTTATCTCACAATATAGAAACCATAATTGCACAGTTTGCTATTGTAATCACACAGGTCTACCCTGGACAATATTCATGAAGCTCAAGAACAGAAAGACTAGATTATATAACACGTCTTAAAATAAGTCAAAGAGGTTGTAGAGGAGCTGAAACCCAGACCAGTGCAGAGGCGTCACTAGGTTTTCAGGACAGGGGGGGCTTAGCCCCAAGGAGATGCACAGGATGTGAGCAAACGAGCACGAGCACAAATTTTCACAAACAGCTAGCAAAGACTGAGAAATGATTTATTAGTTATTAGTAGTTATTTATTAGTATTTATTATCAGTCTGTTTTTTTTTTTTAATACCGGGGTACAACAATAAACAAAGGTTTGCACAGTAGCAGAATGTTTACAGCATTAACAAGAAAAAAAAAATGGCTACAATTGCAAGTTACTTGGTGGGTGGAAGCATCAAAGAATGTCGTCTGTTTTTAAGGGTGGCAAATCGGTCTATCACTCTGTTGTGACTCTGATGCTGAAGCTCGGCTTTTTCAATTGACATGACTGCAAGACTGCGAAGTCTTTTCTGACCCATTGTTTGACGCAGCCAGGAGTGCAGCCGACTGTAACTATTGACCCAAAACAACAAAGGTAAGACGTGCGCAGAGATTATTTAATTAATTACATTGATTACATTAATTACATGGGACTTTCTGCTGTTAGCTGGGGGCTGGAGCTAACTAATTGTTACTACCAGCAGTGATGAACAATTAATGTAATTAATGAAATGCTTCATGTTTGACAAATAAAAACCTGGCTTACACACTACAGACAATCTCTGCGCACGTCTTACCTTTGTTGTTTTGGGTCATTAGTTACAGTCGGCTGCACTCCTGGCTGCCACAAGATTGTTCACGGTCCTCAGACTTCGTTGCCCTGTAATTGTGTTCATCGTCGCTCCGCTACTCTTCGCTTCTATGTGCCAGTTTCGACCTTCAAACTATTCGATGTCTCATTTTAACACAAGTGAAAAGAAATAGCTCCTACCGCCGTCTGAGAATATCATCCTCGGTGAATACTTGGAGTTCGCCTCAGTCACACCACTGATTAATGACAACAACAGTAAAAGAAGAAGTTCCATTGTTATTCTGCGTCCTGCGCTGCAGATACTATTAAATGAGCTCGTTCTTCCGGAGTCGGAGCCTTAGATGTCTTAGAGGAAGTTACTCTAAATGATTTATCTTTTGTATTGTGTAACTCTGATGACTAATCATGAGGGATTTTAGAATACTGTTATTTTAATTATTGGGAGAAATCATATCAATAATAATTGTTCTTAAAATGAAACGTGTTGAGAGAATAATAAACTTATTAAGTCAAGGCAGACATATCAGCTTTTTATGTTTATTAAACGGAGAAGCTTTTTTTTTTAATGCTTTAATTACTGCAATCTTTCAACCTATAGGACCCAGACACCACAAGAGACCGTCAGAAGACCCATGTCCATTCTCTGATGGGTCAGGACTATTTTGGAGGCACGAGGAAGACCTACACAATATTAGGCAGGTGGTCATAATGGTATGCATGATTGGCGCCATAGATTAAAACAAAACAAAACCAAGGCATATATGTATGCAATAAGATATATATAAAGCTATAGGCAGTGAAGGTGCATTACTGAGTGACAACTTTCTTTTAATCTAATAAATAGAGCTGTCATTCATGAGCTATTTGATTGCACAAGAATCAAAAAGACAAAACCTGTTGTAATTCAGACATTCAATGAATGACGAAACAGTGGAATAGAACAAAAGGTGTGTTTCAGTAGTTGTCATACTGTGAGGATTTCATCATCCTGAAGCCAGTGACTTCCTGCTGTGATGGTACAGGAAGGAGCGTGTCTTGTACTATGAGTAAGAACAGCATAAACTTGACTAATCAATAAATTATTCATTCATTCATTCATCTTCTGTAACCGCTTGTTCCTGTGAAGGGTTGTGGGGTCCCAGCAGTCATTGGACGAGAGGTGGGGTACACCCTGGACAGGTCACCAGGTGTCACGAACGCTGAAATTTTCTTCGCACGGGGTGACAGCGGTACTTGCCAGGAGATCTAGCTTTGAGACATCAACACAATCATCAACACGAGGCAGAGGAAAACAATCCGGCTTAGTGACGGCATTAACTTTATGGAAATCCGTACAAATCCGTTATGCATTCATACAGTTCATTAGGGAGTTTGCATGTTCTCCCTGTGTCTCCCCGGGTACTCCAGCTTCCTCCCACCATCCATGCTTGTTAGATTAAAAGGGGATTCATGTGTTCATCACAGGTGTGCATGTGAGTGTGAATGGTGAAAAATGAGGAAAACAAATTATATTCTAATCATCAATTAAAATTTCTTATTCTTATCTGATTGATTTCTATGGACTTAAAAATATTGATCATAATCCCTAAATGATTGCATCAGAGGAAAAAAATAAATAAATTTGATGGAATCAGAGTGTCATGTTCTGTTTTTTTTTTTATTATTATTATTCCTGTGTTCATGTTTTGAGTTTTGTTCATGTTTCATGTTTTTTTCAGTTTCCTGTTTTATTTTGTGAAGTTCTTGGTTTCCTGTCTTGTGTCCCTTCCCGCCTTTGTGATTGTCTGCCCCGCCCTGATTGTTTTCACCTGTGTCTCCTCTGCCCCTGTGTATATATATTCCTGCTTTTCCATTTGTCCTCTGTCATGTCATACTGTTTTCCACCGTTTCCCTGCTCTGGTCTTGTTATGTTACATTCTTGTCTTTTTGAAGATTTTGATTTTTGTTTTTAGTTCACCTGCCGTTAGTGATGGGCAATCGAGGCTTTGTTGAAGCCTCGACACGTGATTCAAAAAAAGGTTCATTACTCGAAGCTTCAGTGACACAGTGCTCTATTAGGACATCTAGTGGACAATAAAATGTAGTGCAATGGAGACGTGTCATACAGGTTCATGCTTGAATGGGACTTGATTTGCCATGCACATTCCTATTCGACTACATTACATGGATATGTGGTTTAAAGTTTATTACAAGAAAATTATATACATATAACAATAAAATAAATAATAAAGAACAGACGGGAATCGAACCCTTGTTTCGCTGACGAAAGACCGGTGTACGGGTGATTTCACAGTGAACCACGAACATCATTAATGAAGCACCGTTGTCGGTGGACCATTTTGATTACGTCACTACTTCACTCTATGAACCTTTGCTAATTTACACTAATGTTTATGTTTCAGCGCTTACATCAGCTATTTTCATTTGCTCTTGGTATCATGGTTTAGTAGTGTTAGAGAATATTTGTACTGAATGCAACAGTGTCAAACCAAATCTCTCTTGACTCATTATTTGCTCTGAAGACTCATCTCATCTCTCCCGAAGAGCCGAGACAACCAAACCAGTGACAGGGTTTCTGAATGAAGCAGTGAAATGGTTCATACCTCACAAAACACCTGATTTGTCCAACCCAAAACTATACACGCACTTCTGACTATATATCTATATCGTATCTGTATCTCTCTCTCTCTGTCTTATCTATATATAACGCTATTTAGGACTATCTATTTAACTATGTCTATCTATCAATCTAGTGCTATGTATTTATCTATTTCTCTCTGAATCTTACGATCTATCTCCACAAAATACGCAACTAACTCCAACTACAGCAACAAACCAACCTACTATGCAAAGAAGCATTCAAATGAGCACCACTAAATAGGGATAGGGTATCCGAGATATCCCTGAACACACTCGATCCCACCAGGTGATTCACATGACAAACCGAACCCCTCAGGTGATTCGTTTGCCGCTGAAGCATTCGAAGCACTTGAACTGCTTCGAACGTCACTCAAGTGCTTCAAACGTCACTAGTCACGTGACCGAAGCACGCCTCGGCACAGTGGTTCGATACAATTGCTTCATGAGCTACGGCGCATGTGTCGGAGCCTCGGGTGTCAGAGGGCCATCACTACCTGCCGTCTCAACAGCGCTTTGTGTTTCTTTTTGTCTTAATTAAATGCAATTTTTGACAACTTCTGCCTCATCACCTATTGTCCAGCATTTGGGTCCTACCTCACCCTGACACAGAGTAAAAAACAGAAAAATAGCAGGGAGACATTCATGACCACAGAAAGAGTAAGAGATCAATATGTGGTGAGAAGCCTTGTCATTACGAACTAGAATTTAGGAGAAAAAGCTGTGTGTGCATTGAGCAGGCTTCATTTCATTTCTGTTTTCAATGTTTAACTTAACATGCAGGACATAGAAAATACCATCTCTCTGTATTCATACACCAGCAACGAAAGTGACATACACTGCCTGGCCAAAAAAAAGTATCCACCGTACGAGCCTCCTATTAAATAATTACTGTATGGGCGATTATCTTTCAACTGGTAACAAGTTATTAACCTCACCTGACGCAAATTTTGGATTCATTAAAATGTGCCAATGCACTTGAAAGGGACACTGATGTGTTGACATGTACCAAATGCAGTTGAAAATTATAACATATCCTACATTAATGATGTTTTGACCCTAGCTACTGCTAGAGTATGCACTCTCTTACACACAGGCCACAACTCTATATTATCAACCGCACACTCCTATCTCGTTATTTACCAACAGGACCAACTCTTAATCATGACAAACACTAGACAAACCCATAGCACTGGGCTTGATCGTTGGCCCACACCTCTGTTCTCCAGTTGTAGTCGGTACTGAGCCAGGACTTTTACGGAACCCATCTCCTCTGACACACATCTGTGTGTTCCCTCCTGCTTGGGACCCATGCGGTCGATTAGAAGGAGACACTGCTCATCCTTTAAGTTGCAGGATGTGTTTCCTCCAGGGCTATGCCAGGTATACTGGGCGTGACGGGAGGACACCTGGCACTGCAGGAAAAACTTGGAATCTCATCGGGTTGTGGCACATCACCCACACCTCCAAATGCTGAGAAGAGAAAACATTTAAGTCTGTCTTTATTTAATCTGTAACCAGACTTGTTACTTATTTCAGTTAGATCATGGCGAGCATTGTAGACAAGTCATGGGTGTGTGTAGGTGCGTGTGTGAATGACAATTGCTTCTATTACCACTAAGGTAGAAAAGCACTATATGCAATAAGTTCAGAGCATTTACCATTTTTCAGGATGCTCTGCACAAGCCTGGAAGTCTTGAATGTGTAATGAAATCAGGCTTTAAATCTAAATCTAATGTTAAAGTGAAACAAAAGTGTAAGGATGGTGTTGGTGTTGGTGCTAGTGCGGAACTGAAAGATGAGTGATTACGGTAAAAGGAACTGAATTGGTGCTTGACTGAGATTCAACATGTTTAACATAGATAGACACTTTATTCAGGCAAAAAGAAGACGTGCAGTCTTTTGCACATGGTTTTTCATCTATGCATGATATGGGTTCCAAGCAGTTGGAGTTCATGCTAAACCACATGAACTATATTGAAGTTAATCAAGTAAGATAAAAATGTAAATGGCAATAGTTCAGATAAATAACTTTATTTTACCTTTTGTTGCGGCTTCCAACACAAACCTTTTAGCTGCTGAAAGTATGAGGTTGGGTCCTCAGGTTCGCAGATTTGTGACGCGCTATAGGAGGTTATGATGACAGATACGCTGAGATCCAAAGATGCTTTTGATGCATTTATTGTGAACCAACAGCGCAGAGCTATCACAGCGCAGCAAAGATGGATGATTGGAAGAATGAGACCAGCGGATTAAACAGATAAAAAAAAGGGTGATGAATGAATGAATGAGTAGCGGTCAACAAAAATTACGGCTACTACCCAACCCTGACTCTCTCATCTGTGTCACTGGTGAGTGCACACCTTTACGCACACACACCTCCGCACGCACACACGCCTACTCCCACGTGAACCACCCCCTCTGCAACAAACACACACACTCAAGCACCACTGCTCTTCTCTCTCAACCTGTATGTCTCTTCGACACCAGCCCCTAATTATTAGGTCTCACATAATAATTCACATTTCAAAACACAATAGGAGACAAAATAAATCATCATATCAATTTAAAAAATGCAAAAATGTCTAATAAATTGCTCAAGTCCATGAATAAGCCATTACACTGAATATTCCTTCTTCTGGTCATCTCTATGACCGGCTAGTTCAAAGTCCAGCTCAAGTCCGGAAAACACAAAGTCCCTATAGAGGTCAGCAACGTCCTCATGCTGCCTCCTCCTTCTCCAGCAACAAACATACCTTGGATATGGGTCTGTCCAAGCAACTGGTTCTTGTCTTAATCCGAATTTGACGCACAAATCCCTTGCAATCCGGAAAGGTTTGCAAGACACATCCCATAATCCAGGAATTACGAGGTGCGGTACTGTCCATAAGCAAAACCAGATCTCCTGCGACAAGGTTTCTCTCTGTTGTTCCTGTAACAGAGGCAGGTACTCCTTTGTCCAGCGCTTCCAGAACAGATCAGATATGTACTGGACTTGCCTCCATCTTCTGTGTGTGTACAGGTCTGCTGCTTGGAACTCTCCAGGTGGTAATGAAGGCTGGTTTTTAAGCAGTAACAGATGGTTCGGTGTCAGTGCTTCTAGGTTGTTAGGATCCGTGGAGGCCTTGGTGATGGGCCTGCTGTTAATAATGGCTTCCACTTCACAGAGAACTGTGTGGAGTCAGTCCTCATCCAAGTGTTGTACCTTGAGAGTGGAGTTCAGGACTTTCCTCACCAATCTGATCAGCCTTTCCCACACTCCTCCATGATGTGATCCAGCAGGGGGCTTGAACGTCCACTTGATGCCCTTTTGGAGTAACACATCACGCACCTGTGCCTGGTTACACTGCGCAATTGCTGTTTTTAGCTCATGTTCTGCTCCCACAAAATTTGTCCCATTGTCAGAGCGCAGCTCGCGGACCTGTCCTCTTCTGGATATAAAACGCCTCAGTGCATTTATGAAGGAGTCAGTATCCAGAGAAGGTGCCACCTCGATGTGAATAGCTCTCAATGCAAGAGACAGGTAATAGGACACCATACCTCTTCACTGTACTCCTCCTGCTCCTCACTTCGATGGGTCCAAAATAATCAGCTCCCACACAAGTGAATGGAGGTTCATCAGGCTTGAGTCGTTCTGTGGGCAAGTCTGCCATCTGCTGGTAAACTGGAGTGGCATTAAGTCTTCTGCAGATGGTGCACTTGGACAGAACTCTCCTAATGGCAGTGCTTACTCCTGTCATCCAGTATTTCTCCCTGAGCTTGGACAACATGTGGTTGCGGCCACTGTGTCCTACCTCTTGATGTATATTTCTCAGCAGCAGGGTAGAAATATGAAGGTCTTTTGACAGAATGATAGGATGCTTAGACTCCAAAGGCAGTGCTGCTTTACTAAGCCATCCTCCCACACACAAGACTCCATCCTCCAGCCTTGGACACAACTTGTACAGGTGACTACTTTTCTTGACATTTTGTCCCTTTTCCAGACACGAGAGCTCCTCTAAAAACTTTCTCCTTTGGCAAAACTGAATTATGGTCAGCTCCGCCTTGTCAATGTCCTCCACTGTAAGAGCTCCCAGGACAGCTGCGCTTTTAAATGTGTACCTTTCCTGCTCCATCATTCTCTGTTGCCGCATGCTCTCTTCACTCTGATTGGCTGTTAGCTTTTTTATCTTCCTGATACAGAACCACAACCGTTCCTTGTATTTCAGCCACCACGCCACAGCTTTCTTTAATCAGATCCACGAGGAATAATGATGGATCAAGTGAGTAGTGGGATCCTCTCCAGTTTGTACAGCGTCGACAACAACACTTTTCTTCACCTCTGGATCGTCCTGGGAGAGATGGCTCACAGGCTCAGGGTTCACAGGCCATTCTGTTTCAGGTTGGCAAAGAAACGGAGGTCCCGTTAACCAGAGTCTGTCCTTCAGAAATGCTTCCACTTTGACTCCTCTGGATGCTGCGTCTGCTGGATTTGAAGCTGTATCCACATACCTCCACTGAGCAGGGTGATTTCAGTATCTCCGAAACACGATTGGCAACAAACACCTTAAATCTGGAGCTTTCGTTGTTAATGTATTTCAGCACAGAAGCACTATCAGTCCAAAACACAGATTCCTGAAGACTCATATGTAGCTCTTTCTTCTACAGAAAATCCATGCGGCTGGCCATTGTTGCAGCAATCAGTTCCATTCTTGGAATTGTAACTGTCTTCAGTGGGGCAACACGAGCCTTTCCCATAATGAAAACACTGTGCATTTGGAGGTGCTCGTTCTGTAACAGCAGTTAAGTGATTGTACCATAGCCTTCCTCAGAGGCATCGCAGAAATGGTGTAGTTGCGCAGTAATAACATCTCCAAACTCCAGAGGTTTTAGACATCTGGGTAGCTCAAAGTTGTCCAGTAGGTGGAGCCCTTGCACCCACTTAAGCCACTCTTTGGAGACAGCCTCTGGTATGGCGTCATCCCAACCAATTCCTCTTCTGCACAAATCCCTCAAGATCCTTTTTGCTGTCAGAACAAGGGGACTTACCATGCCCAGAGGTTCATAAATAGAGCTTACAGTAGAAAGGATGCATCTGCGGTTGAGTGGTCTGTCCTTAAAAAAATTTTGAATATAAAGGTGTCTGACTTGATACACCACTCTACACCCAGGACTCTTGCAATGGGCACAAACTCCCGGTCCAGGTCCAACTGCCCCACGCCTTTAGCTCTGCGGGGCTCTGGGATGGCCTTGAGCACTTCAGATCTGTTACTGTGCCACTTGGTCAAACAGAATCCCCCTTTAGCGCACAGAGACATGAGCTCATGACAGAGGGTCAGTGCTTCCTCCTCTGTTGCAACTGCCACCAAACAATCATCCACATAAAAGCAGTGCTGCAGCTTGTCCACCGTCTCCTCCTCATGCTCATGTCCAAAATCCTCTGCACATTTCCTGAAGGCAAAGTTGGCGTAGCTAGGAGAGGATGTAGCTCAGAAAAGGTGCACCTTCATCCTGTATTCACATGGTGCTTGGCTCAGGTCTCCTTGTGGCCACCAGAGGAATCACAGCAGATCAGCATCATCTGGGAGCACTTGCACTTGGTGAAACATAGCTTCTATGTCAGCCATGATGACCACAGGTTCCCTCCCGAACCTGGTCACAACTCCAATTAGTGAGCTGGTTAGATTGGGCCCTTGCAACAGCTCTTCATTCAGAGATTGTCTTTTGTAACTGGCACCACAATCAAACGCAACTCGGAGTTTTCCCTTTGTCGGGTGGTGGACACCATGGTGCGGTATGTGCCAGACCCTGCCATCACTTCTCTCCAGCTCTGCATCAGGACTCTTCAAGACTCTTTCAGCATAGCCTTTACCAAGTAGATCATTAATAAAGGTGTTATACTCCCTGTCAAACACTGGATCCCTCTGGAGCCTCCTCTTCAGGTGGTTTTGATGCTGTTCCACTACTTTCCTGTTATTTGGCATGCTGATATTTGAATTTTTCAAAGGCAGGGCGACCTGGTAGTGACCACTGACGTGTTTGGCTGACTTTGTGACCATGTCCATGAACCTCAGGTCCTCCCTGGACAGACCCACTTGTTCCTCCACAGCAGATTCTGGAAAGTCCATCTTAAATTGCTGCCACAGTTCATCCAAATTTACAATGGACACATGGTTCACAGTTACTGGCTGCTCACAGTAATTGGCCTCTCCACCATTTCCTGTCAGTGGTCCATTTACCGTCCAGCCCAGCACCGTCCATTATGCTCACTGCGGATGACTTCAAGCGGTTCCATGGCTCGTGGGACATTCGTTCCAATTAGCAACTCAATTCCAGCCTCAATCTGTGGTAAGGAGATGTGTTTTAAATATGGCCACCTTGTCAGATCCTTAATTGTGGGTATGTTTGCTTTGTGGACTGGCATTGACAACTGAGTGTACGCTTTTGGCAACTCAATGAAGTTGTCATCTTCAAGTGCTGCCACCTCCAGCTCTGGCACGATGTAGCTACTGACCACCTTCTTCTGCCCCATGGTTCTGAGAAGAATGTTGGCTTTCTTCCTGGACAAATTGAGCTTCTCTCAGTACAGAACACTGCAGTACTCCCCTGGTCCAAAAAGGCGTATGTGAAAATGATTTTATTGCCCTTCTTCGCCTTCACTTGGTTCGGCACGATAGGAAACTTGCAATCCATCTCACCAGCCCCTGTAAGCTCACTGGAAACCAAGGTGTCGTCCACTGTAACCTGGACGTTTCTCTCAGCCGGTTCTGCAGTTGCCACACTGTCCTTATGGAGCACAGTCAGGTGTTTTTGGCCACACTTCGAGCAGGAAATCTTCCTTTGGCAATTTTTGCTGATGTGTCCTATACACAGGCAGCAAAAACAAGCACCATTTTCCTTCAGGAAGTCAATTTTTTGCTGTTCTCTCCACACGATTCACTGTGGTAGCGAAGCTGGTTCCTCTGATGCTGGAGCGAGGGTGAGGTTTGTGTTTCATTTGTTTGGTTGATATAACAGTGTAATTTATTTGAGTTTTCATGCGGATTTTCCTTTATCCATTTTTCCACTTGTTCTTTGAATGCATCACTGTAATCCATAATGCTAGAAAACCACAAATTTTTTCACCTAAACAATGAAACAAAAGTGATACTGGTGAGTAAATGATGGTATTTTACGCTAGAAATAAGGTCCAGGTTGTAAAAATCAGTAGTTCCCTTTTAAATGCACAGTGGCAGAGCCACAGATGTTTCTGTAATGAGCAGTTGAATAAAAGTGTAATTTATTTCAAGTCATACATCTTTTCATTTAATTTAGTTCAGGTTTAGTTTTGCTTTTTCTGTTATTCGGTTTGTTTCTTGTGCTCACTTCCTGTTTTATTTTGAAAAGCTCCAGGGACTTGTGTTCTTGCCGTGGATATTACTTCTTGTCTTTATTTTTTCCCCTCTTCGTTCAACAGTCTCACAGCCTCCGGGAAGAAGCTGGTGGTCCTGCTCTTAATTCTCCGCAGCCTCCTGCCTGAGGGGAGAGGGACAAACAGTCCGTGTGCGGGTTGGGTGGGGTCTTTCCTGATGCAGGTGCGCCCCCTATATCACTGCCTTTGGTTGTCTGTTTGTGTGAGTGTGTGTTTGCGAGCAGGTTCAGTATATACAGTGAGTACGCTTGTAATAACAGTAAAGATGCAGTAGGTGGTGCCACTGATGCAGTAGAGCACTTGCAGAAAACACATTTTTCAGTTTGGATGACTTCTCTCCATCATTAGTCTCTATATTCATACAGTTCCAGTTTGTTTAAGGGGGAACCGCCCGGTGCAGCCACAGTGGTCGCCTGCTGCTTAAGGGCACTTTCTTGGTAGCTGTTGATGTGAGTGGAAAGTGGTGAGGGTTGGTCATTCACTGTTCCTCACCAACGTGCGGACTTCGACCAGAAACCCTCTGCCTGGACGCTTCACTAACTTCCAGGCTTCCTGACTTGCTGTGCGGGTGAGTATACTGTATGTCATGTGTTGTGCCTGTGTGTGTGTGTGTGTGCGTTCCCCCCTCAGCATACAACAATACCTCATGGCAGTGGGCCGCACTCATTGTTGCGTGCGATGTTGAAGCTGAACAAAGCAACAGCAGGCAAGGTCTCGTCACTCAGGAAGCTGTGAAGTTGAAGTCTGCGGAACCTTTTGTCTCCGATGATTTTGGAGTTAATTCAGTTTTAAATTGTTTTAATTTTTTAAAAAACTAACCTGATCTGTGTAAAAACAGGTGCATATGCAAGTGGTTATCGAATACCTCATTTATCAATTTTATGTTGTTGTTTTGGCTTATACAATGCTCTGTATATTAATTCAACTGTGGGGTTTCTGCATATTTTTGTACTGTTATTATTATGGACGTGATAATAATGATATTACTGATATTATTATAGTTTTGTCTTTGATTAAAGCAAACAAACAAAAAAAAAACACATGAATGCTTGTAAAAACTGGTTTGTGCTGATTGTATTTAAGAGGAGCACTTTTCCAAGGTGGTTTTCACACATTCAGTTTTGTTCATATTAGTTAATATAAAGATATGGTTCTCAGGGCTTTAAACTTGTATGTCATGATAAAGTTTTACTTTATATCTTACTTGCCTGTGTGTTTCATTTCTTGCTTTGCGATGTACAGATATGGCGCTGTGGTGAACTAACGCCCTGCCTGTTTATTTCACATTTACTGAAGTGCAAACTAAGAAGTAACAAGAATATACACACCCCTAAATGGATTTCCTGTAAGATATACTCATTTTCACTCTTACAGCTTTTACAAACACTTCCATATGCAGACGTTTGTCTCAAGTTCACCAATGTCAGTAATAAGGAACTTCAAAACTTTTTAAATTAGTTTGTACTTTTTTTTTTTACTGAGTGTGAAAGTGCCGGTATTCCAGTATGTTCTATGGTAACATTTCTTAAATGTCCCTGATGTAATGACTTCCCCCAATTGCACATTATGAGTTCATCACATTCATATGTGAAATTTCAGCCTTCCCATCAGCCCTGGGAGTATTTTCAGACCAGCAGTAAAACTTAAAGACCAAAGTTAACTTGTTGACTTAAAAATGTGAGTAAACTGAACCTGAAGAAAACCTCTGATTCAACTCAAAAAGCTAAGTTATAACTAACAATCATTTCTTGTTTTAACATGATAATATGAGTTAAAACAGCTGATTAGGTTACATTATCCACTGAAGAAAACTCGTGATCTTGTCAAATGAACTCACATTTCCAAATTAAGATCAATTTAACTAAATTCACATCAACTGCCATTTTAAGTTGAAAGCATTAATGTTTTAGTTTCTGCTTAAATTTCTCATCTTGTTTTACAGCGCAGGTGTCAGACTGGAGCCTGCAGGTATTCTTTAAAACAGACAATCATCTAAAGTAAAGTGAATAAAGTGAGTATTGACAGTATTTGAAGATTTTAAGTGCTGCAGTCCTCATGACTTGAAAGATAAATACAATGTGATGCACGTTGCTCTGAACTTGATCTGAACCGTGACAGTAAACTGCAGAATGAAACCGCATTGCATATGCAACAGGATAAACAGAATCATTTGCAAATATAAAAATATTTTCAACCCTTATAAAAAATCAGCTCTGCAAAAAAGTGCAGTGACACATTACAGACATACTAAAAACGACACATCACAGTGTACGTAGTTTACTGTACATTAGCAGGTTTATTGTTGCACATATCAAAAACGCCATTTACCGTTCCTCTTTCATTACATTTGGTCAAGAGATGTGTACAACCATTTCCTTTTTACCAGAAATTATGAAACTCTGTTGTAGGTCTAACATAGAACAGTAGACAGATGGTCTGTCCAAACACCTGTGACGTATTTATTTGTGTGTGTGTGTGTGTGCCTGCCCTTTTCCGAAGAATTTGGTCAACACACACAAACATCAACACATATCACACATACCAACACACAGAAACAGTAAAGTTCAAGCCGATCTTTTTGATATGAGCAAATGGAAAGTCTAGAAATTAAGGAGAAATCAGAAAGAAGCTGTTTTAGTGACTGGAACCCTTATAACATATATATAAAACCTTGGATATATAATATATATATATATATATATATATATATATTATATATCCTAGGTCCTAGGAACAGCTAAGATACTGCGCAGAACCCTCAAACTACCAAAGGACCCAAGCTTGAGAATGACATATTACACCTTAAGAGGGTGAGAGGGACGTTTTATATATATTATATATATATTATATATTATCATATAACTTAAATATCCTTCATATCTGTTTCTATGTGATGAAGCTACTGGACAATGAATTTCCCTCGTGATAAAACACAGAAATTGCTGGTTGTTCTCGCTTAACTGCCTGCAATGAGGAAATGGCCTGTCTCAACTTGAATTCTTTCAACATATCAAGAGTTTTTCACAATATGAACTTGTTTCCTAATCTAGAACAAAAGTCTTGACAAAGAATATCACTATAGGGCATTGTCTGAGGTAGAACAAAACATATTGAAAGTGCATAATATCTGTCCATTCAATAAATACTAAATTTACAAGACTATTAAGCTGGGATAGGCTCCAGCAGACCCCACGCAACCCTTAACAGGAATAAGCGGGTACAGAAGATGAATGAATGAATGAATGAATGAATGATTTTCTGAATGTGGTTAAAATGCGATATTATTACAATCCCAGGAAGCATCTCGTTTTCTAAAACCAGCTTTTAACAAACTAGATTTTTAACCAGATCTTCAGGCTTGATTTGAATGATAGCAACACAATTTAAAAAGTTGACTTATCATCAGATACATTCATGTACGTCGTCTTTTAAAAGAATACTGGTCTCCAGTCTATCACAGGGCTAACACAGAGATACAGACAACCATTCACACTCACACCTACAGCCAATTTAGAATCACCAATTAACCTAACAAGCATGTCTTTGGACGGTAACCACCTCTCCACTGTGCCGCCCAATTTTATTTTCAATGCCATACAAATCAAGGCACTAGATGTTTCATGTTTTGGAAGTTTCTACATTTGTCCCTGTGTCAACATTTGGATGCAATTTGTGGGAGGAACACACTGATGTTAGCTAACTTCACACTGAAATCGGTATTAGTACAAGACCCCTCATTATTATTGGTTTGCGCATACACACAGTCATAGATCTGCTATAAGAAGAACAACAAAAACTAGATTATTGCAAGCGATCATAAAGGGGTCCAAGTCGTGGTGAAGTCGTCCCCAAGCAGGACGCAGAGGCATAAGTCAACAGTAGCGCCCCCTATAGAACGTATTGCACGAAACTTGGTGGGCTTGTAAGGAGTCATCCACAGATTATTATTGTCAAATTTTAAACAGTTTACTGTGGTGGTTTGTGAGATATAAACATGTACTCGTTGCAGCGCCCCCTGCAGCCCGAATTTCACGAAACTTTGCATGATTGTACACAAGCATAATGGTGGTTGCTAAGTTTCATAAGGATTGGGTGAATACTTCAAAAGTTATAGGCCTTAAAGTCATATGAAAGGTTTTCATGTCACGTTTAGCGCCCCCTGTTGATGTAACTTGATGGGCGTCTACACAATATGTTACAGATTGTGTATGCTAAATTTCAAGAAGTGAGCTATTGCATTTTTTGAGATTTTGAAATATTGCCTTTGTAGCGCCCCCTAGAGACCAAGGGTGCTTGTACAGAATCATATTACTAGGGCTATCTGAAGAATCAGAGGGAGAAATTTTGTTTCTAGGGCACACGGTGAGGCAAAACGTAAATTGGCTTATTATAGTACCACCTAGCTGTAGGCATGTATATTTATCCTGGGCAGACACTTTAGCTACGCAGAAAAAGATAAATCATTAAATTAATAATAATAATAAGAATAAAAATCACAACAAAATCAATAGGGTTCGTTTGCATGGACCCCTAATAAATAAGAACTAAAAGACACATATTTTCTGTTTCACATTCTTTAAAACTTCTTTTGGTTAAAGCTGAAATTCTGGATTCATTAAAATGTGCCAATGCACTTGAAAGGGACACTGATGTGTTGAGATGTATCAAACGCAGTTGAAAATTATAACATATCCTACATTAATGATGTTTTGACCCTAGCCACTGCTAGAGTATACACTCTCTCACACACAGGCCACAACTCTATATTATCAACCGCACACTCGTATCATGTCATTTAGCAACAGGACCAACTCTTAATCATGACAAACATTAGACAAACCCAGAGCACTGGGCTTGGTCGTTGACCCACACCTCTGTTCTCCAGTTGTAGTCGGTACTGAGCCAGGACTTTTACGGAACCCATCTCCTCTGACACACATCTGTGTGTTCCCTCCTGCTTGGGACCCATGCGGTCGATCAGAAGGAGACACTGCTCGTCCTTGGAGTTGCAGGATGTGTTACCTCCAGGGTTATGCCAGGTATACTGGGCATGACGGGAGGACACCGGGCACTGCAGGAAAAACCTGGAGTCGTGGGGAAGTTTGATCACAATCTCATCGGGTTGTGGCACATCACCCGCACCTCTAAATGCTGAGAAGAGAAAACAGGTAAGTCTGTTTAGCTTTAAGGCGGATGTTTATTTAGCGTCTTTATTTAATCTGCAACCAGACTTGTTACTTATTTCAGTTAGAGCATGGCGGGCTCGTAGACAAGTCATGGGTGTGTGTCGGTGTGTGTGTGAATGACAAGTGCTTCTATTACCACTAAGGTAGAAAAGCACTATATGCAGTAAGTTCAGAGCATTTACCATTTTTCAAGATGCTCTGCACAAGCCTGGAAGTCTCGAATGTGTAATGAAAGCAGGCTTTAAATCTAAATCTAATGTTAAAATGAACCAAAAGTGTAAGGATGGTGTTGGTGCTAGGGCGGAACTGAAAGATGAGGGATTACGGTAAAAGGAACTGAGTTGGTGCTTGACTGAGATTCAACACGTTAAACACAGACAGATATATAGACACTTTATCTATCCCGATTATAAGACAAAAAGAAGAGGTGCAGTCTTTTGCACATGGTCTTTCATCTATGCATGATACAAATAACTCAAGGCCTTCTGGGTAATGAAATCGCCGAATGGGGTGGAGACACTTGGAAGACTAACAGAGTAAAGAAGAGCGTCCTCAGCATATTGACATATATGAGTGATGTCACGTTTATCTCTGTAAATGAGAACTATATGACACAGAATACGAGTGTGATAACACATTTAGAAGTTGGGAGTGCAGCGTAGGAGGCAACAGGACTTAAATGTTTAAGCATTTCCAGCTAACACTGTTTAGCTGTCATGAAGACAGTGCAATGTTTTACTAAACATAAAAAGATAAAAAGCCGCAAAACACATTGTATGCATTGGAAATTTCAAAAGAGGTCAACCACCTCTTTACTTGGCCCAAATCATGTGTACGGTAACATGTGAAGTGGCATCATGAGATGCTCAAACAGGAAACTCCGTGGCTGAAACACGTGACCAACATGGAAGTTCCTCAAGTTCACAACGTTGTTCATATTTTTGTGAACTAAACGCATAATTTTTCTAACTGTTAGACATTAGTTTCGCTCGATCTGGAGGGAAATAACGACGTTCACCCCCGTTCAAGAAAAAAAGTTTTACGACAGTGATTTACAGCATACAGCATGGCTGGTGCAGCGGAAAGAGAAGCCGCCTCTGGCACCGCACCACCACCACCACCACCACCACAGAAACAGTTGGCTTATTTCCTAGTGTATACAGTCAATGGATATTCAAAAAAGCAGTACAGATCCTGGCGGAAAAAAAATATTACGGCTCGAAGCTGCTCATTACAGGAACGTGAACTAGTTCATTTTGGAGTCTTAGTTCAAAATTAAAAAATGTGAACAATGAACTTGAACTAGTTCACTTTTATCTGTGTGGGCTGAACTTTGAACTAGTTCTTGTTTAGTGTGAACTTGCACACTGAAGGGTGACTTCAAAAGCCAATCAATCCCCATACAATACCTAACTTTAGAGGCAGAAGTAAAGCAGCTTGCATCTAACCAGCTATTTTAACTAGTTCCTATTTTTAATATGTCGCTTGCTGGTAAAGGTAGCACCACTGCCGTAAGTTTCATACAGGAAGCTTGCTCTCCCCCTCCCCCCCCAGCTACAACAGAGGATGTGAGACCAGCTGATGTGAGACAAGGCTTGTGATATGCCATAAAAACCATAAAAGCTACTTTACATATTGCTGTGGGATCACATCAGCTTGAGTTTGTCATTTAAGCAGCAGACTCAAAAAGACAGACCAGTTGTGTTTTACCATAATTAGATTGACTGCTGCTGAAACATGTAAATCCTGCCTTTTGTAAAAGAGGCTTCAGATGAATGGTAAAAAGTAGCAGAAACACTATAGATATATGAATTGTAATTAGTGAATTAGTGTAAAGAGCAATATGTATGTAGCCGTAGTATCTGAGATGACAATAAATGCCTGTTAGTGTGACTAGTGTTACTGTCCTAGTTGACCTGCAGAGCTGTTCAGGCAGTAAAATTCTGTCTACGTCCAACATCTTTTGCATGTATGTTTGATTAGCTGTTTTACAGTATGGCTAAAGGCGTCCTCTGTTTGGATAAGGGTTATTACCAGAGCAGATGTAGAGAGAGCAGTCTAACAGGAAGCCTCATATAATTTAGACCTACAAGCGAGTTACTACATACACAAACACATTCTTCAAAGCAGTCAAGGCACAGGGTGGGCCATGTGGTAGACTCACGAGGGACAGCCAAAAATAACTCCTTCTGGTCCCCAAATGGATAAAGGACACATTGGCAATGTGAAAGATACGGCTGCAAAAGATTTCTGACCAGGCCATCATTTGTTTAAGGTTAGAGTTATACCTGCATGTCAATTACCACAGAGTCATTCACATCACATTTCCAGAGGCAGTCTGCAGCAGTTGTGAAAAGTGGAACTGGTTTGACCTTTTAAATCCCACGTGCTGTTTAAAGAATACCTTTAACCCCTTGTCGCAGAGTGTCGCAAATTTACGACGTGCTGTTTATGCTCAGACTGCAGCCGAAATAACGCATGTAATCCTCCAATGTTGGTTTGTGCACATTCAAAAAATACCTAGGAACCTTTTGCAAGCACTAGTTTCTCGTAGGACCGGTCGGAGTGGTAAGCAAAAACACAAATAATTAATTTCTTTATATAATTGAAAAATCAATTCAGGCGTCAAGGGGTTAAAAATACCTTGCTTCTGCTTCTAAAATATTTGGAAGCAGAGCTGCTCTGTACTACAATAGAAAGGGCTGTACTGTTGCTTGCAGCTTTGAGAATGTGCATACAAAGACACATGCAAACAGAAATAAAAGTGTATTAATATGTTATGAAGAATTACTAGCGCTTTTCAACGGCCGTGATAACCTCCACAGAACGGTGTTTAGTTGTTGAGTGGTTTTCTACGTCCATGGTAACAGTTATTTAGGGATGAACTGAGGCGACATCTGGCTTTCATGCTGTTCCCCTGCAGACTATTTACATTAATTGATGCTAATGGGCCTTAAATGCAATAAGGAATTTAGCTTGGGTTAGCTTAGCATAATGACAGGAAGCACAGTGCCGACAGAGCCAGGTCAGCTGTTTCCCCAGTTGTAGTATTTATGCTAAGCTACGCTAAACTGCTGGGTTGTTGTAGCTTCTTTTTGACTGAAGATGGATGGAAGTGATATTGATCTTCACATCATCAGCCATACATTTGTTTATGTATAATTATTATTCCAAACAAAAATAAACTTGAAGTTACATAAATGGCCTGTACCACCATGGTCGCACGAATTTACCAAGCAGTTAGAGTTTATGCTAAACCACATTAAATATATTGAAGTTAATCAAGTAAGAAAAAAAATGTAAACGGCTTCAAATAAATAACTTTATACCTTTGCTAGGAAGAGGTACAGAAGGTGGAGGACAGGTGGCCGTGTTCCTTCTGCTTTCACCCTTCTGATTCCCACTGTGAAAGGAAAAGTATGTTTAATAATTGCCAGCTACAGAAAAGCCACACAGCTCTTTAATTTCGTTAATCTTTTTTAAATTTCAACATTAATTTGTCAGGTATCATTCCATTATTTAAGGCAAAGTGAGTAATATAAAAGTAACATCTCCCATGATCACATAACTCTCTGACTGTGCCTGCTTAGTTCATGACAAAATGAACTGTAAACATCCGTCTACACACAGAACTGCTCTTAGGTGTAAACAGCAGTAGTAACAGTATAGGTTTTAGGTCAAACCACACAACCCTCGCCTCCTCTAAATACTTTTGGTGAGAATGTGAAAGAGTCCTTGACCCTGACTCTCAAGTAGAAAACATCTGGCATTGCAGTCCCACCGCCGAGTGTGGAGGAATGAGAAACACTGTGGAGCTCTTTTACCACCAAGGAGGAAATGTGCCTTTCGAGTGCAGACTATCTCCCTCGTCTACTGAGTTTTCAGCCTTTTCTGTTCCTCCTGAGTTTTCTGTTCAGTTGTCAGGTTTAGTTTTGCTCTTTCTGTTATTCGGTTTGTTTGTTGTGCTTACTTCCTGTTTTATTTTGAAAAGCTCCAGGGACTTGTGTTCTTGCCATGGGTATTTATTTTTTCCCCTCCTTGTGATTAGTTATGGTGTATGGAGTCTGTGTGTTCCTCCCTCATTAGCTTCACATGTTACAAATCAGTCCTTGTGTGTGTTTTCAGTCCTGCCTTTCCTCTAGTTCCTTATCACTTCCTCTGTTCTGTTATTCTGATCTTCCGGTTGTGTGCTTACAGATATTTTTCATTGTGCGCCTTTCTTTTTTTGAGTGTTCCTCTGGCCTTTTAGTTTTCTACACGTGGGCAATCTGATTAATATCCCTGTCATTTCCTATACTGATGAGGAAATATGTCACAGAATCATAGTCACTTTGTGGTCTGCTGCTGAACTTGTGGTTCCGGGGGGCGTGAGCTGCATTTCCGTATGTTTGCTGGGGGTTGGTGGTGCAAAAAAACAAAAAACAAATCAACATACTGAGAGGTTTACTTCCACTGCAGCTCTCTTTCACTGAAATGTCTCTTCCTATTTACAGAGAAAGGCATCTGCCTTGTTGAGAGGTTGTCTTCATTATCAGGCTGACTTTGGCTTTGACTTTGACAAATGAAAATAAATTAATACCAGCACACATGATCTGTACAGCTCGTCTAAAAGTGATCATCTACCGTGACACAGAACTGAACTGAAACATCACACAGAACTGACACGTGAGAAGAAAGCTCACAGTGCGTCGCTGTATGAGGAAAGTTTAAGTGATTTAAGTGAGAATTCATTAAAACAAAAAAAAAACTCTTTCTTCAGAATGACACCTTAAAACGATCAAACTTGACTGGACATCTGCTCAAAACCATATTTCCAACCACAGCTACTCACAGCTGTAAAATGGTGGGGGCTGTGGTTTAAAAAAAAATAAAAAAAGGTGACACAAATGTTAGCAGAATAAAAGCTGACTGTACTGGGGAAGAGTGTATGACTACGACGAGCAATGAGTGTGGTATGCTATGAGCGAATATCTTTGTAATTTATAGTTCAACCTTATCATAACAATTGCGCCATACTGTAAGTAACCTCTGGTCACCAGGTGTAGTTGGTGGTGAATCATGTTCTGAGCTAAGCAGCTACTGGAATCAGACTTAAAGTATGTGCTTTGGGGCTTAGCTCAGTTTCACCGCTAACTAATCTAAGGCTGCTTTGGATGTTTGCCTACTTATATGACAGGTCTACTGTTACATAAAGCACTGAGGTCTTACGTTGTCCGGGTGCAATTCCTGCCGTTCCAGTCACAGTAAGGATCTCTGGATAAGAAACAGTCCATGCAGGTGTTTCCATACTCCTTGCAGTTTGCCACATCCACCTGGGCCACTTCACTTCGGGTGTTCACATACAGCATTCTCTGCAAAGATGCACAATTGTTTTCTGGGGGGGCTTTTTTTTTTTTTTATTAAAGAACCTTTATTCTTCACATTCTTCTTTAAGAAATGACATAATTTTGCTTTATTGAATCAGTACCATTGTTTGCATTTGAATAAAACCTGTCCTTACTTGCACCCTCGGGGCTTGTTGGGCATGATAAGTGCGTAGGAAGCATAGTGTTACTTACAGAGGATGGGTGAAAGAGCATGCCGAGGATGTGTGCTCTGTGTTTGAATGGTCGATACTCCGCGATGACAAAGGTGTCACTTTCATTATGCATCACCTTATGAATCCCTCCATTATCTATTCCAGGGCAAAAGAAGGTGAGAACAGAAGTGGGCTGAATAATTCAATAAATACGTCTGAGCAACCCACACCACAACCATCACTCGCTCACATCTCTGGTAATTCTGGTGATCTGGTTACCTCAAATCACCCTATCTCTGTATCTGTGACCTGCAGTTATTCACAGAGTGAGATTGAACTTGCAACAGATGTGACTGGTTGTCACCCCTGTTAATATCCATAATATCTTGTCTTCAGTCAGAGGTAAAAAGAAATGTTATTCTCAAAAAGTAAAGCCACATGATGTTTTGTCCTGTTTTGGGGAAAGAACAGAACACACAACCAAGACCAAAAGCTTGGTCATAATGGTCAGTGAGAATTAGAAAACATCTTCTTCTGTTTGTTCCACATGTTTGTATAATATGTCTTCTGTCTGTTGTCTGTGTGTCTTTTGTGTGTTTTACACAAGGAACATTTGTGTCAGTCAACACAAGTCAAGCCACATACCACATCTTAACTTTCCTCTCCACCATCCAGTCCTACTCAGTCCTGCTGGAGTATTGTTTTCTGTCTCAGCTACCACTGTACATTAGCGTGAACAGTTTTGGTAGTTTCCCCCCAGTGTAACAAAGCCTATAAGACAGATATTACTGTATATCACTCACTTAGAGACAGAAACAAAACTGTAGAGTCACTGTTCGTCTTGTCAACGTTGATGTGAGTGTAGTTGTGGTCATTGAAGAGAATTGGGCTGGACTTGTTGACAGGCTGAACCCATTCGTCCATCTCTGTAGTTATCTCAATCATCCTGAGGATGTCCAAAGAAAGCTTGTCGCTCTCTGCAACACACTGTGGAAAAAAAACAAAACAATACAAGTTTATGAATGGCAGCACACCAGCTGACTGTTCACTAAGCTCCATTTATCTGCTATAAAGCTTTCTGGTCTCTCAGTGCATCTCTGCGCTTTACAATTATGATCCTTGCAGATTTACTGCCTGAAACTTTGAAAGCTAACATGAGCTCCATGGCTACTCTCCAGCTTACATTATTTATTAACCAAATGACTTAGTTTAAACCACTTTAAAGCCTTTGAGTTAATTGGGATTTCAATGACATGAGCGTTGACACTGGAACTAATCAAAATATGTGAATGAGTGAGCAAACGTTGAAAAATGTTTTGAGCACGGCACTATTCCAGCCAACCAGTGACAATCGTGTTCGTTCACCGAACAGGTGGAAGGGGATGGCAGGGGAGACAGGGGCAGTGTTAGTGAGAGAGAAATTCAGGAAGAAGAAGGACTAACATGCTGAACTCTGAGGAATGATGGAGGTGGAATAGCTCCAAAGGAAATTACAATAACAATGGATGGCTTTGTAATGATGGAGAGAACTCAGGGGGCTGAAAAACGTGAGGATGGACGTGGACGTTGCTCTGAGTCTAGGCGGGTAACAATAGTTTTGCTATGTCTTCAAAGAACCATGACATGCTGATGGATGGTCTCTCTCAGGAATGACCGACTCCACCTTTACTAACGCGGTCTGATAGCAAAATAGCAGCCATAGTAGTGCAGAAATGATTCAGTGGCACTGACTGCTACATTTATCACATACTTCTTTTCGTATTTTCGTATCCGCGTTTGTCCCAAAACCTTTGAATCCAGACGTCGCAAAGACTTTGTCTATGTCTCCAATCGTGTAGACACACACCGCACTCATTCCCCTGCAGAGAGATGCGCACAAGTCAGCAGGCTCACATGGAGACATCTGTAGCAACATGGTGGTACACTGAGGTCAACAAACGATTTTAGTCATGTTGCTGAAACACCAGAAAAACAAAAACAGCTGAGCAGACAGAGGATGTCGTTTAAGAAAGAACAGAACTCAACTTTGTACAAACTCCTTCCATCTGTTTAAACTAATCTAATTTAGTGTTCACAGCACAGGGTTTCAATTCCTTTCTCATGATGTTTTAAAGTCAACCAAAGCAAGTGACTGTATGGTTTATATCAGTGTGAATGACTCCTCAAATGATGCAGAGAGCTGGGTCACCGGTCAGGTTGGAATTTATTTTTGGAAAAAGCACATGGTGCGATAAAACCTCACAAATACACGCTTTCTAAAATATAGTCAACAATAACAGAGCCCTACCATTCATTTCTGAACAGTGCATAGATCTTGGTATCGCTCCAGTGGTCTGCATGGACAGCGGCCGTATCTACCAGCTCAGAGAAATACTGTCCGGTGTCAGAGTTTCCACAGAAGAGCTTAGCATTCAACTGTGAAGTCCACTTATACTGCAGCTTGTTCTTGGGACCACCACGATCAGACTAGAAGGAGAACACAGCCAAAGGATCAATCGCTCCTTCCTAATCCACTTACAGTGTAATGATTAGTACATGAATATGGTTGCAGTTCAATGTTGGTGACACTTTTTATTATAAATTCCTAACTGTGTCGGCCTTACCATGCAAACTCGGGTCACAAAAGGGAGCCACATATCGCTATACACTCCTGTGTCACTGTTTTTCTGCTTATAGAAGGCATACACTTTGTCCTGCAAGGGATTGTTTCTCCTTTTGCTGATGGTCAAACCCACATAGTGCTGCTCTAAAGACAGAAAAAAACAAAAAGCATTATTGTGGCAACCTCACTCAACTTCAGAAACTTCTCAAGTATGTCTCTCTGTGCAAAATACCTTTGTCAGACATCAGTGGTCTAACTGTTTTTTCGCCAAACTTGTAAAGGCCAGCATTTTCTCGAGATCCAGAGGATGTGATGTAGAGATCTGAGCTTCGTTCAGATTCTGGAATGAACAATTGCACATTTTAAGGCATTATACAGTAAGTAGGTGCGAACAGCAAGCACTGCTGCAATATCAGTACAGCAAACTGTAGAAAAGTAGAAGGAGAAACCATTTAGTGAGTAGTGAGTTGGGTAAAGCAGGTTAGCACTTTTGAAAACAGCACAGATGTTTTCTGCAATTATTCGTCTCCCACCAGATTAATGCTTAAATTAGCCATCAAGAGAACGAGGTGAATGAGAAAGCGGAGATGTTCTTTTTATTTTGTGTGTAGAAAAACTCACCCACAAGAGCAGCCTGTTCACCTTCCTTTATCACATGTTCCCTTATGCTATAAGATATATGTACTAAATCGTCAGAAGGAACACAGGTGGGTGACTGCTCTGATAAATTCTACAAAAAAAACAAAACAAAACAACACTGTGTGTTTTAAAATGTCCCCACAACTGTCCATTGCTGGGGGCAGAAATGTGATTGAATGACTTCATAAAACATTTAACACCCTACAGGTAGAATAAAAATAGGAGAAAGAGGAAGTTCTGATCGTTGGGTTTGATATGAACATATAAATAAAGAAGAAGAGTAAGTGACAAGTGATGCTGAACAGAAGTAGCTGTTTCTATTGCTAGTGAAGTTCTCAGTAACTCATCTTCGCAGTAACCTACCAAGCCACAGCACTGGGACTGCCAACCGTCGGTTCCGCACACGAACAGCTGGCTGCCCTCTGCCCTCGGGTGTGCAACAGTGATGTTATAGTTGCAAGCCTGAACGAAAAGAGCAAGATGTTTTTGGACTGCTTCTCGAACAGTCAACAGTTCTTTACAATGAATGAAAACCCAACTACTCTGCCTCGCTGTAGTTACACTACTCACTTCGTCGCCACATTCATGCCACCGCAGCTTTTTTTCTGGGGGAGTCTGTAAAGAGACATAATGTAGGATGTTAACTTTGCTCCACATTGCTATAAAGTCCATGACTCAATTTGTAGCATATTGAACATTTTTTTTTTACTTTTGTATGGTTTTGATGAAAGTTGTAGAAATTCAGGTGTCTTTGTCCAGCAGCTATGACAGTGTCCGGCTGTCTGTCCAGTAGAATCTGTACAGGTGCATGGTGTCCACGTAAAGGCAACGTTTTCGCTGCAGAAATACAATTTAAAAAACATATTGAATTGCAAACAAGATCCAATATGTGGAATAAGTATGCACAACAAGTTCATGCTGCTACTGTACACAAGCTTATTCACACAATATATGAAGTTATATAACTTAGGTTCAGGAACAAGTCCACACCTCAAACATCCAATTACCTGCACCTGCCTATATAGGCGTCTATCCTGGTCAAAATAAACATCTTTGTACATACTGAGGTGTGGTGTTGTTCGTGAAATAGTTATGTTAAGGATGGCAGTGCCTGTCAGTCTCTCCACTACTTTGGCCAAGACTGAACTATCTCAACAGCTACTGGATCAGGACTGCCTGAAGTAGAGCCTTGTCACTTTGCTTCCAAAGTTAAGGTATTTGTTCCAACTGTTGGACTAAGGGTCTAGTTTAATGCACCTTTTCAAAACATTTTGGCATTTAACACGCTGAGAACCAGTACACTGTGCCCTCATTTATGTGGTCTTGGCTTTGGCCCACACCATAAACATCAACATAGACCGCCATCAGTATGCTAACAGGAAGAACCGGTCAGTCGTTATGCAGCGGCCATCACACTCGACACCTGCTCCCCTCAGGGTTGTGGACCCTGTGGCTGTACTTATATAAGGCTGCTCTGGGAATTATCTGAGCAGTTATATAGTGAAGTTTGAAGATGACACTGCTGCGGTTGGACTGATCGCCAACACCAGTGAGTCTGTGCACAGGCAGGGGGTGTGAGAACACGTGGGCTGGTGTGGAGAAAGGGGAAGAGCAAGGGAATTGTCATAGACTGGAGGAGGAGAGGCATCACACTCTCCTACTACATGGGAGTTGAGTGTGAGCAGGTGTGGAAACAGTGACATATTTTTACCCATGTGTGGTGGAGAGCACTATCATCTGCTATCACTGTCTGGTACGGGGACGGTTCTGCGGCTGACAGGAAGATGCTGCAACGAGTGGTAATATCCAGATGGTGGATGGGGGGGCCCCCCATGAACTGTTGGGGGGCTCATGGGGGGTGCCCCCATGAACTGTTCAACCGCCTCCTCTCAGGCAGGCATAGCCCGGACAACAAAGCTAAAGTGCAGCTTCTTCCCAGAGGCTGTGAGGATCATGAACTCCAGGACATAATTCTGTCCTTTGCTTTTTACTTTTTTATTTGTTTGTTATAGGATTATAGGATATAAGGTTTTTACATCTTATCACCTCATTTATTTATTTTGTACGGTGCTGGACCTGGGTAACGCATTTTGTTCCTTCATGTTTTAAACTTGGTTGAATGACTGAAATAAGCCTTGAACCTTATTAAAATGAAAACAGCGCTTGAGTTTGTCACTGTAAAATGTGCCTGTATGGGTGTTAGGGACATTATTTAACTGCTGTTGGAAGAAAGTCACTGTTAACATTTCCAGTGTGGAAATGTTTTTTCTCATAATACATTTTTCATTGTTATAGTAGGAAAAGCACAAGTGCCAACAATACAACTAACAATGACTCTTTTGAAAACCAGCTTCCTCCGTAACCCAAATTTATCTCACAATATAGAAACCATGATCACACAGTTGGTATTGTAATCACACAGGTCTACCCTGGATAATATTAATGAAGCTCAAGAACAGAAAGACTAGATTAGATAACACATCTTAAAATAAGTCAAAGAGGTTGTGGAGGAGCTAAAACCCAGACCAGTCTGCATCAGATGGGACTACTCCTGATCCAAACATCAGCAAAACACAGTGGATTCAGCGGGATGGCATGAGCATCTACGACTTCCAGTGGAACTGTGTGTTTATGTCACAGAGTGAACTAAGTGAAGTAAATGGAATAAACTAGTTAAAGAAGTGGACTCAGTCAGTCACCTGATCGAGAGAGAACCATGAACAAAGAATACCAGAAAGCAGCTGCATTACAGTCCAGCATCGCAAATAACAAAACAGCATTCTTTGTTGATGCCCATGTTTTCCAGAAGTCACATTAGGCTACTAACAATGAATACTTTGTTTATGATCTCTCGGGATACTGGACTGTGTAGTTACGTCCTTGTAACTCCCATGCGCCTTTCCTCCAATTGATAAAATCCCCAGATTACAACTGGAACTGCACATAAAGGCTATAATCATTATATAATTTTAAACTGAATGCGTGTCTCATGAAGAGCAAAAATAAACAAAAATATGTCCGGGTCCTAAACATATGGAGGTAACTGCCCACGAACTTGGATAAACACTTGTTCCTGATACTCAAGGTCCAGACATACTGACACGAATCGAGGCTGTTTTATAATAATAATAATTTAAAAAAAAGCCACAAGATTGTTGACATTGCTCAGACTTTGTTGCCCTGTAATTGTTTTCCTCGTCGCTCTTCGCTTCTATGTGCCAGTTTCGACCTTCAAACAATTCGATGTCTCATTTTAACATTAGTGAAAAGAAATAGCTCCTACCTCCGTCTGAGAATATCATTCTCGGTGAATATTTGGAGTTCGCCTCAGTCACACCACTGATTAATGACAACAATAATAAAAGAACAAGGTCCATCGTTATTCTGCGTCCTGCGCTAAATGAGCTCGTTCTTCCGGAGTCGCACCCTTAGATGTCTAAGAGGAGGTTACTATAATTTTTATCATGTGAATTGTGTAAATCTATGATTAATCATGAGGAATTTTAGATTATTTTTTTTAATTATTAGGAGAAATCATTTCAATAATAATTGTTCTTAAAATGAAACGTGTTGAGAGAATAATAAACTTATTAAGTCAAGGCAGACACATCAGCTTTTTATGTTTATTAAACGGAGAAGCTTTTTTAATGCTTTAATTATTGCAATTTTCCAGCCACTTAATATGTACCTATCTTCATTACTTTTCTGATGCATGTAAATCATACACTGATCAGCCACAACATTAAAACCACTGACAGAAGAAGTAAATGACATTGACCATCTTGTGACAATACAATGTTCTGCTGGGATTCATTCATGTGGATGTTACTTAAATATGTACCACCCACCTAGACCAGACCAGGCACCCCCACCCCATAGCAATGACACTCCTTGATGGCAGCAGCGATCCCCAGCAGGATGCAGCCTGACACAGACACACACACACAAAAACGTTCTAGGAACAACTAAAAAAAACATGAAAAACAGGTCGACAAATCACTAGATCCCAAACTGATCAAGTATCTGTGGGATGCACTGGAAGAAGCCTGATCCACAGAGGTCCCTCCCCTCAACCCATGGGACCCAGACACACCACAGGACACCATCAGAAGACCCAAGTCCATTCTCTGATGAGTCAGGACTATTTTGGAGGCACAAGGAAGACCTACACAATATTAGGCAGGTGGTCATAATGTTATGCATGATCAGTGCCATATATTAAAACAAAACAAACCCAAGGCATATATATATGCAATAAAATATATATAAAGCTATAGGCAGTGAAGGTTCGTTACTGAGTGACAACTTTCTTTTAATCTAATAAATAGAGCTGTCATTCATGAGCTATTTGATTGCACAACAATCAAAAAGACAAAACCTGTTGTAATTCAGACACTCAATGAATGACGAAACAGTGGAATAGAACAAAAGGTGCGTTTCAGTAGTTGTCATACTGTGAGGATTTCATCATCCTGAAGCCAGCAACTTCCCGCTGTGATGGTACAGGAAGGCGTGTCTTGTATTATGAGTAAGAACAGCATAAACTTGACTAATCAATAAATTATTCATTCATTCATTCTCTGTAACTGCTTGTTCCTGTTAAGGGTCGTGGCGGCTGCTGTAGCCTATCCCAGCTGTCATTGGGCGAGAGGCAGGGTACACCCTGGACAGGTCACCAGTCTATCGCAGGGCTAACACACAGAGAGACAGACAACCACTCACACTCACATGCACACCTACGGCCAATTTAGAATCACCAGTTAACCTAACAAGCATGTCTTTGGACGATGGGAGGAAGCCGGAGAGAACCCACGCAGACACAGGGAGAACATGCAAACTCCACACAGAAAGGCCCAGTCGGCCCATGGATTCAAACCCAGAACCTTCTCGCTGTGAGGCATCAGTGCTAACCACCTCTCCACTGTGCCGCCCCTATAAATTATTGGTTTTTGTAAATAGGTTCTGAAGATCATATTAAAGTTAGACATCAGCTTCATCACTCGCTCTGTAAAGCAGCCTGATGTCTATGTCCCGCTGGATGACAAAGGGTGTCATGCATGATCAGGCATAACATTATGACCACCTTCCTAATATTTTGTAGGCCTCCCTTCTGACTCATCAGAGAATGGACATGGGCCCTCTGAGGATGTCCTGTGGTGTCTGGCAACAGAATGTTGTTAATGGGGGCCTTTGGGCCCTATGGGTTGAGGGGAGGGGCCTCTATGGATCATCCCACAGATACTTATCAGTTTGTGATGTAGTGAATTTAGAAGCCAGGTCTACACCTTGTGCTGTTTTTCAGACTGCATCCTGCTGGGGATGGCTGCAAGGGGATGGCTGCAAGGAGTGTCATTACTATGGGGTGGGGGTGCCTGGTCTGGTCTAGGTGGGTGCTACATGTCTAAGCAACATCATCCACATGAATGAATGCCAGGTCTGAAAGTTTCCCATCAGAACTTTGAATTGTCACAAGAAGGTCAATATTCTTTACTTCACCTGTCAGTGGTTTTAATGTTATGGCTGATCAGTGTAAATTGCCAGTCTCTAAGATTTTAAGTTAAATAAACACATGTTAATTCATTGTCTGTCGCCACATAAGGTAACACAGTGATGACTGAACACATAACCCACAAATATATCACTGATTATAAATAATTAAAATAAACTAAATTAAACGAAAGTGTACTTTTTCCTGCCTGCTGATCACCTCTCAGACCCTGAGACTACTAAAGCTCATCAGCTACTTTCTTAATTCAGTGATTTGCTGGAACTACCCATTATGCACTATATGCTGTGAAATCTTCCACAAGTCATTCTCGCTGCACCATGAGAATACACATAGGTTTAAAAAACATAAAACTTCAGAGATATATCACAACCCTAGCTACACTTGGCTCTAATGCATGTGGATAAACTTATCTCTGTATGACATTAACGTACAATTAAATGTAAGCTCATTCGTCTGTAATTAATGAGCGTATATATGATCCACCCACACAAAAGCAAAACAAGAGAGACAATAGGCTTCTGCTCTTTTGGCCTGAGGACAGCCATATTAATAGCACAACAAATAGACTCAGGGAAAAACACAGTGTTTGCCAACAGAAGTGTTTGCCTTGTTTGTGTGTTCATATTCTTCCTGTTTAAAGCTCTTGTTGGTCAGGCAGTACACGGCGAGTAAATCATTTACAGAAAGCAACAATGGTTAAAGCCGTTTTGATCGACTGAAAACTAAAATAACCATCCAGAACAGACTTAAAGGTGGTGCAGAGCAGACATTCTCTACATGTGTATCACCATCTAACTAGACCGACTATTTATAAAATAAAATCGTGATTGATGAACCGTCTATTTTCCATTTCACTCCCTTTAGCAGACAAAACACATCTCTTTTAGAAAGAAACCAGATGTCTCAACTCTAACATCTAAATACCAAAGTTAGGAGGGACGGAACTGTGCACCACTGCTTGATAAACACACGCAGTAGGTTCTCAATAAATCTGTGGTGCTTTTCTACTTTTATACCACTCTGTGGGATTGAACTATGCTTAATATTTGAAACAATAATAACTGTGTGAAGTTGACTTATGCATTCATACAGTTCATTAGGTACATTCCTAATTGTTTAATGTTTGGAAGAATCAGTACTTTAAAAAAACCAATGGGCGGCACAGTGGTGAGGTGGTTAGCACTGATGCCTCACAGCGGGAAGGTTCCAGGTTTGACTGGGCCTTTCTGTGTGGAGTTTGCATGTACTCCCTGTGTCTGCGTGGGTTGTCTCTGGGTACTCCGGCTTCCTCCCATCGTACGAAGACATGCTCATTAGGTTAATTGGTGATTCTAAATCCCCATAGGTTTCCCCCCGCGACCCTTCACAGGAACAAGTGGTTACAGAAGATCAATTAAAATTTCTTATCCAGAGCAATTAAGTATTCTGAAGGATTTCTACAGATTCAGAAATATTGATCATAATCCCTAAATGATTGAATCAGAGGAATAAAATAAATAAATTTGATGGAATCAGGGTGTCATGGTTCTGTTTTTTTTTTTTGTTTTTTTTATTCCTGTGTTGTTTTGAGTTTTGCCCATGTTTCATGTTTTTTCAGTTTCCTGTTTTATTTTGTTAAGTTCTTGGTTTCCTGTCTTGTGTCCCTTCCCGCCTTTGTGATTGTCTTCCCCACCCTGATTGTTTTCACCTGTGTCTCCTCTGCCCTTGTATATATAGTCCTGCTTTTGCTTTGTCCTCTGTTGTGTCATACTGTTTTCCACCGTTTCCCTGCTCTGGTCTTGTTATGTTACATTCTCGTCTTTTTGAAGGTTTTGATTTTTGTTTTTGGTTCACCTGCCGTCTCAACAGCGCTTTGTGTTTCCTGAAGAGAGGATTTAAAAAAAAAAAAGAAGTGAGTCGGCCAGCATGACGAGCAAAGGTAGGTCGTTTCACAGTTTGTCGGCAGTGACCGAAAATGGCCACCTCTCAGCTCCCTCTTTGTCTTAGGGACAACCAACAATGACATATCTGCCGACCTGAGAGAGTGAGTGAGGGAGCGTAAGGCTGGAGTAGGTCAAGATGACAATGCCAGGATTCATGGGCATCAAATTGTGAAAAAGTGGCATTGTGACATTGCAGAAGCTTACTGAAACAATGCCACAGTGAATGTGTGCTGTAATCAAAGCTAAAGGCGGTCCAATGAAATATTTGAGTGTGTGACCTTTTTTTTGGCCAGGCATTGTATATTTCCCTGCATTCACATGTTCTCAGAGCTTCAGTCTGTCACATACAGTTAAATGATCAGCATCCATGATCTGTGCAGAGCTGTGCATGAAAAGAAGCAGGTAATGAAGGAGATCATATCCTCCTTAAACCTGTTTACAGGAGAGTTTCTGAGCCTGTGCAGAGTTTTCAGTGCTTGCATACACATTTTTCTCTGGATTCTTGGAATATTAATTGATCTAAATTCTCAGTCAATATCAATCAATCTTTATTTATAGAGCACTTTAAAAACACCATGGATGCCCAAAGTGCTGTACACAGACATGGGAATGCATAAAACACATAGAAGAATTAGAAATAAGATTAAAATCATAAAACAGACAATATAAACAATAAGAACCAACATCTCAAACTGAGTTAAAAGTCAATGTGAGGAGGAAGAGAGGATTTGAAAAAGGAAGTGAGTCGGCCAGCATGATGTGCAAAGGTAGGTTGGTTCACAGTTTGGGGTCAGTGACCGAAAATGCATGGCCACCTCTCAGCTTCCTCTTTGTCTTAGGGACAACCAACAATGACAGATCTGCCGACCTGAGAGAGAGAGTGAGGGAGCGTACGACTAGAGTAGGTCAGACAGATACTGTGGAGCGAGGCCTTGAACACATTTAAAAACAAAAGAATTTTAAAATTAATCCAGAAACAAACTGGGAGCCATTGAATTGCTGTGAAAATTGGGGTAATGTGTTCTTGTTTTTTGGTTCCAGTTAAAAGTCGAGCAGCAGCATTTTGAAACAGCTGCAGTCGAGGAAGTGACGTCTGACTAAGCACAACATGAAGTGCACTGTAATAGTCTAAACAAGTTGTGATCAAAGCATAGATTACAATCTCAAAATGGTGCAGAGAAAGAAATGGTGTCACTTTGGCTAGCTGTCTCAGTTGAAAAAAAAAAAGAATTTAACCACTGATTTAATCTACGCATCAAATTTGAGATCGCTGTTGAGTCTTACACCAAGGTTTGTTGCTGTCTGTGTCAAATGTTGATTTAAAGGCCCCAAATCAACATGGACCTTGGAGGGATCACTTGGCCCAAACAGCATGACCTCAGTGTTGTTATCGGTTTAAGTGTAAAAAATGCATGGCCGGCCATGCTTTGATTTCTGCAAAGCACTCTAGCAGTTGGTTTGCAGAGCAATCATCTGTTTGTTTAAGTGGCACATAAATTTGACCGTCGTCAGCGTGGAAATGGAATGCAATGCCATGTTTCCAGAGAATAGATCCAAGAGGATGCAAGTAGAGGGAAAAAGTATAGAGCCTGATTTGAGAGGCGCTGGATTGGACTCAGCAACACCACCCTTCTCCTGTGACAATGACATCAGCTTCCTCAACGAACTTAATAACTGCTTTGGGAGGGTTATGGTATTAAACAACACTGCAGGAAAAAAATCGGTTCCTCGCCCAGATGAGGAAGGTCAACGTCCGGAAAGCAGCGGACGCAGACAACATACCAGGAAACGTGCTTAAGGTGTGCTGACCAGTTGGCTGGGGTTCTCACAGACATTTTCAACACCTCCCTGCATCAGGCTGTGGCACCAACCTGTTTTAAGACTGCCACAATCATACCAGTACCCAAAAGAAACACAACCTCCTCACTCAATGATTACCACTCACCCCCATCATGATGAAGTGCTTTGAGAGGCAGGTAAAGGACCACATTATCCCCAGACTCCCCCCCCAACATTCGAGCCGTACCAGTTTTCTTATCTCCCCCACCGCTCAACAGAGGACGCCGTCTCCTCTACACTCCATCAGAGCCTGGAGCACACATGTGCATATGCTGTATGCATCATTCCACAGCACCCGATAAACAAACTTGCTGTTTTCAAGTTGATGACACACGACTGCTGTGCTAGGTTCACTACTAACCACATCGTGAAGTTTGCAGACGACACAACAGTAGTGGGCCTCATCAGCAACAACAAAGACAAGGCTTACAGAGAGGAGGTGAAACATCTTGTGGACTTGTGTGAGATCAATAACTTAATCCTGAATGTTACAAAAACAAAAGAGATCATCGTGGACTTCAGGAAGAACCAGCCCAGTCACACTCCCCAGAGCTGCATGTTCATCCTCATCTGAGAATTAAAATGTCCTGTCTTTATCTGTTGCTACATTCGTGTATATGCTTAAAAATAAACGTAGGCCAGGATATAAATAAAATAAACTGCAATGATAAGCAGTGGCCGGTGTTTTTTTGGCAATATTGTGTCATATTTGTTGGACTGCACTGTCGCAAGCAAGAATATTAAACAAAACAAACACAGTAATAGCATCAAAAAGAAGTTATCTCAGTGGCGCGGAAAACGGAAGAAAAAGAAAACGGGGGAAGAAATACGGTCAAAAGATAAAGGTAAGGCATTTGTTGGTGATGTGGGCTGGATAGGTGGAGGTGAAACGCCGTTTAGCAAGTTTGTTTATTTGTCCTGCTAGCCCTGGATAAATGTTAGCTAGCCAGCTAGCTACCCTGGATAAATGTTAGCTAGCTACCCTGGATAAATGTTAGCTAGCCCGCCCTTGATAAATGTTAGCTAGCTGGCTAGGATTTGTTCGTCATAAACTAAGCTTTGTGTTTACTCCTTGAAAGTTGGCAAATATAACATTAATATGTCTCATGTGAATGGACAGTCTGTCCTGTCATGGTCATAACGGACTGACTCCAGATCCCTTTATTCATATTATTATTATTATTTTCATTGTCAGGGCCGTTTCTAGCTTCGTGAGGGCCCTAAGCAAGATGCTGTTTGGGGGCCCCTAGTTTGTCAAACTACGATGAAGAGATTCCTAACCCTTAGATGGATTCAAGGAGTTTTATTGTCATTACACACATGTTGGTAGATGAGGTGGAACGAAATTAGTTACCCTGGTCTCGGTGCAAGCCAAAGCAGAAACAGTAAAAATAAGAGTATAAAAATAGAATAAAATTAGCTAACTGAGTATAAAAAATAGCCAAGTAAGTAATATAAATATAGAAAATGACAATTGTGCACTACTGTGCAAAACGACTGCGACTTTAAACCACAGATCCATTTTGCACTGAATGCAGTCATTTTGCACAGACTCCAGTAGTGCACAATTGTCATTTTCTATATTTATATTACTTACTTGGCTATTTTTTTATACTCAGTTAGCTAATTTTATTCTATTTTTATACTCTTACTTTTACTGTTTCTGCTTTGGTTTGCACCGGGACCAGGGTAACTAATTTTGTTCCACCTCATGTACGAACATGTGTGTAATGACAATAAAACTCCTTGAATCCATCTAAGGGTTAGGAATCTCTTCAGCATAGTTTGACAAACTAGGGGCCCCCAAACAGCATCTTGCTTAGGGCCCCCACGAAGCTAGAAATGGCCCTGGTGCAGATAACAGACTCTCTGAGCTGGTCCAAACACACTGGAACACTTGTAAAGAGGGCTCAGCAGCGCATGCACTTTCTGCGTCAGATGAGGAGAGTAAACCTACCCCCTCCCATTCTCACCACCTTCCACAGAGGTACTATAGAGAGCATACTGACCAGCTGCACCTCTGTCTGGTCAGGGGCCTGTAGTGCCTCCGACTGGAAGTCCCTACAGAAGGTGGTGAGGACAGCGGAGAAAATCATCGGGACTTCACTTCCTCCCATCCAGGACATTGCAAAGAAACGCTGTCTGAAAAGGGCCCAAAACATCACCTCAGACCCCTCACACCCCCACCATGGACTGTTCCCGCCTTGCTGCTGGACTCTGGAAGGAGGTTTCGCAGCCTACAGAGCAGAACAGCCAGGTTCAAAAACAGTTTCATCTCATATGCCATAAGACTGCTTAACGCATTATAAATAGTTACTCCGTCCTCACCCACCCACTCCTATTACCCTGCAATTAAAATGTGCAATAATATTTATCTCCAATTTTAGGTTTTTTACATGTGTATGTATTCTATTTTGTATATAATGTTTCTGTCAATATTCCTGCTGTGCTCTGAGCCATTGCACCTAAATTTCATTTTGATGAAAATCTAAAGTCTAAGCAGCCCCAGGACATGATGTGATGCCCCTTTTATATCGCATAATGTTACTACTCTGTTGCCAGTCAGCCTTATTAGCTGCAGGACCCAGGTGTTTTATTTTAGCATTACCCAACTTGTCCAGGTTTTAAAAGTAACTGAGCATTTGCAAGGGGCTGAATGAAATATTTAAAGTTTTTGTGGGTGCAGGTTCAGCTGGTTTGGAAGTAACATTGAGGAATCACTGTAGCTGAAATGAATTAATTCATTGCGTTCACCCACTCAAGCCACTCAAATATTCCTGATTGCCTCCTCACCTGTGCTCACCTGATTCCATTCTCCTCATCACCCGCTGCAGAAGGTTATTTAAACCTCCGGCTCACATCACTCACATCGCTCGCTTGTCAGGTTGTGTTTGTGTGTACGTACCTTTTATTCCATGCTTGTCTTCATGTCTCTGTGCTGGTAATAGCGGTAGCCAGGCATTATGTTTTGGGGTTATTTGTCCTTACATGCGTGCTTTCACTTGCACCATTCTTGTGAACGCAGCAGCTCAGAAACCACATGACCAAAAACTGATAAGAAGTTGAAGGAAAAAGATGACGGTGACCTCACAACACATGTTCTGGCCCATGGAGTCATATGCTAAGTTTGAGAGGATTTAACAGAAATATTGCAAGTTCATTGCCTGCCCTCTAGAGTGCAAACCATGAATTACTGGACTCCTACCTTTTGTTTTTGCTTCCAAGCTTCAAGAAACATAATTTTAAAAACTTCTGTTCAAATGCACCATCAAAATCTCTAGTGATGAACTGAAATTTAAGAATCTGGGAAGGTTGAGAAAACACTGTTTCCAGATGAACATGTAGTTTCAATTCTGGTAGTCACGGCCTCTCTCTGCATCGGAGGGTTACGTTCAGTGTTACGTCACAATCTCTGAACACAAACACCAGCAGGACCAAGAAAATGCCCTTAACGACCATGTACCATTTCAACTCCCGATCATCTGTAATATCATAAAAAGGCTGATCCACTGGTCTGCACGCAGCACAAAATCCGCACCGTTTCTCTTTCGTATGAAAAGAGTAAGGACACATAACCAGATTTACAATTTGCTGTTCAAACATAAAAAAAAGCGGCTCATGACCACATGGCGGTATCATGCTTCAGAATGACTCAATGGGAAAATGAACACTCTGGCAGAGTGAACTAATGCACAATGAATGAACACAAATAACATGAAGAGCACTGAATTGTAAAGTGCCTCTTCACATTAACCAGGGATTTTTTTTTAGCAGCGTCCCATGGTGAATCATCTGCTCAGATTGATTCTCAACAAAGGGAGACGATCTCTGGAAACCACACTCCACATTTTGAGAGTCCAAATGAAGCTGGAAGTGGACGGAGTTCATTTTCACAAATGTATGCGTTTCCCTTGTACCTTATGTAGTGACGCACACTGTCTTTTTGTCTTGGATGTGTATGAGGTGGATCCAAGACAGAGATATGTACATTATGTATGTGGCCCACACTAACTAAACTAAATGGATGCATTTGAAACATAATGTCTCTATCATGTTGCCTTTGTTTTATGTTTTGCTTTGATTGCTGTCTTCACCCACCATCTGAACCTCAACTCAGTCCAGACCTCAAGCTGTAAAGGAGCCATCATTTCCAACAAAAAGCTGAACAGTTATTACCAGTAAACCAATGTACTCTAGTACATCAGTGTCAGCTTTCAGAGATTCAAAAGAAACACCACCAGAAACATGCAGAATGGATTCACTCTCAATCTGCAGAGTAGCCCAGCTAACCTGATGTCCCAGATGGTTTGTTACACGGATCCGTCTGGGATGTCATCATTGGAAAGTGTGTGGATAGGGAACACACTTTTAAAAAAATATCAGATCAATGAATCATGTGTTGGCTGCCTGTCAGTGACTGATGTTTTGTAGCCTGTTCATGTACCTTTGAATTTAATCAAATCATTGTAAAGTGTTGTTCCATTCATTTATTTGTGGTTCACAATATGGCTTTGAGGTTTTTAAGGAAGGGTAACTGATAATTTTGCTGCTTTACAAGAGAGAAAAAAGAAGTCGAATACGAATGAATAATGTAATTATATTAGTGGCTTATGTGACTGGACTTACCTTATATTAAGTTCAGTGGCTGAGTTGTGAATGTTTCGATTGATTGCACATTATCAGAACAGATGCCACTGCTCACTCTCCTGGATTTGCTGCACTTAAAATGAAACGTATATGATGAATTGAATCAGATGATTGCAGTGAGTCCATTTATTTATTTTTTTTATTAAATGATGAAGACCCATCTGTTGATGATCACTGTGGACGGTTATTTTTTTTTTTTTTTTTCATGAGCCAAACTCGTACATAAAAGGCATAGACAAAGTCACCATGTATTGATCTGTTGTTCAACGTGACAATGTCCAGTTGTCCTGTTGTTAATTCACCCACTGAACAGGTCACCTTACACATCCATGAAATAGCTGCCCACATGATTTGGCAGGAACAGCCACTGCTGGTAGGCCACATTGTCTGTTTTAGAAGTGTTTTAGAGAAGCGCTGATTGATCCGCCTCGTTTATATCAGAGATAAATCAGAGTGAACCAGGGAACTGAGTTTAGATCTAGAAAAAGATTGAATCAAATCTTGAGCTAGTACAAGGAAAAGATTATCTCCTGGTCTCCCGTGACATTAGAATATCCCTTCAACAACAAGTACGTTACATGCCCATGGGATTAATGTCATAATGAAAAAACAATGAAACTCTAAGCCTGCTACATATGCTGCTCGTTGGCAACAAGAACCATTCACCATAAGCGCATTCAATGTGAGCAGTTTGTCATTCTCACCTAAACAAATAAATACAAAACATAGGTACTAGTCTTCGTCAAAGAGGAACCAGTAGATTAAGAACAAATGTGTACACCTGTGTCACCTACATGATCCAAGTTTTTCTTTAAACACTGTCTGATTCAGTGTTTCAAAGCAACTCTGAATAAACACTGCAATATGAACGCAAACGTATATCTTTCAAAATAAAAGTTCAAGGTTTCAAGGTTTGAAACTTTTGTTTATACACACGCCAGCTGTTTTTCATTTAGGATTCAAACCTAGCAAAACAAATGAATACACAGGAGAACAGAGACACATTTGAAACTCTACACACTGACACCAAAAAAGAGAGGAACAATTGTGAAGATAAAAAACTGTGGAGATTTTTTTGTTTATTTATTGTTTTCAGAGTATCATTTCATTTTAGTTTATTTATTTTTTTTGTAAATTGTTTTTCCAAGCTGCAGTCTGCCTTTGACTGATGACTGAAATGACACAGATCTGATGGATTGAAATTCTTAATTTGACCAAATTCATTTTCACAAACGAGCCAAACTGATTTGAACTGACAAATTGCTTTCTAGTCTAATTGCTGTAATAAATTGTCAGTGAGCTGCAGCGCTGGTAGTTTTTTTTTTTTTTTTTTTTTTTTTTGGACCAAGGCAGGATCTTTTATGCCTCAGTCAGTGCAACAGAAAAAAAAAAAAAAAAAAAAGTCATTCAACCGCTGAAGCCATTGGCTGGAAGTCTTCAGGTCCCTGCGCACTGGCGGTGGAGAGCGCTCATAAACAGCGCTCAGTCTGACTCACTACGCACAGCCAACTGTAGGGGAACATGTCGCAGTACACTCTGGGAGGTAGGACGTGTCTTTGTGTGCTTTTTACTTTTACTCATTTGCTTTGTAACATCTCTAACCTCCGCTTTGCTTTTATTTAAAGCTTGCAGGCCTTTATTATTTCCGAAAGAAAAAAAAAAATAATCCACAGCATCAGGACGTAATGCGGATTTTTATCAAAAAATGCAAACACACATTTTATTTTTTATTTTTTCCTGGAAAATTGTTTTGTAAAACAAAAAAAATGCCATAGACGCAGAGAGCTTAAATTCAGGCAAATCTTTGAGGCATGGACCGTGCCTGCAGAGAGCCTGTAACTCCCTGGCAATGTGTCCCAAATACTATTTGTCTTTGATAAGTTTGTATGAATAAGAAACAGGAGTCTTGAAGGCAACAAAAAAGATTATTCAAGCTCAAGGTTTTACAACAAGCTTCAGTCACATGCAGTCAGTGTGAAGTAATTGCATGCTATTCCTCATTACTGTATGCATGATTGGTGAAGTCTGTGCAGCATCATGCATCACAGTAGCACAATGCAGACATCCTTCAAGATTCTGCATTATATTAAATGCTGAACAGGCACATTACATGATTTGGACTATACTAGCTGGCCAGTCATTTTATTTTAAAGCGAACCCATCTGTTTTTATTTTCCAGCACCCAGTCCCCTGTACTTTCATCTCTTAATGGAGTCTGTGTGAGGAGCTGCCTGCTACTGCAGGCTCTTTGACGTGGTTGAAATAGACATTTAACTCACTTGCCTTGATATTAATCATCTTTATGGATTTACAGATGCACCCCATGCAGTGTGCTCGTACTCCTAAGTCTCCTGCGATGAGAGAATGTATGCGTTAAAATTGCTGTTAAACTTAATGAACTAAATCTTAGCAAAGATGTGGTACACCTACATTTAACACTAGCAAAAACGTCAAGCTGTTTTCGGAAAACGGTTTTCATTTTCGTTGCAAGCTGTTTATCTCACCGTGGTCAGTGGCTGAAGCTCGCAGCATCCCAATCTTATTTTCGCCAAATCCCCCGGTGTGTCTGATGCATGAGTCATCCCAATACACCCTCATTACCTGACGTCAAATGAGCATCAGGCTGAGCTTTAACAGCTTCAATTTATGTTTGTTTTGATGTTCCGTTAAAGGTTTAACGTGAAATTTAATCTCAGGAAACTTTGAATAAAATGATGAAGATGGCAAAGGCATGTGGTCTTGTTAAAATGTAATGTAAAATGTAACTTGATTGTTTTTTGTGGAACTTCTCTCGATTACATACCCTAATTATTACCATGAGATAGTATTCAGTTGGATGCTCGACTGATCAATACATGTTTTGCATGTTCACTGCTCTTCCTTCATTTATACAATTATGATGATAACATTTCCTCTTTAATCTCATCAGAGATGCAGAGTGCAGACACAATACGATAATGATCCAGAGTAAGATCTTTTTTTTTAATGAATTTGTCTTCATTGACAGTCAGACTCAAATCTGATTTGATGTGTCTGTCTGGGATGATCTTACTCTTATACTTTTGCTCACTGACACATATCACTGTCATGCTCATCATTAATCACAAACAAATCATCTTAAGTACAATATAAATCTGTGACAATGGCCTTGTATTCCAGTTCACCTGCAGATCCTGCTGGCTGTGGGTCTAGCTGTGTTCTGCTACTGTCTGGTTCTTGGCTGCGTCCTTTGCTGTCGCAGAAGGAAGAGTGTTTCATCTGAGGACAAGGAGGCAGTTTTCCTCTCTCCTCATCACGCTGAGAGGGTGACTGTGACGTTGACTCCATCGCCGTGTACGCAACTCGTGAAGCAGCAGTACGAAGAGCTGGAGGGGGATGTGTTGGAGTTTCCTTCCTCTAAAAGCAGCTCTTCTCCCTCTGAGGATGACCTCACTGCTCTGCACTCTGTCTCCAGCCCGACCAGGTCAGCCGAACTGGTGCAGTCTTCGTTCCCAATGCGGCGCCTCAGCACCCCCGCTGTTCCCTGCTCACCTAATAAATCTCCAAGTCATGGCAGAGCCTCCTTGCCCTCACTCACTAAGCTCAGTTTTGTGTCCAAATCGCGCAAGGCGATGGGTCGGCGCAGCACTGTGAGTGGTGAAAGTTTTGCTTATAGTGAGGGCAGTTTCCTGACCTCTGGTGCCATCAAAGCTCCCAACCAGCAGGGGGAGTCCTCTCAACTGCAGTATGGCTCTAATGCTCTTTCCATCCCCTCCAAGCCAGCTCCTCACCTGAACTTCTCCCTACTCTTCTCCTCTGCCTATGGCACCCTGGTGGTCAACATCCTGGGGCTCTCGGGGGCCAGTCGGAGGCGGAGTGGGGTGTTTGTCCGGGCCAGTCTTCCTCCACTCTGCCCCTCACCTCAGCAGATAGCCCCACGGCGGCGCAGCCTCAGCCCGGAGCTCCACAGCCAGAGCTTTGTGCTGCAAGTAGGCTCTTTGGAAGAGCTACGCACCTGCACCTTGAGACTGGCTGTCTTCAGCAGGGACTTCTCAGGCCTAAGAGAGACTACGCTGGGGGTGGTGGAGCTGCCCTGTGAGCAGATGGATTTGGAGCCAGACACCACCACTACCTACACCAGGCAGCTCATCCCAACTAAAAGCAAGCTGAAAAAGGTGATTTGATCATTTAATATGTTTGGTGTATTCATTACAATTTAACTTTTAGGGGAGTATAGAAATAGAAATTAGAGGAAGTACAGTGGAATACATACTGAAGCACAATAAGATGGTGACTGCCGGATGGAGGGTTCATCCATCTTTAAGTGCTGATGAGATGACTTGTTGATTTATCTAACACCAAATCAAACAAGTCTGAAAAATCTAGACTCCAAGAAAAGGTTTAAAAAGACATTAAGTAGCCAGCCAGAGTCTAGTTGTAATGCAACACTCTAGAGAGTTATATGTGAAAACTGATACCACTCTCATGTCTGTATAATAAGTATAAATCTAGCTTAGTGTAAAAGCTGAAAACGGGGAGACAAGTAGTCGGCTCTTCACTTAGCTCCTCTGTTGTCATTACCAGAAGTTTAAACAAACCAGTTTGGGTTTTTAGGCTGACTTTACATTGAAATGGCAAGAAATAAGATGCTTATAGAGATTGCTTATTTTGAAAAGTAATGTCTCTCATATTAACAATTCACTAACAAAGACCTTGCCATAATTGACTGAAATAAGTTTATTGGTGAACATAAGAGATGAGAAGGGTCAAAAGGTCAAAGGGAATGGGATGAAAAGGGGGTAGAGGGGATGGAATGAAAAGGGGCTGAGGGGATGGAATTAAAAGTGATGAAAAGGGGTTGAGGGGATGGAATGAAAAGGGTCGTGGGGAAGTGATGAAAAGGGATGAAAAGGGGTTGAGGGGATGGGATGAAAAGGGATGAAAAGGGGTTGAGGGGATGGAATGAAAAGGGTCTGAGGGGATGGAATGAAAAGGGATGAAAAGGGGTTGAGGGGATGGGATGAAATGTGATGAAAAGGGGGTAGAGGGGATGGAATGAAAAGGGATGAAAAGGGGTTGAGGGGATGGGATGAAAAGGGGTGAAAAGGGGTTGAGGGGATGGAATGAAAAGGGTCGAGGGGAAGTGATGAAAAGGGGTTGAGGGGATGGGATGAAAACGGTCGAAGGGAAGGGATGAAAAGGATCGAGGGGATGGGATGAAAAGGGGTTGAAGGTTAGGACAAACTTTTATATGTAAGCGTGGTAAATAGAAATATATGAGGTGTGGTCTAGTTCCTGAACCTAAGTTATAATAACTTCATTAAGTGAAATCAGTAGAGCAACTGCTTCTCGGATGTTTTTGAGTCATGTGAGATCCAAACTAAATACTGATCCGTCTGATGCAAATACTAAATGAAATGGACTCGAATATGTAGATGATGGTGTGATCTGGGTCTCTAAATTTATCATATCGTCACCCTGTTAAAATAATAGCCTAACTCAGTTTTTCAAGTTTTTCAGGAAACACAAAAAACTTCACCAGAAGTCTCACACACTTGCCATAGGCCATCATCTTAAAGGGGTAAAATCACATGAACTGATCAACTGAGGATGTTGGCGATTTTACCATAGGTGGCCAGCGACATGAGGAGATGATTTCGGCAAAAAAAACAATTTTGACAAAAAATGACTTAGGCGATTATTTTAACAGTGTGACGATATGCAGATTGGTGATGGGTAGACTATGGGCTTTATGTGCGGCTAGTGTATATTTATGTGTGCGTCTGTATATATAGTGTGTTATTTGTGTGTCAGTGGATGGATAGCTGAGACTGCAACTTCTTTTCAGGACACTGACTGTATATTTTTGCACAAACTGTTCTAGTTTCAGAGAATTTACGATATTATTTCTGTTGAAAATCTTTGCAAACGTAGTCCGCATTTTCAGTTGTTTTAACGATACTGAAACTACGCAAGCAGTCTTATAAATAACACATATCATGTTTTATCCATGAAGGAATGTAGCGTCTAATCAGCTCCCCCATTAGTCCTTTTTCCACTGTTGTTAGTCACGGTGACATTGTTGTTAGTGACTGCAGAGCAAACAAGCAGAGTGCAGCAAGGCGGCAGCACGCCCACGACGACCCCACGCCCTCTGCGGCTGTGCTGAAACGCTGCCAGAAGGCATTAATACCAGGCTTGTGAAAGGAGGAGGGTCTGATGTTTCACTGGACATTACTCAGTCAGTCACTCGGAGACGTGCTCCTCTCTTGGCAAAGAAACCTGTATCATGTCTCCCACTTTACAGTAAAGTGAAAACCAGAGACAGTTACACTTCACGTGTGCATGCATGCTTCATCATGACCCCATGCACCATCACCTTCCTCTTGCTCAACGATGTCTGCGGCCTGGTGTGAGTACTGTGTGTGTGTGGATGCCGAGTAGGGAAAGACCAGGGATGCTCAGCAGTCTGACTAATTCTTTAAAGAGTGGGCATGCAGAGGGTGTGCATTGATGACTCAAGCTTATATTGTAGGCACATCCTGGATTTTGTAATCAGTGTAATGGGACTAGCTATCATCAAGTATTGATGATTATTCATCTGCATTACTTAGCTCATTTCGACATTTTCGTGGGCATGGGTGGAATAAAATGGCAGGACTTTTAGCAAAACTGGAGCTAATCAGCTAATTTCTGATTCATTTTTTAACAAATTTTTAGTTTTTGAGCAAGCAGGCTTTTTATTTTTTAATCATAATCACATGCAGTATAGTTTTTAATTACCAGCAATTGAGGATAGGAATATATGAGGACTATAGCGATGACATACAAGACATTTTTAGCCTGTACTCTGCTGCTGCGCAAGTTTGTGCAGGACCTTGTGCAAGCATCAGTGTTGCTTCTCTCAGCTTCTGGGCTGAACACAGGTGATAAAAGACACCACTATTTCAGTTTGTTTGACTGGCAGATTCATACAAGTGTCAGATTTGGAGTTTCCCTGAACAGTTTAGTCACTAGATGAACAGATAGAAGGATAAAAGAACACTTTCACCAGATGGATGAGATTTGATAGGATGGTAAAGTATCTTGTTTTCTACTTGTGTAAAATAAAGATGGATTAGATTTTCTTCCTCGCCACCAGCGACTCACAGCTCTGGGTGCATGTGAGGGAACGGTCAGCAGGTGGCAGTAAAACTGAGGTTCCCAAGTTTGTGACTGAAATGTTTGGCTCATCAGAAACCTTTGGAGGGGAGCTTGAGAGGGAGAGAGAGAGAGACTGTACTACACAAAACAACAACATTAAAAAACTGTCCGGCACTGAGCTGCTATTAATGTGACTGAGAAGCTGTTGCTCACAGTGTGTGTGTGTGAATGTTTATTCGGGCATTTCTGCATAAATAAAGATGCAGCAAGAAGTTTGCCAATATTATAATGCTTAGTCCTTTTAGGATTGCTTTGCAGTGCACTGGGTGACTCATTGAATCAGTCTGTGAGGTTCGGTTATGTAACTCAAGACTGCACGCAGTTACCAAAATATAACAGTCTTCAGCAGTAAAAATAAATGCCAGAAAATTACACAACACCATGTTTGAATTTAATCGAAACTATATTGTACTTGCTGGGAAGTGTTTTTTTAGTTTTTTTGTTTTGTTCTTTGCATTTTCCTGGCTTTTTTTTTTTTAAAGAGATTTTCTTTTTAAATTACATAACATTTTGCTAAGGATATTTTGTAGCCAGATTGTGGGAGCAAGCTGCAAAGATGGTGTAATGTATATAAATCTAATTACTCTATAATTTATACTAAGAATTATGAGGGTGCCTCGTATCAGTCTATGAAATGCCAGCTAAAAATCTCCCGTGAAAAACAAATCTCTTTAGCTTTAAGGTTTGTTTTGCAGCACATGCCTGCAGAATAAAATTAAGTCAGTCTAAGTAAGAGTGACTGTCTCTGAGGTGGAGTGTTGGTGACAAACGGAGGCAGTGAACTGAAACTCACTTGTTGGATAAAATTGCCCTCACACCCGACCAGTCGCTGGCGGGCTGACACTCAGCCAGCTGACAGCAGAACGTGACTCATCGGGCCCAAACAGTTAAGCTAACGAGAATTGACGTGAAATTAGATGGAAATTATTATCCAACATATGCATTAGCTTTTATTTTTACCCAACGTGATTTAGTGTGTGAATGTCTGTATTATTGTAGGATGGGTTGTAAAATGAAATCCCTAAGCCTGACAGTTGCATGTAAAGAGAAGCTATAGCACAAATTAGCTTGAAGTGACTGAAATGAGACATACATCTAGCTCTGCTGACACTCCACAGTCAAGTGAAGATGCCTATTTAATTCGTAGAAATGAGGAAAACCTGATTCAGATTGAAACTCTCTACTCTAAACCTGCTCTTTTACTTTGACTGGCAGTTATTCACACAGTCAAGAGCATGGGATTTCAGTGCTTCACAGCTTGAATCAGCTCTATTCTCTTGTTTCTTTTTTTGGTTTTATGGCATTCCCCGCTTCCCAAATGAAGCAAACATCTGCTCAGTGAAAGAAGACTTTTTTTCTCCCCCTCTTGCTAAACCACTCACATTTTAATCTTTATCCCACGTCCTTTTTCGTCCTTCCCACACTCAGAGCGTGAGTTCTCAGGAAACGCTGGGTCGCAGGAAGAGCTCGGTTAGTGGCGTGCCGCGGGCTCTGGGGCAACTGTTCATCCTGCTGCAGTACCAGACCGCTGCCCAGCGCATCAAGGTGATGGTCCGAAAGGCCGAGAATCTGATGAAGCTCACGCGCATCCCAGGAACTCCAGGTGAAGACCAGCTCGATGCCTAATGTCATGTAATGTCATACGTTAATGCAGAATTACATTCATTTCTAATTTAACCCTAAACAACCTCTAATAATTAAACAGTTTGAGCGGTAGAGGGCAATTTGTTATTTTAAAAAGGATAAAAGTTTGTCCTCCACCAACAAAAATGCCATGAAGTGTGTAATATTTACTTTTACAAGATCAAGGGAACCATCTAGTCGTTATAGGAAGGAGGAGGGCTGCATTTCCATTGCCACATTGTTAGTTTACCATAAGCAGCAATGCAGACGAATCCATCGTATTGTGCTGTTTTCCCCCAGCCATAGTCAGACAGATTGGATCCCTAATTGGTTTGTAATACAATCAGATTAGGAACTGATCCACCCGGTGTCATTTCCCCTCCTGTCTCCACCATATCTCAATACATCTGATTTAAAGCCCTGCTTTGACAATGGTGGTGAGCAGAGGAGGAAGCTGGAAAATCTGAAAAAAACAAACAAGAAAACAACTTTGATGTTTTGGTTTCCCTCACCCAGACTGGCACTCTAAGACAAATGGTCGGTTTTGTGCCTCGTGTGAGTTTCACGCATACATGGTCCCTGGAATCTGTGGAAAGTGTTTTTTTTTTTTTTTTTTTTTGCTCTTTGCAGATGGATGATCCTTGTGTGATCGTGACACATTGCTTTTTAATTTTAGTAAATCCAATTAGCATGCTAGAATGGATTATGAAAGGAAATTATACTTTGCTAGTGATGATTCATATCTGCGACAGTGGCAGTGGGGAGGAGTTCAGAGAGGATTATAATTGTGTAGATCAACAAGTGTGGATCTTTTCATGTGGCTGTAACAACACAAACTGCTTTTGTTTGTTACACCAACCAAAAAATGATTTGTTGGCCATTTAGTATAATATGGGCATCATGTTTTTTTTTTTGTTTTTTGTTTTTTCGATAGACCACTATGTTGTCATCAACTTGCGTCAAGATGGCAAAGTAATTGGCACCAAGGAGACCAAAGGGGCTAGCGGTCCAAACCCCATCTGGAACGCTCCATTTCTGTTTGACCTGCCCACTGGAGACATCACTCAGCTGCCACTGGTTCTTGAATTCATCATTATGCAGGTAGGACGTTCTCCAAAAGTCTCATCTTTAGCTCCATCCGTATCTTTATATCTCATATTTTCTCATCTGACTGCGAACCTACAGGGACGCCTCTACACTAAGAGCAGTATCCTGGGTCGTGTGCTGATTGGCAGCGATGCTTCCGAGGCGGGACAGGGACACTGGAAGGAAATGTGCAGTCGGGGGCAGATAGAGACCGCTCGCTGGCACACCATCGAGTCTGATGCACTGTAGGACTGACTGAGAGACTGTGGGACTGAGAGATTGGAGGTGGATGGAGGAGGGGATAACATGCGACTGGGGTGGACGCACTTCATCTGCATTCAAAGTGTTTATATTAGTCATTTTATCTGTGGATTTAGAAAGGTTTTCATATAATAACAGATAATGACGAATGTAAGTGCGACCTAAAGGAGAGATGATACTGGACTGATTTTGAGGCCCGTGTGTGTCTAGGTGTGGAGAGGGATGTGTAGGATTTTTCTCCATATCAACAGTATTCTGCATCCCTGCATTGCCTTTGTGATTATTTCCACTGTGACTTCTTAAAACTGTAGTTTGTAAAAAGTGTGTCATTCTGGTTGGACTGTTTGAAACTTGTACTGATGTTGTAGTACTGTTTTTATCGTGTCCATTTTAGTTACGAGGCATATTTGGTGCGGTACCTCTCTGCTCGTGGTTTGCTGTGGTGTATAGCTGTGCCAGTGTTTGTCCATAAACTCTAAAAGCCTCTCCATACTCGTCTCCCAGTATGAGGCTTCACTGTGTGTGGCATGCCTGCTGGATTATGGTTTTATTTTGTTCATTCCCCGAGAGGGAAAAAATGTTCTGTCCTTTTTTCAGCCACTGGAATTAACAGAAAACACGTGGGGGGGCGGCTTTATGATTCACAGTCACTGTACATTGCAGTTAAACGGCATATACCAGGCAGTTGGCCTGCAGATGGATGCACAACAAATGTGTAATTAAACATTACAGCTGTATTCAACACTAATGCAGAAGTGATAATTACAAGGATTATATATGTATTCTTCTGACAAGCACATTATATTTTGTCTGCTTTGTTTCTGTGCAACATAAACAACCGACCACGCAGCTGCAGCTGACAGTCTTTAATGCACAAGAATAAGTGGGTGTTAGCTAAACAATGAATTCACATATGGTTTAATAATTACAATGTTTTAATAGTAAAATGTAAAGCATTTTTTTTTGTTGTTGTTGTATTTAAGCAAGAGATGTTTTTTTGTTTGTATGTGGAGTATATTGACCCTGTGGATTCTTGCTCGTGGCATGTATAGTCTCAACTGTGTACGAATGTCTTTAAAGGGAGCCGTTTCTGAGAGTTTAAATAAAAGAATAAAGGAATTTTGCCCAACAGATGCAGATTTTATTGGGTTTGTGCAAGTCAAAAGTCTATAAAGTAAGAAAAAAACAAAACAAAAAACAGAAAGACGTCACAAATTTGAGAATCAGCTGGTGGAAGACATTTTGACTGGCCAGTCGCTGAAAAGCACAGGTGGAAATAATTAAACGAATGGAGGCTGAATTCCATTTAGCAGCGACAATTTCCAGAGTGTGGGTATTGCGCATGCAAGCTCACTGTCATGGTTTACTGGGACACTTGGGATTAAGCCGTACTTAATGTCATTAGTAACACATGTTTTTTCTCTCTCTCACAGGGCAAAAGGTTTTAAGCGGCCACCTGCTCTTTGAAGCTGCTTAGCCAAGTGATGAGATTAGACTCGGTGGCCTTTAGTGTATGACTGTAGACTGTATGTAAAGATGGAAGGAGCCACAGTGATGCCGCCCACTGGTTAGAGGACTGCCGTTTTAAAGCCTTGGGTTTGGTCCCTGTTTTGGCCTCTGTTGTCTTAATTATTTTTGGGTTTTTGGAGTCAGATGTGACCACATTTGGAAGCGGAGGAGGTGTTTGGGAGAACCCAGAACAGACAATTAAGCCATGCACAGCCCAACACATACCTCTCTTTTAAGGCCAACTATTTATTTATTTATGGAATTAGAAGGACCATCAGTGGTGCAATGAATCTATCTAATGACAGCATGAAAATTGGAAAATTGGCTTGGTTATTCAATGAGTTATTTGTAGCCAGGACGTAGAGACCATCAGTGGTGCTGCACTTTAAGGTATTTCCACACTGGCTTCACTCCTCAGACCATAGACTGTATGTAAATATGGATGGATACGGATGACGCCATCTGGCAAGTTTGGAGCCAGAGTCTGCGCTGTGCGGTCACTCAAGTTTTTATTTAATTGATATTGAGCTCTGCTCTGCCTCCACCATTTACAAAGAAATGTTGGATTATTCACTGTACTTATTTATTTATTAATTTTTTCTCCTACTCTCAGTGTCCTGCGGGACCGCTTTATGGGGTTGTTGGCATGTCAACTGGTCGTCACTTCCTGTTTCTATAAACTAATAACTAAAACGAAACTTATCAGAAAATGTTATATTAACTTAAGTCTTTTATATACAGTCAAGGTGTATTCTGTAGGTTATTGATAGGACACCCTGTCCTATGGTTGTGAGCTCTGTTACGTCCTGCAGCTCTTGGTTCAAAATATACAACACAGATATTGATGGACAGCAGCTGCAGACACTGATCGTCTGAATGCACATTAAAAGACTACATCTGTGCTACATAGTGCTGCTTTAAAACTAAATGCTAACATAATTATGCTAGCCTCACCATGTTAATTTAGCAATTTTGGAACTAGTTTTGCAGGGAAAGCCACAGCAGTTAACAGAGATTTCGCTCAAAACCATAAATGTCAACCTCATGATGCCAGAGGAAAAGTCAGGGTATCAAAAACATCTGCAGGATTCATCATTTGAAGAAAATGAGTGATTGCACAAAGCTTTATAGCAATCCATAGTTGCTGAGATTTTTATGTGACTTAAATCTTTGGAAACCGTTCAGCCCAAATGAAAAGTGTACAAAATTAAGATTTAATTGGCTAAAACCTGAGGAACCACCAGTAAGATGCTAAATGATTTCCTCCTGGAGCTGAATGACCGACTAAAGTAGTAAACATGTCACGGAGACAAATGCTGGAGCTGCTCCACAGACACTGAATAAATGAGCTCCTCTGACATTATGACAACTATCTCTGAGATTTTATGGGAACACAGGACCGCTGTCTGCTTCATAGATGGAGGCTCTGCACTTAAAACAACCGAAGTCAATAAAACTCAAATGGACGCCATTTTTCAAGCAAAAAATTTAAGAGCCCACAGAGACCGGCCTTAACTAATTGACGGTGATGCAGCTCCAGAAAGTGTCCCCTGAAGATATGCTCCACTCAAGTCTCTCTGCTCTGCTTTTAGTCATGAGAAATAAGGTCACGTTCAAACCATGTGATACTGACAGGTGTATCGTGTCAAATGTACGCTTAACAACCGAATCTTTAACTTATTGTTTCCTGTTCACAATGGGGGACATCCCTCCTAAGAGTTATAAATATCTATAGGATGTGCAACCATAAGGTGACGTAATCTGGCTCCTAGGGTGATGTTATGTCACATCAGACCAACAAGCAAATGTGACTAACGTTAAACACACACACCCACACAGAAAGTCACGGCTCGGGTCCACGTGTCTCGGGAAAACACCACAATATGTAAAATGTGGAACTTTGGGCTCAACTGGATGGAAAACACTTTCTCACGCTTAATTACACACATCATATCAAGTCAGGCGTCACATTCAGCCTTTTTCATCTCAGTTCAATACAGATTCGTTGTGTTTTTTTTTCTCACTCACTCTGTAATTTCCACTGTTTGCTTGAACCATGACTTCTGTTTGTAAAAAAAAAAAAGCTCCAGATGTGCTTGAAACTCCTTTTATTTATTTTTTTCTGTCCCCTTCTATGCAAAACACGATAGGAAATCATTTGTGACTATAAAGGTGACTATAAACAAATATTTTCCCAAGATGCTTTTGTGGCGCTGTAATGTCAATAAATCCTTTACACGTGAACGCACAAACTACTGCACATCCTGTTTGGTGTAGAGAACACTAAATAATGATCCTGGCATGAGGCTGTGAAGAATTTGATACAGACATGCCTTTCTTTCCTCATTCCTCTGATCTGCCCACTCTCCTGGGGGAAGCTTTGTAAATAAAATTTTGATGATCTATCCGCAGTCTCCTCTTTGTGTGGGCCTGCAGTGGCTCAGTCACCGTCACAAACAGGCTTCCAGATCCAGTTGCTGAGAGATGGAACATTCAACATCATTACTTAAACCATCAACTTCTGGATTGTAGGTGAAAGATGAGAGCAGAGGTATGATCTAGCTTGAAGAGGTGATGATGTGGGTGTAAACAAATGCGAGTTAGTTCTTCTGTTGTGATCCAACACTTGACTTGTGAAGACCATCCTGGTTTCTCTAGTGATAGTTTATTGGGTCCACGTGGAGATATGTGGCACCATTGGATGTTGAAGTTGGACGCCATCTCAAGTGCATTTAAAGTAACCTGAAGAGCTTTTCAGTTGTTTCTTAACAGCTTCATCATCTCCATTTATTTCTTGACACTAACCGATTTTGACACATCAGGCCAACAAGGTCTGACCTTCTACCTCCATACTTACCTGGACCATTAAAAGTTACTCAGTTTTTCATTTAGGTTCCAGTTTTTACTTGAAATTTTATAAAGCAAACCACTACACATTGTTTTACCTTCTCTCCTGTGAGGGAATAGTTCTGTGTGATTAAGTCTGCCTCTCTCTGTCTGGACACTGTGTTCTCTCGCAAGCAAATGCAGAAATATAAAACAAAAGCTAACTCCTTCCAGTCCGGTAAGCATCTCTCATAGTCTGGCAGTACACTGGCAGTATTGATTCGCATGTGTCAGCCTGACCACCTCTCAATTTACCTCTCTGATTCCCCGGTGAAACACTGTAGAGAACATACTGACAAAGTTTAATTCATTTGTGTGAGCGCACTGACCATTCACTGAAGGGAAAATATCTTCTGCATATGTGCAATCATTAAGCGTCGAATAAGGAAAAAGTTTTGGGAACTAATGATCGGCAGAGATTTCAGGGCTCTAACATCTTCCTCTCTGCACTGCAGGACACATGCGTGACTCACTGCTTCGCTCGGTTGCCTTCGCCAGACCCACGGTCTGACATTTACTGCCTGTCACTGTGCACCTGCTTTCATCTGAGTAGACAGCAGTGCCTTTCTGTTCTAAGGGTAGAGGGGACGCATCCTCCTTCTCTGTGATGCTACTCTAAATTGGATGTTGAGGCATGCCACCCACCTTCTCAAAACAAACAGTTTTATTGCGCTGCCACGACAGAATGAAGGAAAACTTTCTGTATCGGGAAAAATCCATGTAGATTAAACAAACCAAACTTCTCACTCACTGACTCTTCACTTGTACAGACTGAGATTTGATTGATGAAACTGAGGTAAGGTGACAGAGGGAAGCTTTCTTGGCAGTGAAGTTATCTTACGAAATTTTGGAATCAAGCTTCAGTGATAGATCTATCTATCTATCTATCTATCTATCTATCTATCTATCTATCTATTAGCTCTGTTGTTAAATGAATAGGGTCAATCATCAAGATAAATAACTCTCCTCCAAACGTAGGCTTATTGATTGTGCTCCACGTCACCCAGATCAATAGGAGTGACATATTCCAGGAGTAGCTACACTCACAGTCAGTCTCCTGTCTCCCTAGTGTAGTCCATGTAAATGGTCTTTGTACAATAGGTAAGTACAAGTACTCCTTTACTAAACTCTTCAGTTACTGCGTCACAAGACAGAACTAACAGGACAGTGCATAAGAGAGTGAGAGTGCTCAAACACAAGGCACAAATACGTAAAGTCACTGGACTCGACAAAACAGTGCTACCATGTCTTAGCTCACCAAGGAAACTTTTAGTATTCTGTTGAATCCTTTCAAAATACTACATTTTTTCTTTAGTGTAGACATAACCGAGCAAAGAGGAACAGCTGGACATCATCTGGACAGTGCATAGCAGCTGCAGAGCATCCAGCAGTGACACAGTATTTGTGCTCCCATTGTGTCAAACAAATGCTATCACCACATTTTTATATTTTTAATATAATGAGTAAAATGTGTGTCTTACCTTGATTTAATCATCAGACAACTTGTTTCTGTATCAGACTTACATTTTTTGGTGAATTAAGTTTCCATTATACTAATGAAACTATATTTGTTTATTATTACGCCTTAGAACCACAGAGGCAGTGACTGACAGCTAAATTCAGAATAGGTCATTATCGCAGCACAGATCTGGACAAGTTACTGGCAGGAAAGAGCGCAGGAACACACAATACAATTAATTATGGCTGAACTCCATTTAGCTGCTTAATTGTTGATGTGGTTAATACCGCGTGGGATTAGTCAAAATGTCTTCTGTCAGAAATCCTAAAAAAAATCCTAAAACAGATTTGATAATGTTGTGCAAAATTGCAAATACTGCAGCATTTAGCCACAAACACCGCCTTAAGGTATACATTAAGAATTGCATTAACTTTTCCTGTGCAATGCATGTACAAGTATTTTAGTGGCAACATTATAAAAAAATGCATTGTGCAAGAAAGATATTCCACTGCTGGGCCAGAATTTTCTAATAATGTATTTTGCATGTTTTGCTGTGGGAGCTTTAAAATGTGCTTTTTCTTGCTCTGAGGATTGAATTTTTGGCTGTGATTCATGATACATCTGTGTGAATGTGGCCATCTAGTGGCTCTCTGAGGTAAAACATCTTCTGCCTGAAACTGTATTTGTAAAACTAAAACATATTTTTTAATTGGTGAGAATGAGCTCACACCAGCATGATTAAAGCTGGGCAGATTTGTGTGTGTGTGAGTGTGTGTGTGAGTGTGTGTGTGTGTGTGTGTGTGTGTGTGTGTATACTTGTATGCACGTAATAAATACTGCGCTGCTTCATGAGACGGAGGAAAACACACAACACACACTGTTTTGATGCAACACAGGTCAGTTTTGCTTAAAAACAAATACACATGTCCTTCAGCCGCTTGAAGGTGAAATCCTGCGCTGTTGTGTCTCTGTGCTCAAACACAATTTGTGTGCATGCAGATTCGTGGGAGTGACTCCACAGTCAGCCCTCACATCTGGAGCTCACTGCAGACCTGGTGGAGGATCAGAGAGCCGGAGCTGAGATCAGAGCAGAGCTGCCTCCTTTTCTTTATTAGAACTCCCTTTGACCATGATTAATGAACTCTCTGTCACGTTCAGACCCTTTCACGCCCCCTTGTGCCAGCTCAGAACTTTAACCCCTTTTGTCTCACGTTGCTCTGGGCCTTGAAATCACAGCACGGTCAGAGGTCTTGAGACTGACCGCAACAGATCAAATGACTGCTGGATTGAAGCAGACAGGAATGGCATTGAGGTTGCTGGAAGAGCGAAGGACAGGCGGAACAAATCATGTAAACATGTTGACACTCTTGCAGACATGGGGGTTTTTGAGGGACCATTTGAAGGTATTAGGGACTGTTCAAAAATGAATGGCGTGGAGGGAGTAGAGGGAGTCATAATTAAATACCTTTATTGGTACAATCCTAATGACTGTGTTGTTAATCCTGAGTAGTCACACTATCTCTGCTTACCTTTCTTGGTGCCATAATTAAGTTAAACTGCTTTACTGCATCCATAAAATGTTAGGTGCAGGATGTGCTTGTACTGTTCCTTGATATAATGGCTGTAATGCAGCAGGAGTAATGACTCCCTAGTGATGTCCAGTAATTAATAAGTGTGACTGTAGCTGTGAGCTCCAACTCTCTGTCTCATAAAGCTTATAAATCCAACTACGGCTCTCAAGGGCAATTCACGAGTTAAGTTGCTGTATACGATGTGGAAGTTGGCACACAGATCTGCATCTTCAAGCAAATCAGTGCGCATGCTGTGGCCGTTGCTTTCTGCCAAACACTGTCAAGAGTGGCCTGCTGCATATTACCAGGGCTGACGCTGCTGATGTTCATTGTGTGCTTGGCATTCATGTGACAATGTTGGCTGGATGTACTCCTGTGTTAGCTAAACTCCGCCTGACAGTATACACACAAACTGAGACGCTGGTTTGGGAATAAATTTGGAACGCATCTATAAACTCACTGTTTCTAATATTAAACACCTTAAGATATAAGTTTTTATTTTTTTTCAGCTGCATGAAAGTGCGTTAAGACGCTGTCATTTTAACTTAGCTCTAATGATGGCATGCTGTATTTTGTGTGCACTTATGTGCAACAGAACGCACAATAACTATTGATAACCGACAAAATGGTGCTTTATATTTACATAGGAGATTTTTTTTTTAAACCGAGGCTAGCACTTGAGCAGTTGTTAGTGGTGCCACCCTCAACTGCTCCTCAAACGTGAAGCCAAAGCAAGTAGAGCTCCCCCTGGTGACTGGCTGCAGTATAGGCCATAAGCGCCACCTCCTCCATGTTAGTGGATGGGACTTGGGCCAAACTAAAACTTTTTTTTCAAGGATGGTTTCTGTCATAGGTAGTTAAAGGGGAACGTCCGTTTTTTACAACCTGGACCTTATTTCTGGCATAAAATACAATCGTTTACTCACCCACATAACTTTGGTGTCATTTGGAGTCATTCGGATGATATTTAGATCCGTGTATATCTATATAGTGGGAGTGACTGGGGCACCGAAATGCTCTAAATAACGCATTATCTGCCGCGAAACTCGTTCATTTCACCAATATTTTGTTATGATACATTAGTGCTATTCCCTGTTGAGTCCGGAGTTACGTGTTATCATCATCCGGGCTCTGTAGATTGACCTACTAACCTCTGACCTGGGGATGATGTCATCTCTGAGCGCCGCACGCACCCTGCACGGCTTGTTTACCTGTAATTTGCAACATGGCTGAATATTTTTCCGATTCTGAGGTTGTGGAAAAACGACTTTGTTTATGATGTACATCCTCACTGTTTTAATTAAACGAAAATGCGAGTGAATCTGGCGGAAGTGTGGTGGGTTCATCAACTGCCATTGACTGTATATAGGGCCCTGATTGTCCCGTATCCCTGGGAAGCATCAGGGATAACAAAACAAAAGGATTCACCTGCCGATCTGTGCCAACACCAGACTGAAGAAGATGAAAGCTCATAAAAGAAATCAAAGTGCTGGAAATGCAACACGTGTTCCACTTTACCCTGTGTCTTCACGTGCAGATGTCCACCACACTAAGCTGTCCCTGCTGCGCATTCAGTGGGACAGCATGGTGCACGGCTACAGCTGCAGGGAGGGCTGGTGAGAGCTACAATGAAGATGTGTTACAGGCAGCGAGGCCCAAATATTCCGGAGCAGCTGGACTCAGTGTGCCTCTCTCTTTTCCATGTAAACAATGGACCAGGCAACGTTTAAGCAAAAACACATGAGATTCGTTCCCATTCAAACCGTCTCCATTGTTGTGTTTGCTGACAGGCCCATCTGCACGAAACGCATTTTTGAACTCCACAAAATGTTGGGACGGCTTGAGAACGCTATGAAGCACTGCGATTAGTGGTGTTTCGACACAGAAGAATGTCGGATCATTCAATGACCACATTTCATGAGCTGGATTCTATTTTCCAGATACTTTTATCACAGGAGACAAACACAGACAAAATGATTTGTTTGTGGATATTCCTTCACGGATTAAGCACTTTGTAATTTGGCAATTGCAAGCAAAGGAAAGTGAGTTAAGTGCACAGCCTTAAAATCGTTAGGGCTAAGGTCCGTTTAACAAGACATGTTTACAACACTGTTAAATAAAAAAGAGAACCATATTTGTTGAGGGAAATGACTGTTGTTTGATGTTTCCTTTTCTCACATCCTTTCGTCATTCAGCTCTCAAGTGTAACTGGTGGCTTTCAAGTTAGACAAGTTTGAAGTGTTACAATATGAAACACACAGGTCAGTGACAACAACAGCACGCTGATCCATTGGTCTGCCACATTTTGATGTGGGTGTATCTGTATATTTTTTTAATCATTATGATCCATGTTATAGCTTCTGAGCTGCCGTTCACAGGCTCAACAGCCTGCTTCATGGTCTTCACTCCCAGCCAGCAGACTCCATCGGGTCTGCGTCACCTCGGCTCTGATCCCCTGCCAGGGGAAATAAATAAATAGGAGTAAACCAATAATGAAAGTCAGATGATTATGTGACAATGATGTTACGGGAAACATTTCAGCCTCAACATGTGATGAGCAGAAGGTCAACTGAGAGAAGAAAACCAAGCATTATGTACTACTTAAGATCTTCAAAAAAAAGTACAGTTACAGTCTGTGAGTGCTTTGTTATTTACTGCGTGCTACCCTCACAGGGTGCATCAGCCGGTCTAACGACAATAAATTCTTAATTAAGAGCCTGAGAGAAGATATGACGAAGGTTTCTCTGTTCCACAATACTGGATAACAGCATGAAGCTAAAAGCCAAAAATGAAAGGCGAAGTTAAATTGTTAGTTCAACGATCTTATTTCGACTGGCATGATTGCCACTGACGCCTTTGTTCCTTATTAACCTCTTCTCTGCTTTCCCTCTGTATCATGAGGTGAATGTCTGACTGCATGAGGACACAAACCACACAGATGTGTCCATTCAGTCACAGTCCCGTACTGTAACACACACAAACACGCAGGTAGTCACAGACACTGCACACACACACACATATACACACGGCTGCCTGTTTCTCATTACTGCGGCTAAACTCTCAGAATCAACCCCTTCTGTGATGTTTATGTAATTAACTTCACACAACACCAATCCACGAATGCTATCTCATTTAAACAGAGTTGGAAAACATGCCTTAGTTTCTCCCTTTCTCTGACACGAAGAAACTGTTTCGTAAGGCAAAGATGGCTTGATACTAATAAAATGAGAAGTCAGCAGTGGGATTAGAGGGAAGGGCATGTGCAGTGTCTAATTACCAGCCCCAAAAAGCAATTTACAATACAATAAAATTAGCTTTATAGCCTATGTACTATTTAATATTACATAAATAATCAGAATCAGAATCAGAATCTAATGTGGATTTAATGTCTTAATTAAAAGAAAATGCAAAATGTGAGGACTTTCCATTAACATAATACATTCCCTAACCCTTAACCATCTCAACTATGTGCCTACATCTAATCCTATACCGTAAAAAAATAATAAAAAAAAATAAAAAATTAATAGGTTTTGCTTTCAAAAGGTGATGGGGCCCAGAAACAAAATGTCTCCACATTAGTATTCGTCAAGAGTTTCGCTCCACAGCTTAATAAAGACAAGACCATACAGACATATAGAATCACATATGATGCCAAGATGACATTATGATATAGGTGCATTACAGAAAAAATTTATATTTCCCTGAATCTCAGTTACAACACACATGTGATCACAGTAGTAGTTGACACAATACTGTAAATAACCTCCATTCTATGCACTAGTTATATTAATCCGTATTATTTTATTGGCCTTAACCTGGATCTGTTCCATCTGCAAGGTTGCCTGGTCTCCACATATCTGCTCTCTGCGCTGTTAGCCACTGTTTGTAAGAAATATGGAAGCTTTCACCAACTGATACCTCTTCAACAGTCTTTGTCAGCAGTGGGCCGAATGTTGTTCGTCAGCATGTGGTTTTGATTAACAAAACCGAATAGTTTTTATTCATCCCCAAATCATTGTTTGCTAATGCCACAGCTTCCTTGGTACCAGCATTTTATAGCAATGTCGACCTTCCCAAACCCCAAATTTACAGGCAACAGTAAAGACAGCCGAATAATAGGACCAAACATTTACTCAGAGCAATTTGCGTGCTTTACCACATGAGATTTGCCCCCCTGTCCCCATCTGCTCCTGCTTACTGGTACCTTTACAGTTTTAAAATCACCAATTCCCACCCACAACCAAACTGCCGGTTTTGTAAAATAAAGCCAGCCTTGTTAAAAAACAGTGCAATTTATTTGTTGCCTGAAGTCTAATTTGTCCAGGATTTGTTTATATTGCATCTCACATATCTGAGTTGGGTCTCCAAGGTTGGACCTAGAAGTTTGCAGGGACAAGAACCTGGTTGTCCTCATAAAGGAAAATATGGGAGGGGGCTTTTTATTTGGGTCAGTGACCATGGGAACACTGCTGGTCTGTCTTTTTTTTTTTTTTTTTCTCTACATGTATTCTGTCAGCAAAGCAAAGAAAAAGGAAACCGTAAAACAACAGGTAGTTCCAACCAAGCAACGTGATTGGCCGAAGACGTGTTCCAGTCATACTGTTAATTCCTCCTAAACGAGGCTGGTGTTGATTTATAAAACAAGAAAGGGGTTGTCATGTTAGGTCTCGTTGTAGCCAGGAAACCAGGTGCTGGTTTTAATGTGGGCTGTAAAACCCCATCTAGATCCTCCACCCTGTTGCGATTAGAGAGACAGTTTCAACTGATGTCTTTACATTTGGGGATACAAATGTTAACTCTTACATCCATTTAGTGTTCAGCCTCATGGTGATGGATTTTTGGTGCAAAGCTCCATGCATTGTGAGGAGCTTCCTTTTATTTAGGTATCTGTGTTCTCATTTGTCCAGCTTATAACGCCAGAGGAACATCTAACGGCTGGCAAAGTGTAAGAGTTTTTAGCTCAGCTCTTGTTCTTCCTGCTCAGCAGAATGTTCAGGACTTGCCTCACTCTCTATGGGTATTTGGCAGTGGCTGCTTTCCTTGTGGCCTCCTCATGGTTTCCATTTAACTGCGGGATTCCAAAATACTTGTAGTTGTCAATCTGCTGTGTTGCCTTTTGGCATTGCAATCCCTTCAGTTCTGACAACCTTGTATCCAACCACACGGTCCGAAGGATGTGTTGATATCATCGCTGTGGATCCTGGCTGTGTGGATTGGTGAGTTAATGACTCACTCCTGCAAGCAGCTTGATGTCATCCATGTTGAGGAGGATGATTGTTGCACCATTCCATATTTGGCATTCGTAACTACTCTTGGTTATGATCTTAAAGTTGACCTCTAGAGTTGTTTTCCACAGCCCTGCAATGAGTTCTCGATGATGGCCTGTGTGATGACAACACAGCTTCAAGCCTTCCAGGATCCATGTGTGAGTGAGTCGTAACCTTTCGTGTAGTCAATCCAGACGGTCTGTCCGGTCCTACAGTCTCAAGTGACTGCTTTATCTTCCAGGGACTGGTGCTTTGCTCCTCTGGTGCTCTCTCTCTGTCTGTCATGTGTTGAGCCAAGTGCCCACTCATCTTTGCTTCTACGATGCCTAACAGGAGCTTCCATGTTGTGAAGCATCAGGATTAGCCGGTCTTTGGTTAATCATCCAGGGTTGGTCCCACCAGTTTATTCATTTGTGCTGCCGGGTGCTCATACTAAATATACAGTATATATGCATATACACCGATCAGTCATGACTTTAAAACCACTGACAGGAGAAGTAAATAACATTGACAATTTTGTGACAATTCAATGTTCAGATGGGAAACTTTTGGACCTGGCATTCATGTGGATGTAGCACCCACCTAGACCAGACCAGGCACCCCCACCCCATAGCAATGACACTCCTTGATGGCAGCAGCCATCCCCAGCAGGATGCAGTCTGACACAGACACACACACAAACACAGTGTTGACCTGGCCTCATAATTCCCTAGATCCCAAACTGATCAAGTATCTGTGGGATGCACCAGAACAAGACTGATCCACAGAGGCCACTCCCCTCAACCCATAGGACCCAAAGGCCCCCACTAACAAGACACAACAGGACACCCTCAGAAGGTCCATGCTCTGATGAGTCAGAACTGGAGGCACAAGGCAGACCTACACAATATTAGGCAGAAATGGAAATGCTTTAAAATTCAGATACCTTAGTAAAGTTACATAAAGCTGCAGCAGACCTGTAGTTTACTGTATGTCCAGTCATTCATTCTGGACGACTCTCCAGTTTTCTTCTTTGGTGTCACAGTTCAAAATGTGGTGCGAGAGTAATGCAATACATACAATATGTAAATGTCGTTCATCAATACTGTGAGTGCCAGTTATTTTCTCTCTGTGGAATTGTTGAGGCCTTGCAGTATTTCACCTTATTTTTCTTACGCTCCCACACACACACAGAACACATGTTATCGTTGCGTCACGGCAAGACCTCACATAGGGCACAAGATTTAGTGTGCAGCTCTAATTGCTTGCCATTGTTACTCTCTGATCTGATTACCTCTTTGTTCCTAGGCAGCACATTAAATTAAAGCGTGGCAATTAACTAGAGTAGCCTGCTGCTGAGTGGACAGTGAACAGACCTTGGCTTTGACTGAATGTGCCATTACTGAGAGAAAAGTTCGCCCTGCGTGTTTGTTTTGGACACAACGTCACCACTACCACAGTCGGTTAAGACATAACCAACGTCCCTCTAGTGTGAAAAGAATGATAAACGGTCATGCGTTTCTCATTGTGTGTGTTTTACCACCATTTCCATGTGCGACTCCCCGCATGCAGGAATGTGTGTCCCAGGCCACACAGCTGTACTAGGTATGGTGCAGCCTGATTCAATACAAGGGGTTCACATTGTCTTTCCTGAGCTGTTTAATTTGCAGTTTCACCAAGGAGATTTACACATTTCTCTCATCCTGCTCCCACTAAATGTCAGCAGGGGGAATAGAGTTTCAGCAATATACACTTTTCTCACTGTCATATATCTGACTTTTGTCTGCATGTGGTACAATTTAGCTGAAGGTGTAGATCACTGCCAGACGCAGGGTCCTGAGTCCTGCTGTGACAATGCATGCTCAAAAGTCAGAGCAGTTGTGTAGCGTATTACTAGAGGTCGTGGATTTTTGACGGAAAGTTTGATTCAAAATGTAACAATACATATTTAATACGTAACCCTTGCATTTCTATTGATTGATAAACTTGTACAGATCCCGACACCACAAACCAAACGCTGTTGTTTGCTTTGCATCCCTCTAATCTACAATAGTTTATTGTGGGTCAGGCAGACTAGAGTCAGCCAGGGGGTCTATGTAAACATTGTAAACCTTCTAAGCCTGCGTGTGCAGAAACTTGAAGGGGGCAGCACCAAAAAGTCTCACTTTTCCAAGGTGTGACCCTGTAGTGTTGCTGAGCAGCAGCTCTGACCGCAGGATCTGCCCGCTGTGTGAAGAAAGATCTGTCCTCTCTCACAGCTTGTAATCCCTCTCATCCAAGGAGGTCACGGCCGTGTTGGGAGGCATTCCAGACGTAGCCGCTGGTCCTGCCCCGTTAAACCAATCACTGAACTCACACAAAGTGTGAGCTCGCTCTGCATGGCTGGACAATGGTGCTACTGCTGCAGGATCCCACCTTTGGCCTGCCTGATCAGGATTTTAGTGTAGGGTTAACCCCCCCTCAGTTTACACAACTTTTAATTTAAGCCACTTACAATGTGCGCACCACTGCCATGATAGAGAGGTCATCCATGGGGCAGGATTTCTTTTTAGAAACGAAAAGAAAAACATTCCCAATTTCAAAAGCAAAACTAACAGTGTGAGTGTTGTCATTAGGGCATACTTGTGGTATTGCAGCGTTTGCAACACCAGTAACTCAAAGTTTTATCTATAAGCTGACATTCTTTTGTAAACTTATATGGTAATCTCATTACATTGACTCTGGATCACTCCTCTTGCTCTTTTTATCCATTTGTTGAACCACGACAGATATTGCTTTTGGTATACTTTAAGGAATATCTTTGGAAATAAAAATAATGGTGAAACAGCTAGCCTGGATCAGTCTTGAAGTGGCAAAACTTAATATTGCGTGAAACATAAGCCATATTCTCGGAAACCGCCCCTACCCAAACCTATTCAAATACATAACTTAGTGAGCTCTAAAGGTGCAGAAAGACAGATGCAGAAATTAGTAGTTTTCCATCAATAATGTCCCCCCTGGACTCTTTATTTACAGAATCCAGGATTTGTCCCCTATTAAATGGAGTGATTCAGAGCTTTCAGCAGAGCCTGGTGTTTAGGAGCAGGTCACCTGTTAAAACGCTGAAATGTGTCCCTGGAACGATCCTTTCTTTTGTTGTTCTTTGTCCTTTGACTTTATCACATCATCATCCGGCTAGTCGAGCCAAATCCATCACCGTTGACACAGTTTTGGCATATGGCGGCTGTGTGCTGCACAGGACGACATGTGTTGGGGTCTGAGCCATGTCAAAGCCGGACCTGCTTGTGAGAGCGTGTGTTTTCAGCTGCTGTCTGCTGGGTGCACCTGTGAGAGCAACAGTAACTCTCCCTCTCAAAGCTTTCTACAAACTATAAATCATGCAAGTTTAGGGGTGGCACACGGGCAAAATGGTGGCATGAATTCACAACTGTGAGCTTTTGATCTAGCTTTTGATCATGGCAGTTCATTCAGAAAGATGGCGGTCGCATAAGGTTAGGAAAACAGCAGAATGGATTTGTATAATTACTCCACTCTTACTATTATAAATGGGCATCTCATTGTTTTGGTGTAATTGTGTTACACATTGAAAACTAATCAATCCAATTAAGCAATCAAACAAGAAAAGACTCCAATATTATGTAGTGTAATACGTAGCAAATATACAGTGTTAGCTCTACAGATAATCTGTGTGTCATCTCCATCAGCTGTCACCAAGTCACACGCTAAAACTGATCACTCAGTATCAATTAGAGTCTTGTGGGATTTATGTAGAACAATAAACTTGCCGAAATAATGTGAACTATGTTCCATTCTCAGCATTTCTGTGCCAAAATATCGTTAAAAACACCAGAGGAATTCATGCTATTAGCAACATTTGTGGACTCTGAACAGAAAAGTTTGGTTATTTGAAAGCAGTGAAACAGCGTGATCTCTCCACCGCCGCCCATCAGTCATTCTGGTTTGATTTTATGATTCACAGTGCTCACTCTGCTGCAGACAAATAAATAACCGAGAAACTGGAGTCATTTGACGTCTGTTGGAAATGATTTATGCAATGACTTCTCTTTTTAATACAGAAAACATTAGTCATACAGCAAAGCCGTAAATATAACATCCAAAAGAAGCCTAATTCTCAAGCTAAAAGTTCAGATGTTGAACAGCAGTTGGATGGTGGGAGGACAAAACCCTGTAAAGTAAACCAGAAAAACATTTTCCATTAGCCGAGCTGCATCTCTAGAGCTTTTTACAAGACCTACTTTTTCCAGTTGGAATTTCATGAAACAATAAGAGGTGATGCCGCTGTGTTTGTACAAGTTCCTACGTTGTCCTAGTGGACCAAAGCCCCAGGTTCGTGTTAGTGAGAGGCCACTGGTATAAGTCTTGTACTGACTGACTCTTTGACCTCAGCCCTAGTAAAAAAAAAGAAGTAAAAATGAGACTCAATAAAAACACGTATAAAGTGGGTCTATATTGGAGTATGTGGTTATAGGAGAACAGGTTCTGCAAAATCAGTTGCTGCCTGTAGGAGTAAATGCAATGAAGCAGTGGATTGTCAAAAACAATGAAAGAAAGAAACTAAAAAGTAAGCCGAAGCATTTGTCCAAAGTTCAGCCAAAAGTCAATGTATTACCTTTTGCCTCTGCTAAACATAAACTAACACCAAAAACATTTGAATTGTGCAACGCAAGTTGTGTTACAAAAGAGGTTTTCCTTCTGCACGATCTCTTCTGACACTGATGGATCACCATGGTGTTATTTGGCTCAAACAGTCAGGTGTTTATGATAAGAGAAGCAGGCAACACTCATATTCCTGAAACTCCTTTGGTTTCCAAGCAACTGAAATACAATAAAAACAGAACTGCAGGAAATATCCAATTGGAAGACGGGATTCATTCATCTCTTGGTCAGTATTTCATATCAATGAATGTGAAATTGTAGAAAAAGAGTCCAATTATGAATAAATCAAAAAGACAGATGAAGGTTTCTGGACACGACACGCAGACAAGTTACAACAATCTACTGAGCTCACTGTGTGCGTGAGATCATCATACTCATGTTATTTTTACCAAGCAAGAGTGCTTTTAATGTCTTTTGGAAAATGTACTTGTTCCGTGCGGATGTCACGCAAGACTTTCAAAAGTCATTCAGAGGAAAAAGAATTGCTCCCAGTAGTTTTCCAACTTTGACATCTACTTGCAAAAAGCTTAAAAACATTTCTCCGATGGATACTTGAATTCAATTCGGATGTGCAGGTCTTTCACTGGATTGAATATCAGTTGACGCTAATCAAAAAGTGAGCCGGCGTTTATTTTTCTAACCTTATGAAATTCGATGCTTATAATGACTGACAGCACAAAATGAAAATAAGTGATGGTTGTCAGAGTAGATATTTGATGGCTTGTGAGAAGAAAGTGCGTCAAAGAGTCTGAGGCATATAAGAAAGAATAACACGAGAAAGGCTGCTGGACGTGTTTTCTTGTAGACCTTCTCGGTTTTGTATGTGTGTAGATAATGTAATACAGTGGGTGTAATATGTACATCATGTCCTTAAAGGAGCAGTTTAAAAAGGTGTTTAAAATATTAAAATTATCATGTTAAACTGTGTAGGTCTCCCTTGTGCCTCCAAAACAGTTCTGACTCATCAGAGAATGGACATGGGCCTTCTGAGGGTGTCCTGTGGTGTCTGGCAACAGAATGTTGTTAGTGGTTGGCTTTAGGTCCTATGCATTGAGGGGAGGGGCCTTTGTGGATCATCCCACCGGTACTTAATCAGTTTGGGATCTAGTGAATTTGGAGGCCAGGTCAACACCGTGTGCGGTTTTTCATGTTTTTTTTTTTAGTTGTTCCCTAACCATTTTTGTGTGTGTGTCTGTGTCAGGCTGCATCCTGCTGGGGATGGCTGCTGCCATCAAGGAGTGTCATTGCTATTGGGTGGGGGTGCCCTGGTCTGGTCTAGGTGGGTGGTCCATGTCTAAGTAACATCCACACGAATGCCAGGTCTAAAAGTTTCCCAGGAGAACACAGAATTGTCACAAGATGGTCAATGTTATTTAGTTCTCCTGTCTGTGGTCATAATGTTATGTCTGATCGGTGTAAGAGCTATGATGTCACTTCAAAGAGAGGCATCTACTGAAGTTAGCATGTTAGTGCCAGTCTGTCAAACATGTTGCAGGACAATAGTCAAGTAGTGAATTATACGGTCTATGGTGGCTGAAGTTCTTGCCAAATGACCGTTGACTAGCAGGATGGACGGCAGAGACGGTCGGCTAGGGTTTGTTTTTAAGCCAAACATTGACCCCCGCCTTGTCTGTTGGGCTGAATGTTGCAACAATGTCCAGTGATGGTAGACATAAGAGAGATAGAAATGAAGCTAAGTTGGGCTATGAAACAAAATCAGCATTGCTAAACCACATTGCCAATTTAGAGATATTCTTGCTCTGCTTTTAGTTACATTTATACATAAGTATTATTTACTCCACATTTAAACTGGTTTTAATACACTTTGGGTCAGTATTTAAACAGATGTGAATGTAAAATGTACAAATGTAGCAAAATGAGTTCAGGGGACACTCACCACTTCAAGACAGCATATGTCTTTAAGTGTTTGTAGTTGTCGCTTTAGCTGATAAGTGCCAAAGGCAACGAGCGACACAGCCGTGTCTATTTTACACCGCAAGTTTAAAATCCCCTGTAACTCCTTTGGGAAGTTAAAGATAATGTCTTTGCTTTTTCGGGTTTCACAATTGGGCAGTTTTATCTGTGAATGACAAAAAGTTGGTAACGATGCAGAATGTGGCCTCGGCCCTCAATGAAAAACACATTTCTTTCAGGCTGCGTATACGCACATAGACAAACACCAAATAAAAACCACAACCAAAGTAAACGGAGAAAGGAGACTCTCCTTCGTGGGAACAAGAGAAACCGTGGCCTGTGTGGTCGTAATAATGAAGCAGAGGCCGCCATTTCAACAGCTGCCTTTTGCTGCGGTTCTTTAATAATGTTGCTCTATGTATTTTATGAATTTATTTGATTCTGCAGGGAACGGAGCCAAAGGAGACGGCGCAGTTTAATTTAATGTGCCTACTCGGTGCATGCATGTGCAGCTATACAATACATGTTTAAGTGAGCGCATGTGTACTTGTAGCATGATTCATTTGCGGGTGAATAAAACCAGCTGTTTCTAGTGAACTGTTGCCAAGACCCCCCAGCACCCTGGGGAATGACGGTGTAAGAGACCACTGAGTACGGAGTTACCCAACATCGCATGACCATCCACTGACCACCGCGCCATGTTTTCCTTTGAGGTGACTACTGGTCAGATCTTCTCTCACAACCATTTATTTATTTCACTGAATCATCAGAAGTCAGACCACAAAAACTCAAGCAATGCAACTGGTGACCATGTCGGTCTGAATAAAAAGTTACTGCAACATTCATGTCGCATTCAGGGACAACCAAATCTCCTTAAGTGTTTAATTCAGACTTATATTATCTGTCTTAAATTGACAGCACCCTCTGATATGGCATTATTAGTACACTATACATTACGGAATTAACTTGTGGTTTTGCAGTGATGTATGTGTAATACGCCACTAAAATATATTACAGGATTATTACAGTTATTTTTCCACGATCAGGTTCTACAAGCAGAACATTTTGAGCATTACTACACAATTTGGCTCAGATTTCATCCAATTACTCATGTAGGATATGCTCTAATTTGTATTAATGTTTAACATTAACCATGTGTCACACAGAAAAATAAAGGTACAGGTTATTCTCATCTTGCATTATATAGTAACATAAAGGACCTGTGAAAGTAAGGAGTAACAACAGCATTAATAATAAAAAAAATAGGTTCAAGGGACAATGGCTCACATCAGTGCTTAATGTCTTTGTTTGAAGATGTTATTGTGCATGTCGTCATTCATCATCATAATGTGTAAAATAGCATATGTGTACACAGTGTGCTGGGTTAATCAGATAGCACAGTCCAAGGCGAAAAGCATATGGCAAACATATAGCTCAAGCAATCAGGCTGTGATTGCAGGTACGGTTAGAAAAACAACAATAATGACCGGATAGTTATCGTACGTAGAAAACCAACCGCTATATGGAGGTTATTATTATTATTATTATTTTTAATCACTTTCTTATTTTAATTAGATAGTCCTACCCTCTCCTTCTTCGGGAGAGTTTCCAAAACAAACATAACGGATAAGTATGTTTTAGTAAGGCTTACCAGGTTCATGTCAGTCAGGTATAGTTATGCTTTTATTCAAGTTCAGTCAGACATGGTCTTTTCAATAGTCTCGTCAATAGGAGCTCCTATTAGGTGTTCCGTCTGACTTCCGAGGCAGCCACCCGGTAAATCTTTTGCTGTTTGACTGGCTGTGAGCTTGGAAACACACGAACTGCGCCGCATTTCATGAGGAAACCTGTGATCAGGAGATGTTTCATAACTTTCCTAGTCACAACACCGTCTTGGAGCTTTAGGTTCCACCTGGGTTTTGCCAAAAAGTGGATGCTGGACCATGTTTGTCATCATCTGATGCCACTGCATTCTTTGTTAGATGTTCCAAACATTAGAGACGATTATGATTTCAGGAATAAAAAGAATTGTTGTTGACCAAGGATATACCAAAATATGACAAAAGAGAACTTCCTGGTCATGATTATGCAGAAAACACATATCACTGCAGATTATATACCTGTATCTGCATTGACGAAGATTTTACATAGAGTCCCTGAATAGATTCATTTTTGCAAGTATCAAAATCCCCTCGAATAATAATGTATTAATCTAAAATATGTTATTTCTAACGAGGAGAGACTGAAGATTAGTGCTCATCTCTGTTACCGACTAAATTTAAGGAGGATCTAAATTTAAAGACTGGTCAGAGTCCATCTTCCAATAAGGTTTAGAAGAGTTAATCCAGACCTTTTTCTGTAGAACACTTGTAATGAGCTTTTCTCTGGTCTTTGTAATGAAGCCCTCTGACAGCTGCGGCTTACTGACTGCTGCTCCACTCCTAACAAAGACCACACCGGTACACCTCTTAATTACTAGAAAGAAACTGCAAATCAGAACTTATTTCAAATTCCTGCTCCTTGATAAAATCTTAACAGCTCTTGGGAACCAAAATACATCTGGGATCTTCTGCTGCAACGTCGGCACACTGCCTTCTCCTCCAAATGAAATCCAAACATGGTTAGCTGCTCTGCTGCACATGTTTGGATCTTGTATGAGGGACTTTCCTCCACATCTCTAACTTTTTTAAATCAGACCTTATGTTAAGTATTTTAGTGGTAGTCAGCATCTATTAGACAGTTCCATTGTGCACATAATGCACACTTTACAGATGTTTATCTTAACAAGAACAAATAATTATTTAATTAACAATTATTATTATTATTATTATTATTATTATCACTATTATTATCCACTGGGCATTGAGGGTGTCTTCTCATTTGCTTTAAGTCTCTTCTTTAGAGGCAGGAATGTAAATCCAGAGGGATTAGTGAACACACATTGGGCTGTAAACCCTTCAGTAGCTCTCCAAGGGGTCTCTGCCTCAGTGCGTAAAGTTGGGAAGGGGCTCCGGACGCACCGCGCAGCACTTACTATCCCACAGGCTCCATGTGCGTCACCTCAGCGGGATACTTGACAAGGATTTCTGATATTTTGATACCCGCGCGGGTCACTGACAGAGGGAAACAGTGTCGTTTTGTGGATGTTAAGTGGCTCTCCCTTGAACAGGTCATCTGTCCCGGAGCGCAAAGGGGGGACATGGGTCAAATTTATGGTGCGACTCTTTTACCATTTGGCGCAATCTGTGTTTTTTTCCTGTGGGAATCTGGTGCCAGCTCTATCAGGACGACGCACGCAGTGGACACCTCAAAGTAAGAACTTGAGATGTGGATGTTGAAAGTATCTCTAACTTTATGTGAAAGAGCAGGGTTTATGCTGATGAAACCGTGTCATGTCTCATCCTTATTATGTTTATTTTCAGTAAAACTCCGGGAAAAGGGGTTCAATAGCGAACCTTATAGGTAAACTTTTAATCTTGAAGCAGCACGTCTGAAATACCGATCTGCAGTGGTTTCAAAGCAAACTTTTTTATATATATATATAACAATCACTCCACTGGCTAAGTTTGTTTCGGCGTTTTAACACAACCTCAAAACAAGTCAAGCACTGTTAGATTAACACACGGTGCCAAAAGCAATAAAAGCGTTTAGTCTATGTTTTATTGCTTTCTTCTTCTTTACGACAGTCTTTGTGATCGGGCTGTCAAAGAGGAGTCCCCTGGATGAACCGCTGCAGCGCGTCTAATCTAGTCTAATGTGATTTTCAGGGACATGTAAAAAGGCAAAGGGAAACTCCAAATGGTTGGAATCGGTCGCGGTGCACTGAGCCAAATGTTACTTGTGCTCAGACATAACATGACAGATGCTATTATGGTGCCGGAGACAGTAGGTCGGGAGGTGAGGAGAGGATGTGAGCACATGCTCCCCAAAGGTCTGAGGAGAAGAAGAGGAAACCACCGAGATGCAAACCTCAGCGCAACACGTTGAAGACCAGATAATAATCCAGCCGTGGTATTATTATTTTTTTCCACCTGCAAGACACCGCTGTGGTGTATTTACAGCTTTCAAGGTTTAGTGTGAACACACCGGATTCAGTTACAGTGGGAGGAAAACATCTGCCACCTTGATTGATGGCGCTTCTACTTAAAGACCATTAGTAGCTGTGTCAATAACAGTGTGACCATTCCTTTACTAGAAAACAGACCATTTCTGTTCCTGTCAAGAATACATTGATATGTCTGACTAGACATTTCTTATATAAATTATTAGTCTGAATTACTTCCTGATGTTCACAGCCTATATATAGTTTCCATTTTTATGGCATTTCTTATGTTTTAGACCCAAAAATTGCTCAGACCCATATAAGCTTTCAGCAGTTACTTAGTATTGGCATTTACAGTGCTGTATGTCTGCCAATAAATAACACTACTGTATAACTCATATGTTTGCGCTCATTTAGTAACAGTGTCTCTGTTGTAGTATCATTTGTCCAACAGAAGCACATACGTTTGACAAACACGGATTGTATTGAAAGCAAGGAAAGCTTTTTGTTTTATGGGTTTCGGGGCTGCAACCAAAGATTATTTTAACTATCAGTTAATTGGCTGATGATGTTTCTGATTGAGTGATTCATTTTTCGCTCAATAAAATGACTAAATAGTAAAATGGGTGTGTCATTTTGCAGAAGTCAGTGTGAAACCAACGGATTGCTGGCTTTCTGTGCAACAAACGTCCAAAATCCGCACAGCTCACTAAATCATGGAGAAGCTATAATAAACAACAGAATAAATTGTATAAAGGTTTATTTCAGTCATTCACATCAAGGGGGCGTTGAGCAAGACTTGACCCTCGGATTTTAAATCTAGAAATATGAAGTTCACTCAAGATTACTTCCAGCTCTTTACATCCAGAAAGGGGCCTTTGCTGCTCATCATCCTTTAAATCTCTCTCCCTCTGTTTTACGTGTCCTAGCATAGCAGGATAACGGCGTCATTCGATCATATCTTCTTTTGTTCTCGTGTCTCTTTCCGTTTTCAGGACGGAGTGTCCGGATAATAAAATCTTGACGGTGCCGTATCCCTGTGTCAGGACTGGGGGGAAGAACAGCACTTGTTTCAGGTACGTTGTGCAACTGAACTTTTAATCACAACTCAAATTTCTCCTCGGGCACCTTGGGTTCAATAAACCTAGAGCACTGAAGGGAACAGCAGGTAGTTACTGTATACTGCACATTTATATACTGTCCTTCCCAGGACAGCGATTTACTCAAGACCACTTTGACAGGACAAGTGGCTGTTGATGCCTGCGAGGAGAGTTGAACCTGACTTATTTTGGGGTTATTGGATGGTTTCTGAAACCACTAAACCACCCTGCTGTGTCATTTCCTCAAAACAGTATATTCCTTTTTGGAAACTACACACATCCACTTGGAGGAGAAAAACAATAATTTCCTGAAGACCATCACTCAACACCAAATGATGATCTTAAGTGAAGACCGAGTCTGTAACTGTGTCAACATTTGTCAGCTAACAGCAGCCATAATTACAGAGGAGTCAAGATGAGCTTTTTGTATTCACCTTGTATTCCCGATTCTTATATGTCACAGAAGAAGTGAATAATTTTAGCTATTAGCATTATTACTCTGTGCGGTTTCCAATGCATTTCCACCAGCCTGGCTCTGTGACAGTAAACTGAACTTGAACTTTCTCTGTGGTCCAGAGCTAAAGCATTTAGGGAAGGCATCCCCCCTGGGAATTATGAGCCTGAATTATAACCTAAAAAGTAGAAGTGGTCTGACAGGAGAGGATACGATTTGTTATTTTTATTGCGCTGTATCTTTTCGGGGGGGACAGCAGGCTCTTAATTACCAACACCAAATTTGGTTGGACTAGGGAAACATCGGTGAAGAGAGACTGTTTTAACAAAAACAAATTAAACAAAACAAAAGTCAACTACACCACAGCAAACAAGGAAAGTAAGAGGGAAACATGTGGCAGTGTCCTGGCTCCTTTCTACCTCTTCTTTACATCTAGGTCCCTGAGTTTAAGTTATGAATATGTCCGATATTGTATCCTATAAAAGTCTTGAAAGGAAGGTTAAACGAAACAAATGAAGTCAAGGCAGACATTACGATACGTTGTAAGACTTTCAGCTCATGATACATCACATACGGCAAGCAAAAGAAATCAATGCAGATCACTCATTTTGACGGTGAGATTACTTTCTTCTGAAGTCAAACTTTGGCTCGGACTTGTTGGCTGGCGTAAGAAGATCCTTTAATAAACGAGGCACCAGGTTTGGTGTGAGGCCAGACCATGTGATCTGTTTACCGTCAAGGCTGGACTGTAACGGGCTCGTGTCTCGTTTAATCTCTGGCTGGAACGGGGATGTGTGGTGCTGGAGGAGGCGGATTAGATGAGGTTGTATTTTCCTCGACATGTTTTTCGGTTTGTGCTTTGTTCAGCACAGGCCTCGATCAAACACATTTAGAAAATTACTTCAGGGGAAAGCAGATTGATCCATTGTGTGTGCACATAAATATTGCTTCCAATTCGCTTCTACGGAGCGGGGGTATTTTGTTCAGACATGGCTGCTGAAACCACGGCTATATATGCACATATTCCATCTGACTGAGGGTTTTTACCGTCAGTCTGAGGCCTCTCACTTATCTGGAAGGCTGTTCCGTCACTGTCCAGATGTGAAAGACTTTTGGTTTCTACACAGTAGTGTTCTCTAGATGCTAACTATAGTTATTTATACTCTGACGGACAGCGTATGTAATGAATTATTATTATTATTTTGTCCAAGTGAGCCTGCATGCACCACTCCTGAGAGATGTTGATATCAAGCTTGGTGCACTGTCTTTGACTCCATTTATGGAGGACGTTTACTCATTGCTCGAATCAGGGAAGATTTTAACATTTAAATAAATGAGAATGTCTACACACTTACATTTTCCCTAAACATTAAGAACTATTCTACAAATTGCAGGTAGAGCAGCAGAATCTACCACTTGTCTACTAATTCTTTTGTCGCTGGCAATAGATGCATGTCCCTATCATACTGGTAACTAATATTAGACCTAATTTTATTTCCTGAAAGTTGGAACAGAGCATGTAAAAGTGTCCTCATGTTTATAGTGAAAGAAATAGGCAGCTTCCCATGTGTGAGGTCACGTCTGTTAGTTCAGTCCTATTGTTTTATTGGCTTTGGGCGCTGTCGACGGCACCCTTTAACACCTGTTTATTTGGGATGAACGCGGGATCAGGAGGAATCTGTGCTGAATTACTGCGCACGGTGGCCAGGATGGATCCCATTAGGAAAGAAAATACAAAACTCATTTTGCAGATAATTTAATATTGCACTCCATAGTTAAAGATGTCTTACAGGATTAGCGGCGGTGCTGTATTCAGCTCTCTTACTACATCACCACACATACGTCTTGGCCACTACCCCTGTTACCGTTGTGCTATTAACTACTTGAAAGTCTCAGTCATTTTAAAAAACAATCTCTCATTCTCTTCAAGCAGAGGTAGAAAAATGCAGGCTTCCCATTTGTCATTTGTTGGATAAAAGACAACAATGCTGGAAGAATTTGGGTCCTCGCAAACTAGTAAATGTTGGCTTAATGAAAATGGTGTCTGGCCGGCTACCAGGCCGTTATATGTTGGGTCATTTAGTTTGTTGTTCTTTTGAAAAGTGCTTTTCGCAAAATTGATTGCAAGGAGAAAGGGCTGCAACACATTAAGCCTATCTGAAGTGTTTGGGTGGGATTTCTGCAGCGTAAACATCTCCAAATCCAATAAAGAGCAATGCTAGAGGTGATGACACAAAAATAAACTTTAAAAGAATCCACGGTCTGGGACTCCTACAAAACTACAAAAACACCTTTTTTATTTTGTCTTGAAATGTTACACCACCACATTTATGTGGTCAGTTAATTATTTGCTATCTGTCCTTGGAAGTAATGGTCACTATACAAGGTAGGGAGAAACAAATTCACCTTAAGTCAGAGCACATAAACACACAGTTTTATCATTTCGCTCATGGTGGAGTTAAATTAAATTAACAAGTGCTCCTTAGATACAAGAATAATGTTTTTACTCCATGTGGACATGTGGCGAAATCCGAAGCTCGACAGACCTGCCGTGCTCATTTATGACTGCTAAGCTATGACTGGACAAGTGCAAACTGTATTTGACCCACACCTGGTTTGTCCAACAGTCAAATCTCTACCCACAGCACTGCGCTGTCCAGACAGGCTGTACGTGTTCCAGCCATGTCTGGTTCTCTTCTCTTATTTCTTCACCTCGCACAGCGGTCTCGTATTCAAATAGTCTGGGAATATGCGATATCTCTAGAGTTTTTATTGAAGGGGACATGTTAAACATTTGGACAAATTTACACCTTCCCAAAGAAAGTGGCCTTAGTTTCTATAAAAACAAGAGAAAATTATCATATTATGGTTGGAGTCAACGTGAGCTGCTTGACTCAGTGAGACTTTATGAAAAGGACCCTTTGATGTTAACAGTCTTTCCCTGGTAATTTATATGTCTAAATATTAATCATGTTCCCTTAATGAAAACATATTTGTCCACCCAGTTGTCAGTGCCTAAACTCCCTGAATCTTGCGGCGAGTAACTGCTCATTCTGTTGATCATCTTTTGTGCCTCGCTGTCATCTTGGCGTGCTTTCTGTGAATAAAACTGTTAGCTGAATTCTCAAAATGAAATGTTTCTGTCTCAGAGGGTTTTGTGGTGTTGTGCAGAAGTAAACCCTCACTTTTCTCACCATCTAAACAAAGACTGGATGGCTGCTGGTCTCCCCCAGTGGTTTTCACAGCGATGAGGGTGAATCGGCTCAGTTTCTACATTTCTATTGTTCTGCCCATTTTGTGATCTGTCCTCGCTGGAGGTCAGATTTCAACCCCTGCCAAGCCAAATATACCTAGATTATGAGTGATGAGAGTGTGTGTGTGTGAGTTTGCATGTTTATGCATGAGTCTGTGTAAATCGTCTGTGTACTGTCTGTGCTGGCGGTGACAGCTGTTTTATGACGATGAGACTTAATTTTCTGCCGTCACTCTCTAAACAGTCTCAGCTGTGGAGTCTGATGGGCTCTGCTGAACTATAAACCATTCTTTTGCTTGATTGACACGTTCTGGTTTAAATACCCTGCAGGACTCATTATTGCAGTAGATAACACCCACACCACAACATCGTGCTACAGTGTGTGAGCCCAGGCTGCTCAGACAAAGTAGGGGATGGTGATAAATGTTATGGAGACATGATTGATCTTAATTGTTTCCATGCTTTAGGCTACTTTTGTTGTTATAATGATACTCCCCTCCTTGTGGGATCATAATAGTTTTGTATTCCATCATGTCCGCTGAGTTCATAAGCAGTGATCATCTCCTGCACCATCTCACAGAGAGGCAGAAGCGAATGATAATGTTTTTTTGCAAGTATAGTGAGTAAACCTTTAATTTGCACAAAATATATACAAAAACAATTGAATATATAATGGGGCGGCACAGTGGTTAGCACTGATGCCTCACAGCGAGAAGGTCACCGGTTCGAATCCATGGGCCGACTGGGCCTTTCTGTGTGGAGTTTGCATGTTCTCCCTGTGTCTGCGTGGGTTCTCTCCAGGTACTCCAGCTTCCTCCCACCGTCCAAAGACATGCTCTTTAGGTTAATTGGCGATTCTAAATTGGCCGTAGGTGTGAGTGTGAGTGTGAATGGTTGTCTGTCTCTCTGTGTTGGCCCTGCGATAGACTGGCGACCTGTCCAGGGTGTACCCCGCCTCTCGCCCGATGACAGCTGGGATAGGCTCCAGCAGACCCCGTGACCCTTAACAGGAACAAGCGGTTATGGAAGATGAATGAATGAATGAATGAATTCATTCATTCATCTTCGTGTACACTGGTGTACACTGAAAAATACCAAACCAAACAAATACCATAACTTTGCCATGAAACTTTAAACTGCAGCATTTACTCACACCATGCGGGGGAGCCTGACTGAGTTTTAGTACTTCACACACGTCACACTAAATGCTGCCAGGCAGCTACATTTGAATATGTGCAGTGTTTGGGTTGGTCACACAATGTGCACACAACAAAAAGTCAGTTCTTTAAACGTTCTTGCAAAAAATGGGACACTGATCCTCTGTGCAGTCTGATAACATTGGGTTTTACTCTGACATTAGCAATCTTGGAAGGAAGAGACTGGATGTGATCCCTATTGAAGTGAAGAAATACTGATCGTACATATTATCATGCCAAAAAGTAAAGATTATGAATATAATAAGAAGAAATGATTCATGGAGTGGAACTACAAGTGGAGGCACTAGAAAAGAGAAGAGTTAGGCCTGTGTTTGGGACTGTATTTTAGAGATACAAAAGGAATGCTTGCAATCGCTTTGCCTCCAGGAACATCTTAAGACTGACTCTGAAGCATCTTTGCAGGGGTCTCATTACACTGTTGGATCCTTCTGCAAATTTTTTTTTGCCTCCAGATTCACTAGTCGTCTGTTCTATTTGTATGAAAAACTTCTTCATCCGCTGTGTACTGATGCATTACGGAAATATAATCTGGCATTCATTGTTGGCATGGAGGATCTAACAGCAAGAAAATTCAATAACCGTTAAATGCTGCATCCTAATGCAAACCGATAACCTTCCAACTATATTTGATTTAAAGCTTGGCTGTCATTGGGTTAGTGAATACAGAGAGAAACACACACTCAAGAGTACACGCTTTTGTCGTAACTGTTCAGTATAAAAAGAGCCCAAGAGACAATACAAGCTTTAATAATTAGAGGTTTAGCTGAAGTGAACCTTAGATTTTCAACCACAACAACTTCCTGTCTTGACTCATTATACAAGTCATGCAGGGTTTGCCTCTGTGAATATGTGATAGCGTGCTGACATCTGCTCAGTCGGCAGCAGCCCCTTTACACCTGGCAGTCACATGCGTCTCATATCAGATAAAGTTTAGCCGCATTCAGTTTCCCTTTCCATTGCCAAAATGCATTTTGTATCGTTCCTTTTTTTTATTTAACCCAATACATGTGTATCCTGAAAATCCACTTTATTAAAGTAATGACGAATCCAAGTTGCTTTAGCCACACTGCTGCCGAGGTTCTGATGTCACTCTGATTCGATCCAGACTGAAATATCTCAACAACCGATCGCCGTGAAATTTAGTGCTGCTCACTTTTGTGATACCCCGACTTTTCATCTGGTGCCACCATCCAGTCACAGTTTTCAATTATAATGACAAATACATAAACTTTTTTCTTTTTTCTGGAAAGACTGAAAGACTGGTATAAAACGAAGCACGGACATCTATGGCTCCCAGATGATTCCACTTCATGTAATCACATTCTGTCACAGACATGAAGGCTTGTCACGAACTGCCTGAAGAGTGGATACCAGCGGTTTTAAAGGTCATGCCGCAGTGTATGTTTATGGCATAATTTGAGCATCCTGTCAAACAAATGCGTGTGTTTCATTTGCTTTCCATATCTTTTGGTCGGAAAGGACAGGGTGAAAATATTTACATGTACGGAAACTCTGTGAGTACTCTCTTGGAGGCATAGATTCGTTCCCAAGCACCAAGTCCAAGTACAACTAACCCCCCCTCCAACCACAGCTGCCCTGTGTGTCACCCAGAAACATTTAAAGTGTTCATTACTGGGACCCGACCGAGACTGACTGATCTGCAGGCCTGGACTCCATCTCCTCTCCACAACTTCCCTCTTTCTAGTTGGACCATGTTGTGCTCTGGAGAGACAGAAGCCAGGCCTCCGTCTAGTAGCCTGAGTATTAGCGCTGGGGTTGAGGTCAGGTCAAATGCAATAAACAACAAGTAACATACATGTTAAATGTTGTTTTGAAGTGCACCTAATTGCACAGCTTTGACAGCTTTGTGCTAACCAGGTAGGCTCAGTGGGGCAAGTGCCGAGAAACTAATCATGTTTGATCACATTAGGGGAAAAGTGGCAAGTATGACAGGAAAGACTTCAGTCTGCCTTAGTCTGCCCTCAGTCCTTACTTGTGTCCCTGGTGTCATGGTCCCTCTGAGAGATAAAGATGTGTAAAGTGTCAGTAATTAAACCTCCTATGGTAAATAACACTGAGCTGGGAGATGCAGAATCTACTTTGAGGCTGAATAACTCCCTGACTTCACTGACTCAATGTCCAACTGACCAATGTGTTGACTCACCGATTGATTGATTTGCTGGGATGATTTATTAACTCACTGCAGCTGTTGTCTGAGATCCAGGTCGTATGACGTACAGTATATTGTGCATATAATGCATGTGTGTGTGTGTATGTGTGAACTTTGCTCTGTGACATCTCCACTGCAGGATTACAGATAATGAAGCATTATCTTAGCTCTCTGTCACCTCCTTTGTTTTCTACTGGATTTACTGCATTACATTTGGCTCTTACCTCAACTCTGGATCTTGCAGGATGACTGCACATACTTTTAACTGCACATTGATGCACGTAGACGTACACTCGGTAAAGCCATGTTTTTTTTGTGTGTGTCCGCACTATGACGATGACCGCAGTCCTTTGAATGAGTTTTTAGGTTCTTTGCATCTACTTCAAGGCAGATGCTTTCCCAGGAAAGAAAGCTCTTTAGTGATGTAAGTTTAGTTTGACTGGTCGCTACACAGGAGTTCGGCATTTGCATTCACAAAATCTCAATAGTTCTTCACTTAAGCCTCACAAAAGGAACAAAACACACATATATGGGCCAACAGAGTGGTCGGGGCTTTATTTAAACCAATACGATGTGTAGTTGTATGAATTTGTGTATTGAGTGTATTGTGTATTGATTCTGTAAAATGCAAATAGGAAAAAGGCAGTTTAAGTTTGTGGTTCTAGATGGAGCCCAGGGTGTAGTTACCCTCTGGGATTCCCCAGAACTGTGTGGTCGGAGAGCGTCCAACTATGATGGTGAGGAACTGCTTAATTGTACCTGAGTCATAATGTTAAACAGGCTAACCTGAAGTTTATTCAGAATAAGTCACCAGCAGTTCAGAAAACATCAAACCATTTCAGATACAGAATTAACAGAGCAATGAATTATCAAACAAACACCATCATGACAGATTACAAGGATAGAAAGACACTTACGTAACATGGTAGATAAAGACATAAACACCAGAGACATGTACCGTAAATGATTCTAAACACATGTCTTACAATGCTGTGTGAGGTTCACACGAGCACCAAGTTATTATTCATGCATTCATCAAAATCAATCACCATTAAAGACACATCCAAAAGTCGAGTCTGTCACTCAAGAACGTTGAAGCCGCTCAGACGCAGCGTTCTTTAAGAGAATCTGACACGTAAAAACTCAAAATACTCCAGAAACTTGCGAAACATTCCGGGAAGATGGATTACAGGAGATTTTTCAACACTAGCCCGATACCAAAAACAGTTTTCTCTGCCCAGTTTTTGGCTTGGTGCTGTGCTCAGTCATGAAAAATGTCTTCTGAAGTTTCCGCTCTTTCTCAGCCATGCGATGGAGGCTCATATGAGGTCTCTTATAAGGCTGTCTGAGACGTGGGAGGTTTGTGCTTTTTCGGTGGTGATATTTGCTTAATATACGGTGGGTGTGTGTTTCAGTCATTGTTAGCAAAACAAGTTAAGACCTGGCTCAATGAGAATTTGTATTTTTTACATTATCTTCATAAAACAAGCGAAGTGAACAAACATACGCCTGAATGGGGATAAATTAGAGCAAAAAAGAACAATATGCACAGCAGGGAGAACTAAATGAAAGATGAAAAGGAAATAAAGTAAAGTAAAGGAGGTGTGGGGTGACTTTGGAAGGAGAGTTTTTTTTTTTTTTATCCAAATGAAATAAAGTTGCACCCTGGCAGGTTGAGTGCTCTTCTCAGTGGGGGATTTGTAAGTCGACGTCTGTAAAAAGAACAGAAAGGGGAAATCAGAGCTGAGAGGGACGTTATGGAGTGTTTTTTCTCTCTCCCTTTTTCTCTCTCCTGTAACTTCCCATACATGAGTGCATGTGGTGGACTGCTGAGTGAAACCGTGCCGATGGGTCGCTGTGGGTGAATCAGATGTTCCTGGAGGACAGCACACGTCCAAAAATGACTTTCACTCCCATTTCTTTCCCTTCATTCATCACATTGTTATCCAATACCGTCGCTCCTTCTTCCATCCTGTCTTCCACTTATATGTCCAGTTATTCATTCTCGGTCTCGCTTAGTTTTGTCTCTTTCTGCCTTTCTCTCTGCTTCCACTTTAAAGTTTAATCGTGCCGTCTTCATACTTTTTTCATCTTTTTTTTATAATTGTACAAGAACAGGGATTTCTCCTCTTCCACAGTGCCTGAACTCATCATGGGAGATCACAGAGCAATGTTCAGAGAGTTGTGGATACTGGGGAAATGTAAAAATAACACTTGCGTTACGTGCAATAGCTAATTTTTTTCGGAATATGTTGTCACACTGAAGGGACTAAAAATGGCAGGAGACGATATAAATCGGATCTGTAATGTTCCTTTCTACATGAAACAGGTACAAATTATATATTTTCATCATAGTTTGTTTCTGTTAATAGGGACAGTGATGAGACACAGGTGATGCAGGAGAGAGTACAGGAATGACACACAGTAAATGGTGCAGCCATGCTCAAAACATATGCACCTGCATACACGGTATGGGTCCTAACCACTCAGCTACAGAATCATCCCACAGCTTTTGTCTTATTGAGCCATCCTGTTGGGCCCTCCCTTCTGCACCCAACTCTTAATATCCATAAACAATAATCAGTTCAAGCACATATTAATTTGTGTCGAGTGTCACGGTTTAGCCTTTTGAGTGTTTTCTGTGACCTTGCTTGGTTTTTCTTGTGTTTCCCGATTTTATTTTAAGTTCTTTCTTGGTGTTTCTTGTCTTGTTTTACCTCCCGTGTTCTCTCTCTTTGATTGTTTGATTGGTTTCTCCTTGTCAGTTTCACCTGAGTCTCGTTAGCTCCCCTGCCCGTGTGTGTAAATATAAAACCCTTCCTTTCTCTTTGTTTTCTGTCAGGTCCTCTGTGATGTTACCTTGTTTGCCTCGCTGTTCTGTTACTAGTGCTTCCTTGTGTTCTCATCTTGGTTTTTGGTCTTCACCAGTTTCTTTTGGATTTGTGTGTTTGGGTTACCCTGCCATCTCTGCAGTGCCTTAAGTTCTGTTTTTTGCGATTTTATTAAAGTCATCTTGCTCCCTGGTTCTTCCTCCCTCTGCATTTGGGTCCTCCCTCCCTTACTATATGTGAAATGGAGTTTGTGTTTAATTTGGCTTGGTTTCTTCTCAGCTGTGCCGGTAAGCTGCACCAGTGTGATAGTGAAGCAGCATATACAACATCAGAACCCTGAAACTAAATGGCTAAATAAGATTTAAAGAATGAGCCATTGCAGAGTACAGTGAGAACATAAACAGAGTCAGATGCCACTAAACAGCATTGAAAGTTAAACCCAATGAGAACTGAGTTCATGCAGATGGAGAGAAATCTCTGCAGGCTCATTTTAGCAATGCTCTGACCAGCCACAAACCTGTTGTTGCAACATGTAGCCTGCACCAGGTCCAGCAGTTGGCTACAGGGGGTTTGTTGTCAAAAAGCTGAAGCGCAAACCTTTGTTTCGGCTTTTTCTTGAGACGACCGAGTAATTTATTACAGTTAAGTGGACGGCAAACTGACAGCGTGCGTGAAATAGATGCAGGGAGGAAGAGATGAACGGACAGCTTGAATCACCGACAGACTATTCATCTGTGTCTGGTTGTAGAGACACAGAGCTTCTTTCTATAGTAGGTGATGAGAAGCAGGCGTGTACATATGTGTGTGTGCATGTGCATGTCCACATGCTCTCTCTTTGCTGTGTGTTATGTGACAGTGTGTGTGGCTTGTATGCTACAGGGCTCTGCAGTCAGAGGTCCCTCATTTATAAGCCATAAAACAATCCATTACAACACCATTAAACTTCCCTCTGCATGTATGGTCTTGTATAGTGTTGTGAATGATATTTCACAATCCTTGAAGACACCTTGTTGTGTTTTCTTCTTGAAAAGCGTCCTGTTTGTACTTGCTTTAGTCATCACTTGGTAACAGTATATCTTCGGGTTCTCCAATGGCACCAGTAGGCCTAATCTATTAAGGCAGCAATTGCTTAGTGACAGAATTAACACATAATGGACAAACAATAAACAGCGAAATTAGGTGCTGAAATCAGTCTTGTCAAACAGCAGGAAACCCTGTGACTAAAGAATGGAAGGAGGTGATTTAATTTTCCTTTGAAACAGGTAACAAGGACCAGATGCAAACATCACCGTCATCGTGCCATATGTTTACGCGTGGTATGTGCATGCATCCATGTGTGCCTTGTTATCCCTTGTAGATGTCTGGATTGAATAGCTCTGCAGATACGTTTCGATGTGAGCATCTTTCCTTGTGTGTGGGTGCGCGCAGGTGCACATGCATGAGATCATCCTGCACGCTTGTAAATGTGTGCGCACAAGGCTAAGTGCCGCCAGCGTTGCCTTCGATTGTAGATGTCTGGTTGTATTAAGTGGGACAACGTTTGATAAACTGTAAACATGTGTGTGCTTACAGGCTGTGAACATATTATATATGTATATGTGTGTGTGTGTGTGTGTGTGTGTGTGTGTGTATGCTAGTGATTCAGATCTCTCTACCAGCAGTCTACTATTTATCATGTGGAGGCACTGACAGCTCTGCGTTTAGTTCAGCTTTCATCATTAACACGGAGGATAAAGTAGTTTTTCGCCTTCAGCTCGTAATCTTTAAACATCTCTGCACTTGGCCTGGTGAAATCTCTGCTCTCGCCAGGTCCGCCGAACGTGATCCACTCACAGATTTGTTTACATTGCATCCAAAAGTCCACAGGGGCACGCTATGCAAACTATCACCTTCTTTTCTCCCTTTACCATTTTCTCCCTGTATGCTTTGGATGGTGATCAACAAAAGCCAGGCTGTGGGAACAGTAACCTGTTCATTTTTCTCACACTTGGGGTTGACACAAGGTTCTTTCTGAGAGGCAATATAGTGCTCCATGTTTTGCTCTTCAATTTCAATGAGAGGCACTTAAAGCTGTCCTCCGTCTTCATTTTCTCAGAGAAAACTTTTTACGAGGCCTTTGAGTTACGCTTCCTGTGTTTAATGGAGGTATAATTGTCTTCGTAGAGCTTTTAGACCAGAGTCGGACCTCCCCAAAAACTCCAGTCATCATCGTCCATCTTTTTCTGATTAGCGCGCACCTGAACGGCCCTCTAGACAAGTACAATGGCGCTTTTTTTTGGCAAACAATCTGCTCTAGATTAGCTTTTTTTCTGCCTTTCTATGGCAGCGCTGTCGCTGTCAATGCCTCAACAAAACAAATCACCAGCCAATTGATAGCAGACTGGAACGTCATTGTTTTCGCGCTGTTGTTTGAAGTTGACAGGTCCAGCTAGGCGCATGTGCGTACATGTGTAAAACTTTGTCTCGTGTCGCACAATAGAAAATTGAGAATGGAGGGAGTGTGGAGCTGGGGAGTTAAAACTGAAAACGGCAATAAATCTTGCAATACCTCCAGGATTTTCTAACATTAGCACAGTTGCAAAGACATTTAGAAAACTTGGAAGACCTCACTGGTCTTATCAGCCTGTTACTTTGAGCCTCAGTTACAGTCTCTTGTAGGATTTTTTTTTTAGTGGAAGTTCCTCCGTGAAAAACAGCTTTTCCTGTCTGGCATGAAAACTCAACCAGACACATCATTATAAGAGATCTGTCGTTAGCATTACCTCACTGCTTAGCTGCTTTCTCTCACCCTTATCTTGCGCTCAGCCATCCCCTTTGGTTATGTTTACTTTCCTCTCCACTCCTCATTTCTGTATCACAGTGTCAGTCATTTGGTCTTCCAGTTTGTTTAGCCCAGTGTCCTTTGCTGCCATTAATATCTGAATCTCAAAATATTATCCAAGCATCTTAGGAAAATACGTGTGACTTTTGACTGCTTCCCGTTTTGTCACTCACGTACTGGCGCTATGCATGCCGACAATGTTTTATGCCAAAACATGATGCAGTGTGTAATGGTGGAAACACATCGGACTGGAAAAGAGCAATCTTGCAATATTTATTGTGGCTTGCCAGAGACTTTCACAATGTGGGTACTAACATCTGGTATCAGTAGGTCAGTGAGCAAATCACAATCTTTAAAACAAAACAAAACACAACAGCCGTTACAGACATTACAGTACCATCTGTAAAATATCAGCCAGTCTGACAGAAAGACTTATTTGGGTGACATGTAAAATCAGTGCTGATCACTACAATTGAATTATCAAATCACTTGCACAATCAGATATATTTACCTCAACCAAATCAAAAAGCTGGCCCGACTCCATTTCTGGCAGCATTTTATACATTAACTCCCAAATGCTTCCACATATAGCAGCAGCTTGTCAATCCGTCTCTCTCTGTCTCCTGCATTCATATGTTCTCCATCCAAACGTTCTTTGCTGTCAAGTAGGATGCCAAACCTCCAGATCCCTGTAGACTTGGGCAGAGCTGATCATATATGTGTCGGCCACAGGAAAGCGGCTCAGAGGGTCAGAGATGCCACATTCCTGCAGAGACACTGAGCCTAGACAGGGTCACAAAGGCCACAGACCACAGGGAGAGCTCCATCAGCCATGAAACACACGCATCAAGACATGGGCCCTTCTTAGCCTACGCTCTTTCCCCCAGTACTGCTCTCATCCGACAAGTTCAGTCCAGTCGGACTGATTGGTCATGCTTTCGCTCTTTTGCACATTTTATCAATTATAGTTTATGTGTTAAATAGGGTCGTATTAGGAGAGCTGTTTATGTTGCTGATCATTTCATACTTCCTGGCAATTTTTCTCAGTACTGAAATGAAAAGGTATTTTCCCCATAAACCGCACTGATGCATCTTTCAGTCTGTTGAAAAAGATCATTTGAACTGAAGACAAGGTGAATTATTACTTTTTGCATCATTCATTTTTCATTTTCATCACTGGATGTTTTATATCTGCGAAAACTTTCCCAGAACCTGCCAACATGCTTTGCTCAAGACTGTGGTCAATTTATCCATTGATTGAGGATGACTGCTTTGTCGTCCCCAGAGGAACAAGAATCGTGGTAACTTACCACTGACTCCAATGTGAAATAATAATAATTCTTTTTGGAAGATACAGTTTTGTTGAAATACTTGTTACAAGTTTCAAATGTAATGTTAAAGTTAAATTCTGCTTCCAATGTTGATTTTGTGGACTTTACCAATGGCACAGGACAAAAAGTTTAGACAAAGTGCTCGAAGACAATCTGACAATGCTGATTATCTGTTAGGTCCGTATACAGTATGTTGACACCGACACTTTTCTTTTTTCTTACATTAGCTGTTTAGCAAAATACATTCCTGATTATATAATTGTGTAAAAGTCAAAGTACAGATTCCTGGAATTACAACTATTTTAATGCAAAGTCTCCTTTTTTAGGTGCTCAAACGTCGAATCAAAAGTTGTTTCATCAATTAAGCAAAAAAGGATGTGAAATGGTTTCTGATGTGGCATATGCATTTTGAAACTGTTGCTGTGAACTCACAACAACAGCTCTGCAAAAAACAAAAAACAACAACGTGGATGCCCACATAAGATTACAATGATAAAATAAAATAAATCTTCTAAAAAGCCAGCCAAGTTTTGGCATGCCTTGGACAGATGAAACTACAATCAGCCTTACTAGAATGAAAGTATGGAGAAAGGTTGGAACGGATCAGTTGATCCAAAGCATGCAATGCAACATCATCTGCAAAACACGGCTGAGGCAGTATGATGCATGAGCATGCATGGCTTCCTATGGATGGGACTGTGTTTAAGAGTGGTTGTAATTCCTACACATTTCTTCCAATGTGGATATGATGTTCTCACATTAAAAGTGAGGGTCTGTACTTTAGGCCTATTTTCATGATATAACTGTAACCAAGAAATACAGTATGTCAGTGGCCAAACAGATATGGATCTAACTTGGAGTGTGTACCAGTGGGTGGTGGGTTGGCAGGAAGGCCGGGCAGATGGATGGATGGTCTGAATTGATGTGAGAGTTTGAAGCAGGAATACAGGCAACTAAAAATGAGTCAATGACTGGGAAGCAAGCCGTGACGCACCGAGTCTTTCTTCTTCTGCCTTCTTGAAACAAATGAAAATCACAATACTCTGTTGCCTTATAAATGTTCCACTCCCTTAATGGCAGAGAAAACCCGTCTTGTTTTCACCTAAAGCCCCAATAATTAGTTTGACAATCTGCCATGATATGTGAAAATGAATCACTTGCACATGTTTCACTGAGATCGAGTTAGCGGTTTCCAGGAAACCATGTCGGGTAATTTACAAAATGTCACAATGAGGTGGTGAGATGCTGCATCACTCTCCGTCATCGGGCTTGGCTGATGATCTGGTCTGTGGTGTCTGAGGGTTTGTGTGTGATGCCAGCACGTACAAACAGGAAAAGGACTCTGGTCTAGGAATGGTTTCACACTTTGGGCCATGTGCAGAGTCACTTTTCCTTAAAGTTGAAAGTTGGCTGCTGTTGTCTTTACACAGGCAGCAGGCAGAAACAAAGTGCACCGAAGAGGTAACAGCAAGGCACTAAAGGTTAAAGGTTTTTTTTTTAGAGCGTACCAAGGACGGGAGAATGGCAGGAGAATGATGGAAAGATGAGGCGAGGTGAGGCATAACACAGAGGAAGAGGAGGAGGAGGAGTGCAGTTCAGCCTTTATACTGGTGGAAATGGTTCAGACCTCCAGTGCTTCCAGTCAAAGCTTCCTCTGTTAGGCCAGAGATCTGATGTTTCCCCTGAGGCCTGGAGGTCCTGGAAGTAGACTGGCAGAGCAAATAAACAGAGAGGAGGTGCTCACGCTCGCCATACTAACACCTTCACATATGTATACTCACGCAAGTTAAAAAGAATACACAAACATGTAATTACACACTAAAAAGAGACGTGCGTGTGTAGGCAACACCTTCACACATTGACAGGAAGCCAACTTAAAGAAGGGCTTTGTTTAATACGCAGGGACAAACCAAGGAGTTCACAAACACATATTTAATCTTCAAGCAAGCGGTTTCACTTTGGAATTTTATTCATCTCTTGCATGCACAGTGAGACAAATGTAAGGAACGCATGAATTATTGAGCTATAAATCTGTTTTCAGCGGGGATTTGAAAAACACTCGCGTGCACACACTCACAAAGGGTGTGTGGAAAGAACACCTTATAAAAATCTCTTAAAACCTCAAGCAGTTACAGAACCAGTTGAAAATTAGCAACACATTGAAAAGACAAAAACCAAAAACCACAACACAGGAAATGAACAATACTGACTCACAGAAGAATATATATATACATATAAAAAGATTGACGTGGCTCCCCTCCAAAATGTGGTTTTACTGTTGGTCTCATCATGCTAATGTATTTCAGTGTCATCCATCATCACACCATCATACAAACACCAACCAGCCAAGTATTTTAACTGTCTGCGACTGCTCGGTAAATAAATCAGTTACGGCATGGCTGATGAATACAACGTGCTGTAATTGTAACACGTATAAGGCACATCAGTAAGAGGCATCCATCAAAATGACAAGACATACACATATACGCACACATGGCCAGTTTCTTGTCCTAGTGTGTCAAGAGGCCATTGACCTCCACTGAGATCCGCTTCCTGTGTTCTTCCCACCAGAGTCCCAAGAGGGAACACACTAAGCTTATAACCTTCGTCCCAGTCTTTAAACCATCCACCTCCTCCTCTTTTCGTCAGTGTCCTCCTCCCTCATTTCTTACCCGTGGCATTTCCTCCCCGGTCATTTTAACATCCCCCTCATCCCGCGTCTCTGCAATCTGAGGCGTTACACTCAAGACTGGATTAATTTCCAAGGACAAGAAAGGAAAAGAGCGCAATGCTGAAGCCTGTAATCTTTTTCACGTGTAGAAACTCTATCTACAAACTGGGAGAACAACACTGACTGAAGAGCATGGGGCTTGTAATGTGCAGTGACTGCAGCAATGTCTGTCGGAAAGAACCGTTCGCATCGTGCCATCCTGTCGGGACCACTGCACTGCCTATGTTGGGGTCTGGAAAGGTAGTCAGGTCTTCTCCTTGTGCTAAAAGTAATATCCTTTTTAGCGCCTGCCTGTGAATGCACAAATAAATCACTGTAACATTGTATCGGAAACCATAACAGTGAGCAGTCCCCCCTTGGATGGAGACCCCTTGCTAAAGTACATAATCTTCAGTGTAAAGTGATCCAGAACCAGGCCCGTCTCTGGAACCTGTCTTGAGGTTTGTTCCAGTGCCGCCATGCTGATTTTGGCAGCTGCTGTTGCAGCAGAGTGGGGTTGTACGTGGGGCTGCCTGCACCCCTTACTGGGCAGGTAGCTGCTTGGCCAGCCAACATCACTGGGGGTGACTGGTGGGAGAAAGTGGTTCCCGAAAACCACAGAGGCACATGGACAATTTGAAAATTCCTTGTGAACTTTCTATCATCCATGTATTATCTCAATGCAGAACACACACACTGACACTAAGTACAGGATAGCCTACGTAAATGTGTTCTAACAAATATATACTGAGACTCCAATGGAGCCATTGTGGAACATTGCAAAAATATACTGTTACTTGTAATCAAAAAAATCCATTGAACTTTGCAGTGCTGCTGTTCTTGTTTGTTTATGACTGCTCTCATTTGATTACACCACAAAAAGTCATGAGAAAACACTTAACCGAGTGAAGAAGTTCAGCATGAGCAAAATACCCAACTGATAAATGTTTTGTAAATGTTTGTGGCAATTTATGCAACTGTATCTCCACCTCTTGTGAGTACTTTCCAGCAAACAGCCAGTACTAATCACCAGCTAATCAGTAACATTTTGATCTGCTGAGGTTACTGCTCCATCTGTGTTGTTGTCCTGAAGTGTTGTCTAGTGTTGTTACAGTTATTTAGTTCCTGTGTCATGAGTTCAAGTTTGGATATATGATGCTTTTTTTCTAGAGACTGTGAAAGTGTTCTGTAAATGTCCAATACTTCTTGAGATAAGAGGAAAAAATTTCTGAAAGTGTACAGAAACCTCTAAATGTGTACAAGATTCACACATGTGTAAAATAACCAGAACATATTTACTCTTAAATGGAACATAATGCAAAAGGAAGAAGCAAAAGTGCGGAGTGTTTTGAGATGTGTAATAGTTTGCTCATATTTGAATCTTTGTATATGCATTCACATAACACAACTAGCAATAATACAGATGTACTAGTTTGTGCAAAACCTCAAACACACTCAGTATAATGTTATAACAGCGTGTGCTGCAGGCTAGAAACTCTACCTGGCACGGCTCCAATAAACAACACAGAGATAAATGATCAGACAGAATCAGTTCCATGGAAACACAAACTCAGAGATCTACAATGTTAATGAGAGTAGTCTCCAGCCATGCAGATTTAATGTTGTTTACTATCATATTTTAGCATATTACCATGGTAACATTTGCTGATGAATATGGCGTATGTATTGCAGATTGTACGTATTGCATAGTGTCCTATAGGATCATTTTAAACCTCCTGGTAAGGCTACAGGAGAAAGTTTCAATGAAGAAGAAGAGAGGAGATCAGTGATGTCAACAGAAATGGTCGTCAGGAACCAAGAATGTCTGCAGAAGCTGACGTATTTCATTCCAGCACCAGTCGCAATGTTTTGTACGTCAACCAGCAATGATTTAGTCATTTTTGCCAGAGCTGAAGAGGAGAGGAAGTGTAGAAACAGGGACAGACTGCAAGCTGCAACATCTAGGAGTATGAGCAGAGCCTATAGTGGAAGAAACAATGGTTACTGATGTAACTTGGGTTCTATGAATTCTCAATCAGAAAGAACAAAACAGGAACTGGGAAGCTTCTCAGAAAATGTTTTAATGAACCAGATAAAAAACAAACTCCGCCTTTAGAGGAATGATTGCAGTCTAAGGGAAAATGGACCACACTGTAGTACTGAGTGATGTTTGTTGCCTTTGTCCTTTATGATTCTGGGGAAAAAACATTTGAAGTAAGCATCAGCAGACAGATGGTCCTCTTTGGAAGCGTAAACGCGGCTGTTAAAGGCTTTGAGCGTTCCCAGCCGAAGCTGAGAACAGAGGAATGCTCCTCCGAATGAAATAAAAGATGGAAAAGTTAAGACACTTCATCGTGTTTTACGGACGAACGACAACAAGAGGTCGACAACATGTCAGTCCGAAGAGTGGAGCGATGGAGACGGAGATTATGTCAACAACTAGCGAAGCTGTGGAGCGCAACAGTGAAACATGAGGCTGAAAGAATGGCTTGGCGTGCTTTGAGTCACAGAGTCGAGTGAAGTAAAGTGCACTGAGATTACGTGAAAGAGGAAAGAGGAGGAGAGGGAGCTTGCTAATGTCACGGATCGCTCCTCTAATAAACCCTGACTGACATTAAACACACACACGCATATAATTGCAGCATGTACAGATATATTCTCACAGACATGAACACACACATTCTCCTGGGTTACGGAAAACAGATTACGGATTTTTTTTCTTTTTGAATAAACGACACCAAGAGCCAATTATGGGTGCCAATGAAAAATTTTTGCGCCAGCAAAATAACACTACATATTTTAAAACCATTACATATACCGATAAACACTCCTGAATCCCAGCACACTTACCCCTCTATATTCACACACACTGCGCTCAAGACAGAGTCCAGTGTACTGATGTGTGTTTTAGAGGCCGTGTCACATCGACCGGGCCTGTTGCCTGTCTGATCGACATACTTTCACATTCCCAAAACAAAAACACACGGGTCACCTCTCACTCCACCCGCGACTTCTTGTCCAGACGACTCGGCCTGCCCTGACCTGTGCATCAGAAACACCCCCGAGGAGAGCTGCTGAGACTGGCATGCTGCCTTTCAATTTGCTTTTTCAGTTTGCTTTCACTGCTGCTACCCCGGTTTCTGGTGTGACTCATTCACTGCACATATACAGATCATCTCTCCTTTGAGAGATGTTGCACTCTGTCGTACACTGTGTTGAGAGAAATGTATGTTAACAAAACTGCTAGCATCATAGTTTGGTATGTTAGCATGCGATTAGTTTCAAACAGTTCTCTAATCACACAATCACATGGCAGCAACTCAGTGCGTTTAGGCCATATAGACATGGTCAAGATGAACTGCTAATGTTCAAGCCGAGCATCAGATTGGAAAGAAAGGTGGTTGCTTGTTGGTGCCAAATGGGCTGAGTATTTCAAAAACATTAGGTTTTCGTGCACAACTACTTCTAGGGTTTATAGTAAATGGTCTGAAAAAAAGAAACACTGGCTCTAGGACTTAACGCAAAGTGAAGCTGAGGCTGGAATTAATGCCAACAGTGTTGCATGGGTTTAGACATTATGTGCAGAATATAAACAGCTTAACCAAAATAAGATGACAAGAATTCCAGTAGTTGTTGAAGTATTTCTCTCAAAACCATCAGTGTATTGTAATGGAAAAGTAATGAATTTATTCAGTAATTAATCCAATGGTTGTTGAGATATTTGACTCCTATATTTGCAACATTTCACCCTCATGGCAGCACCAGTGGAAGACAATGAATCCCCACAACCATGAGTGTCTGAATCAGATTTTAATAGAGATTCATAGTGTTGACACTGTGATCCACAGAGCCACGCTGCTTCCATGCGTGAAAGTAGTATACTGTATGTATAACTTGTTATAAGAGCATCAGCTAACAACATCTCTGAACTCCAAACTCAAAAGTAGAAACAGGTTACAGGCTTCAGTCGGAGTACAGGAGAACATCGATACCTGTTGGGTGTAACCCTAAATAAGGAAAAAAGAGGAATGAGGAAAAAAGGAAAAGTAGCATTTCAGGGGGGGAAACACTAACTGTTGAGTTAGATGACTCAAATGTGAGAATGAGTCAAACTAACACATACATAATGGGGAACTTAAATGGAAGTCTACCTTTGTTTTGGTGTTTCCTGGACATACTCTACTTTTGAGTTGCTCAAATCATTTATCAGTTACTGAAACAAATAACTTCTAAAACAAATGCAGTGTAGGACTGGTGTTGTTCTGGACCGATGGTATCAGAGATTTAGAGAGATACCATATCAAGTTTAATCTTGAAGCCTGATAAATGTTTTAGTTTGTCCTGGTCAGACTGACATCTGCAACACATTAGGCCAACTTCTATCAATGACTGACTGACTGATTGATGGATTGACCGACTGACTGACTGAATGAGTGACAATCTTAATCTCAGCATTCACTCTCCTTTCTCCACTTCAGCTCCATGTCTGGGCTTATCCATCCCTCTCAACACTCCCAGCTACAGGCTTCAGATTAAAGCTGCTCTCATCTGGATCTCATCAGTTTAAGCCAGCCTCGCTGTTTTATAGGTTATTTTTCATTCAAGAAAAGGGAAGGGGGATCTCAGAGTGATTTAAGGTTACCTTGCATGGAGGCTTGGAGGAGAATAAAAGCAACTTGTTGTCAGGAGGGGGCAGTGAATGAGCTGGCATGCTAAATCTCCTCCGGTTAACAGCATGCAGTTAGTAGGACAGGAGTCATGCATTCTTCCACTTTTTCTCCAAGCGTGCGTCCCTGTGATAGTTGTTGCGTGGCTCCAGTTTCTGAGCCATTTCCTCTCTGTTTTTCCAACTGTAATGTCTGTAACATGTGGTGGATTGTTGTGGGATGGCTGTATGAATGTCATTTCCAAACATTATAAATCAGTTTTGGGAGAAACTGTTTCCCAATAATCATTGCACAATGCTGACAAACGAGTAAAAGCTTGCATCCCAAAAAACAGAGACTTAAAAGGAGTCTAAGACTAACTGCAAGAGTTTAACTAACAGTTTTTAGTTTTTTATTTGTTTCAGTTTGTGGTCAAGGAGCAAAAACAAAAATGATATAGATCCGAATAACTGCAGCTAAAAGGTTCAAGCTCATATGTGTTAAAAAAAAATGTTAAAATGAAAAGAAAGAAAATAAAAAAATGACCAGAAAGTTTGATTTTATTGAACTCCATCTGTGCTTCTGCAGTATTTGGCATTTTTCTTTTTGACATTTATTTGATATATTTTAACCAAGACCGTTAGTTATTTTAATAATAAACCTACCTTTTGCATAATGTCCCCTCTCTTGGTTCAGTTCCTGTTATAATATTGGCTATTAATAAGTAAACTCTACACTCAGACAGTGGTGTATAGTTACTAAGTACATTTATTCAAGAAATATAAATGAGTACAACGTATATGCACTTGTAGATTACATGAGTATATCCATATTATGCTACTTTATACTTTTACTCCTCCACATTTAAGAGCAAAATATCGTTCTCCACAGCTCTTGACAGTTTTAGTCACTTTTAAGGTGAATATTTTATGCAATGGATAATATAACAGGCTATTAAAATACAGCGCAAAGTTAAAGATTATCACGTCTCATAAAAAGCCACGTGTTGTATACTTTCAGATTTGTGTGTACTGTTAACAGCCAATATTGAGTTTTTCCACATGGTTTTATATCAATAAATGAAAAATATCAAAGATTAGAGGAAAAGTCTCAAAATCAGAAACAGATTTGCGCACCAGAACTTTCTTCTGTTTTTTTTCTTCTCTCCACTCAGCAGGTTACTCACTAACATTTCAGTATTAACAATTTAACGATGACATGTGTAATTATACACTGATCGGCCATAACATTATGACCACCTGCCTAGTACTACTCTGCCAAAATGCACTCAGGCATGGACTCCGATACGCCAAAACAGCTTAAGTATTGCAAATTGCAAGGTGGAGCCTCCACGGCTTGGACTTGTTTGTCCAGCACACATGACAGATGTTGAATTGGACTGAAAAGTGAGGAATCTGGAGGCCAGGAGAACATCTTGAAGTCGCAGTTGTGTTCCACAAACCATTTTTCCTGAACCATTTTTTTTGCTCTGTGGCAGGGAGCATTGACATGCTGAAAGAGGCCACTGTTATCAAGGGACACTGTTTTCATGAAAGGGTGTACATGGTCTGCAACAATGCTTATGTAGGCAATACATGTCAAAGTAACAATCAGATGAATGGCAGGCCCAGAGGTTTCCCAGCAGAACATTACCTAAAGCATCACATTGTGTCCTCCGGCTTGCCTTCTTCCAACATTGCATCCTGGCGCCATGTGTTCCCCAGGGAAGTGATGCATCATCCATGTGATGGAAAATAAAATGTTCTTGATCAGGGCAGGCCGCCTTCTTATATTGTTCCATGGTCCAGGTTTGATGTTTTTGATCAGTCAGAGTGAATAATCCACTCTATATTTTGCCACAGATACTTCTAGACTTTTATTTCAGTCAAACTTTTACTTGTAATGCAGTATGTCTACACTGCGGTATTGGTACTTGTACTTAAGTTAGAAACTGCAATAGCCTGCTACCACTATACTAGGCAAACAGTGTGATCTGTGCCTCCTGCTGCTCCACTGTGTCTGTGTGTCTATACATCCAGACAGTCTGCTGTCAACTGACTGTCAGACGGATGGGACGTGAGTTCTGTCCTCACATTCATCTGCAGCCACATTAAATGCAAATACTGTACATGTGTCAGCACTGACTGCTGAATTTTAACATTTCACTGTTCTTATCAGTCTTCGTTCTAGGGAGTAGAGTCTGTAAACCTGATTATTGTGGTGTTTTTATTCCGAACTGTTGGGGATTCCCTGGAAATAATGCAGCGTGGTCAGCTCTGCCATGTAGTTACTGGTTTATGGGACCCATGTGGTTAAATGACAGCTCAAAGACCCCCAAAAGGCAGTTTTGCAATATCACCGTGGTTTAAGTTGTTTTTTATCACAAACCTCATTTACCAGCCTGTAATCATGGGACCACACTCATGTTATTTCTAACAGAGACCATATGTCAGTGTTGTAGCATAGTGCTTGCTGTATGTCATTCTGCAGGTGCTGGTAGATAGATTTTTTGCACCTTTGATGGTTCGCCATTTCCAGTGTTTCCAGCCAGCTAACAACTGGCAATAGCTTTGTATTCATCAAACAGACACAAGAGTGCTATCAATCTCATCTGACCAAGCAAAAAGTGTCAAAGAAATCCATTAATGATGCCACCCTGTCATGCTGTAGTAGTCACGCAATATTTATTCTGTTTTATTTTTATGTTTCAGGAGGAAATGCTGTGAAGGGTTCAGGTTTGTGATGGGCCAGTGCATACCTGAAAGTAGGTAAACCATGCACTCCACTGTCCGTGTTGTGTTTTATACACAAACTCTCATATCAGATTCACATGCATACATAGTTACATACTGTACATAGTTTCCTCTCCACTGTAGTTTATCGATTAGGAAAAACTGAACTTTTGTGGACCACCACTGTGCTCCACACAGCTTTTTATCATGAATGGCTTTTGTCAGTTCAGAGTAATTACATTCAGAGTAATTATCAGACTTTACACTGCAGTGTTGGCTGCCACATAGGCACATAGGCAACTTGATCTGTACACTGATCAGCCACAACATTAAAACCACTGACAGGAGTAGTAAATAACATTGACCATCTTGTGGCAATACAGTGGTCTGCTGGGAAACTTTTGGACCTGGCATTCATGTGTATGTTACTTATAAACATGTACCACCCACCTAGACCAGACCAGGTACCCCCACCCCATAGCAATGACACTCCTTGATGGCAGCAGCCATCCCCAGAAGGATGCAGCCTGACACAGGCACACACACAAAAACAGTTTAGGAACAACTCAAAAAACATGAACAACAGCACAAGGTGTTGACCTGGCCTCTAAATTCACTAGATCCCAAACTGATCAAGTATCTGTGGGGTTCACTGGAACAAGCCTGAACCACAGGGAGGACCCTCCCCTCAACCTATAGGACCCAAAGCCCCCCACTAACAACATGCTGTTGCCAGACACCACAGGACACCCTCAGAAGGCCCATGTCCATTCTCTGATGAGACAGGACTGTTTTGGAGACACAATATTTGGCAGGCGGTCATAATGTTATGCCTGATCGGTGTATTTTATAGCCCACGTAGTAACAGTGGCTTCTATCAGCCACTAGAGGACGCTGTTCTTCCATGATGAATATAACAGCCTGTGAACATGGATGCCAAAGTAACAGTCAGCTGATGCATTTGGTCCTCAGACTCTGTCCACATAATTCACTAATTCACACAGGGAATAGGGGTAGCATTTTAAAATCAAATGTCAGTGAAGTTGGATAAAATTACTGTCTTCAATAGACATTTTAAGGGAGTAATCTCAACGGCAGTGCCTGCTACTTCTATCAGGAAGTTGGTTACCTTTGTTGCACATTTAATTTGAAGCGTTAACTGCTGTGGAGAAGCTACGTGATCAGTAATAAGATAAACTACAGTCCAGACCCCGAAGCTGCTAAATGGATTCCAAACAATGTTCATGTCACTGAATACACCTGTGCATTTCCTTCTGTGCAAGGTCCAATCAGCTGTTGATGGACTGATAGCAGAACCTGTTAGGGGGAGTTTGCCAGATGTGGTTCTTTAGGAATGGAAGGACGTGAGTTTGACATACTCAGTCCACACACTGTCTGCCCTCTCTCCTCTGCAGGCGTGGATGTGTGTGCGGCATCGCCCTGTGAGCAGCAGTGTACTGATAACTTTGGACGAGTTGTCTGCACGTGTTACCCCGGCTATCGCTTTGACCGAGAGAGACACCGCAGCCACAAATCTCCTTACTGCCTGGGTCAGTACACTCCCTTCTTATCATATCTGTGTTTGATAGTTTATGGCAATTCGATCAACTTCTGGCATGCATCACCCATTACCTGACAGTACTGCACCCCTCAAAGTGGCTAATGAGAACACAGACTAGTTCTTTAGACTTCCTTCTGGCTTCCTCAAACTGCACTAAAGTGGGGAAACAGCTCCCTCCTCCTGTTTTGTGCAGGAGAATATTTTCCCTTGTTGCCATAAAGCAATTCAGCAGATTTTTGAACTAAAGTGAGGACTCAGCACAGTCATTAAACACAGCTCTTAATTACATTTATGGCCTCAGAGGGACTTAATACTCTCCAGTGGCAAAAGAAATATCAAAAATATTTTGGCCCCATTCCTGTGAAGTGACGATGTAAACACAAATATCTCACCTTGTAAGGACAGGTAAGATTCAGAACTAAGTTTTAATGTGTAGGTTTTGTTCTCTCTCTCTCATTTTCATTTTAAAGTAACACAGGTCTCGATGCCATTGATTCCAGCGTTACATTAACACTCTTTTGTTCAAACAGACATTGACGAGTGTGCGGTCTCAGGCAGCAGCGTGTGTGACCATGAGTGTGTGAACACTGCGGGCAGTTTCGTGTGTCGCTGCCGCAGTGGTTACATACTTGACAGAGACCAGCGCTCCTGCATCCCCGTGCACAACTGTAAGTTTCAGTGTTACTGATTGTGTCGGGTAGAACAGTTTCATCTAGGCAGTCTTTGCTCTCAGTTTGTGGCAGTATCAATAAAGTACAGAGTCTGTCCTGTCATAACAGAGATTGATATTAATAGATTAGCTTTTGAAATGTACATAAGCTTTTCATTGCTCACTAACTAGTAACTTTATACACAGTTGCTTGTAAACTGTAGAGATCAAGGGTCAGATTCTTAGTGCAACCAGCCATTATTAAAATGTGTGTTCTCTTGCTGTTCTATCAAACAGCAGAAATGAATTAACAGTTTGAGAAACTGCATGAGTCAAAATGTGTGTTTTGTTTTGTTTTTTTTTGCAGTGAGCTCATCGGGGAAGTCAGACACCCTGATGAGTGCGGGAACCTGCTCATTTACCTGCCAGGATTTTATGAACATGAAAAACAATCTGCTCCAGCTAAAACTCCGTCTGGGAAACACACAGTCACCCAACCAGGTAACAACATTAGAAAAGTTTAACTAAACAGGACTAGACCTGGTAGTCTTAAATGTAAATACCAGACAGTTACATGGTTTTTCCTTTTTCAACTTGTAGGTACCTGGCCTGGCCAACAGCAGTGATAAACCATCTCTAGGACGACCTGGTAAAAGTCCTGATAGCCCTTGTCTTCCAGGTCTACAAGGCCCCCCAGGAGCTCCTGGGGTCCCAGGTAGTGTGAAGATAACTGTAATGTTATGAACCAAGTCCACCACTGGCTATTTGTGTGCAGGGAGAGTGTAGAAAATAAAGTATAAACAAGAAAACCTACACGGATGAGTTGTATAGAAGTGATATTTCTATACAACGTGCCTTTCTCTTATGCTGATCTTGCCTTATCATCCACCGTCTTCTCCAGGACACCCAGGGGAGCCTGGAAAGAAAGGGGACCTAGGAGAGAAGGGCCCTCCTGGTCCTCAGGGTCCACGGGGAGACATGGGACCCATCGGCCCAGAGCCTGACCTGAGGCATATAAAGCGAGGCCGCAGGGGGGCAGTGGTAAGAAAGAGAAATTGGCCTGCATAATTTTGGGGTTACCACAGCGTTTATGTCCCACTGAAGTAGTCCTCACCCATAGTTGGTGAGGACTGTGCTTTATCGTATTCCATGGACGCTGCCAAACACGTATTAAGATACAGAATCAGCCTTGCTCCTTATTTCTTAGTTACCATAAGTGGTTATAGTTACACCTGTGCCTTTAGTAGTGGCTTATAGTCACAGAATTACATGCACAGTGAAAAGCACAGATCACCTGCTGTGTGATAATGTTTTAAGCAGGCATGTTACATTTGCAATGCCATACATGGATGTGCTGAAGAGCTTGCAGAACGTCTCACACCAATGTCTTAATCATTCTCACAGGGGCCACCAGGGGCACCAGGAAGAGACGGACTAAAGGTTGTTATTGTCATTTTTATTCATCCTCATGTGTGTCTGTGATTACGTAGTTACCAAAGTGTGTCTGTATTGCCTCCGAGGTCCGCTCATTGACGCTGAAGCTTCTGTGTAGGCTTCTCAGACTGAAGCACACACATAAATACCTAATGCACATGCACACTGTTTCAAAAAGCTAGCCTCATCAGGGTTTTTGTTTTTTTAAATATTTCCTCTACATTGACTTTGTGCACAGTGTTACATGTGGATTAATATGTGCTATTTCTCGTCCACAGGGCGACAGAGGAGCTTCAGGCCCCAGGGGACCACCTGTAAGTTTATTTTTTGGATAATACACATGCATATACACACATTGTAAAGCAATGGAGCTGGGCATGTGGAACCTTTTAGCAAATAAATGCGACAACCTGCAATTTTTTTTTTGTACATGGAATTAGAGTTCTCTCCTTGCCTGTAGCTTTTACAGGCCAAACTAACTTATACATGAGTTTGGTGCATAATGTCTAATTTTTCATTTGATTGTGTTATTCCTCAGTGTGTATTTACTCACTGTCAAAATGCAGATCATCTTAATCACCTCCCCTATTTCTCATCCGTCTCCAGGGACCACCCGGCTCGTTCGACTTCCTTCTGCTAATGATGGCCGACATCCGCAACGACATCATTGAACTGCAGGAGAAGGTGTTCGGGGAGCGACGGGGCATCTCTCTGGACAGTCCTCCTCATTCCAGCGGGGAAATGGATTTTGTGGAGTGGGGTTCTGGGCAAGGAGATCACATGCTCAACACCTGACCCACTTTGACACCTCGCTAAGTCACCTCGCTCTAACCCAGCAAACCCAACCCCAGACCTGATTCTTTGTTTTGTGGCTATTAGACGCCACTCGTCAAAGTATCACATGTACATATTTCCTAACTTTACATGTGGGATAAACGGGACAAGGAGATTGAATTGAACTCTCATTATTGCCATAGACAATCAAACTGAGAGATACAACTTTTTTTTGCAGCTGCTTTGCTGCCTTTCAGATGCCGTGGATGCAAGTGAGGGATGTGCGTGCGGGACATAGAGTGAGAAAGATGCAGCTTGAGCCTTTATGTCTGAGTCTCTGAGCTGTGCCTCTGAGCTGAACCACTTCAAACGACTAACTTTATCGTCTACATCTCTTCCTGTTCGTGAGTCTGACCATGGAAGCTTTGCTGTGCTACTGACTGTTTGCCTGCAGGGCACTGGGTATAAAAACCCGGGACCTGCACTGTTAGCACTCTCCTGCACCTGTCTGGGCATCCAGCTCTGAATTACGAGTGTGTGGCTATTCCCAGCACACTCACAAACTAAAACACGAGATTCTTGGGTGTGATATTGTTTAAACTGTACGCAGTATTATAGAAAACAGGTTTAGACAATAATAACTGAAATGGATTCATGCAGTGAGGAAGATGTTGGGAAATACAGGGTCATATTTAAAATCTCTTTTATAACCCATATATTATCACCAAGTTGACTGTGAACGCATTCTTAATGTGAACAGATTTATGCAGATATACATACTGTACATATTCTCTAGTCTGGCAGACATGAATAAGGAAGGCTGTTTGAATGTTTGCCAAGCTGCCAAGAAGGGTTAACTTGTTGCTCAATGACTTTTCTTAATTTACTCCAGCTTCTCTGAATTTGTGATATTTTGTTTGTAAGGAGAAATAAACATCACATACTCAGACAAAAGACACCAAAGCAGATGCATACAAAAATAATGGCTTTTCAACCAATTTTTAATTTTTTTCCCCAACATTCGGCTGCTTGTGTTGTCATAGTGAACAGTGTAAAAGGCACATTAACATTGATGAGGTTGTTCAGCACTATAAAACAGTGATTAAAGTGGTTATTTTCAGTATGTTTCAGCAGCACCCACCATGTGCAGTATGTATCCTATCCTATATGACCACAGTAGCACAGCTGAAAACGTAGCTGCAGTGACTACAGAAAGCTGGGATTCATATGTGTTCATCAGCTGAATTTCAGTGTTGCATTTAAAGGTATAATAATAAGTAGAAGACGAGCTGTACGTGTGTTTTTCTGCCCAAAGCTTTGATAATTTACAACAGCAATGTCCTCAGCAGATATAATCTTTTTGCGTGTTAACTGAATAAGTAACACACTTTCCTCCCTCTTCAGAGGCTGCAAAAAAAAAAAAAAAAAAAAAAACACTGAGCAGGTTTTTACAGCCCATTCTGCTCCAGTGATTACAATTTCTGTGAGAATTTCTCTGAGCCACCAGCAGAGGGTGCTAAGTCACAGATAATCCCCTAAAACCTCAGTCTCAATGGATGTGTCTTTGTGAATACCAGCAAGGCATTCATTCACCTCAGAGCACCACATCATCGCGTAATTACCACCCATAAATATTCAAAGTTTCCCAATTGCGTGACTTATTGAAAATAAGTAAATCATCCTAGCATTTACGTGCAAAGCAGATGCTCCCGCTCATTATCTCCAGCAACGCCTGTTGAAGCATTGCGTGGCTGCTTATCATTATGAGAGGTGTAAGTATCCTGGGTCAGAGGTCAAATGCCTGGGTATAAACAGCTGGGGGGATAATTATAGAGTACATGCTGTCAGTGGGGGCCTGTTTGGGCTTGAGCCCACCACCGAGGAGACGGTTGAACCAGAGTGTGTCTGAAAAATGAATGTTTGATCTGCGTTCTCGCCGTCAGGCTTATTGCCGCGCTTGATGCTTTTCCCCTCGTGAATGGTTCTAAGGAGATTCTGCTACGGTGGCGTGCAGACACACTGATGTTATTCTTAAGTCAGTTTCTGCTCAGTATAAATAATTTGAGTATTCATACGTATGTGTCCCGATACCTACATCTGTGTACCTGTGCGTCACTTGACAGGCTTCTCACCTAACAGCTCCGCCCCCTGCCGTGCGGTCAGTGCTCACAGTACAGCCGTTGCTGGGGCAACCGGGATCAGGAAAAACAACATGAAACAATTTTTGAACCGTGTCAGTAAGAGAAAGGCAAGAGAATGAAAGAGATTATCTCATTTCCTTCACCACTTGTCATGCAACTGGAGGCCTCCATCTCAGCCTGTAGGGGACGGCAGAGACAAGGTCAGCGTAGTGCAACCCCACACACGAAGTTCACGTACCATCAGTTGACAATGGATCTGTCGCTGCCATTACAATAAGCAGCAGGAACTGACCTATTTTCTGTCTGACAATAAATTAATTATCTTACATTTTAATACTGTACAGTATAAAAAATTCATCACACTTAGCATTGTTTGTCACGCATGGAATCCTGAGACGGTAACGTCAGAGGCCGTCTAAAAATGTGCACCCTTTATCTCTTTATATAACTCCTCAAACAATCATATCTCTGACTATCAGTGACATAACAAATTTTACAGAAGTATTTTTGAATCCAGGTACCTGGGATGCCAGACACCATTGATGCTGTACAGCAAGCAGGGGTGTGTAACTACTTGCTGGCATCTTTAGACGAGAATGAAGATACAACAGATAAAATTTGGCCAGATGTTTCCTAGTATGTGAAGAATTTCCGTACTGGCACACTATGGCCGTCCATAAATACACCTCATGCACGACAGGGCTGTCACTTCAAATAGTCTGGTCCTGTTGTGCACATGAGAGTGGCTCGCGTGCATGTCTGTGTTGTGTAAATTGAAGTGCGTCTTCAAGTAAAACGCGAGTGTTTTTGGAGTTGCCGGTGTGTGTGTTTCAGTGCATGTTTGTTAATACGTTCCGTTATCATGTTGAGCTAGCTGACCAGAAACAGTCAAAACGGACTCCAGCTCTGTATTAAAGGGCCATAACAGTGGTTTTACAAAAGTAAATTATGTATTGTGCTCTTTGCATGGCTACCCATTCCTTTAAGTGTGCTCACTTGGTGGCAGTAGGCAGAAATTCCTTGTATGCGTGTATAGAAATACAGCATATAAATGGCAAATAAAGCTCATTTCATTTACTGAATCATTTATTTCACAGATTTGGGAAATGATTTTATATACTGGCATGGCACGTTGATGCAGTGGTTAGCACAGAAGGTCCTGAGTCATGTCTTGGGCTCTCTGTGCAGAGTGTGTTCTCTCTGTGCAGAGTATGTTCTCTCTGTGCCTGCATGTGAGTGTGAATGGTTGTTTGTCTCCTTATTGTAGCCCTGTGACAGACCTGTCCAGGATGTCCCCTGCCTCTCACCCACTGCCAGTCAGGATAGACCCCAGCCCCCCCGTGATCCTTTAAATGATAAGTAGTAAAAGACAATGGATGGATTTTATACATTTATTAGCCTCCTCTTATAACAGTGCAGGACATCATTAATAATATGCCAAAATGACTTTGCTATAAAGGTTTTAATTAAAAATCCATGTTATTTAGACACATGCCATCAGTCATGAAGGAAGGACAAATATATTTTTTAAATGTGGGGCAGCCCGGTGACCTGACCATGGACCGCAACATCCTTGGTTTGCTTTGGGATTCTTTGTTTCAGGTCATTCACTATCTCTCTCTTCACACATTTCCTGTTGTTTCTCCACTGTTATATAAAAAAGTCGTCAAAATGCTTACAAAATTACTGCAGCGTATGCCAGTGAGATTGGTATGTGTAGGAAAATGACTAAAGTTATTCGTCAATAGTTTCCCCTTTCACCAGATTCTGCTCAAAAAGACTGTCGCTCACTATATCTCTTCATCCCGCCCAGAAAGCAGTAGGTCTTAATCAGATTTTTCACAATGATATCAGGGACTTTTGTGGTACTGTTTGTATGGGGGCTCCCAGAGGCTTCCCTGCTCTTCATTTTTGCCATGCCGTAATACGGTACGTGTACACTATTTATCCTGAACCAGACTGCCACTCTGCGTCGTCACCATGTTTTAAATACCTGAAAAGAGCATAAATAAGCTTCCTGCACAAAAGCATAAAAATAGTTTAGGAGTTAATGCGGGCCCCAGTAGCAGGTCGGCATAGCTGCACATTTATCATTCATCTGAACTTTGTAACGCATGAAGAAACCACCTAGTGACAGAAAGAACAGACACGTACAATAAGTGGAAACTGTGCTGATCTTTTCAGGAAATAGCGTGCGTGTATGTGGACAATCCAGTGGGGGTCAGAGGTCATCAAAGCAGAGGAACACATACAGACAATTGCACTCACTGTGAGCGTATCACGTTCTACCTTTCAGCTGTTCTATGCAACGACAGAGGGTGAATGAAAATCAGCCTATTGTGATCTAGTAGGACACAACACACAATAAAAAATAAATAAATAAATCCAAGAGGTTGAGAGCAAGTGCCTGCCCAGACAAATTACGTTCCATTTTTACATTTTAAACGGCATAGATGGCTGCGTCTATTACAAAAAGGGGTAGTTTACATTGGCACGTCCACAGAGAACTATCAACCAGCTCTGCAGTTCCCCTCATCAGAACTTTAACTCGCCTTTCTGCTCGTTGCTTTGATTTGATGCCCTGCAGCTTTTTTGCTTTGATTCTGTCTCTGCACTTTTTTTTTTAAACCCTTTCAACTGTTTTCTTTAACTAAGCACACAGAAACACACTGCACACACTACTTGTGCAGCATGAAATGACAGAGGAGCAATTAGAAACTAGGGAACGCGTTAAACCTTTAATTAAGAAATGGAAGTTTACTTGCACCAAAACACAGCTACTGTACAATGGGGCATAAAAAGCAGTCAGATGAAGCCTACTGCTACTACATGTCTGCCAGAATGCGTAAATAGGGGGCTGTTTGTCGACACATTAGTGGTAACTTGTCACTGTGGTGTCTACAGCCTTTCCTGCTCCCTCTAAGGGCAAAAATTGCTTTATTATCATCACGTTTATTACTTTTAAGAAACAAAATCATCATAGATCATGTCACAGACATTAACATGATCATGTTACATACAGTTCTTTTTTAAATACAGATCGTGTGTTAAAAAAACGTGACATTGCACAATCACAGCACAACCTGGAACACGAGTAATTAGGATACTTGGAGGCAACACATAAATCTTACAGTTTATATAACCAAATTTTATGTGTCAGCATAAAATTTTCAGAAAGACGTTTCCTGGCCCGGTAGGTGAAGCGCTGCACTTCTTGGAAATATTTAGGTGTTTCCATTGATCTGTAACGACTGCAGGGAAATCACAAGTGTCCATCATCGTTCGGGTATTCACCTGCGTGCAACAAAAAAAGAGGGAAAGCATGAACAAGCAAATATAACATGCAGCCATGCACGTAACACATGATCTCCCTCACGAAACCCAGGCATGCCACGAAACACCTGACAGGTGCAGGCGTGGTCTGCTGCAAGACACGCTATCTTGACACGCTAACTCATTCTTAAATCTGAGTTACGTGCCTGAGGCTGAGTGCTAAGCACCCTAGTTTACTCTCCGAAGCCTGTTCCTCCTCCAGTCCAGTGTCTCTGGGCACACCCTCTTCCGATTGTAGTCCGACTTCTGTCATTCTGCTCTTAATGGAGCTGCTAAGAGGCCTGAGAATCTGAGTTTGTCTGATGAGTAATGGACCTATTAGCTGTGTCAAAAGCATGCCACCAATCCCATGATCAGTATGTATTATCTGTTGTCCTACAGGTGTCTGTTTCAGAAGCCACTGGATGAGACTCTTTCCAAAGCACTGCTCTCCTAATCGAGACCTAACACTAAAACTGCGGTTGTTCCAGCAATCTAGCAGCCAAGAGCTGCAAGAAGACTATTTACACTTTTTCTCACAGTGTGAAAAGCATGATTTATTTGCCACATGAATGATACATGCATGATTTGATTCCTCACTGCAGTGCCTCCTGGCTGATTTCACACAGAAACAATATCACATCTGTTAGGAATGCATATCCGAGAGTTGCCAAAGCTTTTCCTTAGCTTCACAGGAAAGTTGCGCCTGACTGGCATCGTTATGGCAGAATTGGATAGAAAACTCTGAGAGGGCGGATTAATGACAACACGCTGTGTAAACTCCCCTCGCCTGAGGCACTTGGTCTCTATACACCTTGGCTTCCTCTGTCATTTACAAGCTGTTCGCTTGCACGCAGCAGTGCCAAGAGTGTGAAAAACCGGATGAGCAAGTCCATGGCTTTCTTGTGTTTTGGGAAAAAAAAAAGAGTGTTGCCTCCGGTGGCGGAGTTGCCTTGCGTGAGGACAACAGCTTCATCTTTTTGGTCGACCTCCTGCTGATCTGGCCTGTGGCAGCGGCACTTTAACAACATGCCTTTTTTCATTTTACATGCTTAGAGGCATACAAATTCTGAATGACAGGTGTAAACATATATGCTACTGACTGACGGTGTGGAACATCTTACCGTGCCAGGCACAATTTTGCACGGTGATCATAAAGCCAACTCACAAATCACGCTAAAATGAACTTCCATATATAAGTTCCTAAGAGCATGGAATAGAGAAATAAATTAAGTGAAAATCATATATGAACTATGAACCCCTGCTTCTCTTTAAAGCTCTATCAATCAATTTAGTGAAAACATTTGTGACTTAAAAGATGTTATTTTATTTGCTGCAGGTCCCCTCAGCTCACTTTACACATTTAGTGTCTTTAAGCTTACTATTTTGTTTTTACAGCCCGCGGCATTGCAGACATTTCCAGAAAAAAGCACACACACACACACACACACACACAAAAAAACATTACTTCTTCCCTATGCGCCATACAGCCTGGAGTGAGATATCTCTCAGATAAAAATGGAGCAAAAATGCAGCAGATATTGGATTTACAAACCGAAAGCTCCACATTAGTTGTTGCTCTGTGTCTGGTAAGGTCTAAACAGGAAACTGTCGGCAAGCATGTGCACCATATTAACTAGTTTTACCTGGGAACCCAAATCAGTGTGTAATAATAACCGAAGAGGTCGTCTGTGATTTTAATCCCGCGTAAATTGACCGTATCCGTAATTTGGAAAGTAAAAATTACAATGACCTTTGGTTTTGTTTCATTCTCACTCGAGAATTATGAAGGCCGCTTTATAAATCAAAGTCTGGACAGCCGCTTGGATGCAAAGTCAAAAAGTCACTGCACAGCACGTGGACCCATTCACAGAGACGAAGCAAAGTCTAAACCATCAGAAGAACAAAGTCACAAAGGATGATGAGATGGACGACATGCAGAATCATTTGACGTGATGGATTTAATTTAGCGGCGGCGCTTTAATATACTCATCACATCAGTAAAGTTGGAGCTGATTTACATACTGCCAGGTAATTTGTAAATTCTCCCCCAAGATGAATCTGAATCTGAATCTGAATCTGCAGAGTAACTAAAGCTGTCAAAGACTATATAAACGGTATTACTGATAAGTAATGTAAAACCAGGGATAATGTCAGTAAATTTAAGCAAAACAAACATAACTTATCCCGTGCAAATGAGTCACAGGAAACACATATGTAGTGTGAACTAAATCACGGGACGTCCCCAGCTCATACTTGTCCCTTGCAAGCAGATAATAATTTAGTTACCTATATTATCTCAACAGCTTTCTGTGCTGCCCCCAAGTGGAAAATTTGTAAATTAATACAGGGTTAAAAAGGGGACACTGGAAATCTGCACCAGAATTATTAAATGGATGTCAAAGCAAGGGCGAGTTTCTCAATAGCTTAACCCGTTAGCCAAAAGCTTCAGTTGCAAAAGTAATCAGTGGAAAATGGTCAGTTTCCCGAAAAGAAAATACGCTTGTTAGTTGCATAACTTCCTAATTGGCTATTAGGTCCAGTTGTCTGAGTGATGGATTTTTATCCAGGCTGTGGATGGTTTTACCCTCCAACAGACTGTGAGTGATTTATGTCAAGTGTCCGTGTTTAGAGTTTCATTTTGGGAACTGATGACAGCTGATAGTGGAGCGAACCGATTGATTTGTATGGAAAGTCCATCATGTTGCCACGCTCACAATTACCCACTGAGGTGAGCAGAGAGTCTCGTCATGATCCTGTGTGGATGAGCGGTGATATTTACATATATAAATATTCAGTTCCCAGAGTGACGCCCTTCCTGTTTACACTACTGTGATCTCTCATATGATTTTGCTGCTTTAATGTGACACATCTGGCATGAATCCAGTGTCTGGCACATACAGCGTTTTATTGTACAGTTTAACATGTGAGAGGACTCTCTCGCTCTCTGATGTGTTGGTACACACACAGATCATTTCGCTACGGCGCTAACTGTGTGTGGTCTGCGTTGCCATTGTTATTGCCACAAGCTGCAGTTTCTCACCGGAACATGTGTCATGTCAGCTGCCAGAGCTGATAGATATCTATCAGAGGTTGTGTGTAGTTCAAAAAAAGATAACAAATTTACGTATAAAAAGCTGTTTTACAGGTTTTCAGTCTATACTACTCTATAGAAAATCTATACTAACTCTTTAATAACAATATTTACAGAGGGACTTGTACATACTGGTGCATATTATGACCGAAGAGTTGCAGAATTTTAAGAATAAGAAGTTTTGTTGTCATTGTTCGGTGAAAAATAAGAAAATACAATTAATGTTTTGGGTGCTCTTATGGAAAATGTATTTTACATTTGCACTCTGACCTTTGATCACATGTTTAACTGCATGTCTTACATGCATCGAAACTGCAAATTCTAGTATCTTTGTGCAATATACATATTGGTACTTGGGGAAACGCCCTTTTTTTTTGCTTCAGTTAATCTTTACAGCTTTTTAGTCTGTTTCACAAGTGTTTACGTGCACATGATGAACACTGATTAATGTTAGAAACCGACTCTCTCCTCACAGCTGCCAGTTGTTGCATTAAGTCACTTTGTCAATCACTTCCCTGTCAACAACATAATAGCAGCCTTTTTTTTTTCTTCTTCTTTTTTCATTTAAGAAAATAATAATGTTGCTTTAATGACGTGTGTTCCTGCAGCCTTCACATTCTTCAAAACAAATGCAAGTTGTAACATCTCCTATCGACAGTGCTGCTTTGCAGTGGCAGTTAATCTCCTACGTGTGCTTTCCAATTACTTGTTGTATAAAGGAGGGAACTTGTTGCTACTTTTGGGCCAAACCACAACTGGATAACTGTGATGGCATGCCGACGAACCACTAAATCAACCGATGACACTCGTGTGGATAAACGATGGTCCTTAGGCACCTGGAGCACTCAATCTCCGAACAAATCACTTTGATTGTCACGGTCACTTTACTTGCTGACACTGGTTCAGATGCAAACACACGCATATAGAAACATAAGAACACACATCAGAGTCTCACAAGTTGTTGTTGTTTTTGCTCCGGGCCTCCTGGCTTGATAGTGGTATCTATAATGGTGGAATTTCCAAGTGGCCTGCTCTGGAAAACAGGATGATAATTCAATTAGAGCTTGGCAAACAGTGTGCAGACACCAGTAGCATTACAAAATGACTCACACCATAACAAAGGTCTTGCTTAGACAGCAGCTGCCTGGAACTAGCTGGAAAACAGCGTGAAGACCAGAGTCTGACTTTTGCAACAGTTATTTATTCAACGACCATTCACAGATTTATACAGAAGCTGGTCTCCCATCCACATGTGCTAAACACTCTTACAGAGCAGATGGGAGTGTTAAATGTTGCTAAATGATTTTTTTATTTTGTTTTTTTACTTGCATTTAAGAATTTTCTTGTGAAAATGAATTTGATATCTGACCTAGGAACTCCTTTAGTGAATTAATCCTCTTTAAGTTTACATCAACCTTACCTCACAGACATAATCATTCCAATGCGAAATCAATAAAATATTTAACATTGGGGTAAATAGTATGAATTTGATTAATCTATGCTGCAAAAACAGAGCTCAGCATCGCTGCCATGTCTTTTTACTCCATTATTCTAATGGACGCATTTATTTATTCATTCATTCATCTTCTGTAACCGCTTGTCCTGTGAAGGGTCGCGGGGTCTGCTGGAGCCTGTCCCAGCTGTCATCGGGCGAGAGGCGGGCTACACCCAGGACAGGTCGCCAGTCAATCACAGGGCTAACATAGAGAGACAGACAACCATTCACACTCACACGCACACCTACGGCCAATTTAGAATCACCAATGAACCTAATGAGCATGTTTTTGGATGGTGGGAGAAGGCCGGAGTACTCTGAGAGAACCCACGCAGACACAGGGAGAACATGCAAACTCCACACAGAAAGGCCCAGTCGGCCCATGGATCCGAACCCGGGACCATCTCGCTGGATGCATTTAATTTAAACAAAATACCAAGAATGTGAAAGTAAAAAAATCAACAAACAGGTCTATAGGTGAATTTTATCTGATTAAATAGCATCATTCTGAGCTCTCTATCTGAAAGCTATTGCCAACCTACCAACCTCCCATAATTGTCCAGTTACATGTCAGTCACAGTTAAATTGCTACTAACACTGCTACTTTAACTTTGTGTGTAAACACAAGATACATATATATTTTAATTCTTATTATATCACAGTCTCTGAAAGAAAGTCAAAAATGTAGAAGCCGTCAGCCAGTAAAAAGACAAAACCAGTGTTTGGATTTGTCTCAACAGTAGTCTAAACATATATGACTTTGGTGAGATGAGCATCTGCATTTGGTTTTTAGAATTGATTTAACTGATTTTAAAAACGACGAACGGAAACTCGCCTGAGTTAACACCAATTACAAGCTGTTGCAGTACGTCTCTGGTGCACCCAGAAAGAGAGAACCTGCCAGAAAAAACAAACAAAACAACTAATAATTACATCACCACAATGATTGGAAAGCACTGATAGCAGACAGCTGTGAATAAACAGGCCAACCATAGAGTGGGAACGGGCCAGACTTGTCGACCAACGTTTGCACAGACAAACAGGCACAGAGGTTCATGAGCTTCCCTTCACGAATGACCACCACCTGTTATCAAATGAGCAAAGTCCTCTACCAAGTACTCAGGTCATGTAATGACTCCTGAGCATGTAGTGCAGTGTGATACGGTGCGATGAAGCCCAAGAACTTTTATCACAACCCAAAAAACAAATATTTCTGAATTTTTTGAGAGTTCATTTTTGTAGTGCTACTCTCTCACCGAGGACTATGTACTGTAGGTAATTTGACCAACATGCTATAGACGGCCACAGAAATTATGTGATTTTATGATTTCAAAAATGCAAAACCTGTGATCTAATCGTGAAGGCAGACACCGTTTTCGTGGTGCGAATGGATGACATGTACAGTATGCTGCATGCGCTGGTATGAGAACATAGGTGCTAATGTGCCTCGATGAACAGGTGTGCAGACTGAAGGTGGAACATGACATGTCAGGGAGGGGAATAAAGCAGGAAACATTCCTCTTATAAAAACGCTTGACAGGCAGTTAAAGGGGACGTCTGATTTACAGTCCATCATGGAAATCAGGCAACATTGGCAGGCCGTGGTGGCGTTTCATCGCACCTCTTTTATATAGTCATCCTGGAGGCTAAGTGGCATTTCCTCAGCATTGCGAGCGAAGCGAAGCAAGCACATAAAAGGAAAACCAGTATGTTAGATGTTGTTCTTTCTCTCTTTTCTTCCCTACTTAGTCCACATAGCAAATGTCTGAGTCGGACGGTATCTCTCCACTGTATCAGTATCTATTCACACATGGATTCACACCTTCACAATAAAAGCAAAGAACACACACACAGCATGCCTATTCTCTTGATAATAGTAGTGCTAACAACAGGGCTGCGCCTGCCGGGTCATGAGAGTTTGTGAATAAAACAAGAGCATGTAATTAAACCTGGCACTGCTCCCAATGGCATTCATGCTTCAACCCTTGCTTCTTGTGTACTATAGGTTAATGTTATTTTTCTGTTGCATAACTATGAATCATACACTGTACTCACACGCTGTGGAACCAGACAGTCTTTTGAAGAGGGTTGATAGTTGTGTTGATAATGACTTGTGTAAAATAAAACTGCCCACGGCTGGTATCTTGTGTCTAAATGTGTATGATATGCATTTGTATTGTGTTCCTTGGTCTCCTAAAATGGACAACCTGTGAGAAGATGTTTTGTTACCTATAGTCATAGCAAAAGTCCATGTTTTCCTTGAGAAACCCAGACATGCAATGAGTTGTTAAAATGTGTTTTTCTTGTGGTGGAGCCAGCGTCTGAAATATAGCATTGGCCGAGGATGTTTGTCTTAAGGGAGTCCGTGTAGTGGACAACCCTAGAATTAAGATATTCTTGCTTTGACTACACTTTTGCACTAATCAGCGCTGAGCCATTCATTTGGAGAGCTTTGTTTTCGTTGGCAGGAGGTCTGTAAAGTTGAGGCTGTGTACTAGTGTCTGACGAGGGCGTCTTCTCTCCCGTTCGTGTTAGCTGTGACAGGGAATTCAAGGTGTAGAGGTCAGGAGAGTTGCTCGTTGTTTGATGACATTATATCCAACAGACCAGCGAAGGGAGGCTTTGTCTTTTTCCCATTGTGATCTGAAAAGGCTCCACGGTCATGTGCTTGCACTGGAGGAACACCTTTTTACCATGGATCACTGTAATGCAGCGAGAGAATTAAATCTGAATTTGGAAACTTGCATATTTAATATGTGTGTATAATCTCTGTTTGATTTCATTTTTCCATCTTGGTTGTCTATCTCAGTATGTAGACTCTTTATTTTCTTTATTGTATTTCTGATCAACACCGACATAAACAGAAAAATATCACGAAACTAAATAAGATTTGCAGCTTTCAGTTTTAGTGAGGGGTGTTCACTTTGTTAGCGCTAGAGGACTGTAACAGAGACTGGATGTTGACAACAGCAAACAAATGATGCATCTTTATTCCCTATTGTCACTCTCTGTATTATATTGTTCCTAAAAGAGTCATTGCCTTGCCTTTGCATTCACAAACAAAACTTCTTATATGTACTACAGTTAAATTGCAATAGGAATCACAGTCGGACTGAGAAAAACAGCTCTCGTGCCAGTGCTGTCAGAGTTCTGCTCTGCCCCGCAGTTGCTAAAGAAAACACCATGTCCACGTTTTGAAAAGCCCTGACAGACAGACAGGGGAAACTCTCTTCAAAAGAATCTGCTGTCATTCACAAAACGTTTTCATTCATTTGTGCCTGGGAGTGTCTCCAAAATTGTTTATGTGCTCACTATGGAGCCTGGAGCTCTATAACACCGATCCAGAAAAACAAGGAGATCAGTAAAACTGCCATTACATATGGAGCACCCTGTTCAATGTATGACATGTCAGATTAGGATTAAGAGAGATGCTTACTATATTGTGCATTGTTCCAGGTCTTTCTTTGTCACATTATTAGCCTCTGAGCAGATTATCGTTTAACAGAATTATTCTTGCAGCTATTCCACCTCTCCATGCAAATGATCCCCCTAACTATGCAAGCCTGGGCCATATACACCATTGCTCGAAAGCAAACCTATGAGTCACGCAGTGGGAACTGGAATGCAAAGTGGCGTGCCAGCACATTTACTCACTTACCTTTGTGCACAAGAAACTGAGGCGTATACTTAGCCAGGGACATAGTTGCCACCACACCCATGCGTGAACATCCTCTTTCCCCGTCTTTACTGACCTCTCTCCGTGTACACGCTGCGCTAAATCGCAGGCATCCCATCTGCGTTTAAGGATAACTCCTCTGTAGGTGTTTACATATTTCCCAAGCTGTTTGCTTCAAGGTGTTGCAACGTGCAATCAACGTACAGACTTAACGGGACAATTCCAGTTTGTTGCAACTTCTTTTCCTGGTTTTGGCTGCCATTTCTATTAGTTATGATAACACAGTTCTTGGCAAAGCAATTCCTGTGATTATCCTTTGAAGGAGCAGTCAGCATTTCGCTAGATGAAAAGATCAATATCACTCTCATGCCTCTACAAGAAAATATGAGGCTATAGTTGGACTACTACCAGCAGCTAGCTAGCTTAGCTTAACGTTAACAAAGAAAGTGTTTGTTTGGCTCTGTAATAAGGTAAAAGTCTGTATAAAAACCTAAATGCACACAGCTGCTTTCCTTTATTTTTAGTCTTTATGGTAAGATTGGTTAACCAGTGATAGCTTCGTTTTTGCCAGAGAGACATGAGAATTGCATAAAAATCCTCAGTTCAGTCTCAGTTAGGAAGCATTTCAGTTTATTTCCCAAAATGTCAAAACATTTCTTCAACGGAGTGAAATAGCGACGGACTCATTCAAACTTACGACTCCCAAACTGTACACTGATACATGATCCCATGAACTCCGGCCTATAGCTGAGTATCCTGTCATTGTTGGTTGCTCTTTTACACAGTGGGTCAAGTGGTGTCAGGGTGCGATGACAGAGGCTGACCTGCAGCGTCAAATTTAGAAGTTGAATCATGCACGAACGGTGTGTATGTGGTAAGTCGTTTTCTGCAATTGCACGCAAGCACAGTGATCACAGCTCTTTACGTAACGACGGTTTTTACCACATTTGCGTTGGGAGAGGTGATGTCATGCCTGAGACATGCACATCAGCACACGGTCATGTAATGCTGAACGTTAAGTTAAATATATTCTCAAACAGTAACTTATTAAATGTTGAACGCAAGATGCATCGATATTGGTCTGTTGTGCAAATATAAAAAGCGGTGACTTTTGACCTACAGCCTGGAGACAGAACAAAACACTTCATCTGAATCTTGACAGATGCTAATGTCCTATCTACAGCAATTATGATATGCATCTTTTCTGCTGACACCCGTTCTGAGTCTGGTGTTCATAAAATGACACAGGACATATAGTGATACTCAATCCGATAACAGAACTGTACCAAAGCATCAAGAATGATCTCGTGCAGAGCAAATGCACATCAAAGCCTCTCAGTCCGACACTAAAAAGCTCCAGCACAATCAGTGTTAGACCGTTTCATTTTTATTTATTTTTTTTCCCCAACTACAATTATGATTGCTCATAAATGACATTCAGAAGCTGAGAGCTGGCTCGAGATCACATCAGAATCATTTCTCACCTGACAGGCAGGGCACTGGGCTGTTGGCAGATCTATTTGTAACGTCGTTTGATGTGGCCCTGGAGGGCAGACTGTGTGAACACTCTGTCATGTCACCACATGTGACATGACATCCGCAGCATTTCCTTGTGAGACAGACTTTTCCTTAATACAAACTATATTATGAAATGTGATTTCCGCATCAATCGTCATCAATTGTTTTTGGGGTTTTTTTTTTTAAGCGGGCTAGTTTGAAGGCTTGCCTGCAGATTGTGATTGGACAAACTGTTTCGTTTTATTTATAAAGCGTTGTTGATTGTGTTTATGAGATGCTCACATCCCAGAGATGGGTGGATGACAAGCCCTGCTGCCCTGCAGGGATCAAAATTTATTTAAGCCAGGTTACACCCACTGGCAACAAACATCTAGCCTATTCTCTCTCTCTCATTCTCACACAAACGCACGTCTGTGCTTACACGCATCCCCACATCTACGCATACCTGCAGTGGCCAACATGCTCACACTCTCGCAAGCATTGCGATACACATGAGCCAGGTGTGGCAGTTGCTCCAGTAGTGTCTGTCGTGTCTCTTTAACATTCCCCGTATCATGATCACCATCTTTAATCTCCTGCTGTGTGAGGCCTGTGAGCTAACAAGCTGTTGGATTACTGCCTTTACTTATCACACATGCCAGCACGACACACGGCAGCCAACACTGTTAACACACTTCTTCACTTTTTAACTGCCTCCTCCTAGATTGCATAATGGCAGTGTGCTGTTTTTGCTCCCTTTGTCTTCATATTGCACCGCTGTGCCAATAAACCCTGCATGCCATCACCTCAAATAACTCAAAAATAAGTGCGACCCTATCACATGCAAGCATCAGCGTGCACATGCACACTGTGTGCAACGCCAGGCACAAGCGCACACAAGGCTAGTGGCCCGATGTGCCGGCCTTCATATTTTTTCTTTTTATCTGCCTCCGTGTCACTCAGTGTGTTGCATAAAAGGGCATGTTGAGACACAGAGGGATCAGATGCTGGAGTGCTCAACAATGCACACGATTAAATCTATTTCCACCGGTACAAAAAAAGGGCCAGTGGCTGTGTAATTTACACCACTGTCCAGCGGCTATGTCAGCACTATCAGCCACGGTGTCGTCATCCTGCCTCTGTTCTCCCACTGCGTGTAATGAATCCAGTGTGTCTGAGCGCTGGCATGCACAAATGATTAACTGGTGGCAAAGAGAACTGATTAAGGAGATAAAGCTTGGCACACAATAGCCTCAGTGCTACACGTGTACCTGCACAACCAGAACTTCCTCACGCGAGGGAATTATTTATCTCTATGTTGGACCTTTTATTTTCTCTCCTTTTTTCTGAATTCACACAAAAGCTGTACTTATTGGTAATAACTTTCAGTTTTGCATGTTTAGACTTTCTGTTTAATCCCAATGCATAAGAGTTATAATCTGCAAACTCCAGTGAACTTTTATGTCCCGTAAAAAAAATCGGCCAGGCCAATCAAACTGTTTGGGTGAGCTCATGCCGTGATGGACCGAAGATGGCGCTCAGATGGACAGATCAGAGCGCCATGAAAGTTAATTCGTTTACAACAAAATGACCGCGGTCAGAGAAGAGAGCTGTTTGGAGTCTGCTATCGCATCTGTCGTAAAAGATATTGACAGGGAAATAAATTTAAAGGATGAACAGTTAACAACGATTACGGCTTTTGTCAAGAGCGCCTGCTGTTACCTGCTGTTAACTGTTCATCCTTTGAATGCGCTTAAAGTCACGTATGTCATTGCTCTGACTGGGTGTAGGACTATCCAGTTGCACGCAGAGGTATGTTTTGTTTTTTGTTTTGTTTTTTTCGGTATCAGTTGAAACACGCCTCATAATGAAATCCCAATGGAGTGTTAACAGACTCACACTCTGATAAGGATTGAGTCTGGCCATGCAAGGCTAGAAAGTTATCTATAACTCCTTGTTAGCAAAGCATTGAAAACAACAACAGTTTGACACTGCAGGGCATAAGAGATATTGTGTACCATAGATCCGGGTGCACCGGTAGAAATACAGAATCAATGGTGAGAGAGCAAGCCACAGCCACTTTTGGTAGTTTTGTGGCAGTAGATGTATTGTACACACACGGGACACATGGAAACAAGGTGGGTTTGACAAGAACACTATATATCCCCATTGTTTGGCGGCAGCTGGTAACAATTACGGGCATCCGCATGCGCTTCTCTCACCTTCTTTAGCTGCGTTCTCCGTTGCACACCGAGAGTTTGGCGGCTGAGGGCCCAGATCAGGTTCTCCTGATATGAAATAATAGTCTTTCATTGTTACAGTGCAGAAAACCCAGTAGCCCAAATTGGATGATGGCTATAACAGCTCGGAGGTGGTTGAGCAAGATTTAATCAAGTCATTAAAAATAATGACTGCAGACTGAACTTAAGCAACCATGACCACTTTACAAGTGAGTAAAGAAAAACTTTCATACGTGCAAACTGCTAGTGCTGACAAAATATTTAAGTTACCTCTGCTTTCTGGGTAGTATCGTTAAGACAACATTATTTCTGAGCCTGTTGAAACTTAGAAAAAAAGAAACATACTATGCACACAGTATTTGTGATTTTAGAGCAGTCTGTTTGGGTGTGGCTCACCCAACTACAATGATAAAAACCTATATAGCAGGTGTGCCGTGCATTGTGGATCCAGACTGAGTTTGCTAGAAGCAAGCAGATGCAGCTAGTGACACGCTGCTCCCATTCTCTCACCTCAGCGCCACAAAAAAAAACTACAACACTGCTGAGAAACATTTGTTCACATGCATTTCCTTACAGGAGCTGCTAGAACTTGTGCTTTATCTTCTTTAAATCAGGCTCAGCCCGTTGTCCTATCACAATGTCCTCATCTTCTTTTTAGTAATTCGGGTGTCAAAGAAGGGCTTTTGGTCACATTTTTTGGGGGGCTCTTGTCAAATATTAACAGTTTGTGCTCCCGCTATTTTATCTCCGCACATTGTTTCTTTCTAACACACACAAACACCCCCCCAAAAAAGCCTATCACAGTCTCTCAGCCGCCTCTGGAAGAGCGCAAATGATGCATTTGCAAGCCACATTGCTCACTGCAGATATTTTCTGAGCCACAACAAATACATTCTCATCAGAAACATCCTTCAAACATGGGTAATGTACAATAGAAATGCACAATTTTTTTTTTACAATTGCCCTAATTATATTTTGGATGAGATTGATTTTATTATGGAATATAGCCCGGGGTTTATTTCCCTGTACATGCATCCAGGTTTTTGATTGTCTTTTCACCACACCATCAACATGCATTTATCTCAGCAGTTGGAGATGAACTCAGTCCGTGACTACGTTTTCAAGAGTGCGCGTCAAGCTTTCATCGAGCTCATGCAATGTAATGTGTGCAATTTTATTTATTTATTTATTTATTGTATTTCTACACGCAAGCCTGGAAAGTATTTCTGAGGGACGGGAGACTTAACTGAGAAGGGAGGACGTGCGCTAAGAAGCCCGTCTAACTGCCTCAGCGGAATACACAGTTGGCCCATAAACGCATGAGGGCAAACTTTTTTTTTCTCTTTCTTCCCTTTCTTTTTTTTTTTAACACAACTTTGCGTGCCGTCTAAAAAAACGGCCGATGATTGTTTTGATAGAAAAGGGTGACCGATACCTCCCTCAGCTCTTTCTGTACACAACCTTCCGACCCTTGGCTCTGTCCGAGCAAACACAGTCTGCACGCAATGCAGAATGATTAACCCGTAGATCGTCTATTGCGGAAGGAATTCCTTAGTAGGCAAAAAAAAGAAAAAAGTAGGTCCACTTTGTCCGTACTTAACATCTACACCGCTGCTGCTGCTCAATCATTTTCCCTCCCGGTTTCCTTGTTCTTTGTGACTGTGCTTTTTATTGTTGTCTGCAGCGATTGTTGTCTCCGTTGCAGGGGAATACCAGTTAAAGGGTCTCTGAGGATTTCTAAGAAGATCGGATTATAGTATGTTGTAATTGTGTTTAATTACCTCTTTGTTTGTTGATGGTCATAAACAATCCAACTCTTATTGTCACCAAACTGTCTAACCAGCATGTACAGTACAGAAGCTCACCAATGGAAGGAAAATATTTGACTTTATATTAAGTCACATATCAGGCATATAATACATTAAAGTAAGATTTCTATGCACACAGTATAAAACAGTGCACTTTTATTTAAGAGATCCATTTATGATTTATTCATATCTATATTGTTTGTTGTGTGATTTACATTGTTTCTGTCTGCACTTCACACGCTTTGAGCTTATCTCAGCTTGCCAGTAGCCGTGCCAGCTGACACAGGCTCACATTTATCTATGCTATCATGGTACCCGCACATGCAAAGTTTGTCTTTTCATGTGCAGGTACCATGTAGACTTCAAGCTGCAAAAGAAGAAACAGTTTTTTAAAGCGATGTAATTCCCTAAAGTCCTCTGGGTTATAACGCTCAAGTCTAAAAGAAAAGACCAAGTTTGGTGTAATTGAGGTTATACCTATAGCCCAAAACATGTGATTAGAACTGATTGCTAATTTGTGCCAGCACAGAAGCACTGCCCCTTCCTTGTGGTTCAATGAAAATTCAGCAGAGTGAGACCTCTGTCCTGAAATCACGCTCTGTGGATTAACCAGTAGATGACAGGCTGGTTGAGGGCCCATTGGTTTGCACTGCAGAGAGAATGAAGGTTGTGGTGGGGGCAATGTGTGTGTGTGTGTGTGTGTGTAGGGGGCAGAAGAGGTTAATTTGTGCCATGCATGACTTGTTTTGCGTGCCAAGCTTATCCATATCTTATTTCCCCTTAGAGAAAAAAAAGAAAAAAAAAAAAAAACTGTCCACACCATAACAAATACCAATTCAAATCTCTACACTATTTGAATTGATGGGATCATTGTGATGCAACAGATATGAGATTAAAAATAGCACATAAAGATGTCTGCACGGACCCCACAGGAAGGTCTTTTTGAACGTTCGCTGCCAACATGCCCGCACAGAATGAAAGCTGCACGGCAAACACTATGTTAACAACAATTACATAATTTGCATATAAAGTTTGCTTGACAATCAGGTTATATTTAGATATAAAGGAGGCTCAAAGTCAGAGGGAAACAAACTTCCAGACTGCAAATTGAATCATTCCCATCATCCATGTTAATGTTCAATGCTTACAGCTGTAAACTGAATAGAAGGCTACAGTGTTGTTATGACTAGCTTTTGCAGACACAGAAAGACATCAATCATTATTCTGAATTGTGCTTCTAGCCACCTGGTTCTTTCACTCTGTTTTGTCTGTTTTGATTATTTTTTTTGCATCATGGGAGAAAGTTTTTATGTTTTTTTTTAACCGTGGCGCCAAAGTGCGGTCATAGCCAGACAGTTAATTAGGGTCGTGACCCCAATTCACTCATTTACTCACTTGCAGCATTGATGAATGTTGCCTGCAGTCGGCAGCGGTCCCCCCCCCCACCATATCACCTCACACAGGCTCGGAGAGGCGAGTTTTCAACATATGGTTCCGACCTTAGAAACTTCTGCTCTCTTTTTGTCCAAAATAGCACATATGTCTTAAACAATGCAGTTTTGTAGATTTTATGTCATGTGCAGGCATTTCCTGATTTAGACAATATGACTGCAGTGCCTTCATAATAATTCTGTGAATGGTGCATGGAGGGATGTCTGTAAAGGCTCTCGGTCATCCAGGTCATCCAAAAATCAAAGCTGAAACAAAGGAAACTGGACTTGTTGGCTGGCGAGTCCGGTTGCCTTTGATTTCTGGATATACTGAGAGGAGTACTTCCACTTCTTTATCTGTCTGTAAACACCTGTCCGACCATGGTGAATTATGTGTGTTGCCATGTGGAATCCTGAAAGAAAAGCATATATATATTTATACTGAAGCGGGCACCAGGGGACTCTGAAGGAGTCTGGTCCTGATGACTCCACAAACTTCAGTCATCATAATGTCACGCTTTCCTATCAGAAGATCAAGATCAGAGTTTCGCTAAAGCATTTATATCAGTTGGGAGGTTATGTGTGAGTTGCAACCATCTCAAGTCTCAGCTAAACACGAGCCAAATATTCACACATTCACACGCTTCGTGTCTGGCCAAGTTTCGTGCTACTCGTTTTTTTTTTTTTTTCTTTTCTTCGCAGTGCGGGTCATGACTCTACTTAGACACGCTATCTTAAGGGCTTTTCCTTTATGATCTCTCCCTCGTTGGCCTTGCCCATTTACGCTCAGTTATAGCACCTTCGTGCACGGCTACAGAGGGAGAGGTGACAGAAAGATGGATGACCGAGATATTTCCGCACGCAACTATTGTTACTGCCGCGCAGCGCGCATATGCTGGCTTGCGTAAGGGCATAGAAGGGCTGAGGGGATGGGAGGCAGGGGAAACCATTAGCTCAGTTACTAATCTGGTATTCCTGTTGAGGAAAGGACGGTGATTCAGAAACTTTTTGCCCACATACAAAATATTTGAGTCAAACAAACGCACGCAGGCTGCAGACACGGTCTATGCGAAAAGTCTTTTTTTCTTTTTTCTTTCTCCTTTCTTTCAGGGACGTGCAATCTGTTTACGTTGAAGTCACGGTTGCGTGCGAAAGACATATCAGCATGAACCGTTCAGCTGGTTTTACGCGATGACCTCGCTATCTATTGATTGCGTCTTCTGTTTTGACCTTAAGCGATCAACTCGACTCTGTGCTTTAAAACAGCAACCACCTGTTGCTCCACTCGCTGGTATTTAGATAATGACACTTCCAAATCATACTGAGCTCACTTAAACCCCAGTGAACACCCACTACTGAATGTTTTCAGAGAATCTCGTTTGACTGTATTGTTTCTAACGCAAAGTCATACAAAATGAGTGGATTTGGTGCTTTTCACACATTAAAATCTCAAGACAGCCACGATGTTTACTCCTGTTGAGTATATATAATTCTGATTAATCACAGCAACAGTGTAACATCACTATTGTCTGTTTATTCAGCTTGTTTCTATGGTAATGTGGTTGACAGAGTTATTTGGGTCCATTCTCTAAAAGTACATGAAAAAAACCACCATCATTTATGATATAGTCCGGCAAGAAAATAGAAAATATCCTGCACATATTTACACACACTTTTAAGTCCAACTTCTCAATATATTTGTACCAAGTATACAGTATATCCATATATATGAAATGTATATCCATTATACATTTCTGAATTCAACTCCTCTGCATTTCATTCGCTTCACATTGTACTACACCACAAGTTGCTTTTCAGATTACACAGAAACCCTGCTCAGTTTAGCGTGAAGTTTGTGAAATTAGCTGCAAAAAAAAACAAACAATAAACAAAAAAAGAAAAAAAAAACAGAAACAACATTAATATAAAACTTCCACAGGTAAAAACTACCAGTCTCCATTTTGATATTCTGCATTTAAATGTTTATCATCTTCATCTGTTTTGTGATGTTTCATGATACACCTAAACCTTAAATTACACCAGAAAAAAACAAACAAATGGGAACTCAACTAAAAAGTTAAGCTATATATTCAAACCTATAAGTAAGGACATGTGCATGTTACTCAACAGGTGTTCAATCACCACCCAGCCAGGCAGGTGTGCTGTAAACTGTAGCCGCAACCTAATGTAAAGATAACTTAAGCACTGTGCGTGCAGCAAAGACTTGCACATTGATCGTATCATGCGACAGATAACATAATAATGCAGACATGATCAAAAGCAGTTCACGGAGCATGAGATATTGCACAAGCTGATGCAAACACGCAGAGCGTCGCATTAATTCACAAGCACAACGCAGTGGACGGGATCTGCTGTAAATTTGTATTAGGTCATAGGCGACGTTCATGTGAGGTGTCATGACCTGCGGCCCAAATTAATCCTATTAAGGTTTGCTCGATGGGGCACACGCAAGCAAGGCCAGCAGCCAGTTCACTGATGCAATGCTCAAGGTACTGTTTTCTTTTACAGTCGACCAAATGTAGCCAGTTATCAGATGGTTTAAGCGAGTTTTTGTGTGGAGTATCATTCAAGAACCCTGGAAATCCACTAAAAGTAGAAAATATATTTTGATGAGAAGGGTGTGGCATCGTGGTCTGTTACTGCAAGTTTTTTAATTAAGGTTGAGCTCTTTCAGAAGGACATTTTTATCTAAACAGTTCCAAAAACTAAAGCTAAAAAGTGTTTTTGTTCTAAATGAAATAAAACGTAGGACTACTGGCCGCGTGACTTCTTTAAAAACCATAAGTGGTGTTTGGGTTGGCGAACCATGATTCATTTACAAACAGGCTTTATAAAAGTCTTACAGCTTAATGTCGACCGCAGATTCATTCTTCAACTGATGTTCAGTCACGAAAACTACCACAAACAGCAAACAAATCACCTGACAGCGCAGGTATGCGAAGAAAGACACTCACACATTGAGGCTGAGGTACACACCTGCTCTGAAGGTGTGTACGTGACAGACTTTGCGTGAGTAGGAACTAACAGCCTTCACAGTCATTACACCTACTTTTATGTCCAAAAATTCTTTAAGAGGTGGCTGTGGGCAAAACATTTTTCTTCTGTTTTTTTTTTTTCTTTTTCTTTTTCCCTCACTTCTGTGAAATGGACACTAACAACAAACACCTCCAGGCCAATGTTCAACTCTGCCCTCTTACAAGACTGACTACTGCTTTCCCTGTGCTGCATGTTGACACACAGCTTTGGATCTATGCAGTAGCACTGTTGATCACTTCTAGCAGCAGCCTGTAATCTCTTTAATCTTTTTAAGAATTAGTAAACTATCATGGAACCCCCATGACTCACTTCTAGGCGTCCCCGTCCTTCCTCTACTGCTCCTGTAGTTTTCTTTTACTACAGAAACAAATGTCTTTCACCTGTAGTTGCTCTGTTCCTCACACCATTTCTTGCAGAAAACCTTTCTTTGCAATCTTGGAATTGAGGCCTGGCAGTAGGAAGGAATACGAGCCTAAAATGTGTACATATCTAGAAACGTGAGAAGATTTTTTATTTTTTGGCTCAGCTGTTTGACATTTACAGTCGCGCCGTCCCCAGTTGTGAACGCTGCTCACCTGTTGTGATCTGACACACACTCCTGCAGCCTCACTGCTCACTGAGAATGCAGCCAGCTCTCACCTCAGGCGGTCCACGCACAATCACAGCCGCATTCATCTTTAATCAGGTTCAATTTCATCCCCGGGGAGCACTCACACTCGGCACACAACTTGAAAAAGCAACAGATGAAGTTTATCAATGTGCGTTGGGATCGCTTTAGGTGCTGAATGTTGTGGAAAGCAGAGTTTATTTTATCATTTATTGTGAATCTAGATTCATGTACGTTGAATTTATAACATTGCAAAAAAATAAAAAATAAATAAATAAATTTGTTTCTCCTTTGCTGACTCAGATTGACATGTTGTTGCCAAAAAAAAAAAAAAAAAAAAAAAAACTTTTGCAAGGTGATTATAAAAGTTGCAATTTTTTGGACAAATTTGGCTTGTATATATATATATATATTTTATTTTTAATTTTTTTTAATGAAGCTTGTTTGACAGTATATTATAAAAAATATTATGGACAGAACATTTTGGGACTACAATAATAAACGTTGGATAGTAACATTTAAATATTGTCTAACTGAACTGTCAGCAGAGAATTAACTTGTAGAACTCTGTAGGATTATTATTATTATTATTATTTACATTTCAAATCAAATGCTTAAAGCTGCATTTATCAAGAGCACACATACAGAGTCAAGAGGCAAGTAGCCTATTGTCTTTTTCTGCAGGATGGAAATTAGAAAGTTAACGTGCTACCGCTTAACCTTTTCATGCCAATGTTTTGAATTTTTTCTATTGAACCGTATTCTTATTTTTGGCCTGTGCAGCCTTTTCCTATAGTTCACCTTGTGTCTAAGTTCCAATTTTCGTAACTTGTTTTGGTGGATGCTCGCCTGTGTAGCAGCTCAGCCCAGCCCCACCGTGTTGCATGACTGCAATGAATGAAGCCTGAGTGGCAGATTGCATGACTCCAAAGCCCTGAGATCCTCGCATTTACAGAAGCTATAGCGCGCAAGTATGTGCACCTTCGTGCCCGAGGAGGGAAAAAAAGAGAGTCTCGCGTCCTGCGCTCTTTGTTCTGCAAGTTTAAAACCCTTGTGTCTTTTCCAGAGGCTGCTGCCTTCGCGTGACTTGACCAAGCAGATTTAGGATTGTCCAGAAGACCGAGACCCTCCCCTCTGGACGGCAGCTCCGCTTCTCACGCAACCTGCAGCACCAGAGGCGCAGCGCCGAGGCGCACGGCGAGAGTCCCCAGAGAGTCAACACACAGTCCCACAGGATCGGGACAGTGTCGAGTCCCGCGGATTACTGTAAATAAATGAAAATAAAAGCAAAAGTTTTTCCTGGCATGAATTTGCTACTTCTCGTACTTTTGAATCAACGTGTTCAAACGGGTTTGTCTAAGCAATAAAACTGATAATCCACAAATTGTTAGTTTTAAGAAATAAAAGATGCATTCAGTAGCCTTTCTCGCTGTGGCGACTTAATCTTCCGATTAGTAAAACTTAATTCGAACTTAAAAAGCAAACACATGTTGGACACATGAACAGGATGAATTCGGCTAAAGGGAATTTGTTGATAATATTTTCTTTTCTGCTTTTCTTGTTATACTCTGTCAGAGCACTTTCATGGCTCACTATAGATCTATATTTTATTATTTTTGTGAAATTGTGAAGTGCTGTGAAGCAACTTCAGATCACGTGCACTCAAGATTTATGATCCGCAGAATATAAGAATAGCAAGTGCACCACCAGACTTAAACTTAAAAGCTCAAATGCAAATTAAGTTAATAATAAATGGTTTAATTTATCCGGATTGGCTGGGTTCTTGAATAATACTTCACACAACACTTGTTTAAACCACCTGATAACCAGTCGCTATGGCTGCAGTTAGTCGACCGTAAAAGAGAACAACACCTTGAGCAGGACATCAGTGTCCAGTCCAGTGTGCAGAGACTTTCGCCCTTCTTCCATCAACTCTCACGTGGCTGTGGTCTGATCCAGATCTCAGAGTCCACGGGTCAAAATGTTCATATTTAGCCCCAGATGCACAAAGGAGACAATTTTAAGAGTAAAATAACTTTTTGGGAAAAAAACGGCGAGGGATCACGCAAAACACAAATCAATCTATAGGACATTTGAATGATATTGCATAATTTAGCCAATAATAATAAATAACCTAAATATTACTCCGAATATATATTTATCTGTTTGGGGGTGCAGTAGAGTGTACTATAATGACAATATGTGTTGAAAAGCCAGCTTTGGAGTCATGGTTCCACTAGGATCTGATGAACAGATGACAGAAACTGATCATCAGCCATCACGGTGCATGAAAACCTATATCTGCAGAGCCACACAATACTCAAATGTTTGTGTTGCAGAATCCTTAAGAGACTGCGCAACATGGAAGTGGCTGCAGTTTGGAGCTTTCAAAACTCTATAAAAGTTCTGTTGAACATTTTGAATTTATAACCTGGGATTTTTTATATTCAGTGACATTTTTTTTTTTATAAAAATGCCTGGTGCGGTGGGATTTTTAAGGTTCCAAAACATTCAATCATCATCAGATAAAGCCATCAGATAACCTGTCTCTGCACAAAGCTTTCTCTGGACATGAAGCAGAACTCTTGAACAAATACCTACTCAAAAACAATCTGGTTACAAAAGGTTGAAAAGGCTACGGTGAGGAATGGAATTGAACTCATCTACCCTTGCACTCCAGCCGTGCTGCCTGATTGCCCCGCTCCCTCCCTCTCTCCCCAGCATCCTCTTCAAAGGGGAGGTGAGGGTTTGATCACTGCGTTCTCACGCAACTGGTCAATCTTTAACTCCAGCGGAGAGCTAACAGGTACAAGCACGCAATGGCATCTGACTGTTTTATCAGGACTTAAACCTGCATGCGAGGTTGCTGTGAAGGTTGTCACAAACTCCTGATCTCACCCCAAACCAGGGATTTTAGTGCTGTGCGCACTCGGGACTGAGTCTGGCAGCCAAGCATGAAACTATGACACTTAAATAGGCACTATGAAAATATGGTAATATGTGATATCCCATTATCTCCAGATAATAAAAGATTCCTGACATAGTCCACGTAATACATTAAACACATCATTCTTCTCTGAAATCTATCTCATCGCTTCCTAAAAATGAATGATTCACTTTTCATCCCATCAAAATATCGTCTTAGCAAAGGGTCAGGTGAGCCGTAACACTGAGTGGGCAGCAGAGATGTATCAGCCTGTCATCAACTGTCACGATTTAAGAAAACTTAAGTCCCAGTGGGAAACTTATTTGATTTATTTATTCTACAACCGGTTCAAGCTCTGCATGAGAGGAAAGTCAGGGGGATTACAGATCTGAACCGGCAAACACAAAATTGGCACAAGTGGAATCAAAGCTCGATCAAAGATCATCGTACTAATTAAAACGATTAAACACATATACACTTCAAGCGTTGCACAAAAGTGTAAGCCAGTGCTGCAAATATTTTTTCAAATCAACCTGCAGAACAGTAGGTCACGCATTAAGCCGAGCACTGTTATATACTACAGGATATTGTTTTATAGCGGAGGCAATTATACACTGACGGCTATTATGCCGTATATGTCTCTAATAAAATGGACATAAAAGGGGCTTTAGGCTGTAAAACCCTCAAGATCCAAGACTTTGTAAAAAAACACACAAACGCCGAATTGCTCAGTCTGCTACAAACGACTAATGCGCGCGGACGTGTGAGGTTTTTTTTTTTCTCTCTCTCTCCAAACTTCATTCATGACAAACACACACAGAAAGAGAGAAGAGAGAGAGAGAGAGAGGGAAGAGAGGGAGGGAGCGAGAGAGAGAGAGGGAGAGAAAGAGAGAGGGAGAGAGAAAGATTACGTCATGATCAGCAACCAATGAAGTTGCGGAGCGCACTATAAAGCAAGAGTCCATCTCTGCTTAAGGGACATTAAGAGAGTAAACTCGAAAAATAATTCTTCTAAACGATACTTTAGTGCTTAAAAGTAGTCTCGGACCGCAGCTCTCTTCATTCTTCACCTTTCGACACAGGTAAGTTTGATATACATCCATATGCATGAGAGGACTGAGTGATTTATAACTGGTATAGTAGCTGAGTGTGCTGAGTGGAGATTATTTGAATATAATAACTTTAGCAAACGTGAATTTCTCACTCGCATTTGCACGTTTTAATAATCTTTGTGTTACATAACATGGTGGTAATAAAAATATAAACTTGCACTTGCTTTAAAGCATAGTACTCTGCATAGATTACCACTTGTAAAGAGTCTTGTGCAGCATGTGAAGACATGAAGTCAAACAAACGCATGTCAGATTTCTCATTTGCTTCGAACTTTAAGGTGCAGATGTTGCACAATACTTTATTGCCTCCACTGTCTCCACTGCTCTAATGCCCCTCCTATTTAATTTACAGGTTGTGCAGAAGCCAGAAAACAAAACAAAAAAAAAGTTGGCATCATGGCGCTAATGATACTGCCATTCATTGGAGCGCTGTCGGTGTCTGAGAGTTTGGTGGCCGTGGTAACGGTGTGTCTGGTCTACCTGATCATAAAGTCTTTCCAAGATAAAATTCCTGAGGGGCTTTCTCGGCTGCCTGGTCCAAAGCCCTTGCCTATAATTGGGAACGTGCTCGAGGTGGGCAGCAGACCTTACCTGAGTCTCACCGAGATGGGCAAGCGCTACGGCAATGTCTTCCAGATCCAGATCGGCATGCGTCCTGTCGTCGTTTTGAGCGGCAATGAAACGGTTCGACAGGCTCTCATCAAACAGGGCGATGAATTCGCTGGCAGACCTGACCTGTACAGTTTCCGTTTTATCAGCGAGGGCAAGAGTCTGGCCTTCAGTACGGACCAAGCTGGTGTTTGGCGCGCCCGCAGAAAGCTGGCCTACAGTGCCCTGCGCTCTTTCTCCACCCTGGAGGGCACAACCCCAGAGTACTCCTGTGTGCTGGAGGAGCACATTAGCAAAGAGGCCAAGTACCTGATCCAGCAGCTTGACACCGTCATGAAGGCTGATGGTAGTTTCGACCCCTTCCGCTATATAGTTGTCTCTGTTGCCAATGTGATTTGTGGCATGTGCTTCGGCCGCCGCTACGACCACCATGACCAGGAGCTGCTGAGCTTGGTCAACCTAAGTGATGAATTCGGCCAGGTGGTGGGCAGTGGCAACCCAGCAGACTTCATCCCTATTCTTCAGTACCTGCCAAACAAAACAATGAAGAAGTTTGTGAGCATCAATGACCGCTTCATCTCTTTTGTTCAAAAGATTGTCAGCGAGCACTATGCCACCTTCAACAAGGTAAACCTCGCACTAAGTTATAGATTATCTTTAGTTTTTGAAGACACTGTTTCCTCTTTCAGCGTTTCAGTACTTTATTGAGCTGTATTGATGTGTTTGAATGATCTTGTTTCAGGACAACATCCGTGACATCACAGACTCCCTCATTGATCACTGTGAGGACAGGAAGCTAGACGAGAATGCCAATGTGCAGATGTCAGATGAGAAGGTTGTAGGAATTGTCAATGACCTGTTTGGAGCTGGTAAGTGAAATTTCTGTACATGTTAAATGATCTGATAATAAATTGTCACAGATTTTTTTATTTATGTATTTTTTTTTTTAAAGAGAGTCCTCACAGATCTTATTTATTTGTGTATTAGGTTTTGACACAATCTCCACTGCCCTGTCGTGGTCAGTGATGTATTTGGTGGCTTACCCAGAGATACAGGAGAGGCTTTATCAAGAACTGAGTAAGTACATGACACAGCTGGCTTAGACTTTAATCACAAACATGGTTATTGAGTGTTATCTCCATTTTTCAACGTACGCTAACATCCAGTGTTCTCTTTTAATTTCCAGAGGAGAACGTAGGCCTGGATCGGACACCTGTACTCTCTGATCGAAACAACTTACCCCTTCTGGAGTCCTTCATCCTGGAGATCTTTCGGCATTCTTCATTCCTGCCCTTCACAATCCCACACTGGTGAGTTTCATCTCTTGTAGATACAAAAAAAATGTACTAACGTGTAAAGTATCACAGAGCCACTCAAATGCAGAAACCTGAACATTTATGAAAACTGTAAATATGCAATGGTCTGACGTTTTCTCCTTTCTTTTTAGCACCACAAAAGACACATCTCTGAATGGATACTACATTCCCAAAGACACCTGTGTCTTCATCAATCAGTGGCAGATCAACCATGATCCGTAAGTGTCTTTATTACTTTCATAACTTTACAATTACAGTTCTACTAAAGCAGAGGCCTTGCACAGTGGCACCCCACTGATTTTAAAGTTTTAAAGGAAGATGGCAATAGTCCTCAGTCTCCCCACATTCAGCTTGTCCTTGTTGAATCAAGAGCTTAAACGTCTCATTTCTAATGTGTTTCGAGCTGTTTGTGCAGTTTGGTTTACGTTTTCGTTCTCTTTCAGTGAGCTGTGGAAAGAGCCATCATCCTTCAACCCAGACCGTTTCCTCAGTGCTGATGGAACTGAGGTCAACAAGGTAGATGGAGAGAAAGTGATGATTTTTGGCATGGGAAAGCGCCGCTGCATTGGTGAGGTCATTGCACGAAATGAAGTCTACTTGTTCTTGGCCATCCTCATCCAAAAGCTGCACTTCTGCAACTTGCCTGGGGAGCCACTGGACATGACCCCAGAGTATGGTCTCACAATGAAGCACAAACGTTGCCAACTGAGAGCCACAGCGCGAGTGAGGAGTGACCACTGAAGCTATTTCTAATGTACGATGTATGACTCAGTAGGTAGTAAAATTGAGTCTTGAGAATGTAAGGGTCATGGCCAAGTTAACAGTCAGTGAAAGAAGCATCTTTCTCCTCAAAATGTAAGGCACTGGATGTCACATTTGAGCTAATGGCATTGAAGCATAAAAGTGAAGTTTGCTTCATGCAGATTGTCAGAGATCTTATTCTGTGTCATGGTTTTGTTTGCTAAGAGACATTTGGGCACATGATTGGTGCCACTCAGTGAAGTAAAAAGAGATGCAGTTTTTCCTGCTGTGCTGTGCAGTAACAAAGCTGCTCCTATTTAGTAACTATAAAACACAAAAAGGTTTTTGCCTTGTTCAGCTTTCGGACAAACAATGTCTTTTCTTCCATGGACATTACTATGTAGGTCAATGTAAACTACATTTTTTTGTCTGTGACACAGGGCTCTGAAGTGAACAGATATTATCTTATGATACCATTCACATTTGTAAGCTAATTATTTGCATTATACTGTGGACATGAGACACTGAAGCTATTTGTATCCCAAAATGTGATTTTGTGTGTATATCAAGATTTTTGTAAGTCATTTTTTTTTTTTTAATTATGACATTTGTATATATGTATTTGAGGTGACATAGTTTTACTCTGCATCTGTATGAGTTGTCAGAACACCAAAAGAATTCAAGTGATGGAATATGGCTGTTCAGTTTTTGTATTTCCATTTCTAATGTATCATTGATTGTATAACATGTAAAGGGTGTAATTGTGGAATCCTTTAATCAACCACACAAATAAAAAAAAAGTGCTATAATAATCCTTTCTTGTTTGCTTGACTTGAAATAAAACACCAAATTGTGAAAAGAAAATAATATATATGTGCAAAAAAAAAGATTTAATTCAAATACAACGAACTTCAAATAAATGGTTTCACAAAACGGAACTTTCACACGAACCGATTTAACTTCATAACAAACCCACGTGGGAAATAAAGGAAGTGACGTAACGTATTAACCCGGAAACCAGCACAACAACGACAACTTCGGCTTTGGCTTGCTTTGACATCTGAAGACACATTTCTCGACAAGGTAAATCTATAAATTGGTGACTGAATATAATTTGGTTGGATATTCAAATGTATTCAAATCGCCACATATGCCTGGGACAGTCCGCATTTATATATAAAAAACAACACTAGACAGAAGCGCAGCTAATGTTAGCCGCTAGGCTAGCTAACGCAGCTCTGTAGTAGCAAAGACAAATGTTGTGATTTCCCCGAGAATGCTGCCTTCAAATGGATGTTATAACTGAGATTATTTCACCCTAGTTTTTAACTTTTCGACTCTGTCAAGGACAGATTTAAGCGACACGCAAAAACACCTTTATATAAAGTGTAGCTAACTAATGTTTCTACAAAGCTCGTCACGTTGAGAAGCATACATAAAGACAGTTTAGTGCAAGGCTTCATTTTAATCCACCAGGCAGAAGCTGTTAGATAGTAGTGCTGATAAAAGTTTCTTTTTAAATTATTATTTCACAGTACTTACAGGCTGTAAGTAGTAGTAGTAGTAGTAGTAGTAGTCACCCGTATTCTAGATACATTGCTATAGTACATACAGCAGTGTTTGACTTTAAGCTCAACAGCATATTACAGTTATTGTGAGGAATTTCTTAGACTTAGACAGAGTTTATTCATCCACAAGGGAAATTGCTTGGTCACAGTAGATCAGTTGCACATAAAAACACTCTTGAGAACCACAAGTAAAAATAAAAAATAGAATATAAGTAAAACTGAAAGCCAAAATGTACAAAATGTGCTTATGAACAAATGTACAAGAAATCAAATGTGCTCATTTAATAACACCAAAGTAGTCCAGTTTGAATGTATTCATTCTGATACTCTTATAAGGCTATAAAACATTTATACACTGCATAATTACAGGAACACTTTTTAATCAGAGTATAGCATCAAGTCACATAAACGTCTGGGATATGGTTCTGGGCAGTTAAGTAGCAGAGGGGGTTGTTAATCCGTTTCAGCTGCTTTGGTGTTAATGAAATTAGCAACAGGTGCACTACAGGGGCGACAATGAGAAGACCCCCAAAACAGGATTGGTTTTGCGGGTGGAGGCCACTGACATTTGTTTCCCTCCTCATCTTTTCTGAGTATTTTTCCTTTGGTTAGGGTCAGTGTCGCTACTGGTAGCTTGAGGTGATACCTGGACACAACAGGGGTTGCACAGGCAGTCCAGCTCCTCAGTACCATTTTGAGTTTCTGCAGTGAAATCTCAGTGAAATGGACGAAGCTGCCGCTTAATTTTTTCACTCTGATTTTTGGAGTGTCTTTGAATTCAGCCCTCTGTAGGTTTCCATCAAACGATGAGGCATCCTTTCATTCCTAACACATTACCCAGTCCATATCAATATACACCGATCAGCCACAACATTAAAACCACTGCCAGGAGAAGTAAATAACACTGACCATCTTGTGACAATTCAGTGTTCTGCTGGAAAACGTTTGGACCTAGCATTCGTGTGGATGTTGCTTAGACATGTACCACCCACCTAGACCAGACCAGACACCCCCACCCCTTAGCAATGACACTCCTTGATGGCAGCAGTCATCCCCAGCAGGATGCAGCCTGACACAGGCACACACACAAAAACAGTTTAGGAACAACGAAAATAAAAACATGAAAAACAGCACAAGGTGTTGACCTGGCCTCCAAATTCACTGGATCCCAAACTGATCAAGTATCTGTGGGATGATCCACAGAGGCCCCTCCCCTCAACCCATAGTACCCAAAGGCCCCCACTAACAACATTCTATTACCAGACACCACAGGACACCCTCAGAAGGCCCGTGTCCATTCTCTGTTGAGTCACAACTGTTTTGGAGGCACAAGGGAGACCTACACAGTTTTAGGAAGGTGGTCATAATGTTATGCCTCTTTGGTGTAGATGTCCACCATGAAGTTTTTCCCCATTGAGAAAGTGTTTCTTTAATTTTTTGAGCAGTGTTTGTTAAAGCTGATGAATCTGACACCTTAAATTACATATAACATAATGTCTCTTCTTTTTATTTTTGAAGCACAGGATCCCAGTGCGCAGAATGGCCACAAACTGGTTGGGTAGTGTTGTGTCTATAAACTGCGGGGTGACATTGGGAGTTTATCAGGGAGAGGTGTCGTCTGTCGATCATGGCAGCCAAACTATCTCACTGAGACAACCCTATCACAATGGCGCCAGGTGTCCCGTTCCCGAGGTCACGTTCAGGTAATAAAAGGAGAAAGACACTAGACATACCTTCTCATCTGACACTTTCTCTTTCACCGTGTTTTCACGATTCTCCTTAGGTACATTTGAGGCCCCACATGTTGTCAGTTTTATGTGTTTTACCCTGTGTCAACTGTTAGACAATCATACACAGTACAGTAATGTGAGAAGAAGTTCATCCCATCGAAAGCGTTGTGGAAAAGTACCCCCCTAAATTTATCACACCCTAAAAAGCCATAAAATTAGAATTTAGTGTTCTCTTTTCTAGTGAAGTGGATGTTGTCATCATGTCCAGGACGGAATGCCCCTTCAGATTTAGCGTTAGAGCACACAGTTTAATATAAAACCACAAAATTTCATCATGCTGCTATTGGTATCAAAGTACGAACATCTACTATCAAAACAAGATTGCACTAATTTGACCTGCACGGGAAGCGTGCCAGGGGTAAAGCCCAGGCCTTCATATCAGCCTGGAAATACGGTACTTTCTTTGCTGCTTCAAGGACTTGCCGCCTCACAGAGCAGAGGAAAGCCTACCGAGAAATGGCTTAAAGAGAAGAAGTGGAAATTTGTGGAATGGCATAGTCAAAGCTCAGATTTGAATCCTTTGAAATAATGACAGGGAGATTAGGAACAGGAAGTACATGCAATTGTGCGTGAAAGAGTGGCCAGACATTTCAGCAAGATGATGACAGAGATTGGTCGACAGTTATGCAAAATATGAACAATAAGTTATTTTAAAGGGTCAGTATTGGCTTCTGGACACAAGAGAATTGCATCTCTCTTGATATTTTTTGTTGAATTAATAGATTTTATAACTTTTATTTAGTTTGTGTCCAGATATACCCAAAAACAATTTCCATGTCCAATTTTCACATGACTGTAGCCATATTCTGACTTCTTTTTTTCTTCTTCTAGTGCCATGGATATCAAGGAATTGAAGTTCCTAGATATCCAGAACACGGTCAACAAACCCACCTCTGGGCAGACTGCTGCAACAGAACCCAGCTTTTTATCAGCAGGATGTCATGCCCAGAGTAACAGAACCACTCGCTCTCATGCGACGGGCAACATTTCTCATTCCAGCACTGCCCCGATCACCATCCTACGCAGAGGTAGGTAGACTGATGACCTGAGGTTTAACCACCCTTCTCTTCAGTTTCATTGGTGGAGCACATAGCGAGCAAATATTGGTGTTGTTTAGAGTCAATGTCCATCTCAACAAAAACTTTTTATTTGATTTAAATTGGTTAATTAGTCCATTGTATTCTTCCTGTCTGATGTTGTCCATGTTGATGAACTGATTACATTAAAAGCAGTCATGATTATGTATAGTTGACAAGTTGCAAAAAAAATGGCAGCAAATAGTTTCAATACATAATTTGGTCCTTTGTTATATTTAAAAAGTCTAAATAATTTTGAAATTCTTGTTGGTGAATTCTGCTGAAAGCTTGAATACGCAGGTAATGGCTGAACATAAAGATCAGTTCATATGACATCTGTGGTCTTCAAGTATATGTTCAGATTTCCAAAAGCATTAGTTGCAAATAAAAGACTGTTCTGGAATGACTGTGACCTGTAACTCAAGAAGGCAGGTGCTAAAGTTTGAAACATTTGGAATTCATTATGGGGAGTACTTCAACCAACACAAAGAAAAAAATACTTCTGCGTAGCCCGACAACAAATTATCTGACGTATGATTCTTGCTGAAGGGCTTAATCGCTGTTCATTGTTTGTCCACCGAAGTTATTTCACTGTCAATATCTTTCACAACAACAGAACAACAACGGCAGACATTTTGTTGTAAAAAAAACTGTGCTCAAATGACGTATATGACTACTTTACTCCTCCGTCCATTACCACATGAAGCCCGCCCGAATGATTTGATTGACCTGGCAGATCTTTGCTGGGCTCTGTTGTCCCGAACAGGGCAACCATAGAGTGAAATTCCCCCACAGAAATTGTATGAACTGGAGAACTTCAGGGTGTCTTCCAGGCTATGATTGTTCGGTACGATAAAAGAGGAGTGTCAGGGTATTTTACAGTTGTTCCAAAATATAAATACAGTTTTACGTAGGTTTCATGAGATGGGAAAAGCTATTTATTTTGAGACTCGGTGAAGTTTCCTAGTTTTGAAATCGCAGAAAGAGTCTGTTGTTACAGAGTACCTATTGAGAGCCACATTCTACTCTATGACGGGAATTTACCACTGCGATGGCCTCACAGTACTCTTCTGTTGAAGAGCGGAAAATTGATATTGTTCAATGACTGAAGGAAAATCTGACACACATTAGTGTCACATATTACCCAATCGCTCTTATGACTCCCGGAAAGCTGCTACTAAAAATAGGGCAAAAATGCAAACTCACTCAACGTCACTGTTCTTGATTGTACAATAGAAACAACGGATCAAATAATCTTTGAATTTCTGAGATATCAGATGATTAATTACTTTCCACACACTTCATTGTTTCCCAGGCTGCAGGCATTTCTTTATAGCCCTCCTCCACAGAAATGTGCTTCGGTCAGTGTGACGTCTCTGGAATTTCATTGTATGTTAATGACTCCAATAAAAACTCCAGCGTAATGTGTGACCTTGTGACCTTTAAATGAACTTTAAATGATGTAGGAGACATCTTGTATGCAGTAGTTAAACTCCATTACATGGAAAAATGTTAGATGTCCCCATTAATAAATTCTAACCCAAATATTATTATTATTATTTAAAGCCATCAATTTATACAGACTGATTTCTAAAATACACCTGGAAACAATCTGGATTTCACAGCGTGAACAACACCGAATTTCTCAAGAAATTAGTCTTTAAAACTTCAAAAATATTTAATTTAATCTTTTTAAGAGCTCATTTGTTTCTTGAAACAAGTCAGTACTGTTATTTCTCAAACAGCCGCAAGTTGTGTATTTGTCGGGGACTAGTTTCATTTTCAGCCACAGAATGTGTCCCAGTATCAAATGTGGGATTCACAAAACATTACAGTTCCCGCGTCCTGACCGGGCTTCAGTATGCTTTGGTCACTGCTTGGCGGTGGTGAGAAAGAATTTCAAAGGAATAAAACTGATGCAATTAAGATAACGTGTGTTCAATATTTACTTTTATGCTACCATCTTGTGCACTCGTCTAAAGAAACCAGTGACGAAGGAACAGGAATGCGGTCCAACAGAGTGGCCCTAACCATTGTCAAGTTTATATTATTGTTTATATTGCAGCTTAGACTGTGCAGTAGAGAGCTGGATTCACTTCTGTACTATTGCTGTGCAATAGTTTGTGTCGTACTATAGTAAGGTGTCTTTTAGAGCAGGGCATTGCTACTGATTTCCCTAACTGTTTTGATCCTGATTTGAATCAGTATTGATTCATTTAGCAATACTTCATTTTTTATAACAGTTTTAGTTATGAAAGAGATTTTCTCAAAACATATGTTGTCACTAGTATCAGAGATACAATATTATACCTCTAGTTGACACATCTTGCATATTCAAAGTACTGCCACACATCTGCTTTTTACATTTTAACTGTTGTAAAGCTAATTATAAAACCCTCAGTTTTGCAAATCTATTTTTAAACAAGTGATAACTTCAGGATAACTTTTAGTGTTTTTGATTAAATCTCATATTTCATATCTAAAATGTATAATAAATTGCCATCACAGTTGTGCTGCTTTGCAGATGCTGAAGGACTAATCTGGATTCTCCCTTCTCAGGTTGTACACGTAGCTGTAAAAATCAGAATGTGTTACTCAACCTTCCTGATTAGATAAAGTTAAAAACAGCATTTCCTGTAGTCAACATCTAGTCAGCAGGAAGTCTGCTTGGATGGCTCTGTGGCCTCTGCCAGATCAGTTCACTTTCACACTCAGGATCACTAAACAATGGAGGAGTCAGAGGTCAAGAAACTGGCCTCTGACACTGTGTAATATTCTTATAAATTACCCCCCCGAGCACGGAGATTGAAACTTGCACAACAGGACCCCAGTCTATTTAATTTACTGAGTAAATCAGTCAGGATCATAAGTTGTTAACCCAGTCTCTGTTCCTCCTCCTGTATCATTTTTTTCAAGCGAAGAAACTTGAGCTCGGTACCTCACAGTTCCTTGCTATTACTCCCCTCTAAGATTCCCATAGCGTGCTAAACGCTTGTACCAAAGTTCCTCTTTACAATATGTGTGTGACTAAGATCAATAAACATTCCCCCTCCCTCTCCGTGTCTGCTCCTAAAGAGAAAGTTATGTAAAGCCTGGCTTTCGTGCCTCGGTGCCCTCCTGTCCTCTCTCTCTCTCTCTCCCCATCTCCTTTCTCTCACTCGCTCCTGGCCAGCACAGGAAACCGACACCCCCTCCCCGACAGGAAGCCATGTTGTCCCAGTGTGCTCGGAAGGCCAAAGCGATATCAATTGTGGAAGCAATGTTTACCTTTTGGGTTTTTATTTTAATCTCCAGCTCTCAGGCTGGTGGCCAGGGAGCTAATGCCCAAATTGCATGGGGCCAAAGTGCTGAGTGGCTTGGGCAGGGCTGGTCCTTTCACACGCAATGCCATGCTCCCAAGAAGCCCCCGGCCACAAAGAATGAAAGGGAGGGTGGGCTGATGCTTACACAAGATCCCAGATTCCAGAAATGCTTTCTGAATATCTACAATTGATCTTTCTGGGAGAGTAGGAATAATGCTGGTCTGAAAATGAAATATAAATTGTGAATTAACTCTGACTTATTTAGATCACAGTTCTCTCGTGATACTTAAGCAACGAAGTCTCTCTTTATTGTTGTGATTGCACTATATATTTACTTTAGGAAGATGGAAAACAATACGATCTTCACTGAAATGTGAGCCTCAAATCAGATTGCACAGTGAAGGGTACCCGCAATGTCAAAACATTAAACACTGTTTGATCTAACATGACAGCGCAGACAGCGGTGATTGTAAACCCCAAGACTGCACATATTGTGGTGCATGCTGGTGTGAAATAATAGTAAAACATGAGTGACAAACTGTTAGATTGCGCTCGGCAGATATGATCTGTCTGATCTGCTTTTAATTTCACCATGACATGCAGATTAGAGTTTTTTCTTCCTGAAACGACTTAATGAGAAAAAGGAGCCTTTGTTTTGATGCAGTGGATCTCCCTGCTAAGTCAAACATGGCAGAGGTGGTGTCCGGTAAAAAGGTTCAAGAGGAGTAGGAAATGAGATTGCCGTTTAATAATGGGTCACTGTTTAGCTCTAAGTACAGTGTGAATTTAAAAAAACCTGACTTCTTTTTTGGGTGATGCATGAGTCTCCAGAAGCACAGTGGAATTCCATTAGACCCAAGCAGATCTCATTAAACAGGCATTTTGGAAGAGTAACTCCAGATTTTGCCCTTTTGAAAAGTGTTCCCATAACCAGCAAGTTGTACCGCTGTACACGGACGGAAATCATATACCTCTTGGTGTTTTCCCATGAACCCCTGCTTCAGAAAATGTCTAAACTTTACGTACCTTGCAAATGCTTTGCTTTGCATCCGTGATTTGTTTGGCTTCAAATTTGCTCTGAGAGTTTCACGGTTTGATTGGGGACGCCTGTGCATTTTAAAAGCCTTGTTAACAGACACGAGGAAAAACTTGAATAAATTCATGTTTTAAGTTCAGGTTCTCGCAGCTGGTTGAGTCATTCAGACCAGCAAAAGGCCTGTGTGTCTGTGTGGAGTAGTGAATTTATTATCCGTACTGTTCACATTGTAGTTCTGCTCCCACTACCTTCTCTAGCTGCTCCTTCTTCCATTGAGACGAAGGTTTTTAACGCTGCTTACTTTATTCTTGCATTTGACATCGCATTGCATTTAAACCCTGTGGTCTATAGTTACAGCAAATAAAACGTTCGCTGTCACTGTCAGTCTCTCATTTATTGCCACATTCCTATCTCAGTGCTTGGTTTTTATGTGAAAACAGATTAGTAACAGAATATTCATCATCAACGAAATGAGAAAGTTTAATTACAACCACAGAGATGACTTTAAAAAAAAAAAAGAAAAGAAGAAGAAATATTGCCTAATTAATGGCCTTGTTTCAGTTTAAGCACTAAGTGTTTTACGTTGAAATTTTACCATAACCCATATTTTTTTTGGGAATCTTCCCGGCCTCTGTTGTCGTGCTAATTTGTGGTGGTAAATTTGTCTAAACCCAAATCACTGAGATTCACTGTCTACGGTACTTGTTATTCATTAGCCTGTTTGACTTGGAGCTCAGCCCAGTTCATTCAAATTTTTGATTCATAGCATGACAAAACACTTCCTTGTAAATAAAGACATTGTTGACTCATCTGTGTTGAGGGGGAATTAGACGCTATAATGTTTGGTCAGGACAGAGGTGGAAACGCTAATTGCATGTTCACACACCACCTCACTGCTGAATGAAGCTGCAAAAAAAGACCAAGAAAAGGGGGTCCTGTTTGTCACTGCAGTTGTGGTTGCAACACTGTATTTTAATATTGAGTCAGGTGTCAAATTAGGTCTCAGTTTGCTTGCAGCTTTGTATCAGCGCCAGTGTACAATAACTGAGCCTTCCAGTGTCTTGCGTGAGAGAGGCCAAAGTACCTTAGCTGTCACACTGACAGTAGCGTGCGACTGTGCCTCTCTGTCTCCTGGTTAGCGTGAGAGCTGTGGATGGTTGGGGTTGAAGGCCAGGTTTTTCCAGTTTTTCTTTTTTTCTTGTACTTGGTTCATTTTGTTTTTTTGTTTGTGCTTACATGTATGTAAACTTTATTGAGTGCTGCTCGGTCGGCCATTGTATGTTTTGTGTGTCAGCGGTGTTGTGTTCTCAGTTATGGTAACCAACCGTGAGAGGATAAGAAGCAGTCAGAGCTACACCCGCTGAAAGGACTTACAACCATCTCGTCAGAATTCGAAACTGCTCAGTGCAGGATGTTATTGTGTGTGGATTATACCATTTACACAGTGACTTACTGTTTAGCATGACTGCTCGTAGCTTATTTCACGTGAAAACGATGTGAGTAGTAGTGACAGATGAAATATACACGTGCAACCGATGTATGTTTAAAGCTAAAATAGGTCAGTGGCAACCCAAAGAAGAGCCTCCTACTCCCTGTCTTACACCCTCAGTTTAAATGGTTTAGTCCAGTGTATCCATACTACAAGGTGTGTGTGTTATAATTTTCTTTTTATACAGCTGACTGCACTCTGTATTAGAGATTAAAAGTTGCAGATTTTTGTTGGATTATCTTCCTGTGAATGAAATTCGGAGTTTAAATTTATTTATTAAATGTTCTCAGCAAAATTAAATTTGATGGGAGCATTTGTCACTTTTGCTCGTAAAGGATCCGTTGAACAGAAATAATATCTTTCTTCATTATTTCTCTGTCAATTGTTGTGTGGCAAGCATAATTGATTGAATAGAAATTGTGTTTTAATTCCTATTTTTAAAAGTCTTTGTTTGCTGTGGGATGAAATTTAAAATTTATAAATTTTTCAGCCAAATGGCTTCAGATATTTTTTTTAAGGGACCTTCCCACCCTTATTTAAAAGCCCCCAAAAGCAACTGTTAAGCAGCCAGTAAACAACTAATTTGAGTTAGATTTCATCTAATTAACATCTAATTAAAGATTGCCTAGACGCTACTGTATTTTTCCACTTCTTTTATCCTCAGTGGATAAGCCTGCCTTCATTTCACAACTGGTCTCCCCACATTGAAGCTGAACAGTTTGTCACGAAAAGTCCCTTCTGTCAATATCCCGCTTTGATGGCTTGTTGCATAATACACCATGACAGTGTAATATATCATTCCGAATAAAGCCGTATCGTTATTGTCAAAGTGAAATAATAATTATAAAACATTTGTTTACAGGCATAAAACTGCTCTCAGCATATTAGGCTACGTGTAGAACTGAAATGGTTCATATAGACTCATAGATGTCAACCATTATAGTAGAAATTATAACGCAATACATTACTATAACTAAATACCACAGAGAGCAGGAGTGCTGAGCAGTTGTAATGATATATTACACTACACTACAAGCACCCATTCAACAGCTCTCTGTCAGCGCAGTGTCCATGTGTTTACTTTGTTTTGTATCATCTGAGACAAAACCCTTCCTATCGCTTCAACCATTATGAGCTGTATAATAAGGGCTGCAGTGGCATAATAAAGCACCTGCAGACCTCTTAATGGAATATGCATGCATTTATGAAATAATGAATAATAGTAGGCTCACTGTATTTAAATGTGAAGTGATAAAGGTACAGATTTATCTACTCAGATGAAAGAAATGTGTTCGTTTCTTTCAGTGCATAAGTGTCAGTTTAGTGCGATTTAATACCTTCTGTATGTTTAATATGACCCCCAAGGTAGTGTGAATGTGCTCTCAGTGTTATAAATCTGTTATTTAATAAGAATGTGATCCTTCTCATTCTGTATTTTTATGATGACATTCTATATAATTTGCCTGTTACTAATAATTTGCAATGGGATATTCAAATTGTTATTTTTTATAATGAATAGCAATGTCCCATCTGTAGAATTGGTCCTAAATCTCTGTCAATTTTGAAAACACAAATCTGTGTTTTCTGTGATGTATGATCTGAGTCTGTGTTCTCCAGTGCCTGCAGGTTCATCTAACAGCAGAGGGCCCACACAGGCCCCACCAAGGAGAAGCAATCTGAGAAATGGAGGCGCTGGAGGACCAGTGAGGGCAAAGGATGACGAGTGCTTTGGTGATGGGACTGATGAGGACCTGGACACTGACTTTGACTTTGAGGGAAACCTGGCACTGTTCGACAAGGCGGCTGTTTTTTCCCAGATTGATGGGAGCAGTAGCCACAGAAACAAAGCACAGCATCACAGCACACATGCTGAGCAGAAGCCTCTGTCCTATCGGCACGATGAGAATATTCTGGAGGGGAAGCCAGTTACATACAGACAGATAACAGTGCCCCAGCATGGGGGTAAAGAGTACTGTACTGGTGAGTAGAAGATGCATACACACTCACATATGTGGTCAAGGCCTTTTATGTTTCTTGGTCCCTTTGAAGGGCGCAGTAGAGCATTGTCATATTTTATGTCTAAAGTTTCAAAGACATAGTAGAATCACATTGTTGACCACAAAGCATTAGTATGGTTTCACACATGCAAGCTGTGTGTCAGACTTCATGCTGTACTACTTTAATCTGTAGAAACTGTCAACCAAAATGTCTATTGCAGTTTCCCAGCCAAAGTTGACTTCCTTAAAAACTATAGATATTTTATACACGGCCTGGCTTTGAACAAGTTATTTAACCCCAACTGATGCAATGAGTAGCTTCTCATTTCCTAAACAACCATGTCGAAAGACACATCCAGTGGTACTGGAAAAGATGTTAGTCTGTTTGAGAAGAGTCAAATCACTGGCATGTGTCAAGCAGAGAAAACATCTAAGGAGATTGCAGAAACTACTAAAATTGGATTAAGAACTGTCCAACGCATTATTAGACACTGGAAGGATAGTGGGGAACCATCGCATCAGGGTAAGAAGAGAGGCAGATGAAGTGATGCACCCATCATGCCTAGTGCCTACTGTACAAGCCTGTGGGGGCAGTGCTATGATCTGGGGTTGCTGCAGTTGCTCAGGTCTAGGTTCAGCAACATTATGTGCCCAAAGAATGAGGTCAGCTGACTACCTGAATATACTGAATGACCAGGTTATTCCATCAATGGATTTTTTTCTTCCCTGATGGCACGGGCATGTTCCAAGATGACAATGCCAGGATTCATGGGGCTCAAATTGTGAAAGAGTGGTTCAGGGAGCATGAGACATCATTTTCAGAGATAGATTGGCCACCACAGAGTCCAGACCTTAACCCCATTGAGAATCTTTGGGATGTGCTGGAGAAGGCTTTGCGCAGTGGTCAGACTCTCCCATCATCAATACAAGACCTTGGTGAAAAATTAATGCAACACTGGATGGAAATAAATCTTGTGATATTGCAGAAGCTTATGTAAACAATACCACAGCAAATGCGTGCTGTAATCAAAGCTAAAGGTGGTCCAGTGAAATATTACAGCGTGACCTTTTTTTTTTCTTTTTTTTTTGGTGGCACCTTTTTTTTTTTGGCCAGGCAGTGTTTTTTCTATTGTTAGTTAATTCCACAGAAAACCCCACCAGTAAATGTAAACTAAAAAAAAAACAATGAATCCATCATTGTCACAGCCGGAAATAACATCATCCTGTGTGCCACTTTGAGCTACAGTGTTGTCTAGAACTATTAAAAAAAACACACCATGACTCTGACTGACATGTCCCGTTCATTACCACAACTGAGACAGCTGCCCAGTATTTAGTTCTGTGAAGGTCCGGCATGCGCTGTCCTGCAGCTGTAAACACTCAATAGAGTTCCAAATCAGGACAGGAAAATATTTTGTAACACAGACACTGTTTAGCTTTTTAATCATGTGGCTGGGTTTTAATAAAAAAAAAATAAAAATCAGTTTTTCACCATTTAGAGATTTTAAGTAAGAAACAATTGTCCTTCAGAGCCATTGGCAGGTTAGAAAGAAAATATGGAGAGAGGGACTACTCTTGTCAAAATACCAGAGGGGAATTGGGTGCGTGCAAGATTTATACAAGGCTTTGTATACAGTATGATATGAGAACAGAAAAATAATTAAGGTGTTATTGACAGTCTTGCTATCACACCTTCTCCCACCCAGCTATTATATTTATCTCTTTCCAAGATGATAGCACACCATCACCCTACCTTAATTTCTCACTCGATAGTTAACATGAAATAACATGAAATCTGTCTTCGGGGCATTTTATCAGTGAATGTCCCGACGTTGTGAACACAGTTTGTTTTGGAGAGAGTCGTTTTTTTCCACTGCGCTTTAACTTTGGCCAGGAGTTCCATCTGGTTATATAATAACGCTGTTTTGACAAGCACAACTGGGAAGCACAGTAACAGTTCTTGCCAAAAGGTGCAATATATTTAACTTTTTTTTTATACTCTTGATACTGGCCACTAAATAGACCCCACAGTATTGCAAAGAATGTGCTGCGGCTTCTCTTTCTATTGAACACAACACGAAAAACAACATGGACTATGAAGAGGGGCTCACAGTGGACGGGAGGCTTGTTTCCCCCATTGGTTGGAGGGAGTTCACCTTAGGGCAGACTGGTTATCATTGGTTACTGTTTATCATGGGCGCGACTTCTGACCTCCCACACCCCTTCTGGTATTAGCCGACAGAAATGATGAGCCTGTCCTTTCTCACATTAGCTCACTCTGGGAGAGTTGCATAACTGGTTAATATGGAGACAAGATAAGTGAATGGCACACAATAACGCTTACGCAGTAGACCTGAAAGGTGAAGGGACGTTGTAGAGCTGATGGTGCTTCGATTTTTATCACAGGCTGTCTGTCTGTCTGTGTCTGATTGCGGAGACACAGCAGAGCTCAGTGGAAGCGTCTGCCCACCATTCAGCAGACATCTGCCAGGCAGAGTCTCCTTTCCTTACCGTGCAGGCAGATCTGCTTCCCAGGGCTGTCATCATAATCCCCATCCTCTGCACTCTGTAATTAGTATACCGCCGCACAACCTTACATAAACAGCACCTCTGAAGCAGGAACAAACCGCAGTGCTCTTGACCTGGAATCTTTGCCAAAAACAGATAAATCAACAATAGGAGAGTACAGAAACCAAAACAAAGTACCCAGCTGTAGATTAGGTTGACATAACTGGCACTGACATGGGAATTTGACAGGCCTGTTTCTATAGACCATTGTCTGTGTAAGTTTAGTTCTGCTATTATCTTGTTTTCCTGTAGTGAAACCTCAGCACAAACAAGTCAGACCACAACGCATAGTACAACCAAGTTAGACGTGAGCTGGTTAACCTTTTTATTTATTTATGCCATATTACTTTGAAGAAAACAATGCGCATATATGCATAAAGTAAATTTGGTATTATTACAGCCCCGTTTTTTCTATTATTACAACTTGGATGCAACAATGCATCGAATATGCCTCGCAATTTTTACATTCACCTTAAATTATTCCGGCTCCTGCTGCTGGGCATGCTGAAAAGAACTCCACAGAGACTCTCTAGAGCAGATGCGAATAGCAGAATATGGCAGCGCTGCTTTCCAGCGCGCTTACAAGCAGTTTGTTCATGTGCCTACAGATCTTTAAATTGGTTGCACTCCAAGATCTTGTGAGCAACCATTTGCAGATAATTACAGGTATGTTTCCAGTCAGCACAAGCCATTTAGGTTAAATCATTCACGATCAACACTTGTTACGTTAATTAATCGCTACAGCACGCAACACTTTTCCTAATCAGCCATTTATTTATATATTTATCACCACTATGTTTGTAATGACCTTCTACTGAAACTGCTGTGATGCAAAGAGAAGGCCAGCACTCGAGGTTTGACAGCTTGCAACAAAGTTCTTAAACTGCAGAAAAGTTTACATACCGATGCACAGAATCATAAATCAAAAAATAAAAATACTGCAAACTGTCACGTATATTAAGTGTACTTGGAGCAATTCGGTAGTCAGACCTGCAGAAGATAAACTTCACAGGACACTCAACATGGCACAAACAATAAACTGTGGGCACCAACGACATTAGGATGACTGTTTTTGTTTTCATGAATTTGCACGCCATCGTGCTACCTCTGCATCTCTTGTGGTGGAGCAGAGAGCACTGGAACAGCCTTGTCTGACCCTGCCTATCCCAGTAAAAGTCTTAGTCACACATGGCCCATATCCAAGCAGCGTGTATTGCTTTCAGTCCCGTCGGTTTCCTTGTCATGCTTGAAGGATTGCTTCCAGCTCAGTTTATTTTAGTGCTGCTGTATACTCATGGCTACCCGGTTTAGCTAGTTGACTGTTGAGTTTGTTTTCACGCCACACCGAGAGTGGGTGTGTGCATAAATCACTGCATGTGTGAGAGAGTGTCGGGGAGGAGGCGATGGCGTGTGGAAGGGTGTGGGGGGGGGTAGTTTTGGTAGCGGCAACTTCAGCAAGAGTTATTAAGAAGTGCACCTAGAGGGGTGGCTGAAAAGCAATTAGTGCATAGTAGTGCTTCTCCCACTTCCCCCAAGCTTGGCACTCAAGGCAGCACTTTGCATGTCAAGAAGCAGTTGACTTTCTTGTACTTATCACTCACATGAGAATTGGCATGTTCCAGATTTCTATTTGCTGCTGAAATATATTAGTGCGGTATCAATAAAAGAATAGTGGGAGGGAAGCCGGGCTAACACAGAGATAAGCTAAATTTCACTCAGGCACGGCATGAGTCTCCGTGTTTATATCTAATTATCTTGTGTATGAGGGTGTGTGTGTGTGTGGTGTGGCAGAATGTGCGTGTCACTGATCGCGTTGCATGTCTGGGTTTAAAGTTGTGGGTGTATATGTGTTTGTACATTACCTTGCGTGCATGATTGTGATGTAGGATGAGGTGTGTGCATGTGTGTCATTGTGAATTTGTGCACGCCAATGAGGCAACCCAAGTTCTCAGCTACCAGGCCAGTGATCTGTAGGAGGCCATTAAGGACTTAACTGCCTCCCAGCAGATTTATTTATCAAAGGGATCCTGAGCCGTTCAGTTCCCCCAGCTTGACTTTCATTACCCTTCTAATGTGCCACAGGGAACTGACAGCTGAGGATTAGCACGGCCTCTTTTAAGGTTTCCACACACTTCAGTTTGTTCAGTCATAAAAGACTGAACTGGCGTTATGTAATAAAGTATTTCAGAAACACAAAGAAGGGAATAGTCATGAAAAGGTCGGGGTGGACAAGACATGATGTCAGTGTAAAAAAGGGATTTAAGCGTTTTTCTCAAAAGAAACAAAAAGGTGTAACAAACTCTACCTTTGGGGAGCTAGGCACGATTCGAAAGACATGTGACCTTTCTATTACTCTCTGTTACTGTCTTGTGGTGGCAAGGGACTCATCCCAGCAACTTCTGTTCTTCTGGAAGTTGTCTGGTCATACAATCAACGGATCAGACAGGATTAGCTCATTTCAAATGTATTAGTATGTGTATATGTTGGCTGGTAATAAATACGAACTTGCAGAATGTAAGTGAGCAAATTTGAGGGACCATTACCGAAATGATTATGTGGGCATGTCGTGTTTTATGCACTCGTGAGATCTTTCAGAGACCAATAAATTGTTAGACTATTGTTTAGCATGTGTAAAATTGCAGCTTCACCTTTTTGCACGTGCAATATGCACTTTGTATCATTTCTGTCCCGTACAAGCGGCCTTCAAACACTGACCATCAGTCAGTCGCTCAGGCATTCACCTCAAGCTCGGTTACTGTTGTGGTAATGTGGATCATTCACTTTTATGCCTTTTGTGTTTCATCCATCTGATGCAGTGTATTCAAAGCATCAATGACACTGCCTCAGCACTGTCATCTTGTTGTTAGTAACAAGCTTTATTTGACTGTCCCTGCAAGAAAAGGTAGTTTACTCTGTGTATGTTTATCGGGCAAACGCGACTGTGAAAAAAAAAAAAAAAAAAAAGTTTTCCAAAGCCACAGCATTGCTTTCTTGTTGCCCCTAATAGGAGTTTGTGCTGACAGTTTTGTGCCATTTTCATTATGAACAAGCTCCCTAACAAGGTCTCCTTTAAAATGCATTTCACATTTGCATAGATAAAATACTACTGAAAGCAACAAGATGACAAATCCCTACTAAAATGTGTAGTTATCATATATCACATATATCTGAGGTATACGTGACTGGGTTGAAGTTTGAACCAACAGAAACTAAATGCCTTCTGTTTTCTAGCCCCGTCACCAGCATGCCTCTCCCACGTTAATTCCTGCCCAATCTCTCACCACAAGCTGTCGGGATACAGGTGCAGGTGTGCATATGTGTATGATGTTTGTCCCCTTTTTTGTCACGCTAGCCTGCTGTATGTTTTGACTGAGACAGCAGCCAGTGTGGGGGGTCCAGCCCAGTGCTACCCCGTCCCACAGCTGAGGGTTAGGGTTTGGTCAAAAGCCATGTGGTGGTGCGTGTGAACTCGGGGCCCGTGGGGAATAGGCGTCTCACTCTCACTGCCTCATATTTGTCATGTTTTGTAAAGGCTGCCAATCTTCCCTTTGTTGCCACACACAGCAGTGACAAACAGTAGAGGAAATGGAGAATCTTCCGTGATGAGAACAAGAACAGGTCAGGAGGAGGAGGAATGGTTTTCCCCCAAGGGTTTGAGAGTTTACTCGCATGAAGATATTTGTTTCTTTTCACGTAACCTCCACCCCCTGAGATCCTCAGAGCTCTTTATCTGTAGACCAATATATCTTAGAGGCCAGGTTTCTGAGTTTGACTTCTGCTCCAGCTCTAGTTGTCAGGGTGCACTGATGATGATGAATTGCCACAAAACTTATGAAGATGTATTACACATCAGAAAATGATACTTTTTGTGTTTGTTTTCTTAAAAAGTGTTCAGCTGTCCCATTGAATCATTTATTATCCCAAAATGTCAGCCTGCTACTGCATCCCACTGTGTCAAAATGTCAACCGTGCTCTTACGGTAAAGTAATCAGTAGAATATTTTTACCACTAACCAAGGTGAGATTCATTTGCCTAGATTTGGCATGGAGCTTGACGTGACTTTGACAGCAATGGAGGAATGATAATGACGTCAATTATTTGTTTATCTCTGTGACTAACTTAATTAAGGTCTCTTCAAATGGTTTTCTAGAGCAGGATGTTTTTATTTCCCTCAAAACCCTGAGGCTCTGCTACATGTGGCATGACAGTGCAAAATGGCACACTAACGCACTAATCTCACTTTGTCACTCTGCAGACTCGGGGCTGGTGGTTCCTAGCGTGCCCTATGAACTTCACAAGCGTCTACTAGCGGCTGCAGAGCGCTGGGGCCTGTCTCTGGAGCGCAGGCTGGAGACGATAGGTGTCTGTTCCAGTCAGATGGCTCTCACGCTGCTGGGTGGGCCAAACAGGTCAGTTATTGATAATTGAGTTACCAATCTCATGTCTGGTAAGCATGTAAAATAATACAGTTATTCATTTATATAATACTAAGAAAAGTGGCCAATATTGAGACAAACATCCCTATCTCAGTAGTTATACAGTCAGAGGTGGTCTGGTCAACTTACTGTTTTCAAGTCATGTTTCCTGTTTCCATGGCAATCATTTTTACTACTTCGTTTCTACACAGGTTTGATGGTGTTAGCCTTTGCCCCCCTTCCCCTCGAGCTTTATTTCCTCAGAAAAGCGCTACATTGAGCGGTAGCACGGCAGGTCAAGAACATCTTAATAGACGGAAGCAGTCCGGTTTGGTTTTGTTTACCTACACCATTATGAGCAGTGAAGTCTTATTTAAGATCAAAGAACCACGAGCGCTGTGGCTCATATAACAAACTGGTTTATTGTCTCAGATCCTTTTATCAATATAGCACTGTAATTCTTGCGCGTCTCAGATTTACACTGGGACTACCTGTGAGCTCAGATCAGGTTTCATTTTGTATTGTGGTGCCAGGATCACAGACGCTGAAGTGGTGTACCACTGTTTTACTGACATCCAACAGACACCCAGTTCATTCTTCACTCGGTCAATCCTTATTCAGACATGTAGAGATATACATGCCTTTATTTAAGCATCCAAATAATTGCCTGCACATATGAGCAGCAATTTATAACTAATGCCACCCATTTGCAGCCTATTTTGTAGGTGACTGCAAATACAACTGTGTCCCTTCATGTCTGCAGGCTGAAAACTAACCTTTTCACAAGATGATTACATAGCTGATGGGCTTTATCCAGATACTGTCATCTTCAAAGTTTTCGTAATCACAATAAAGAATCTCCTGGTGGGCTGCTGCATTTCTACAAAAATCTACAAAGTAGAGTACGACCTGCTTGTAAGAATGAATACAGTAACAGATGAAGGTTACTAAGATCACCATCTGTGTTACACAATTATTCTCCAATTAATTTTTTCATTGCATGAGGAGCTATCGTAAATAGCATCCTAGTTCAAACTGTCTAAACCAATCTAACTCCAAAATCTTGGCTTTTTTTTCAGTCTTCAGTAATTATCATATTAAAAAAAAAACAAAAAAAAAAACATCTTCCTCTTCCCATTGGATGACCTTCTCCCCGTTTTATGTAACCTTTAGTGTTTCTTTTATTTGTTGTTTTTATTGGCTTTTTCACTTTACCCCTAAAAAGTACAAGTAATGATACCACCTGTGTATAATGTCACAGGCTATGGTTCTTTTCTTATATAAGTAAACCCAACAAAAACATTTTGAAGTTGTAAACATGCCACACTACCAAGAAATTGCCCAACTCTACAGATATTTTACTTTTTACACAAGCTTTGTCAATGTTTCATGGTTAGTAACCTTTGTTAATGTTTTCTAAAGAGCTTTTTGGGGCAATCTTTATCTAATCTGAAGTGAGTGGCACATATTTTTATATTTTAACCTAGCTCTTATTACATTGTTATATGTACAGTAGAGTAGACTTGGGTTAGATGGGTAGAAAATGAGCTTGTGAGCAGCGTCTGCAGGTACCTTATAAGAAGTAGTCACTGGTGGTCATTTTGTTAAGAAATCTCTGTCGTCTCTCAAACATCCCCAGGCTCACCCCAAAAAATGTCCACCAGAGACCCACTGTGGTCCTTCTGTGCGGGCCCCATATCCAGGGAGCCCAAGGCATCAGCTGCGGTAGACACCTGGCCAACCATGAAGTGGAGGTCTTTTTGTTCCTGCCCAACTTCGTCAAGATGCAGGAGGCCGTCACGAGTGAGGTCAGCCTCTTCAGCAGGACGAGTGGCAAGCAGGTGGCCAGTATGAAAGGTAACACGCACCAACAGAGTATTTGGGTGATTAAATCCTTGTCCATACTGGTTTCAGTTATTCAGATGTAAAGGATCAAGATGATAAACTAGAGACAAGTCCCTGTGCAAAAATCATTTCATGTTGTTCTGTTGAAACAGAACAGCACAGACAAATGCTGCCCTCTAGTGGAGTCACACCACTTAAAACTCTCATGATCCATTTGATCCTTGGAAGCTCAGAACACTCTGGGTCAACAAAATCTCTACTTATTTCAAGCTATAATTACAGAAATCAGATTTGGCTTTTCCTGTAGTTTTTCTTGTGCCCGGTTTGGAATCACATGAACCAAACCGTTTTCTCTCATGATTTTAACTAACTTTTCTTTCTCCTCCTGCTTCTCAGACCTGCCCGTAAGCCCAGTCGATCTGGTCATCAACTGCCTGGACTGCCATGAGAACCCACTGCTTAGAGAGCAGTCTTGGTACCAATCAGCTGCTGACTGGGCCAACCAGAACCGGGCTCCAGTCCTAAGTATTGATCCCCCAGTCAGCGAACAGCATCAGACTGTGGAGGCAAAGTGGATCCTCTCTTTAGGACTGCCACTGCCTTTATCAGAGAGAGAGAGCAGAGTCTACCTCTGTGACATTGGCATCCCTAAGCGGGTTTACCAAGAAGTTGGCATCAGCTACCACTCACCCTTTGGATGCAAATTTGTTATCCCTCTACACACAGCATAACAGAGTAGGGGCTAAGGCTAAGGCATAGTGTATGTGGGAATGAATGACTGAAACTTTGTCACAGTTTGTCTACAACTTTTAACAAATTTGGGAGCATCATCTGAGAGACTGAACTGTGCGTGAGCTGTAGGTTCATTCTCTCAGCAGCCGCCACATGTTGCGTGAGACACCTCTTGTTTTTGAGAGGGAAAGGTTTCCTGTTCTTTGGCGTGTTTTGATAAGGGCTCTGTGGATGTGTTTACAAAATGCTGACCACTATGAGTCTATCTTTGACCTCCGACCCTGTGATCAGTCAAAGCTGCAAGGACACAGTTCCTGTTTCCTTCTTTAGATTGCATGTGGAGTCGAATCCCGACCCCGTGAACCTGGAGCGCAGCTCAGCCTAAAGCTGTGTGTCAGTGCAAAAATGCCATTCATCTTTCACAGTTGATGGTCTGTGTCTGTTGCATTTCATTTTTTTTATATGCGTATTTTTTTTTTTCATCAAGTAATGGTTGTAGCATGTTAGACCCGAAAGGTGGTATTATACAGAATTTATATTTCTATTTATTTTTTTGAATACATCTCAGGAACTGTTTATGAAGAAACTATATATTTGCATTTAGATTACTCTGATGGCACTCTTTTTGCTCTTTGAGTTCATAACCACTGAAAAAGAAAAGTGGTAGCAGACATTCCTGGAGGATTATTTTATTTTGTGTTTCCTAACTTCTGCAGAAATTTGTAGCACAAATTGCAATGTCTAAAAAAACATCTTAAAACACATTCATCTCCAGGGATAGTGGCTAGATGGGTGTAGGGAAAGGGACCTGTTAAGCATTTTCTGTATTGAAACATTAGATTCAGCCACTTACATTAAAATCATCCATCAAACTGCTTCTCTTTTGGTTACCTTTTTAGCAAGGTTTGGGTTAATACTTTGCATCAACAAAATGTCAACTTTACTGGAACAAAAAAACAGCTTTGTTTTTAGATTGGGGGCCAAGTACTTACATCCTTGTGTCATGTTCTTCTTATGTGACTCTACAGAAAACTGCACATCAAGGAGAAATGTGAGAGGGACTGATTGGTGGGCTTTGCTGTTTTAGCACTTAACCTACTTATTGTAACTTACAACATTTTGTATTTAATGAATCTTTTTTGTACTTTTGTACCTATAGAAATGGCAGGACTTCTTTTGCCAAAAAATAGTAATAATAATAAGAAGAAGAAAATCAAGAATTGTTCCAAGAAATTTGGGGGAGCAAAAAAGTTTTTTAATTGACAGCTACAGCTCAGGGAATTGTACTTCTTCATCTCTTGAGACCTTGGCCAGAGCAGAAATAGCTCTGAACATGTTGTACAAATCTGGTGGAGACAGGCTAAATAGATAATCTGAATATTCATGTTAATATTTAAAATTAGAGAGTAAAACAGTCCCAGCGACTTCAGTCTCCTGTGTGTGCATTCTCTCCATTGTAGCAAAGACTAAAACACGTTAACTGTGGTCATGGCTGTGATGAAATCGTGTTTTTAAAATATGCTGTGCACATTTGGTTGCAGATGAGTCTCATCCTGAGATTCATCGGAGTGAGAAATTATAAATCAATAAAAATAAATTGCATTTTTCTGTCTACTTGGGTTTTTGGGTCATGGTCATTAAAGAAATACACTAAACACCACAGTCACTGCACTTAGGTCCTGCTGGGAGATGAAGGGAGGGAAAGGGAGATGGACACGCAGCTATTAACACGCCATACAGTAGTAGACCACAAATGCATGATAGTAGGAAAGAAGAAATTTCACATTAACACAAAATTGCATGATGGATATATTGCCCTTTCATTACACTTTATTAATTTCAGATATAATTACTGGTTTCTGTTATATTAGATATCCAGATGGTAAGATTTAATATACATAATCGCTGCATAAAAGTAAAGGAGATATACGGCATTTCTGACCTATAGCTTGATAAGCACAGCTTTAATTCTAACATTAAGTACGGCTAAAGCCCTTTTACGACTACCAGGAGTGTGATCTGAACTACTTACTGGAGCATAGAATGCAGCTATCAGTTATACCTGTGATATTAACCTGCTGTAATAGTGTGTCACCACTGGAAGTCAAACTGTTAAGGCCATCGTGCTTCTTCGCGGGCTAATCTTATTTTTAAGGCAGACGTCTTGATTTGTCATGTGTCCGTTTAGAGGAAGTCCTGTCATTGTACCTGCTGGGAGTGGAACTGAGCCATCATTAACACACCTGTATTTTATTAATACATTAGGTTTATTTAGGACAACCTACATTTTACAATGCAGGTGGACTACACAGGTTATAAATAGTTGAACAGCTGGCACCCTGTAACTCCTGTTTACACTTACCCTGTCTGCACTCTACCCACTTTATTCACTTTATTCATACAGCTGTGCTTACATCCTCTGTGGATGGTTTAAAATGCTTAGTTATTATCCTCAGGGACATGTCAATCAAAGACACCTGTATGAAAGTCCCCATTGAACTTATTCAACAAGTGGCTTTGGTACAAATACTTGAAGATGTATTAGTATACTGCAACATATCCATCCTGTAGTAGTACTACAAACTATGGCTACGTGCCTGTTTAGCTCAATGGAAAGCTGCCCCCTGTAACAAGTGTGCCATCGGTTGACAGTCCTACCTGTTGGCCGCATGGTTGTGCTCTCAGACCGTCCGCCCGGCGGCCGTGCCAGCCTTTCCTCCCGCGCATGCGCGTTCCGTTGACGGAGCGGAGACCATTTCCTTCCAGCAGCAGGCCTCCTCGCAGAGCTCCGCCGCGCGCACGCGAAACATACACACATAACGCGGACAGAGCACAGACAACCGTCAAAGCAAAGCCACGTTTGGGATTGTCTGAATCTGAACACGGCAAACAACTGGATGCCCCCCGCCCGCAGGACTCCTCCTAATGGGCCTTCATCGCTAATTTGCAGCAACATCTGGTCGACAGCACAGCGGTATCTTTTTGGGTGAGTTGGCCACAGCGCGGTGACTTGTTTTGTCTCGGGGTTTGTTGCTGCCGCTTCTGCCGCTGCAACGTTTTAGCACGGGGAGGTAGGGGGTCGCCAGGGGATGCCGTTACCGTGTCTCGTGTTCCGTTTTTTTTTTTTTTTTTTGGCTCGGGTCTGCTTTAGCTTCACGTAGCGGCCGTGGAAGTGTTTTGTTGTGACCGTGTGCCGCTGTGCGGAGCTAACGTTAAACCTCACTGAGCGTTAGCGTTAGCCGCTAGTTTAACGTGTAGTGTAACGTCACTAGATCCGTTATCGGACACGGTTTAACGTTATGCTAGGTCCTGCCAGATTTTTAGCCTTCTCGTCTGCTGCCCAATACAAACAGAAGATCTGTCAGCAGAGGAGAAAGCACACCAACAAAACAAGTCAGCTGTTAGCATTACAATACCTACTGTTGTGTTCATCTTATGGGCGATTTTGCGGCTGTGCCCAAAACCTCAGAGTCACCCCATTTTTTTCCCCCGTCCTGGTTCCATAATCGGACACCTTGCTCCCTTCTACGTCTTCTTGTGGTGTTGACCCTTTTCTGTGGCTGTCAGATGTGTTTATTCAGTGTGCTCTGTGGGGAAACACAAAACTAGCAAACAAGAATCCTTGTCTCATTGTTTTGCGGCCAGGCGGATGCGCCAATTTGACTTCATGTAAAAATGAACTGGCACTGATTGTAGAGGAGAATCACCTAGCGTGTCGCTGGAACAGTCACCTTGTCTAGTTAGACTTGTGCAAATGCTGTGATCAGGCTTTGTGGCATTTACCTTTTTTTTTTTTTTTTTTTTGCTGAGAAGTCGGGACGATAAATAGGAGACAATTGGTCCACCGTCCGATAATGGACACGGTGTTTGCCTCCTTGCACTAGAACGGTGATCGAGGGAGGTCCGGCCCCTTGGCTTGAGGAAACACTGATCCGTATCTCTCCACAGATCATGATTTAACATGTCATCCACCATTGCAATCTTAGCCAGCAATAGTTTTATGGGAATGCATGTCACTTTAAGTAGTTGAATAAATATGTTACTACAGAGTTGCCCTGTTAATAACGTCAAATAATTGTAAAACTGTAGATATTCTGTTTATCCCCATAGGGAAATTGCTTATTTTTTAGCTCCACAGGGAGGTAAGACATCTGGTTAAGCTACAGTACACCATCCTTGAAGGAGTAGAGCTCAAGTGCCTTGCTCAAGGACATGTAAACAAAGTGGATGCTCGCAATCACAAAGGTTTTCAGGAGCGTTTTATTCAGCGCTATATGTATTTGATAGCACACCAGCATGTATCCTGCTCTCCCCGCAGCTTTCGCCGTTGCTTGTTAGATCCTCACTCGGGGCTTCGAGGTAACTGTCTGACATGTTGAAATGCACATACCTTTGCAAGCCACGGCACGACTGACGAAAGCGGTGCACTGTCTGCAGTCTATCGTGGCTTTTCCACGCTGTTCCCATGGTGTAGTTTAGGTGAAGACTGACTGTTCTGCTTTGTAGTAAATCTAATCGTCTCCGATCTTACTCCTGGGTAGTTGTCAGGGAGGAAAATCTCATGATTAGCGTATTATCTCTGTGCCCATGCTCGTTATCTGACATATCAGCTCACTGTGGTGGCTCCAAATCTGGAATATCATCTGTTCAGATCTTGTTGCCTGTTTTAATAACCGATTCCCTCAGCAAGTTTGACCTGGGATTAGCTTCGGCATTATATTCTGAATAGTAGCCCTGGCACAAAAAAGACTGTCTGATTGGATAGATGGCCGCATTGCACACTTTGCTGTTTTCTGGATTTGCTGCACGTTAATCTTACGGAACTCTGTTTTTAGACCCATGTCGTATGTTACGGTTTAAAGACGACTCCACAATTAGGACTGGAAAAAACAAACAAAGAAAAACAGTTGTAAGAATAGATGCCCTTTGTTTGCTCCCACATACTTGCCCACCTGTTTTTAACTCCCATGCTGCTAGAGTGAGTGCTGATGAAGCAGCAGGAGAGCTTAAGAGTTTTCTATTAGAGAAATCTGTTACTAGGATTGGCTGGAGTGAGGTGGGGGCGTGAGGGCCTGGCATTCATTATCCCCAGAGGAATCTGTTGAACCAGACAACAGCATCTTAGGAATCCATATGCTTTCGTCTGTCAGGGCCAACCTGCCGCTAAGTGTTTTTTGTTTTTTTTTGTTATTGTGTAAATTCATGTAATCTGTATGTGAGAAAAGTGCCAGCCCTCTGAACTGACTCTGGTCTAAGAAGTGAGACTGTGCAGGTCTCCATCTGTTAAGTCAGACCCAGCTAAAACAGGTGGCAGAAGCCTCACAGATGAGCTCTTCGACCATAGTTGTCTCCTCCCCTGTCTTTTTTTTTTTGTCAATGGCTCTCTCACCATTTCACTGACTGACTGATGGCTACATCAGAGTAGCCTAATCGAAGTGCAGCCTGACGAGGACTAGAGGTGACAGCACAAGTCTTCAGGCCTCGAAACGTGTCGGCTCCCTTCTATTAAGTGACGAGCTATGGTTTTTAGGCAGAGGGGGCAAACACTGTCAGATCTTCCCGAAAAAATCTGCAAGGAACTGAGTGGCGTTACTGTCTCATGTTAAGCTTTGAGCCTGGCTTATGTGATCAGCAGGGGAAGTAATGGCTCCTCTGTCTGTACACTGACCATCTCATTGGACATTTGAAGCCCGTCCAATGCCCTGCTGACCTCAACACAATGGCTGCGTTTAGCTCGATTTCCCCCTCCAGACTCCTCTCCCCGATGCTCACTGTCTTTTTAAGCAGCACGCGCAATAACAGTGGCGGGATTGATCGCGGCGACTTTAGCGCCGAGTTTAACCGTGTACTGACACTCGCGATCAGCAAGAACACCACAGATGGTGCCAGACGTACTTTGCACAGTGCCGTGCGTCGCGTCACTCTGCATAGATTCAGCATCATTTATTTATTTCATGGCTGTGTGCATTTCAGCAAGCTGTCGTGTCGCGTGTTAGTCGCTAAAAAGCCAAGTGCAGAGAGTCGACAGCAGCACATGTGGGTTTATACACAAATGTATTTCGGTTATTTTAGTGTGGTATCTGATGAAGTGTTTCCACATTGTGTGTAATGCGTTCTTACAGTAGACCTTGCGAGAAGCAGAGATGCAGGTCGTTTTTTTGGATGCTTCAGTCCATTTGTATGGGATGAGCGATAGAAAGTGAAACTGGCAACGGAACTGCCACTGCACCTGCACTGCTTCCTCTTTTTCTGCCATTCTGCCCCCATAGAGACTGAATAGGTGCAACATACAATACAGCTGTGCACATCTGTTTTGTGAGGTGAACAGTAACTTCCTCGTCTCAGCTGGTAAGTGATCAGGATGTTGTTGTTTTTCTTTGCAGTTACCAGGCATTGCTTTCTTTCTGGCTCTTGTCTGTTAACGATGATATTGGATTGCCTGCTAATTAGAGATGCACCGATTTATCGGCTGGTGACCGGAATCGGCCGATTTTCACGTGATCGGCCATGACCGGAGACCGGCCGGTCAGTCTGACATATGCCGATTTTTTGCCGGTCAAATGCACTCGGGCGCCGCATAATTTACATCGCCTTCTCTCTCTCTTCTCTCACCGGTAGCCTGACTCTGTCCCTCCGCTCCGAGACAGCGGGCCCCTCCCGCATCACTCTCTCTGTCACCTGACTGCACCTGGATCTCTCTCCTCTCTGACGGAGCTACCAAACTCAACTGTTTCTGTCAAAGTTAACGTGTTGTGTCGGGCTTTTATACAAGCTAATGGACGTTAGCATTAGAGCTAGCCTGTTAGGTTACGTTACAAGGCTGGTAAATGTTGGCTGCGCTGTTTCTAACCTACGTTCACTTTACTAGTCCCAGCTTCACCGTCACCACCTTTTTTTAAATATTTGTTAAGAAAATCTTTAAGGCCTCTATTTTCTTCTCTTCTTCTCTTTTCTTTCCTTTTCTGAGCACCGGACTAGTGCTGACCGGACATTTTGAGCGTACTGAACTTCAGATCAAACGGCAACATCAAATTTTGATCAGTGGCCAAACCATTTTTGTGTTGGGGGTGGGGGGGTTCTTGACCACTATTTCAAGGACAATTAGGAAGAAAACAAATAAAAAGCCTTTATGTAACTCAAATATTACACATTTTTTTCCACAAATAGGCCTATTTTTATTTTATTTTTTTCCCCACACCAGGAGTAATTTATATAGTTCTATTTTTATAGTGATAGCGATTATCTGTTCAAAAAATGTTCTATTAAAGAAAAGATAATATTAATATTCTATTAAAGAAGAGAAAATAAATCTTTGTGTGTGTTGTAAAGTGGTTAGAAAAAATGAAATCGGAATCGGCTAAAATCGGTATCGGCAGGTCAAACTCAAGAAAAATCGGAAATCGGAATCGTCCGGGAAAATTGTAATCAGTGCATCTCTACTGCTAATGTAGTAAAGCAAATATAGTTTACACGTATGCATTTCGTGATTATGTTCATTTCCAACTTTTCTCCAGATTTCGGTTTTGATTAATCAACTTGTTCAGTGACAGAATTGGTGAACAACTAGGGCAAAGTGATCATCCCTTCCAGCCGAGCCTTTTGCTTTCTGTCCTTATAAGTTACCTATCCCTAGTTGTTGCAGATTCATTTGTTGTTTCTTGACAAATCTTTCAATGAACCGATGAATCAACGAATGATCATATTTGCACAGTGTGAAGGTTATTTTCCAGTCTTAGCCTCCCTGTTAATAGAAAATTGACTGAAAATACTCCTAAAAATAAATTATAAACCCTTCTCCAGTGCCTCGAGAAATCAGCAAGTAAAAATTGTTCCTACTACGTTGTATCTTCTTCTCAGTTCGGCACCTGCTGAGTTGTGTTACAAGCCCCCCCCAGCCTCACCCCCCTCCCTCCTTGCAATCACGCTGCCCAGCAGAATAGCGGCATTGTGGCTGCCATCTTGCGTGCAAACTCGGCGAGGTCTCTCCATCTGGGCAGCGGCTTGACAGCTCCTTGACGTCCGGGAGCCTTCTCCCGCCACGCCTGCTGGCTAGCTGCACAATGTAGGCAATGAGGAGAACTGCAGGCCTGACACATGCCTTAGTCTTTCACTACGCCCACAGGCCCCGGAGATTTCCTACTGAGAACCGCTTGACAAAAGGATAATGATATTCCAGCGCTTTAGCATTTCTGTGTTTATTTTCAATGGCTTGTTGCTTCAGGAGCTGTGGTGGCAAAGATAAGAGACTGTTTTGAACACACTGTAAATGCCCCGGCTCTCTTTTGAATGTGAAGAAATCATATTATTTGTGTGATAGCATGCTGTACATTTATGAAGTAATGTTGTGTCATAAAGGGAGCCTGATGACCACCCCGATCATTTCCACTAACCTGCAGCAGAAATGTTTTATTACCCATACTATTTTTTTTACCCGAGGTAATCATTTAGAAATGGCGTGGTAAAAAATTCTTTGGGTCCAAGAAATAAATCAGCTGAAACTGCAGAGTCACCATCTTCGTTATGGCCTCACCCTTTACTAATCGTCCCACTTGTGTTCTGAGAGCTACTTGGTGGAGCCAACCAGCATGTAGTACATAGTAGTTTTCTTTGGATGGATGATCAACCCATTTCTGGAGTAGAGAACACATCCTTTTTAAAGGATGGGATATTTTGTAGGGTGTTTGAACTTCTGGAGCCAAGGATCAAGCTACCCTCTCCTTCCTACATTAGCTTTGACAGCGCTATTCCAGTCGCACAGTGCATACATGATCTAAGAGAATACAAATAAGATTCACCACTGGGGTCGGTGGTGTACTTCGAAAGTAGTTTCGAAACTGCAATATCTCTAAATGAATCAATACTGAATCTATTTGGGACGCTGAGAATCTGAATCAAATCCCTTCACGAAATTATTGGCGATACCAAGCCCTACTCTAGAGGGAGTGTGTTGTATTTTGTCCCGATTAAGTAGTTTTGCCCTCGATCTGATACCGATGTTTTAATATTCAATATCGACCGATCAAGTCCTGATCTGATCTTACTTGTATCACGTATAGACTGTGCAAATAGTGCCGTCAAAAATGCTTTTCGAATATAGCGATGTCAAAGCTAATCTAGGAAGGAGAAGGTTTACGTTACGTTTTAATGTAATGTTCAGTGTTTGTTCATTCTGGGCCGCCATTGCGCAAGCCGCCCGCCACTAAAACAGAAGAAGAAGAAGAACAAGAAGAAGAAGAAGAAAAAGTTGTCTTCTTCTTCTTCGTTTTCTTTTTGGCAGCTTTGCCGTTAGTCAGCTGCCGTTAAAGCAGAAAAGGACAATGGCGCTTTGATGCTACAGGGACATTGAAGTGATGGCCACTATAGGTTCTCCTACATGCTTGGAAAGAGAGGGATATTTTTCGTCTGTAATCTGCAACCAAGTTCTACACACTGGTCCTTTAAGTCCATTATCCTCCGTTTTGTGTTAAACATTTTGACTGTATGGTGGTTTCTGGGTGTTTCCAAAACACTAATAACCTCCATGGGCACTGAACCCACTGGTGCTAATAAGCTGTTTGTGCTGTGTGCTGTGGTGTGCCCTAAATTATACCTTTCACATATCCGGTTGTTTTTGACCAAATGAGCCTCGGTTTCCTTTTGAAAAGCTTGAAAGATTTTTGTTCTTTGTTCTTTGTGATTTGCTGGTCTGATTAGTCACATTGACGCAAACCATGATGACCAGCTAGCGTGATCTGTTGAGATAGAATCCCACTGGCATCTGATCTTTTCCGATTAACTGGTTACTAGTTACGGTACCAGTAGCCTCAGTCATTGTACTATCGTGTACTTTGCCCCAGTCTTTGTTTAACATTAGCACCATTGGTCTGATAAGATTAGCTTTTTTTGTCCTTAGGAAATTTCAGGTTTGAACAACTTTTATCTTGCCTGTATGCACAATAGAGGAAAAAATGTTTTTGCAAGTAAATGGGGTTTTTAAAATCCACAGAAAAAGGGGGTCAGATTGAAAAGTCATGTTGTAATCAATTTTTCAAGTATTACAATGGCAGTTGCGTGGTGTGGGTACGGGCCTAAATTAGGGTCACTACCATTTCAAGCTTGTACCTGTGAGGATGTGGAAATGAAGGCTTTGTCACTGGATTTTCACTGCCACTGTGATTCAGGTGCAAAGACCTGCTCAGACTTTTGACTTGTAACTGAAGTGTCACAATTAGTGAACTTGACACATTGTTTTCTGCTTCATATTTACACCCAAAGTTTACATGCACAGACTTGATTTATTTTATAGGTTAGGTCTTAAATGGTTTATATTGTTGTATGAAGTTTATTTCCAAGTCCTAACCCTTTTAATATGTAGTTGTTTTCTCCGGATCTTTCCCCCCAGTGGATTAGCCTAACCATCTGTTCATTTTTACCTATAAACTGATTTGAATTCCCAGAAATAATCAACTAGGTCAGTCATTAAGCATAGAGCGTATCTCCCTCTCACAAATAGATGTGTTTTATCTATATCTTGTGTTGTGTTGTATGCTTTGTCTAAACAGTGTTGTGCTCGGTCACATGCACACTATGTCAGGCACGCAAATAAAAAAAACCAAAAAAAAAAAACCCAGTCTGCCACCTGAACCCTAGGCACAAATACACCGTCGGCAGGAAATGGACTGTAACAAAGTCTTGTTGCCAACATGTCCTTTCTGTTTGGGACTCCCCCCCCCCCAGTTACCAAAACTGTCTGATCAGTCTGCCGTCCTGGGCTCAACACCTGTGTCATGCTTCACTGAAGTGCTTCATATTTAGGCCAATAAGAGGAAGTAAAGAGGAAATGCAGTCAGGCTGTAGATGTGTGTGTTTTTTCCATTTATAGATACATAAAACCCTGCTGCAGTGTATTGTGACTGGTGTGAAGAGAACACAGGACGACTCACTTGTGATGATGATGACGACGATGATGACGATAAATCCTGTCTGAGCAGGGAGGTTCCAGAGCTTCCTCCTTTTCATCTGCTGCCCGATGCATTCCAGAGGAGTTTTTGTGCAGTTGAGTCATCAGACGCGCTTCAAAGACGCCGTAAACGCCTCCGCTTTAATGATGTCACATCGACTGCTGAAAAGTAAAGTGACCTGAATCAGTTCTACCTCAATACAGCGTTTTCCTTTCAGGGAAGATTTCACTTGATCTTTTTTTGTTTTTGTGCGTGGAATTTCCCTCAGGCACTCTTTTTAATAAAAGCGACGTATTTCTTCCAGATGAAAGATCTGCGCAGTGTTGAGAAGATTGGTGTTGACTGTGGCCTACATCTGGGCATGTTGCTGATACACCAGCTGATGATTTACAGGCCAGCATGTAGCTAGCTAGCTAGCTAGATGAATCCTTAAATGGGTGTTTAATGATGTATTTAGAAGATTGATGAGATTGATGGTCCATCTTTCTTGCATCGCAATCCTAGGTGTACAAGAACCACAATCGGATGTGTTTTAAGCCACCACTTACAATGCTGCCTTCAATAGTGTGACTTGACCTGAGTTTTTACTCCCACAACTGGCCTATGTAGAGCCGATGACATAGGGGGCTATGCTGGTGGAAGCATTTATAACTCTACTCCGGTGTGTTGACTTTGCTCTGTATTTATTCCGCTAACATGCTAGTAAGGGACTAGTCACTCGTGTCTGGTTGCTCAGTGTAATTCAGGCAGTGCTTACTGGAAGTGGGCGACTCACGTTGAAGTTAATGAAATGTTAACAGCGGTTACTTCTTGGAAATCACAGCTAAAACAGAAAATAGAGAAGGCATCTGAGTAGATGGTGTGTGTGGGAGGCTGAACAAGGGAGTATTTTCTATCCTTGTCCAGCCACTGAGAGATGCGAGCGAGGAAATGTATTCCTGACCAATCACACTTGTTGCAGCCTGTGTTGCTGACACATGTTAGACGTTTTACATTTTCTGGGGAGGTGTATGTCAGGCTATATGGAGCTACGCCGTACCTACGCTGTAGAAGTGACGCGCCACTATAAATCTAGCTTTTATACAAGATCTAAAAAAAAATAAATAAATGGTTTGTCATTGAGGAAGCTGGCATCGTGTTCTTCACCAGTCACTGAGGATTAGTGTGTTTGTTTTTCTGCCAACCATGTCTTATCTGGTGGTCCTGCTACACTTATTGGCTAATGGCGCCTTTAATGTAAGGGATGCATTAGTAGGCACGACGCAGTAACTGCTGTTGTTGATGTATATCATTTTTAGTAATACAGCTAAATTTGCATTGGCTACAGGAGTCTGTGCTCAGCTGTGGGAAGCTGGTAAGAAGCCTATTCACCACTCTTGTAGAAATTGTTACACAACTACATTTTTCACATGTGTCTCCATTCTTTTTTTCTGCCTTCTAACTCATCTAGCTATACAAGCTACTCCGACTTGCGCGCACATGTTCGTCACTCACGCACACAGAGAACATCCGCTATCCTCGCTGACGTCCAGACCACGCTGGGGTCAGCGTCAGAGGAAAACCAAGCCACCCGTCTCGAGTTTCTGCAAAGCTCCTTCTCGAGTCTCCTGGGAGCGTAAGAATGTACCGACCATTTCAGATACACCGGCCCCTCCCTGCGTATTAATTTGACTCCAGTGTTAGCCTCATTGTGTCAAGTAAGGGTCAGAGTTTGGATAAATGTTTGGCTGCACATTATTTTTATAGTTGTTGCCAAATAAGTTTCCTGGATTTAGCTCAGCCAGGCGGCAAGAAGACTGTGTATTGTTATTGGCATTGGAGATGCTTCATGTTGTCACTGTAATTTTCTTGTAGTAGTAAAGTGTAGTTTTGTTCATATTGTCCCAGAACCAATCCTGAAGTCTGATAAGTGTATGGCCATATATTCATATGTTTGTCAGGGAGACACTGACAATTTTAAGATGTTACATTGACATGTTAATTGACATAAAACAATAGTCATGATGATTCTGACAGGATCCCAGAGAAACACTAAGGCTGTGTTCATTCAGTAGTTTTATTTTATTTGGACTAAATTGACGAATGTGGGTTTTATTTTTCTTGTATTTTGGAGCGGCCCTTAATGTCGCAAATCTTCCAAATCTTCCGGCAGAGTGAACAGGGAGATGGCGTGTGTTTGTATATCATCGCATTCTGTATACATGTTTGGGACGGAAAGACAAACTATAGTTTATATCATGCTCAGCAATATTTGAAGTATATTGGATGTTAGCCCATACTTCTTAGAATGACCTTACGTCCAATACGCTTCAAATATTGCTGAGGATTACAGAAAGGTTTCTCTTGAATCCCGTATACCTGTCCCTTGACTGTGAGAGCCAACAGGGTCATCATGGCGTACAGTGTGTGTCAGACTTTCAGGAATTTACTGAAGAGATCCCTGAGCCCTGCTCTCTGCAGGCAAGATTTGCTGTTTGCTGCCTCTGCAAACACCGGCTCTGCATTAGCAGAAAGTCTCCTCTGTGATGCCTCTTGTGCGCCTCACTGTCTACATGGGTTTTCTCACCCACACCATCACCTCAACACCCTATGTCCTCTTGTGCAGGTGAAAACAGACTTTAGACGGGCTGCCCAAATGCATTTTTTTTCCCAGCCTACACATCGCTCTGCAGAACACACATGCACTCTAACACTTAAACACAGCTGTGTGTTCTTTTGGTCTATATAAATGTATTCCCTCTGGGCTTCTCCTTCTGTTTTCTTATGTTACATTGTGTTTTCTTGCCTGACAATGGTTTGGCAGCTCGTGTTGGCTGGCTCTCCGCGCGGGGATCCAGAGTTGTTTTCTCCTTTGATCAAAAGAGGTGTGAAGTGTAAGAGAATCTGTCTTGGTTGGGTACACATAACAGCTGATGCAATGCTGGATAGTAGGAGCTGTCTATGAGCACGTCACTGCATGTGAATTTTAGTTGGAGCTATAATATGATTTAATACGACTTAAATTGCACTTAATAGGGCATGATACAAATGTAAGAAGTGGCGATATGTGCTTTGGTTTCTGTTTGACACAATGTGTGACACGCAGTCAAAGCAGCGTTGCGCTGATTTACTACTGACAGTTCTTCTTTCAGCTAATTAGGCTAAATTTCCTAACCTAGCCTATGAAAAGAAACCAATGACCTAGTTAATATTGTCTCTTGGGTTGGACTATTGTGGCTGAAATGGGAATGATTATTAACTGGTTATTCTGCTAGATAGTTTGAAGGGAATGGCTGAGAGAGGAAACTGAATACTATTGTTGTTTTTCGGGATATTGTCATTTTCTGCATTATATAGACCTTTGTACTGATGCTTGAATAATTCCATGATTATTAATCATTGAATCTGAAAGGCTTCAATAATAACAATAGCTCCCAAGAGCCTGTTTTAGTTGTTGTATCAGCAGCTCTGCATCGGTGGAGTTTTCTAAGGAACAACCTGCTAGACGTGTCAGGGAGAACAGTAATTTGACTTCGTGTCAGTGTGTGTGAATATGCAGATGTGTGCGAGCGCTCACATGTGGTTCAGCCTGAGCAGGCAAATGTGCCTGTACCCCGCAGTGGAGAGTGCCCCCGCAGTGTGCACTAATGCAAGTCTGTGGTTGTGAATTAATAATTCAAAGTGCTGGCATAACTGGGTGGAGACTCTATTATTCATGGTGGGCATTGGAACCGACAGATGACTGCTGTTAATATTAAGGGCCGGCACATACAGCCCTCCGCCGAGTAACCAGGCAGTCTTCGACAGCTCCCTCCGTCCTCTGGCACCTAAACCCAACACTCCTCTACACTCCTCCGACTCCTCCTCTTTTGCTATGTCCTTGCTCCCCGGAACTTTGTCCTCCATCTGTGAGTGTCTTTTACCGTATGATTTTATATTATCTGTTTGGCGCTTTCTGCAAATGTAGTAGTATGCGTTTCATATATCTTATCTTCTTTTCACTCTACCTCTCCAACCTGGTGATTAAAACTCAAATTCACCTTCTTAGATTACAAAACACTGTTAGTTAATTCAAGCAGTGTCTGGTATTGTGCCAGATTGGTTATGTAGTAAGTACAGGACGGGCACATGATTGACTGCTGTCTGTCTTTTGTCACAACCCAATGACTTTAATGTTTTCACAGCTCTGTTCAGTCAGCACAGTCACTGTGTTGACTGTGTCTACCTTATTTTTAGTCTCCAAACACTGAATTAATCTTTTTTCTCAATTTGGGATTACTTATTGCGCAGGTAATCTGTATAATCTCCTTTCTGAGCCATAATAATATTCCATTGTCATTTGCAATTTTGTGTTCAGCTTCTCCCTGTCTGGCTACCCTGCCACCTTTCTCCACCCTCATTCCCTTCTTTTGAGTCCACAGAGTCTTATTTTTCTCCATGGTGTCAGTGCTGCTGCCGCTGAATGCTTCTTTTATTAAAGAGATTTGAAGCTGCAGTTACCGCTAATGCTGCTGCCGTATTGTACCAGCACCCTGCTGAGGCTGCTTCTGATGAAATTCTTTGTGTCTCCGTCCCCGCGCTTTGCCTCCTCGTCTCTTCCTCTGCTCTGAATAAAGGAGTTGTCATAGTTTGCCATCAAAGGAGGAGGAGAGAGGCAATGAAAGCAGCAGGCGGTGTCCCCCTTCCCTTCACAATCATTCCCTCGCCTCCTAGGGTGTTTGAAGCCACTTCTGTATGTATGTATACACATGCAAAGCACAACATACATTAGGCCATGGTGGAAGAGCATTTATGCATATGTACTTGGCATCATAGACTATGCCTGTGTTATATGTACTTTTGTGGTTGTATATGTGTTGTCACGGAGCTTCCCAGAACCCTGACCCTTCTCGCTGTCAATCTGCACCCCAAACCTCCAATCACTAACTTGGGAGTGTCCTACAGTCATCTGGCTCCACATGTCTTTTTGCACTCAGACTGGAGTAGTCCTCAGTCATCCTGCCCTTCTGTTCCACTTTGCATTTTAGCGCAAACACATGCAAACCATTTCCAGTAAGCTTTCTATTCCGTCTCCTATTAACTAATCAATAGATGGATGGAGGTCTGTTAATTTGCCCCTACACACCCACATACACAGCACTTCTGAGCTTGTTTTTCTTCCTCACTGTGTTCCACCCTATTGCTAAACCCATGTGATGAAGACTGTACCATATCATTTTTCAAGGACATTGCGTCTCATTTTCTGTTCAGCGTGTTGTATTGGCTGTGTGGTAGGTATTAAATGAAAGAGCTGGTGCGACTTGTGACTGTATTGATAGTCGGAATAAAGAGCAAAATTCCTTTGTAAGGTTCTTCATGACTGGCAGTGTTTATTCTGAAACGAGTCTGCAAATGCATTTACATTCTCTGAGATTAGCCCAGTGCAATGTCCAAAGAGAATTCATTTTATATGAATGTGACCAGTACAACTGTTAAAACTGTGTTTTGTTGAGAATATGACTCTGATGTCATTGTTAAATGGTGTTTTTTGAGTTGAATTATGGGAATTGTAGGATCTGTCACTGAAACAATAATTGATTTATCCTGTTTATTGTTTTGTTTTTTCTTTTCAATTAGTCAATAGTCTAAAAACTTGTCTTTGTTTAATATATAGAATATTTTCTAAGTAATTGATTTAGCCCTTGGTTACTTAAAGGGGAACTACTGTTTTTTTACAACCTGGACCTTATTTCTAGCACAAAATACGATCGCTTACTCACCTATATAACTTTTTTGTCATTTGCACTCGTTCGGCGATCAGCGTATATACATATAGCGGGAGTCGGCTTGTTTACCTGTAATTTGGGGTCTGTAGATTGACCTACAGACCCCGGATGATGTCTTCTGACCTGGATGATAACAGGTAACTCTGGACCCAATGGTGAATTGAGTCCAGCGTATCATAAGAAAATATTGCCGAAATGAACGAGTTTTGCTGGAGATAATGAGTTATTTAGAGGCTGTGTTTCGGTGCCCCAGTCACTCCCACTATATGGATATACGCTGATCTAATTATCTCCTGAACGAGTGCAAATGACACAAAAGTTATATGGGTGAGTGAATGATCGTATTTTATGCTAGAAATAAGGTCCAGGTTGAAAAAAAAACAGTAGTTCCCCTTTAACCGTTGAATGATGAACTTAACTTTTAACGTTAATCTTTCAAACTTTTAGTCAAATATTGTCTTTAATATTAATTAACATAAAACGTATGAAATAGCATGCATTGCTTGCTGTACGTGTTTAAATAAACTTCAGCAGTAATAGCCATTAGCATCTGCGCTTGAGCAGTAACGCAACACGTGAAGACACAACAATGACTCTAAGGCACTAGTTACCAACCTGGACTCAGAACTACAGAACTCAATGTAACATTGACGTTGAGGCCAGTGCAGGTTCTGTGCTGAGATGCTTGTACGTAGCGGTTGTGCCGCTCTGGTTGGCCATTTTCATGTTTGCTCTATTTTACAGTATAAGCAGCAGTGGGATGAACATAAACATGGCAGCACATCAATAGATTCCACAACAGATTTGTGTAATGGACATCATTGGCCTACGTCGCTACTTTCGATTGTGACCACACATTATTTCATCTGTCTCATGAAAATGCAGCTACCCTTTTAGTGTATTTCGTCAACTAAACCTGAGCTGATAGAAAGTACTTTTGGTTTTCCACTCATGCATCTAAAACTTAAATAATACAATCCTGGAAACATCATCAGATATTGTCCAGTTATAAATGGAGAGATCTTTTAAGAGAAGTAGTACAAGCAGACACACTCCAAGCAGGCAGGCTCTTCAGTGCTCCATAATGTATGCAATGATGAAAACGACTGCAGCCTGCCTCCGCCTGCATGGATATTGAGAGGATATAAATAGCCAGGCCTGGATGAGTGTGCGCTGAGAGTGGAACCGCAGCACACAGAGCTTAAACAATAAGCCGTCACTGCTACCCTTCCTCCCCTCTGCTTTCTCCAGTCCAGCAGCCTCCCAGAGCTCAAAGGGGGTGGGGGTTCTCTCTCCCTCTTCCTTTCTTTCTTCCACTTCCTGCCTCCCGAGTTTTTGTAATCTGTCACGAGTGGCAAGCCCAAGCCTGTCACTTGTTACGTCAGAGAAGCAGACAGGAGGGCTCTGGTCTCCCCACTTATCTGGCTGACTTACTGAGGTGGAAGAGGTTCCTCTCGACCACTGCTCTATTTTTTTTATGCAGCTGGATAAAAATAGAGGTCGAAGGCTATGGATTAGACACACACATGACTCCTTTAATCTATTGCAGAGAAAGGATGCAATTTTTTTGCTTAACAGCGTTAACATGTGACCTGCAGAAGGGTTGTGTTAAAAACAAAACCTTTAGTTGTGTTTGCTTAAATTAAGAATGTATTAAAAGACTGAACCTGTTTAAACAGCAATTTTCCTCACAACCAGTACTCCAGTGTTGTACTTTGTTGCTCTTCATAATGAGATTTACGACCTAGTGACTTATTAAATCGAGTCGTCATGTGTTACAGTCGTTTATTAGAAGGAGGAAAGCAAAATGGATGTTTTATTCGGAAAAAGCAAGTAAAGTGTGTTGCAGAAGTCTTCTTGTGCGGTGGACGTTATTGGTTAAAATCCAAAAGTATCTGGTGAATCCCTGCAGCAAAAATGCCATTAACATTGGATTCTTCTCCTCTCTGAAACAATTAACTGTAAGATACCCCTGCCTAATATCCCTTGTGCAGCTACTAGCTGATGTACATCTGTGGCTGTTTTGGGCAACATGTAAACTTAAATAAAGGTTTAGAAGGCCACTAAAGAACTTTAACCCAGACAAATGCAACCACATGTCTCTGTTTTGCAGCCGAAGTAAAAAAGGAAGTTCTTGTGGGACAGTGAAATCAGTCCCTCAGTTAAATAAAGGTGATGATGGTGAGAAATGTTTCATGTGGCAGATAGCAGACGGAGCCAAACAGTTGTGCTGACTGTAAACCACTAGTTTCCATTAACACCCTTGCCTCTCTCCTGCCTCTCAGTTCTGCTTGAGATTTCGGGTTCCCACCAAGCACCAGTTTGTGCAGGAAGAACTCAGCTTCCTCCTCACCAAACTTGTGTCGTTGTGTTCGTTTCTAGTTATTAATGTATTTCTAATCTTTGTTTACTTGAAAGGTGTTGCTAAGGGTGTGAATTGTGGTGAACAGTTCCTGTTGACGACCTTTCCAGTTACACTACCGAGTAGGTGGTGTGATTAGAATCAGTTATACTGTATTTAATTGGGGGATTTAGTGCTTACTTAAAGCACTTTATCATAGCTGCAGTTCCGCTCAATAAATTGCAGAATTAAGTTGTTTTCAGTGGTCTTATGTACCCAGACATAAACAAACAGGGCTGTATGATACTGAGAGTAACGCTCAAAAATCAGCACAAAACATGAAGGCGTCGGGACCGAAAGCCAACCTTCGCCACAACAATTAAACGTTTTATCTTATGTAATGTATTACAATTGACAGCAACCAATAACCCATCTTGGGTCCAACAAAAAAACATCAACATGTCAGTATATTTGTGATCGTCTTTTTTGTTAAACCCGTGGGACGACACTAGAGTTGCAAAGGGGTGGAAAATTTCCGGTAAATTTCCGGTAAATTTCCAGAAACTTTCCATGGGAAGTTAAACTGGGGAATTTTGGAAATATTCCAAATTAGAAACTTTCCATGGGAATTATGGGAATTATGGGAATTATTGGGAATTTATGGGAATTAACTGGAAATTGGGGGTAATTTAAACAAACTGTATCATATCCAAACATAAATGTAAAAATTTTTTGTCATAAGCAGACATCCATGCAAAATAATACAAAAACATGACATTTCAAAAATAGCTTTCATTTAGCACCTAACTTACCAGATAGTTAGCTACTGTATTAATACATTTTTATTTAATATTTGCAAGTTAAACATTAATAACGTTATAGATCAAATATATTTACCCCATGATATTATCAAAACTTACTTGACTTTATATAGTCCGCGGGCTCAAATGTGTGGCTTCAATAGTCTTGTGCTTTGAGCTCAAAAGTGTGGCCTCCAGGCTTCATGTAGGGGGCGTGGCCTCAATAGCCCTGCAGTAAGCAGTGTGCTGTGTGCATGCGATTGAGGAGTGTACTTGCATTAAATCTGGTTGTTTTAGCCAAGACTATGCTACAATATATTCCCCCCAACTATATTTAAGTTCCCTGTTAAGGGCCAACCTTCAATTTTGTAAATTTCTTATTTATTCCTGTTTATTCCCATATATTCCCGTTAATTCCCGTAAATTCCCATATATTCCCGTTAATTCGCATGGAAAGTTTCCAACTTTGAAAATTCCCGGAATTTTTCAACCCTAGACGACACTCACAGCATGGTCAAGTGACTATGGGCTATTGGATAGACAGCCCGCACTGTCATAAACCCATACTTTGTGCAGCACACGGATGTAACCCAATCACAGCAAGAGTTTATAGCGAGGTTAAGTAGATTTATGTCGACAATTATTTAGACCTTTAATGAACAAATATGCAAAGTAGAAGACCCTTGTATTATCTGATCTCAGCAGTCTTGATGAAAACCAACTGAAAGTATCCCGATCTTTAGCTCAAGGCACCTCACTGGTTTCTATTCGGCACAATGCTTTTGCAGCACCTCTGCACTAAACGCTGTCTATCAGAGTCATGTGATCACCGAAGCATGTGGAGACCCCGCAGTGACTGCTCGCCGCGGTGGGAGACAGCTCATCCAGATGAAAAGAACATGAGGGCACGGAGGCTTATTAAATCTCTGTGCAAATCATCTCTGCGTTTGCACTAAATGAAACCTACTTCCTGGTTTTGTGTCGGTGGTCTTTTGACACGCAGATACACACACACATATCCGCATATTTGGGTAGATGGTCAGCGGAAAATACATGCACACCCTAAAGGCTGTCTTTTTGTCCCTCCCATCCCTGCATTACTGCATGTACTGCTACAGCAATGCTGAATTGTATGGCATGTCTTTTAATGTTTAGTCCCGTCCTTGGACGATTGAGTCTCTGGCCCATTTTGTTACTGGGTTTTATAATAAAATAAAAAACCCCTCCCATACATTTTTGACACTTGGCCCTCGTAGTTGTGTTGCCCTCTCAGATATGCTATCTCTACTGAACTGTCAGCCTGTTGCTCTATGCTTTGATTTAAGGAAGACACTGTCTTGTTAGTACTATGCTTTTAAAGATTGTGCGTCAGACTTGTATCTATTCTCTTTTTGCACTAAAACTGACCTTTAGTATTTCCTTTCTGCGAGTCATGTTTTTCAACGCGGTTCAACATTATTCAAAGTCAAAAGTCAAAGCTCACAGTCTGAATAGCAGAATGGTCAAGAGACAAACACCTGCACTCTCACGCTAGCAATTATTGCCATCTACGAGTATCATATTTGTTTATTGTGTACCAAAGGCCACACCTGATGCACCATGTACGCGTTCATCATTTCCAACAGCGAACAGCTTTCTTGTCGAGTACTTTACATAAGGGGAAATACGTTTCAGCCACGAGTCATTTGTTGTTGACAGTTCCATACTGTCCACTCTGCAGAGGCTCCAGACCTTTGAGCGTTTTTTTATAAGCTTGTATTGTATATTTGCATACTCACTAGGTCGCATTTCCATGTTTTTCCCCCTTTCTTTTTTCTGTCAGTGCACTCTACAATACAAACTTTGTAGTGAGCCTGAGTCGAGGCTTGATCGGTACCATATTTGGGACGATGTTATATTAATCGCCCATGTGAGAGATCGTTGAGTCTATATTATGGTCATATAATTGACAGTCTACACATTGACCTGTGGTTTTACAATACCCCGCATAAACCTTTTAAGCACACATCAGGTATGATGTTCAAATGGCGTGTTTATTTACAATTTAAATTTCAGTAGTTCCTCTTTAATTTTGGTACGAATTAATTGTGATTGTTTGTAGAGGGAAGTGTAGCTGGGTGTCTGGGCTTGTTCGCATCCGTCCCAGCTGTGGCCAAGTAGTCAGATCAGACAGGAAGGCAGTCACAGAAAGGTCTGAACATAAGCAGATGTTTATCTTTGTGTCTGTGGATACAAACGTCTGGTTTCAGGACATCCAGAAAACCCCCAAAAGACAGACACCTGACTTTGACGAGGCTAAAATCTGTCAAAGATTGACACGTTCAATCTTCTGTCAATAAGAGTATAACACACGTCATATCTAGTTGATGGTAGAATAATTATGGCCTGATTTTCCTCTACTTATTTTCCATCCAGTGAGTGCACGTCAGTATATATAGTAGTAGTATAGTACTGCATGTGAGTATACAAGAGCAAGAGCTCAATGTCACCTGAAAACGGCATCACAAGCGCCACATTTGCCTCAGTAAAAAATTCCAATACTTCATTTTCATTGCAGTTGTGTATTCTGCATTGTCAGGTTTAATATGTTGAAACGAATAAGTTGTGTGTTGGTGAACAGATAAGACTAGGGCTGCAGCTATCGATTCTTTTTGTAATCGATTAATCTAGCACTTTATCGATCGATTAATCGGATATTTTTTTTACGTTTTTAAACAACCAAGACAAATAATGCATAACGAAAATTATGTGGCTGTAAAATGATCAAGCATTTGCCTTTTATTTCTCAAAAAAACAGAGAACTCCAACTCCAACATTTGGCTCCAAAACTAAGCCCATGTATTGCAGTTTACCCATTAAAAGTGCCAGTGCCAACAATTACATAACAATACAGTTAAGCGAACTTACTGTAAAACAAAAAGCAATTTAATTTATTAATATGCACAACAAGTTTCATGCTGTAGTCTAGCCCTGACATCAAAGTAAATATCCGTTTTATGTAGATTTCTACACCTGCAGCATTTACCATTAGGCTACTAACAAATAATACATCATTTCTGGGGTGAGCCTATTTGCTATGGTAACCTAGCAACCTGTGTGTTTGTTTGTGAACGCGTGCTGTGCGTGAGGAAGAGTGAGAGAGATGAGGGTGCAGAGAATTTAGTAACGTCAATGATTCTGATAAGCTCAGGCCGGTCGCGTTCGCCTCGCGGCCGCTCAATTTGTGATCCGCTGCGTAAATCCTTCGGCCGGCCCGGTCGCGGTCGGTATACTGCACTTTGTTCTCTTCCTTTTTTAGAATGTAATGATCCCAAACTTTAGACATTTTTTGCTGTTTATGGGCATCTTTACTCTCCGCCATCGCGCCAACTAAATTCAAAATGTATCTCGCGCTAGTGGTGTGCTTGCATAGGTGCTTCCAAAACAACGGTCCGTGTGGAACAATCATATCCCTGCGCGTATAGTGCGCGTCATAGGAATTTAACGAGGCTTCGAGGCAGAGTTTTTGCCTCGAGCAATTTTTGTAATCGAGTTAATCGAGTAACTCGACGAATCGTTTCAGCCCTAGATAAGACTGGTAACAGTAATTGGTAGTTTTGTAGTAAGTTAAGATAGATAGACAATTTTATCAAAAGCTTTGATTCAAAGTTATAGGCAAATGTAAGGCAGCTTTGGAGCATTGAGGTTTGACTGATTGCCTTTGTGAGAGATTGCCAAATTCATCTTTGGGTCGGTTAGAAAGTCGTAATGTCAGTAAATCAATTTATTTGATTAACTGCCTGGCTGTAATGAAGACTGAAAAAATGTTTTGACAAAACATAGCTATTGATTGGAGTCCTGTTGAGGAAATAATTAAACCATTGTGGCAGTGTAGAAAAGTGTTCCCAATGAATCAACAAATTACTTAATTATAGCAAATGTGATCCTAGGTGATCCTAGAGTCTGTTAGGGCCTTAGACTAAAGTGACCACACTGGACTTGGTCAGGGACAACAGAGCTGGGTTAACCATAAAGAACGAAGAAACTAAATAATGTGATGCTAATGGAAGTAATTTTATTCAAATTTCTCCCCCTTAGTTAAGGCTGTATCAGCAGCATTCAGTTAGCTGTTTAGTATTATTTTCTGCATCACTTACCAACGTCTTGCTGTCTTTTCTCTTCTCCATTTTTCTTTTCCTTTTCACTGCTTGAGTGATGATTTCTCTTCATTTTGAATTGGGCGCCGTTGTCATAGTTGACCGCTTTAAAGAGTCAAGCACATGACATGTAACTGTATTGAGGGTGAAGAGTTTTGTGTCAGGTGAGGACCCTGTAGGGAGGTCTACTACTGTCATTGAAAGCACATTATCTGCTGACAAGCTGCGCCTGAATCAGAATGCGTGACACTGTGAGGAACCTTTTGTGTTCGGTATATAGAGCTCTCTTAGCAGCAAATTGCCTCGCATTTCATGACTAACCAGACATGGAATTTGATGGAATTGGTCCCTGGTAATATATATATATATATATATATATGTATATATATATATATATATATATATATATACACACACACACACACACACACACACACACACACACACACAATGCTGTCCGTTGTTGGCTCAGTAAATTGAATTTCCTCAGGACTACTAATGACATGATTTAGACAGACATACATCTGTACCAACCTAATTTGTCACCACAAGTTAAAGCAGACTTTCAGAACTTTCGGTAAAAGCTTTTCTATTATCGGTGGATGGCCTTGGCCCTGCCTTGGTCAAGAGACTTTTGTTTGCTTAACCCGAGGCTTTGTCACAGGAGTTTTAGAAAGCGGCAGCAGCAGCATTCTGAGTAAAATACCAGACCTCTCTGGTAATTCTGTTTAAGTTTTTATTTATCCGGGAAGAGCTGACAGAGCAACAATCAGCTAAACATTCCCATAGTTGCTTGCACATGGCAAGGCATCCATGCAAACAGTGCTGTGATTCTTGGACTGAGTGTCGGCCAGTAAGCGCTGGATTAGAGTGGGAGATAAATGTCCAAAACTTGCTACTTAATCAAAAATACGGAGACTAAAGACTCTTGGCACCATTAAGGGATACATCTAGAGCTGCTCCACTGAATAGAAACGGAAGAATTAACTGTGCCATTACGGGATAGTGATTTAAACTTTTATATCCAGTTGAGCATGATTTCATGGCAGCACCGCCAGTTGTGAATAAGAATATGAGCTTTAAATCCATCATTAACATTCATTATTTCAATATTTCAAGCCGGCCTCTTGTGTTTCAGAGCATCTGATCTACCTGAAGTGGATCTGTAAAAGGATTTCTTGTAAGAAATAAAAATTTGTGTTTAGCGAGGAGAAGAAAATACTGCCAAGAGGTTCTCAAACTCCACTTTAAATGAAACCAATGTGACAAGCAGAGGCCTAACTGAATCAGATTAAACCTTTTTAGTGGGAAGTTAAGGAACAAACTCTTATATTTCCAGCAGATCTAGTGCTCTGGACAAATTCACTTTGTCTATGTCAAAAAAGTTAGAGTCTGATCCATATGTTGGGGCTTGTAAACCCACAGTTTACCTTATATAGCTTATTTTAAATCGGGCTGAAGAAAATGCAGTCACGGATGGTTGTTCCCCATGATAAAGTTGTGTAGGAGTCACCTTGTCTTACTTTTATTTCCAGAATAGATTTGTTTGCCTCCACTTGTAAGAACTCTTAACAATACCTGGACACCTTATAGAAAAGTCACACACCGTCAGAGGATGTTTTTGATTGATCTCTGCAGCTGTGTGGTGAGTTCAGTGGAAATGCAAAAATGTGTCAGGGAGGCACAGTATAGTGAGATATTGTGAAACAAGATCATACGGATACACAATCTTAAACGATCACCCCATATTCACTTCATCACTTTAATCTAGATTTATTCATCATGCACAGAAGGTTGCAGCAGCAGATGTGAACCACAAAGACCTGTGCATGTAGTTTGAGCAAAACCGCGCACAATACTGGTTGTAATAAAAGACAGATAAGACTGAGTCAGCCTCAGTCACCCAGGTCACGGTATCTCCCAAAAAAAATGTTAAAACAAAGGACTTGTCGAGTTTTTTCTCAATGAGAGATACTGCAACAACCTCTTAATGGCTGGAAACTCTGGACTCAAGGTGCAAATCAGAGTCTCCTAAAAGTTTCATCCCCATTCACACCTTGAGTCTGGAATTTCTGGCTATTAGTGAAAGAAAAGGGACACCACCCTGGTAGATCTGTTTATTATAGGCCCTAGTCATGAGTTTCAGATGTTCCTTACAAAAACCTTAACTCCTCAACATTCATCTTGATGGGTGGTGAAACATCCAGTTATCTTTTGCTTTTTGGATAGTACCAATAATACCGTCGTCTGGCATAACAAAGGTAAAAGCAGTTCTGTATCAAAGGCTTCTGTTATACACCTTAGTGTGTGGTCATGACACCGGTGGCTACAGTCACACACAGGAAGAAGAAGTTGGGGGAAGGAAGTCATTTCTATTCAGACTCTGCCTTGACCTTTGCCATAATGCAAGGACACATCAACTGGCAGCACTTTGTATTCAGTCCAAGCCAGTCCATTTGATGCGAGGTCACACACACCAGATATAATTTATTTCACAGAGTAGCATTATGCAGAGAGTACCTCGGCCTATTTTATGATGCAGTGCTATTGTGGCCAGCCATGAGTGTCTACATAGATATTCAGCAAGTGTTATGTTGCACCGAGCAGTAGCATAACACCTTGAGGACCATCTTTCTCAGTGTCAAACATATACTACATGGTGTCACAATACGATCCTTCTCAGTATGTGTGTTAGACCTACATTGTGGTCAGTGAGAAACACAGTAAAGTGTTTGTACACAGTCCCATTGCTCTTCAGACTACTAGAGAAAACTGGAGAAGTTATGCCCCTGTTGAGTACCACTTGACTAACTTAAGAAGAGTGATGCTGAAGGCTCTTGAATAGCCTTCGGGCATTCCTCAGCACTAGAGTGAGATAAGAATAGCGCTCACTTGTCTCTCCTCTGTTGGCTAGCATGTGTGACTGTGGGTTGGTGAGCTTCACTGCTCCAGCAGCTCTGCTTTAGATGTAAAGAATGGCAAAGAGAAAGAAGCCCTCTTGGTTCACCAGAGCAGCCTGGCCTCGGATATTTTTGGCTCTGTCACTTTGCATACAGATCTGCAGTGGTCTGCAATTAGACTGCTTCCTGTTTCAAGACAGGATACAGTAATCCTGTGAAGCTTCGCCATAGATGCTCTCAGGGAGAATGCCAGCAACTAGCCAAGCCTTCTGAAGTAGACGTTTTATTTTCATGGGTCTAAAATTACACGGCACACTAAGTTACTTTGTAAGTGGAAAACAACTGGCTTATGCTCAGTGGACAAAATGTTACTTTCCATGTAATAAAATCGGAGTGAAAGCTATGGACTGTCATTAATGATAACCCCTAAAATACCCTGGGGGATCTTCAGTCTATGAATTGGTTGTTGTTGTCTTTTTCACTTATTGGCCCGATTCAGACAGGACTTCATTAAGAGTGGTTGTGGTCAGTCTGAAAGGAGGCAGTGATCAGAGGACCAATGCTCGTATTGGTCTCCAAATAGAGCCCCTCCTTACTTCATACAAAGCACTGGAAAATATGCGTCAGCCACTTCCTCCTCCTCATTCTCCACCCTCCCCATTTCAACTTCCTGTTCTATGGACTGGTCGGAAGTGAGATGCTTTGAATGGAGGCTACCGTGGGAGACCTTGTACAATTACCGATATACCTTCAAGCTATTGTCATATCGAGAATTCTGCCACTGACCTATCGCTGTAAACAATGAAGGCTTCATATTGTTTTCATGCGATGGCTTCACAGACATTATTGCATGCACACACAAACAGTACATCACACACTGATGTGGATTATTTTAGGAACACTAGCACACTGTACATTGTTTTACTAACACATTTCGACACGTGTAATGGTCTGGTCATAAAATCACAGGAATATGAACTCCTTTCAGCTGGAAACTAAGACACACTATCTTCACTGACTTGAGTTAATGCCTGTTCGTTCTTCTACTCTTGCTCCCCCATCTCTCTCTCTCTCTCTCTCCACATTTGTCTGCCACTCTCTCTCTACATTATGTCTCTGTATCAAGGTCACCTTTGAAAGACTAGTAAATGGCTGATGCTCAACTGAGTCGGCTAATATCAAGGAGCAGTCTTCAGTTCATTTACAGGCTCTGTGATATGAAACCTTCATTGTCTATAGACTCAGAATTTCCAACTTTGGTCCAGTCCAGTCATCCAGTTTAAAAGAGAACCTGGGAGGATTAATTATTTAGATAATATTTGCTATACCTTAGGAATCAGCGACATTAGGGATTATATTATAGTCGAGAATCTGTATTACATTTGTAATGGATGTTCTGCAGATATTCTAGGCACATTTTCCTATATTTTGGTCCTGATTCTTATTCACTTATTTATTTTTTTACATTTGTTCGTATTATTTCCTTGCAGCACATAGGAATGTGCAGACATATTTGCCCTTAGTTCATTTACATCAACTCCTGTACTGATTTGCTTAGTCAAATTTTAAACAGACCTAGAAGCTTATGAAAATAGTTTACGATGTTATTTGAATCTAGATTAGGTATAAATAGATAAACAACCAAATAAATAACTGAATAAAATTTGGGGAGTGATCAGAGATCTCATCATTTTTGTTCAAGTGGTGCCCATATTCTAACAACTTTATTTAGTTTCAGTTGTTAATCTGGCTGTGATTTTTCTCTATTGTATAAACATTTTTAGGACAGTCCCAAAATATATAGATGAACTCTCCCTCTAACCCACAGTCCCTCCAGCACAACCTACATATGTTACTATATTTTGAGGTAACAAGAGGACTCTAAAACGATGGCATCTCCTGCATTGAGATGCATCATGCCAACAAGGACAAGTCAGCCACACGAAGTGTAAATGGCCAGTTATTGATTTTATTTCTAATGCCTCGCTTTTTGTGTGTTACAGCTCTGATGGTACTAGCTGAACAGTGACCGCTACCTGCCTGAGGACACCTGCTGCCCAACTCCCTTCATCATGTCTGGGATCCACGTAAGTGAAGCCTAATTTACAGACCTTACTGGTGCGCAGTTTTCTATCTCTTTAGCTGACCGTCTCACTAGTTCCATTACCAATTAGTCACTTGTTAAAATTACTGAGAGGCAATCCCGCTGTTCTGGTCCAGCAGGTTTCACATCAACCGCTTGACTGTGGGTATTTACTAGCATCAGCTGCCAGATTTTGTTCCAGTATAGCACAGTCTTCCGCGATCTTCCGAAGGTTGTTATCACTGTGTGACCCGGTCCTGTCTGTCGTAAATGCCAAGCTCGAACTTTCATTTCTTCATAGTTTGTTCCTGTCTCTGTATCATCTATTGTGACCCATTTTGAAACTGAAGCCTCCTAATTAGCACATTAACACCAAGCTTCAATTCCACATTCCAGCTAAGTCAAATGGCGTTACTTTCACAGCTACTCTGAGGATGACACCCTATATTGCCATGGAAGCTAGAAAAAAAAGCATATTGTGGAAATAGCTGCCTTTAAGGAGTTGTTAGTAATGGAAGTGTTTCCTATGTTGAAAATGTGTGATGTGTTTTTCTTGCACTCTTTTACTAACTTCCTGAGGTTGTTTTGAGTTGAGTTGCAGCTGATAACGTGAAATATGTAAAAATATGAGCCTCAAGACATAAATACATTGTGCAGTGTTTTGGTCTTAAGACTGACAGGGTGTCTCTAAAGTTTCAAATGGGTTTCTGGAGGATGTCATGTAGCCAGGGGCCATCTTGACCCTGGATATTTTGAGGAGCAGCACTGTGACCTATTGGTAATGTTAGCAGCTCATGACCAAAAACTAATACAGTAAACCATCGAACTGACTTGCATGTCGTTGAAGAGGTGAAGTGGTGTCGAATGATGGTGTCTACGCTCCTGTCGAGCACTTTCCATTAGGGAGAACAAGTGACGTTGTTATAAAAATGTATGAATCCAGCCTTAAATTTAGCTGTGGTTGTTTTTCCCATCTGTTGTATGGGTTGCACAAGGCTACATTTTAAATTTATATTAACATTCTTTCTTGTAAAACTTGTTTTAATGAAGTTATTTTCTAAATGTGGCCACATGGAAATGAATAATTCTGGAAAAGCAAGGTTTTTCTGCGTCTGCATGGCCCCACGTAGCAGACTCGGACTGCTTCAGACACATTCAGTCTCTTGTGTGAATAAAGCAGCCTGCTCAAGGACCTTTCTCCTCATTCTCACTCACGCTTGCTGCTCGCTCTTTTTTTGTCATTTGTTTCTTGCCGCTACCATATTTATAGAAGTCAGATTAGCTGACAGTGCAACTATAGTGCAGTGTTTTAAGAGTTTTGATATTCTTAGGCACAGTGGTGCACTTATTTTATTCCTGTATAGCACAAAACAGGACATAGCCTCGCTGAATGTACAACTGTCATTACAACCTGTCGAAACGTTGAGCTGTCACCAGTGTCTGAAAACTTTCAAACCTTTTTGCCCAACTTCACTGCTTCATTCGCGTCCTCCGCCTTTTGCCTAAATTGATTTAACCACCCTGGGTTGTGTTAATCTGTTCTTTCGGATGATATTAGCATGCACAGCCCCACAGAAATAATTTTAGAAACATTCATCACATGTGCGCGTTTTTCCCCCGGTAATAATATATTGTCTTACTGTCAGGCAGTGGTCTTAATGACTGAAAATAGACCCTAATGTCTACTCAACTATTTCCACCACCCCCTCTAAATTTGACTCTGTGTTTGTGTGTTGTAACTGGTGTCATTCAACTCTTCATGCTAACCGGAGTTACTTCAGTTATTAATAATGCTTTCCTGTTTTGCATCATGCAGGCGCCATGGTCAACTGGCACAGAGTGTGTAGCCAAGTATAACTTCCAGACCGCCAATGAACAGGATCTGCCCTTCTGTAAAGGAGATGTACTGACCATCATCGGAGTCACCAGGGTAAGCAAACAGGGGGTCTTGCTTATCAACACACGTCGGAACAACCATGCACTTAGGAAATGTGACCTCTGGCCACCTTATAAGGTACAACTGCTTCTTAACACAAATATCTTATCAACCAATCACATGGTAGCAACTCGGTGCATTTAGTCTAGACGATCTGCTGAAGTTTGAACCGAGAAGGAGGAAGTGAGTGGGTAGGTGGAATTGTTCAGACTAGTCGATTAGTTAACTAGTGCCATGAAAAACAGCGCCTGGTATGATGTGTCTCGGTTTCTGCTGCAACATCCTCCTGCCTTGTATCAACAGTGCCAGCTGGCGTAGGTGGTGAAATGGTGTGGGGGTTCTTTCTTGAGTATTAAAATTCTTTTCTTTCTTGAGTATTTGAATCATCTTGGTACTGTTGTTGTCCATGGCTACTACCAGCAGCATAAACCGCCATGTCACAAAGCTAAAATCATCTGAAACTGGTTTCTAGGACATGACAATGAGTTCACTGTGCTCAGATCACCACAGTCACCCGATCTCAATCCGATAGAGCACCTCTGGCGTATGACAGGGGAGATTCGCATAATGGATGTGCAGCCAACAAATCTGCAGCAACTGCCTGATGCTATGGTGTCAATATGTACTAAACTCTCTAAGGAATGTTTTCAGCCCTTGTTGAATGTATGCCATTAAAGAACAATAGCAGTTCTGAAGGCCAAAAGGAGGTCCTTATAAAGTGGCCAGTGAGTGTATGTTGGGTACAAAACAAAGAGCAACATGAAAAAGTATGTCAGCTTTCAATCTTGAGATTCCGGTGAACATAACCCCATCCACAAAATGACAATAAGTTGGTACTATACCTTATTAACCGTGTGTTGTGTTGGTTTCAGGATCCAAACTGGTACAGAGCAAGGAACACAGTGGGCAGAGAGGGCACCATCCCGGCAAACTATGTCCAGAAAAGGGAAGGCGTCAAGTCAGGAGGGAAGCTCAGTCTCATGCCGTGAGTACAGGAGCGCTAACAGAGAATTTACCCAGCTAAACGGTGCAAGTCCGTGTGTAATGTGCTATTTTTATTATTCTGCCAACATTTTCTCTGTCATGGTAAAATTCGTTGTCAAAGCAGCATCATACTGAATGTAATTTCTGTAAGAAATGACAGTAGAATGTCAACATTGGTGAAGTGTTTCCTAGATGATGATATTCAGCCATAAACAAAATAATAACTGTAGCTGTGCGTCTTGTATGCGTACATCTGCCACACACTATATGCTCTCCATTCTCATGTGTGTGACAGGTAGTTGTACCCCCATTTTGATCTGCTCCCAACAGCGAGGGAAAACGTAGGGCTGACTTCAAAAGATGGAAATTCTGTCTCTTACAGTCTTTTTTTGCGTTTTACCTTGTCTTCAGTCGCGTGTTTCTGACTGGCACAGAGGCCAGGACCAACTGCGCGCTACATCTGAGTGACATTTGAGGCTCTTTGAAACCGTAGCTATTCAAAAAGAGGAGAACATAACGAGAGGCATATGCAAATGAAACGAGACAGGAGAGCCAAGCTGCTGCTCAGATCACCGCATACTGTCGCTGTGAGATGCTGAAAGTTATGAAAGCTGACGAACCTTTTGTGTTTGTCCTTGAAGTGGTAATAAACAAGTATGTTGACTTCAGAAATCAGAATGTTCTTAATTTCTGTGAAATGAAGGTATATGTTAGACTGGTATTGCCAGACTTGATTCTTATCAGAATATGAATCTGGTAACATGCCAGCAAAGGGTGCTTTCACACTTGGGTTGTTCTTCCGAAACCAACGCTTGCCCCCAGGTTGGTTTGTTTGGGCTGGTGTGAACACAGCAATCGCACTGCGCTGCGGAACAAAAGAACCAAGCTGAGCCCGGTTAGAGATGGTGGTCTCAAAACAAATGGCAAACGCTTCCTGGAGTGGTTAGTTTACACTGTAAACACAAGTTACCCACAAACCAATACAACTACCTTACAGTTGAGCCAATATAAGCAAGTAGTTTACTTTATGCGTCTTTGTAAGAGTGCTCACTCAGCAGAGTTGTCTTACAGCACACTGTTGCTTTTTCAGAGGTATGTAGCTGCAGCAGTGCGCTTGCTCCTCGTATGTACATGAACATCTTCTGCGTGCAGCCTAGATGCTTGATCAAACTGAACTGAGTGGTACACTGACCACAGAACAGCAATAAATGCCAGTATGCACACTGTCTGCTGATGCTCTTCTTTTGTATTTGACTATTTCCTGATTTCCTTAAATTCAGAATTTCCCACAAAACTAGTTGTTTGTAAGAACAAGTGTTGATTGTGTGTCAGACCTTTGTCTTGATTGCCCTGTGACCACAAACTGATCCAAGCTTTCCCCCGCGACGATTGTGTGGGCGTGTGTAATTCCACAGTGAACCATACCAAGCTTTCTGACTCAAACCCAAGCTGGATTACATTTTCATTTCTCTTTGTCAGTTTTCTATTATTGCATCATGCTGTGCTTTTGTGTTTGCTGTCTATTTTGTCCCAAAAGGCATGTTTTAGTTTAGAGTGTATGTGGGGTTATATACAGTACAGTAGCTGTACGTTAATTGGACCCCATTGTTCTTTCGTGTGAATTTCGTACATTGTACAGCAACACTGAACTGTCCTCATGCTCCTAGGAGGAAATCATTAATGTGATAAAGGGAGATTGCTGTCTACACACACAAAGATCCGCCCATGCATTGGTAGTCATATACATGGCAGGCATGTCTATGTTGCTCCTGGGGCACTTAGTAGTTGGTGGTATGACTCTTTAACATCTCGCTGGCAGGAAATATTTAAATGGACTTTAGACCCGTTTGTCTGTCTTGATCAACTGCGGCTGAAAGCTCTAACCTTTCGTTGTGCCACCCCTCATGCTGTCTGTCCGCACCACTTTGAACTTGGTTAATGTGTCATCCAGCCCTGGCGTGTCGTTGTCTGTGATCTGAGTCGGCCCGCTGGTAACTTTATATTAGCCCTGTGCAGCTATGGGGGCTTTGTCAACACACAACAACAGCGTGAATTACTCAAATCCAAGGTTCAGCTGAGCAGTGGCTCGGGCTAAATTTAATTAATCGTCAGCCAGATAGTCGCTCTCATGTTGATCGTGTAATCATTCCTGTACTATAAGTAGCAATTACCAAAATGTAATCACGGTACATGTATGTTTGTTATCAGTGTTAATCTTAAAATAAGCAGCATAATAGATATCTAACAATAGATATCTAAGTTTAAGTTTACAGTCGACATTAGTCATTAGTCAGTGCTACAGTCACAGCTATTTCGCTCACTAATTCTGCTTGCATTGTTGGGAATAAACAGACCAATCGATCATGAGGTCACCAAGAAAAACCGTGCAAAAATGCCTCAGTGCTGCCTTCGAGATCGCTTCATAGTTAAAGTGTTTTTTTAACCATCAGAAGTTGCTCCTCTGCAGCCATTAGCTGTAATCCACAGGGACTTGTTGATTTTGTTGTGAATCACTAGCAGATGTTTCAAAGAAGACCTCTCCCTCTCTTCTGGCTTACATAAGGCTTCAGCTGTGGTCTTCTGCCCCCATGCTCACCCTGACCAGTTGATACTCGGCAGCAGAAGGCCATCCTTGCCTCCCTTACTGGCATCTACTGTCTGCTGCCCTCATGTGGCAGACATCTACCCCACACAACAGCACCATCCTGTAGAACGCCGGCGCGTTCAACCCCGCCGTCCTGCTTCCTCCACCCATGTTGCCCTGTTCAAGCTGTTTACCACATTTTTGGGATTTTCTTTTATTGCAGAATGATGCAATGTCTGAAAAGTGCAGCTGATTTCCGGGGGACAAAGCCTTGAGTGTGCGTCCACCAAGGGGCTATGTGTTCCTCTGGGCCGTCCGCACTTGGCGCCTGCTCTCGGATTAGCGGGAGTTAAAGAGCTGCTGTCCATCGGAGAAGCTGCCTGCGCTGATCTAATCAACTCAACCCGTATTAAGCAGCTTTGCCACAAGGGCTTCTGCTGTCTGAGGAGGCCGAGTATGAAGGAGGAGTAGGGAGTGACGGAGGAGCCACGGGAAAGCAGGCCAAATCAATTACAGCCGTTAATTACCACCCATTGACCAGCCAACATGGACAGGGAGACCCTTTGCTTTGCTACTGTTGCTGGTTAATTTAAGCTTACACACAAGGAGGGCCTTCTTCGGTGGGACGATGTGCTGCATGTTTCGCCATTGAGTTAGCGTGGATGGTTTTTGTGTTTGGGTTTTCTTTAGAGAAGGAAAGGAATTTTAGAATCCCAACAAAAGGGTCTCAGCTTTTGTCCTTTTCAAATTCACAGAGTTTCACAGAGAAGATACAGTTCGCTTTCAGATTTGCTGTTCAGTAAAGAAAAGACCACAGAGCTGCGTGAAGCTGCTGCCTAATCCATCCATTAGTAGCCTATAGATGTATCCACCAGGCCATATGGCGAGGGCGAAGTAGGGTTATAGGGCTCGCTTCTAAATCAGGAAGCAAGAGCTTTATTTGTTGTCAGAGTACATTAAAACCACCAGAACTCTGACCAGCTTTTTGGCTTAGCAGATTTTTTTTTCTCTCCTTTTACTACAGAGTATGATGAACAGTCAGTCCATCTCTTCGTCACCCTGACCACAGTCAGGAGTCGGTGCCTCGGCTCTGTCCTAGTCCACTCCTCGTCCGAGCAGTGTTTGCATTTTCCTGTTATTGCAGTGGCTACATGTCAGTTTCCGACTCCGCCCCCAGGCTCCTTGCATGTGTGTTTGCAAGCACTGTGTTTCCTGTTGTTTGGGTTCAGGTACTTTCTCAGTGACTCCCCGGGACGAGACGGCCCCACCCCTGCGCCACTCAAGCTGAACGGAGTGGAAGTCGTTCTGCCAGCTTCCAATTACCACCCCACTTTTCACTTCTCGTTTTAGAGGAGGCCGTGATGTGCGGAAGTAGATCTTGCTTTATGGTTAATGTTGCAAACGATGACGCAACTGACTGTGATTCTTTTGTATGACTGATGATTTACCGACACGCGTTATTTGTAGTATTTGTTGATGTATCTCCTGACCAGTTTGCTGTCCTATCCTTTCCTCTGTTGTCTGATGTTCCATCTATCTCTTTTCCATCTCCTTCATGTTTCTTCTTTCTTCCCTCCTTCCAGATGGTTTCACGGGAAGATAACTCGGGAGCAGGCTGAGCGGCTCCTCTACCCTCCGGAGACGGGTTTGTTCCTGGTGAGGGAGAGCACCAACTATCCCGGCGATTACACCCTGTGTGTGAGCTGCGACGGCAAGGTGGAGCACTACCGCATCATCTACCACGACGGCAAACTCACCATCGACGAGGAGGAGTACTTTGAGAACCTCATGCAGCTGGTGGAGGTGAGGGATAGTAGACAATGTACCCGTGATCTAGGCTCTAATAAAACAGCCTTAATACCCCGAAAACATTTGACAAACTTAATTAAAAGTAAAAGAATAAAAAAGGAAAGGCTCATAGAGTTTAGCTGGGCCTGTGACATTCTGTTCATGAATCTCAGTGTGTTTGCATCATCCCTCATTTACGTCCTCTCTCCTGAAAGACACTTAGAGGTAGAAAACCCCTTTTTACTACTGGAGATGAAGTCCTCCCTGAAACTGTTGTTGCAGCAGGAGAAAAGCCTTTTCCACAAATGTAATTCTAAAACAGAATTTCCTCAGAAAAACTCTACGGCTCAGATATAATTATGCAATTAGTCAATCAGCAGGGGAAAAAATGCCAAATATTCCCCAGTTCCCTGCTTCTCATTTATGTGGATTTGCTGCTGCGTCAACCAAATATTATTCTGGACAGCTGTTTGGACAAAATAGGTCTTGAAGACGTCCCCGTGGGCATGTTCTGACAAACGATGAATCAAAAAAAACAAGCAGTAATCATGAAACAATGTCGTTAAAAGCCTACGTGTCGACCCCTCGAGAATGCCTCATTTCTAGTCTTTATTTTTCGGATCAACTGTTTTCATGTTCAAAAGTGCTCGCTGCGTCCTTCCATTATCCAAACCTGGCTCATCCCTCGCAGGAGTTGGAGATGGTTGGAGCAAATCACGGCTTATTCATTTTCTGCAGCCAACTTTTGTTGCTCAGGAAGCTCAGCGATGCCACCAGATTGTTTTGTTTTTACTCTGGTTGTGAGAAATTCTGTAAGGTTAAAATGGCATTTTTGATTATCTTATAGTGTCTTCTAGTGTTTGATTATCATTACCATTTTTCAGTATTCTTCCACATTAAAGTAATGGGGGATAATGACTGGGAATTCATTTTCCAAAGCTTATATCGGTACAAATAATAAAATGAAGTTCTAGTTCCAGTCAATTAATCGAACAGCAGTATGTTTACATAAGTCTGTAAGCAGGAGGACACATGAACAGCATCCCCATGGACTCTCCTCAAACTCAGACCAAATACAGGGATTCTTTAAAAAGCTGACAGCCAGTTAAAAGGAAGGACAGAGGCAGAACAGGAGTCATGATAGCAGAAAGAGAGAGAGAGAGAGACCCATCGTCCTCTCAGATAAGAAGAAGAGCTGGATTGGCGGCTGTCGCGCTCTTAATTGGGCCTCATCTTTTTGCCTTGTGGGGTGTTGGAAGTGGACGACAGGAATGTGCCAGCTGGCGTAGTGACCATCTACATCCCTGGTGCATTCTCGTTATCAGTCACCCACAATCTCTCTCTCGCTCTCTTTCTCTCACTCTCTCTCACTCTCATTCACGCCCTCCAGGCTTGGTTCTGCCTCCACTTCCTTTCTCCACCTCCTTCTTGCCCTCTTTGTGTTCCCTCATGAATATCTGGCATATTGCTTCCTGTTCTTCTCTGCTCATTACCCATCTCAATCCCTTCCTCTCACCTTCTGCTCTCTGCCGCTTCTCTGCTTTCCCCTTCACCGTCTTTCTCTTTTTCGGCCTCTGCGTCTGTATCCCGTAGCCCATCTGCATTCCCCAGTGTCTTCTCTCTCTCTCTCTCTCTCTGTAATAGCCTGTGATAGGATTCCTCGCATTCTTGCGTGTTTTTCCGGCTGGCTCGCTGTCCCCCAGCTCAGCTCTGCCGTGATTGGTCGCAGCAGGCTTCGCATTCACCTCCACATATACGCTGCGCTCATAAACACACGTTGGCATTACCGGGCTGGCTTCCTGTCAATCACCGCTTCCACTGGAATGTTACGCAGAAAAAAAAACAATATGACTCCGACTGGTATTTCCAAGGGTGTAATTGCACAGTGAAAGTGTTGTCTGCTATGACGCTCATTGTGTATTTTTACACTGTGATCACACCCTTGCGTGTTGATTACATATGGGAAGATCTTCATTTAGCCGACGTTATTGTGTACTAAAAATACGTCATCATGCAGTGAGACTGAATGCAAGTTTTTCAAATCATAATCTGTTACACAATCGCGTCTGATTAAGCTCCTTTCAGAGCTGCCTTCACTGTATGTTTTCCAAGATTTGTGATGCACACGTCACAAATTATGTCGCTAAATCACTGAAGAATGCTGAATTGTGTCTATCTGTGTGTATTTTGTGATTATGTGCGGCGTCCATATTCATCCTGAGTGCTGAATAATGTACAATGAGCACGTCCTTCCTTCACCATGCTGCCCCCTGGTGGTTGTGACAGCAGCTTGCAGTCTGCGGTTGTGTAACAGCGGTTTAGTGGGTTGGGGAACTTCTTCTTTTTGAGGTCTGAAGATCACACAGAGGTTTGCTGACCCGATGTAACCTCTTCTGTCTGTTAGGAAGACACTGATTTGAGTATTTGAGTCACACAGTTCCTCTTTCTTCTAAATTTAAAGCTGGTGAAATATGAATCGCCAAATCAAGGAATCTCCTTCCACAAGCCTGGTTTAATGATAAGCAGGTATTGATTAGGGTTTGTTTGGTTTGCACCGTTCTGTTTGTGGAGGGTGTGAACAGCGAGATTGCATCGACCTCTCTCACACCCACGCACTCCCACCTCAGTTGGCTGGTTCCCACTGCAAATCTTCCCCATCTCCTCCCCTCCCAGTGGGGGAGCTGCCTCACGGCTTTCCTCAGATGCCTACACTGGGACGACTTTAAAACTGTCGCTCTCCAGCAGAGGTCTATCCACTTCATACGTGTGATCCTTTCACTGCTGCATCTGTTTGGTTTCAGAGGCTGTTCTTACGCTTGGTAATATTCTGTATATTCTCTCAGTTTAGCTCTCCCTGTTTCATTCCATCTCTTATATGGAAATGAGGCATGGATTCTGGCGTCCCTTAAGACAGCCCTCCTCCTCCCTGACGCTGATGCATGTTGATAAAAGTTAAACCTGTCATGTTGCATCTCTTTGGTGAAGGGAGCCTCCTCGCATCCCGAATTTCCTTTCATCTCTGCCTTCATGTTCCTCTGAAGAGCGTTGCAGGAAACACCAGCCTCACTTTTGTTTTGTATATCAAAAGCTTGTATACAGATTCACCAATCTGAATGAATTTATGAACACATGCCCTCAAAGTGTCAGAACTTTTCAACATTATACATTTTACTTGGATTCGTTGGATTCCTTTATTTAAATAGAACCTGGATTTTCATTGTCATTTTCTACATCTGCTGACTTTTTTTCCTAAACGCTTTTAATTCTCTCAAACTTCTGTGTCCAGCACTACACCAAAGACGCCGACGGCCTTTGTACCAGGCTGATTAAACCCAAGTTGATGGAGGGAACAGTGGCAGCGCAGGACGAGTTCTCCAGGAGTAAGCTCATTACACTGCTCTGCAGGGACACTGGCACCAATGCACACGAGGACATTTTGTTGGGCTTGTTTTTATATACTGCCAAGCTACCCTCACAAGCATTAAGTCTGGTGCACACACACACACACACACTTTAGAGACAAAGCCTGCATCTCCTGCGAGGTTCTGCTATCATGGCAGTCCTAATAGCATTAATCAACAGAGGGTGATTAATCTTTGCGTTACTGGAAGCAACTGCTGAGCTTCACCAGCTCTCAAGGTCAATCTGGGTCGTCTTCCGCCGCTGTCTGTCTTCATCCATGTGCCCAGATGACCCCGCTAATTTATAGAAGCAGCGGAAAAACAGAAAAGAGAAGATCGACGGTGGGATGGATTAAGACTTGTCCTCCTACAAGAGATCCGTCACCAAGTAGAGCACTTATTTTGACAAGAAGATTGCTTCCGTGAACGTTAGAAGGAATATTTTAATCAGGTTTTTTGAATATGTATAATATAGTCCTGGTTATTTTATATCAACTGCTTACTCATAAATCATATAAATGTATTGTTACAAGAATATTACGCAACCTGATTTTTGGCGATTTAAACGGGTGTCCTGGAATTTTTTATTGTCTCCAGTCTGGTCCCTATCTGATCCTTTTTTTTAAACAATTTTTTGCATGTTTTGTAAATATACCAAATAACTTTTCCTGTTGATTCCATGGTGATAAAAGTTTTTTCCCATCTGACTTGTGTTTTCCTACATCCCCTGTGCACTGTGCGAGTGTACTGAGTGCAGTAGACTTCAAAATCAATCCAACGTATTCCCATATGCCTGACAGTTGAATAGCTCGGCAAAGCATTAAGAAAAGAAATACATTCCTTCAAGCTATTGCTTAAAAAGTTTATACAGTCTTATACTACATTTTATACAGTAGAGTTATCTTCAGTGTGCACAATAAAAAATAAAAAAAAAAAACGTAAAGAAACTTATATCACCTCTTATCACAAAAGACACTTAGGAGGAGAAGTAAATAACATTGATCATCTTGTGACAATTCAGTATTCTACTGGGAAAGTTTTGAACCTGGCATTCATGTGGATGTTACTTAGACATGTAGCACTCACCTAGACCAGACCAGGCACCTCCACCCCATAGCAATGACACTCCTTGATGGCAGCAGCCATCCCCAGCAGGATGCAGCCTGATACAGACACACGTACAAAATCGGTTTAGGAACAACTCAAAAATATTATGGTGTGGGGCCGATATAAAACAAAGGATTGCACTCCAAAAAAAATCGATGCGTATAAGTGTTGTTCTATCTTCTGTTTGCAGGTGGTTGGGCCTTGAACAGAAAGGAGCTGAAACTCATCCAGACGATTGGCAAAGGGGAGTTTGGAGGTGAGAGCTACGCGGGTCTTTGTGTTGTTATTTACATATATCAGAGCTTTGATCACAGCAACCAAGTTCACCTTGGAGACTGTTCTGAAACCTGAAAAAAACAAACAACCCTGCTCTGTGTCCTTGTCAGACGTGATGGTAGGAGACTACAGAGGGACCAAGGTGGCGGTCAAGTGTATCAAAAACGATGCCACGGCGCAGGCTTTCATCGCCGAGGCTTCTGTCATGACGTAAGATCCTCCAGCTATTATCTTTGTCAGAACACCTTTTTCTCCTTGAAATGTCAAGTTGTCCTCGCTCATTGACTGTTTTTCAGTTTACTTAGGAAAAAATGGCTGTGGTCTGAAGGAGGTGAGGAGTATTCTTAGTGTTTTCCTGCGTGCTTAATCCTATAGTTTTTCTGCATCTGTGTGTTCACAGGCAACTGAGGCACAACAACCTGGTGCAGTTGCTAGGGGTAATTGTCGAGGAGAGGGGCAGTCTCTACATCGTCACAGAATACATGGCAAAGGTCAGTTTCACTTGCTTTTCTCTCATGCAAAACTCCTACATCTTGAATGATTTTAAAACATGTGGAAAAGGTTACACACTCATTAATATCAAGATTCTTCTGTGTTAGAGTTAAATGAGAAAATGGGTATCATGCTAATGACGCTTTCACAAGCAGTTGAAAGCGTCATGAGTGAATCATGAGCGTTAGCTCGGCTTTACTCAGCAGTTAGAGAATCTGCCTGTCAGCTGCCGTAAAGCTCACTCATTAACACATTATATTTGGTTTGTTTCATCTCCACGGAAAGTGAAGAGCATTATTAAATTTTGTATTGTAATATAGGCTACTCTCCACAAACTTTTGGTTATTCAGAAGTGTTTTGTTCAGTCACTCATTTTGACGTCTGCTTCTCGTTTTCATAAACTCCAGATTCTCACAGTTTATGAAATCAAGATTTCCCAAAGAAGTGTTTTTATTTAACGAATTACGTTCAAGTGAAAGGATCATTCCTGACCAGTTCAAGCCGTACTATACAGCAAATTCACATGTCCACATTATTCAACTCGTCTTTCTTTAGATGTTCATGCACCAATGGTTTTAACTCACAGAGGTCAGTCTTCACATTTTTAGGGGTACCAACAAGCTGCCAAGGTGCACACCTTGCTATCAGTCTTTTGTAGTTATTTTGTGTTAATTTTGTGTTCAATATTATATTCTGAAATTTTATATTTATTAAGGTGGAGGCTTCAAATAAGCCAGTTTTGGTCTCTCTGCACATGGCTTCTGTTTGCCACCACGGCTCCCTAAAGGTGTGAATCTGAAAACTGATAAATTGGTTTTCTTCAACTGTAACTCGGCTGAGAACTGATAACACTCACAGGGTCAGGGATTTGTTTTTCACTTGGGCCGTTCATGCTGAAACGTGTACCTGCGCAGGATGGTGTAAGTGTCGTGTCCACATGTTGCGCTAATAATCTGAACTGTGCCACAGGGCAGCCTAGTGGACTACCTCCGCTCCAGAGGACGGACTGTTCTCGGGGGAGACTGTTTACTCAAGTTCTCACTGTGAGTCCTCTTCATCTCTCCTCATGTACTTGAAGATTGTAGCCGTAAGTCAGATTTGTACAAAACGCTTTCAACACATTTCAGGGTCTGGAGCTAAACGGCTGCTGCTTTAGCTGTCAGGGATTCAGCTGCGTTTCTGAAGAACAGTGTAACACTCTTGACTGGAAGCATAAAAGAACCGTTTGTTTACTCGAGCAGCCGTCATGCTGTTGCTTGCTTTGATTGCCTCTTTTGTCTAAAAGTCAAGGGTTTTAAACTCTTCATTTATTTTTAATCTAACAGTTGGAAACCTGTTACAGTGCAGTGAGTTCTACCGTAAAATGAGAATAAACTTACAGATTAGTTGGCATTAATATCACCACGGCTCAGTATTTCATATTTAATTTTCTGTGGAAAGCTGTGTAGTAATTGACCTATTAAAAAGTGCTAAATAATATATTATTACTGCACTGTCATAAAACAAGTGAAGGAATAAAATGATGTGTGTTTTTTTTTGTTTTGTTTTTTTTTTTTGCTGCAATTTTACTAAAACTACTCTGAGTGAATTTACAATGAATAATAGCTTTCCTTTCCGACTAGCTTCTCCGCTCTGCAGTTGTTGTTTGATGCGATCTGAAAAGAGCAGACGATAAAAGTAGCAGCAGCAGCAGTCGCCTGTGGCCTCTCAATCATCAACTCCTCACTCATCTTTCCTCCTTTCAGTGACGTGTGTGAAGCGATGGAGTACCTGGAGGCCAACAACTTCGTCCACCGAGACCTGGCAGCCCGTAACGTGCTGGTGTCCGACGACAACATCGCCAAGGTCAGCGACTTCGGCCTCACGAAGGAGGCCTCCTCCATACAGGACACTGCCAAGCTGCCTGTCAAATGGACCTCCCCCGAAGCACTAAGAGAGAAGGTGAGAGGATGAGGGACGGGGTAGCAGACCTGGGCCGATGTGCTGTTCCTTTTTCTTGGCCTTTATATTAATCTGCTTCAATAACTTGGATTTAAGCGACAGGGTGGTGGGATTTAAAACGGGTTCAAAAGTGTCATATTGGAGGAAAGACAGGAAGTTTATTTTTTAATAACCCCAGTCTAATGCATCTCATTATGCTGTATCATTATGGTATCAATACTTTCTGTCAGCTTCAGTTTGTCATTAGCCCAGTTTAACCGAGATGAGCGTCACAGAGTAAATTCCCGATCAGTAAAAACAAGTGGACGTGTTCTCGCGGCGCCTAAATCAAATCATCTGTCAAGCAGACAAGAATTACTGCCAGCACAGATGAAGACTTAAATAAAGCTCTAACCCAGAGAAATTTATTCTGCCCACTTAGCGTGAGTGTGTGACTGCTAACAAATGACGTATGTTGCTATATTATACATAGCGTACAGTGTGCTTTAAAGGCTTCAGTCAGAGTGACTATCATCTGCTTTGACAAAGTATTTCAGTGAAGAGGACTAATCTGGAACTGCTTTGTACCTTCAGAAAAAGGAGATCGTCTCATGATAACTATTATAATTATGAGACTGAGAGGACGCTTGCTGCCCCACGTTATTTTCTTTTAGTCTTTTCAGTTGCATGCACCATTGCTTTATGGAATTTGAGTCCTTAGACATATTTTCCAAATTTAGAAAATATAATATCTAATATTAAGTGTAGCAGCGTGCTGTGAAAGTACTATTTTTTAAGTATTCATTTCCTTACTTGAGCTTCAGAAATAAGATTAAGATTATATAACATTTTGCTGGGTTCACAAACAACCTGCTCTCTGAATACCTTTACGTACAGTGTGTGAATCTGGGCTTTTCTTTTCGTCCAACAGAGGTTTTCCACCAAGTCGGATGTGTGGAGTTATGGAATCCTACTGTGGGAGATTTACTCCTTTGGCCGTGTGCCTTACCCCAGAATTGTAAGTACCTCCTCCAGCTTCCTGCCGCTCGCCAGCGTCTGAGGTACGCCAGCAGATGGCAGGCTTTATTTACCGCAACTGGTGTTTGGTTTTCTTATTTATTTTTTGTGCACGACTAGTGGAGTGTCTGGGTCTCCAGCGTTGACCTCAAAATAATTAGATTTACGCCATTAAACTGTTGGAGCAGGTGACGAAAATGTTACCCAACGCGTACTGTAAATTAGGAGCTTAATTGTTTCCGCATGCTTCACCACGTGTCACATTTACATTCAGTCACAATAACCTTTGCCTGGGATGTTGCGGTGCCTTTGAGTCAGTTGCGTCAGATATTGATCAAGAAGCAGAGAGCCTAATGTCAACACTGCGCTGTCTGTGTCCCTCAGCCGTTAAAAGAGGTGGTGCCCCGGGTGGAGAAGGGGTACAAGATGGACGCCCCCGACGGCTGCCCGCCCGTGGTGTACGACCTGATGAAGCAGTGCTGGACCCTGGACGCCGTGGTGCGGCCCTCCTTCCGCATGCTGAGGGAGAAGCTGCAGCATATCAGAGCCAAGGAGCTCTACCTGTGAAGAGGGGGCGCAGATGGAAGGCGCATTTGGGCAGAGGAGGGGAGGGAGCAAGACGCAGCCCAGCACAGCTGTAAAAATGGGAGGAGGAGGAGGAGGAGGAAGAGGAGGAAGAGGGACCAGAGAACCTTACTCCTGCCTGCCCAACCTCTTGACCCGTGGGACTGCCATACTGTGCCCCTCCCCCAGCCTCAGGCGTCCACCAGCCGTCTTCTGCTTCCACACTAGGACTGTTTTCCTGTTTGTGTTGTATAGCTTTTGCCAGACAATTTCCTCCTCTCTCGATGGGCCACTGCCCTTTCCTCCCTCTAAACCTGCCGCTGCTCATACGCTCTCTCCCTCTCTCTCCCTCTCTCTCTCTCCCTCTCTCTCTTTCTCTCTCTGTCACTTGGTCCAAGTTTGTCTACCTGAAAGATCCCTTTTCTTTCTTTGTATTCCCTCCCCTCCTCCTCCTCCTCCTCCTCTCCTGAACATGGCATTAACTGGAGGGGAGGCTGGCCTTTTCCTCCACGTTTGTCAGGTGCTCTTTCTTCTACACCCCCACCCCTTTATCATTCCTGGATCCCCGTGTCACCATGTGGCTCTGCATGCCTTTCAGCCCAGCTCTGTGTCATTCCATCCTTCCTTCCCTCCTTGCTTTCCCTCGGTCGCGGTGTCAGGTGTGGGGCCTTCGCTCTGTGCCAAAGTGCCTCCAGTCTACAGAGCTCCAGACTCCCCTCCAACACTTGTTTTAATTGGACTGTTGTGGTTTCATTTTTTTTTTATTACGTTTTTTAAAAAACTTTTTTTATTGCTTTCTTTTTTTTTTTTTTCAGGGAGGTTATTAAACTATTTTTTAGTGCCGTCTCCCCCCACTTCCACCATCGCCACATGAGACTTTTGTTTTTTGTTTTGTTTTTTTCCAAGTGTCCGTGAAGAGCACGTGAACAGGAAGCGAGGGGTTACGGGGGCCAGTATCATGTTCGTCCTCCGGGCTGTCATGGCTGGAGCGGTGGCGCAGGGGTGGGCAGGACACTAACAGGAGAAGAAGGGGGAGAGGCAGTTCACAAACATGGTTGTCATACGTGGGCTTGTTTTTATATCAAAATGTATTTAAAGGATTAAAAAAAGAAAAAAAAAAAAAAAAGAACGCAGAAAATACTGACCAGGACAGAGACTAAAAAAAAAGACGACTTCCAGAAGCTGGAAGTGTCTTGGCGTTAAGGATGTTCAGTGTCTCTGTGGACACTGGGGTCGGGGTGGTGCATGCTGTGTGTGAGAGGCCTTGGGTTCAACTGTCAGTGCTTTCAATGTTCATTGTTTTATTATGCTATCATAATTATGAATAAATCATTCCATCTGAACAGTGTGGAAACACCTGCATTATTATATCAGTGTGTGTGTGAGAGAGTAAATGTTATCGCTGTTCCCTCTGTGCACGTGTTTAAATGCGCCCCATTGGGGTTTTAGTTAAAGGTTTTTTTTAAAAGTTGCAGCACAGAGATCCAGCCGCTGAGTCGACAGTAGCGCTTTGAATATGTCCATAACTGAATTATAGATTTTGTTTTTATTCCTCAACACGTCATGTTTTTGTGTACCACTCAGAAAGACCTTAAAGGACCAGTGCGGTGAGGTTGCACCAGAGGTTGCGCTAGACTTTTTAGTTGTCTGTCATTTTGACTGACAGGGTCATAAAAATCCAGTCGCTTTCATTTTTTAAAATGCTAATAATGACATATTCAATGGCATTAAATTTTCATTAACTATAAGTACTTTTTCAGAATAGTATTGACTTTAAATGGTACTCGGACCAAGACTGCTAGCGCTAACGGCTACATATATATTGTATATATGTCTATGGTTAGCCGAGCTCTGACGTGTGCGTCTGTGTAATCGGTGTACCAGGAAGTCGTGCGCTGACAAATGTTCCGCGATGTTTGGAATGGAAACTGCGATTAGAGACAAGAGCCAATTAACGTCACTCGCCACCAAGTGGTCAGGGGTGTGAATTGCAATCTGTCAAAATCACAGATGGCCTTCAGATTTTTTCCCGTCAAAGTTTTAAAAAAAACAATCAATGACGGAAAATATTCGGTTAACGCGACCCCTGGGTTGCACATTGCAGTCGAGTAAATACTACTCTGCTTTTGCAAGCGTATAGGAGAAGCCACAGTGGGCTTTACTTAAAAATTGCAAACGACCCTCATTAGAGTTTGGTTTGTTTTTTCTTGGCTGCTTTAAAAACATAACAGAGGAAGAGGACTTGCTAATGAAAGCTAATGAAAACCTAATATATTCCATTTGTGGTGATGCTAAAGCCTACACACTGGTCCTTACAAGGTCATTTCAAAATTGGTGCATATGTCCAGTTGGACTCGAGGATAAACTAAGTACAGCGTTAATCACCACACAAAACATATTACTTTGCCAAAACTCACAGAAATGACTTGCTAATTATTACAAGATCTCACAATTTGGTAGTCCACCAGAAGCTCGGTGGTTTTGCTGATGTTTAGCTTCAGGTGATTGTGCTTGGTAATAAAAAGTCATCTTTGTCGACATTCCTTCCTCCACTACATTTGAGTCTGGACAGGCGTGGATGTAAACTGCAGTTTTACTGCTTGGGGGAGGAGGGGGGGCGCATAATACTACAAAATTTATTTAAATTTTTTTCACTCCGGCCCTGATTTGGTCGGCACAGTGAGGTAGTGGTTAGCACTGATGCCTCACAGCGAGGAGGATCTGGGTTTTGAACCTTTCTGTGCAGAGTTAACTTGTTCTGGATTTCCCCTGGCCGCTCCGGCTTCCTCCCACAGTCCACAGACGCACTTATCAGGTGAATCAGTGATTCTAAATTAGCCGTATGTATGTGATTGTTAATGATTGTTTGTTTATTTTTTGTGATAGACAGGCGACCTGTCCAGGGTGTACCCCCCGCCTCTCGTCCAATGACAGCTGGGATAATCCCCAGCCCCCTACGGCCCTCTAGAGGGTAAGCAGTAATAAGATAATGAATAATGAATCCACAGGCTCACAGCCACTGCTTAGTCAACGGCTCTGCTCAGCTTGAGCAGATCAGACAGTGCCTTGCTCAAGGTCACCTTCACAGAGAAGTTGGGTAAAAGACAGTGAGTGTGTGTCATTCAGGCTTCAGCAAAACAAATCACAAACTATGACGTGATCGCCGATCCTATTCTGTAGTAGAGATATTTAATCTGTTTGGTGGTTAAGACTGCTCCTTACGGGGTTTGAGATGAAGATGTCTGGTGTAAAATAAATGTGAAAATGTAAAGGTCTGACAGGATGGAAAATACAGCACTTCCAGTTAATTGTCCATCAGCATCATTCCCTCTTTGTTTGAGGTGTTGATGTATTTTATATTTCTTCAGTTCTGATTTGTGGTCGACAACACAACTTTTCAGAAACTTTCATATATGCAGTTAACACATGTTAGCACCTTGGATAACATCCCTCAAGAGGTTAAATGCCCAGAGCTCTCACCAGTCCATCAGGACAGGAGAAGCATCTCACATGAGAGATGTAACTTCTTCAAGAAACTTTAATCCAGTGGCGACCCTAGGTTCTTGGGGGCCCAAGGCAAATACGTATGTGTGCTATTTTTTTCACAAGGCCCCGGAGTTGCTTGGTTTGACTGGTACTCTACTGTGTGTCCCTGCTTCAAGCAAGTCCTGTTTATTTCGTATTAGCAGTAGACATAATCTAGACCTGAGAATCTTCACAAACATACGCCTAGTGTGTATCCTCCTTTCTCCTCTGAATCTCATCACACAACCTGAAAAGAGAAAAACACCTCTTAGATTTACCTATTTGCCGCTCTATGAGCCTTGCGACGAGGATCACGAGACGTTTACAGGCCGTAGCGAGAGCAGAAATCCTCTACTCTCACTGTATTGCTCCGATCGTGTGTCTCGTGTTTCCACATTTAGCTCATGCGAATTTCATCTTTTTGACTTTGACCAATCTGCCCTTCCCGCATCTCCTCCTGCAGCCGCGGCAGCAAACAGTTGTTTCTGGCGTAATTTCATGTGAATCCCATGAATTTTAATGGCAGTGACAGAGTGGTAACAATGGGCCGGTTATGTAAGCGAGGCAGTTTTGCGCTCATGGCCAAGACTGTGCTGCTGTCAGGACCTATCACGGCAGCTCCGGTTTACCATTCTGCCATGGCAGCACGAGACCCACCCCAACCTCCATCTCTGTCTCCTTCGTTCACTGACGCGAAGTACAGCTCATTAGGCGTCTGAGGAAAATTTTTGGATGTCGTCCGACTGCCAAAAGTCACCACTGGGAGGCATTGTGCAGAGCTTTGAGCTTAGATGTTATTGCAGGGACTCTTAACGCTAGTTTTTTTCACATTTCCATGGCAAAGGTCAAAGGTCACAGACAGCTGCATCCTTTAATGACATTCAGTTTCTTGAGGGCCACTTTGTTCAGCGTGGCCACAGCTGCCACAGCTCTCCACAGCCTCCGCCTCATTACATCCTAATCATCTCTTTTTTCAATCCTAGTACAGTAAACCATTGTACGTCCATGAAACACGATCACTTTGTGTATCCTTTAAAATGTGAAACTAAGCTTGAAGTATCCCTCTGACGGGAGCGCGTGGTGACAGGAGTGAGAGTTAACGCTCGGATCCCACATCTGGAAGCCTCAGTCTCTGGTTCACACTTAAGTAGTCTTGACAACCACCCAGCTCCTCGTTCGTAGCTGGCACTAGCAGGAGGATTGATGGGTTAATCAGCTTTCAATAAGTTATGGATCTGTGCCACTGACGGCAGCCAGGCTGAAAACGCGTCAAATTAGCTCATGGTTTAATCTGGTTGCACCGGCACAGTTTTTTTTGTTTTTGTTTTGTTTTTTGGCCCGGTGACTCGAGTCTGAAGAAGATGCTTAGGGCTGCACATGTTGTTGTGGAGTTGCCGTGTGCATGTCAAACCGGACCTGACAGATTTACATGTGTGACAGAATGAGGGTGAGCTGGTGAGGTGGTGTTCAGATCGTTTTATTCTGTTTTATTTACTACAAGTCAGCCTTCACTTCACAGATTTCACCATCTGCTTTTCGTGCCTGGTCTGGATTACACAGCATTACTGTTATACAGTCACAACAGCTGTTTCAAGGGGTCTAACAGATCGACCACATCAACCTGAAGTTAAACTCAGTCAGTTATCCCGAAGCACCTGAAGGGATTTTTTTCCCCTCAAAGACAATACATCAGTTGTTTCAGGGAGACTCACAGATCGACCACATGCATCTGAAGTTAAACTCAGTCAGTCAGTTCACCCAAAGCACCTGGAGAGATTTTTTCCCCTCAAAGACAAGACATCCATTCATTCATTTCATACAAAGTGTGAATGTGACTTTAAAGATACAGGTGGATTTCATTAACTTTGAGCTAAACTAGCTGTTTTCCACCACGTTTCTTGCCTCAATGCTACGCTAAGCTAGCTGCCGGCTGTATAATTAGCTCTCTTCAGACTCTCGGCAAGAAAGTTAATAAGTGTATTTCCCAGAATGTAAAACTGTTCCATTAAAGACAGCTTAGCGGTGATGCAGCAGATTGCAGGGGAGAAACCCCGGCATTACCGGCTCTGAGGGCTTTATTTATACACCTCAAGCACTGTCACAGAGTGTGGGAGTTCTTCATTTTCATCCTGCTTCAGCGACAAGGAGCGGGCGTTGAGCTGACAGGAGATGAAGGAAATGATATTCCCATTATCGGGCCTAACGTGCAGCCGGCTGTGTCAAGTGACAGAAATCTTTTCACGTCGCTTAGTCGCCTGCCTTCTTTCAGTCTGGGTACGGCCCTCGCCGCTTTGCTGAACAGCCTAAAAATGTGCTGTTTCCTTCTGCAATTAGCTCCTACATGGGCACACTCACACGGGCAGTGATGTTAACCTTTCAGACATTGATGCCACTTTTTTTAGTCCTTGTATAGGACACAGGACAGTAGCTCTGCTGGTGGTTTTATCAGTCTGATTCAATCGCCTCTTGGCCATAATGCAGCGTGGTCTGTGCACGCTCTGTTTAAATCTGTCAGCGCTGACGTTCTCCTTTGCGGCTTTGAGTTTCTGTCAAGAGCTGCAATCCAGCTCGGTATTCTGAGTCGTAATAACAAATCAGTGTATTTTTTTTTCCCGTCTGACTGCAGGAGGCATGACCTCATAAACAGAGCTACTCATGAGCACAGCCAACGACGGTACATGCACTCCACGACGGAAAGGAACATGATCTCAGGCGGTGCGGAGTCTCTTCAGGACATCCTGTTCTGAAGGATGCGATCCTAATCTATTGATTCAATTCAGACCTTAATACGCTTTATTCAGACATGTTTTCCGCAAAAATAAATCTATTTTAGTTTTGATGCAAAGCAGCACGCATTAATTAAACCCGTTACGAGGGAGATTTACATTTATTTTGCCTTTGAACAACATCCACAGGCTGCGTGGTTGCTGTGATTTCAGTAGGTTATTCCTTCCACGTTCATTTTGCATAACAGATGGTGAACAAAATCCACTGTGTCCACAGAAAGAAAAACTAACACGAGTCTGCAGCGGGCTTTGTTAGAGAGACACGCTTCCACAGTGACAGTATTTTTAGTGCAAAGGCTTGTCACCAACTGTATGTTCACAGCTGTATTCTTGGACCTTTCGGGAATGTAATGACTGCCTTGAGGTCTGATTCCTGCCTCAGTCCTGAATGAAATTGCTCAGAGCTGGGTAATTTCAAAGGCTAAATCTATTTCTTGTCGGTTCTTAAAAATAACAGCGTTTCGAGAAAAGTGTTGCCACCTAGATTGATGTGACTGACTTGCTGAGATGGAGGAATAGGAACAAACGGAAACAGTTTTAGTAAAAAGAGATCTGTCAATATATTTTAATCTGCTGGTGTTTGTAAGGGAAGTCAGGAATAAGGATCGACAGACTGGCGGCGACGTCCACGGATCTTCTTGATCACGTCTATGCATGAGACATGAGGTCCAGCTGACTGCACATTCTCACAGCAAAAAGCCTGTTATGATATTTATAAAGTGTTAACCAGCCGTTGGTGCGAAAAGAAGAAGAAAAAAACTGTTTGTGAAGGCTGTGGTTGCCGTGGCAACCCAGGAAAGCCATGGCTCAGCTCACAGCATACCGTAGCTATAACGCAGCCTGCATTAATGAGGCTGGTTCTGGTTCTTAATTCTTGATTGTGTCTGGCTGCCGTTCAGAGCTCAGGCTGCGTGGCTCATGGCTGGTGTTCTGGGGAGGTCAGTGCTGGAAACGGATAACACACAGGAGCTGGGTCCGACAGAGGGCTCGGCGGGTGAGAGCGCGGCGGAGAGGTATTGACTGACTAAAGCGAACCAGTGTGAGTCTCCTCCCTCGGCCCAACCTCACCGCGTCTCCCCGTGAGAGTCGGGGATGGCTCACGGACAGAGGCAGACTGGGGAAGGGGGATAACGACCACAACAGAGCCGAGCCTTGTCCGCCGAGCTGCGCGTAAACACTCTCTTTTGCCTGTGATGTAACGCCGGCCTGCTTTTGGGCCCTCCTTCCTCTTTAAATAACCCTATCGTTGCCCTGCAGTGTTGGCTGACATGTTCATTTGACTTTGTGAAATATCAAGGTTCCCCGAGTTGCAGAGAACATGTTTTCTGCACCGCTTGTCAGCATGAATTTGCATTTTCCTCTTGACATTTCACCTCCCCCTGCCCCCAGGGCCCCCGGCCTGCTGGATGCCAGCCGGGGGGGGAAACTGTGCCAACACACATCCCAATGAGGAGAGGGTGAAGGGCCCTCTGGCCCCTGGGAGGAGCCACCACCATGATACAGCTCCCCATATAACCTCCCTACCTACATTATTGTCCCAAAGAATAGCAACATATGAGGAGCTAACATCAAACCTGCAACATTACAGTACAAATAAAGCTCATCGTCACAGGAAGTAAAATGTGCAATTTAAATAAGGCCACACTACACTGCTTTAAAGCGTTTCAGTCCATTGTTTTAGTTTGCAGCCTGCAACCACTTCCTTTGACCCAGTGTACACCATCTATCCAGCACTGAAGAGGGACACTAAGGTATTAACTAGCTGCTTAAGATCCAGATATTCCTCTCAGAAGATGGTGGAGATTGAAACAGAGCAGGGAATATTGCATAATGCATTAATTTAGTGGTACACGTGTGCTTTCTGCTTAATGATGCTGGAAGCTTTCCCTTCAGCAGTGCATGAGAGGTATGTTCAAGGTAGTTTTCCGTCTGCGCTGCTCAAATGTGAGTGTCACGCTGTAACGTATCAAATGTTAGCGGATAACAAGCCGATCCAGGCCATCATTATATCAGGTATCAAACGCAGAGAAACCACGCCATAAGATCTTCCACCCGCAGGAAGCGAAACAGCCGACTTACTAAAATTAGACCTCTTAACATCCCCGCACGCTGGCTGGGTAAACACGGGCAAGCTGAGTCTGGTTCGCTGACGTCACCTCACAGGATTTGTGGGTTTTGAAGTTCAAATAGTTTTTCGCAGGCGGCTCGCTGCCATTTGGAGACACCGGCGTGCAAAGTTTGTTGGTTCAGCTTGAAAGGCTCTTCTTCTCTCCTGACAGCCCCGGTGCCTGGCAGATGATGTGAGGTTTGACGAATCCTCGCAGCGTGAGTCAGAGTTGCTGTCTGACATTTGCTGTCATTCAGAAGTAGGAGTTTATTATCGCCTTTTAATAGACGAGCAGCGGGCCGGGTGGCGGCAGATGACGTCTTTGTGCACGGTTTGCAGTGGGAGTGCTCGACTAACACAACACCTTACTTTGCAAAAGCATGAACGAGAATAGGAGCTACTACAAACCACGGTACACGCTAGTTTACTGGCAACTTTTCCAAATAGATTTTTGAAAGTTTCTGTCATCTATACGTCGTCTATATTGACATGCATCAGTGCCGACAGTGGTAGAGGTGTAACGAGAAACCGAAGAGGAGAGGACGTCTGAACGTCTCCTGTCTCAGAAATAAAAATGAATGTTCTGCCTTTCAGGGTTTCCACCCTCACAAATGACCCGGGCTTTGTTTCTGTGATTTAGCGAGCGTCCACGGAGGACAGACTATAAACTGTTGTGACACATGAGGAACTGCAGCCAACCGCGAGTAATGTTAAGGTTCACAAAATGCCTCGGAGATTGCAAATAACACCGTACAGTCAAAGGCTTGTCACAACTGTATGTTCACAGCTATATTCCTGGACTTTTTTTTTTTGGGAGGGGGGTTAATGACTGCCTTGGGGTCTGAGGGGACATCCACTCATTCCTGCAGCAACATGAATCAAATTCTTCTGAGCTGAAACTAATTTTTTTTTTTAAATAATAGCCGCTACATGGGTTTTCCTCTGATCGCAAATTTGTGCTGGACAACATTTTAAAAGACGGGGCCACGGGCTCTGTGAGGACCCAGAACTACCACCCAATGCCGCTGTGCACCCGTGGGGGCGACCACACGCGCCGCCTGAGTTTACTCCTGCAGCCTGGCAAGGAAGGCAGGGGGAGGAGAGACACAGATGAGGACTGAAAGGCTGTGCGGTGTTGTGAGCCAGATCCTCCTAAAAAACACAGGAGCTAATGAATGCAGCCAGAAGTCAGTGTGTGGCTCAGCAGCTGCAGCTCCACAGCACACACCACCTCACAGAAACAGCCCTGTGCAGGAGGCGAAAGAGGCCGAAGCGGCTCACCAAGAACAGCAAACGTGCAGGGATTTGTGTTGGACGCAAGGAGGAGAACGTTATCCCAACATTTTACGGGCAGGGAAATATCTTAAAAACAGCTGTGTGTGTGTGTTCCTGTGTTTCCTGCTCTGTGTGTGAGTGATGTAACAGCCTCTCTACCGTGGGCAGGAATGACTCCGGGCTGCTCCGAGCACATTCACATTAATTAAGTTGATGCATCGTGGCAACTCACATGTGAAGAGACACGTATAATCACATAGCCACAGCGAAGCAAGCTGTTAGCGAGCACACATGTTCTCCGTGATTGCCAAACAGGAGACTGTTTACAATAGTTGTTTTTTTTTATTTTTTTTGTCGAAGGAAAACACGAAAGCTTGCGTTAATACAGATGACGCCGCTTCTCCTTTGTTCCTGCATAGGTCTAATATGGTGAACTCCACTCAGGGCAGTGCTTGACCCTTTCACTTTGTCCCCTTGTGTTCTCAATTTAACGGATCACTGCTTCAGTGGCTTAGAGCCCGCTGATGTATCCCTTCTCTGGTTTTTACAGTACGGTCTCGCTGCTTTGTGTAGAAACTGTGGTAATGTGATCACCAGAAAGCATCTATTTATAATCATGTTGTTGATCATCGCAGCATGCTGCCACCTCTGCCCCTTTCATCTGTGTGTGTGTGTGTGTGTGTGTGTGTTTCTGTGCCTGGAAGATGTTGCATAATTGTGTGATTATGGCTTTCCTCATCAATTTGCGAACCACAGTGATTCTGATTACCAAGTTCAATTATTATGCAGATTTTTGAGAACCCGTACACATTGCAATTATCCTCAGTCAAAACAGGCATTAAACACTTAATGTGTTCTTTAGCCAATGGCTGGGGCTGATGACAATGAAGAACAATCGTTCGCTATGCCGAGTGTTTTAAACAGATTGATTGAATTTAAAATCCCCAGCAAATAGTCAGAAAGGGCCACGACCGTTACACCGATCAGCCACAACATTAAAACCACTGACAGGTGAGGTAAATAACATTGACCATCTTGTGACAATACAATGTTCTGCTGGGAAACTTTTGGACCTGGCATGCATGTAGCACCCACCTAGACCAGACCAGGCACCCCCACCCCATAGCAATGACACTCCTTGATGGCAGCAGGATGCAGCCTGACACAGGCACACACACAAAAAAGGTTTAGGAACAACTAAAAAAAAAAACATGAAAAACAGAACAAGGTGTTGACCTGGCCTCCAAATTCACTAGATCCCAAACTGATCAAATATCTGTGGGATGATCCACAGAGGCCCCTATCCCCTCAACCCATAGGAGCCAAAGGCCCCCACAACATCCTGTTGCCAGACACCACAGGACACCCTCAGAAGGCCCATGTCCATTCTCTGATGAGTCACAACTGTTTTGGAGGCACAAGGGAGACACAATATTAGGCAGGTGGTCATAATGTTATGCCTGCCTTATGTCGGTGTAAATGTTCTGGTATATATAACCAGACAAACTGAAACTAGTAATTTTACTTTATTGGATGAAAAATAACATAAATCATCATCACAACTTCTTAATGAATTAATTCAACAACAAATAATTTGTCTATGACTCATGGCTTTCTAAATCTGACTCTGTGATAGGGGATTGTTGTTAGAGAGATGTCAGCTCTGTCTCGGTGAGATGGGTTGAGTGGTCTGAACTCGCTGTCATCTGACCCCTGGTTCAGTTGACAGTAGCACGGACCTCGGTCCACTGATACTTTACGTAAGAATTACATGCAAACCGTCGCTGTTCTTCTGGCCTGAGGGCAGCTGTACATCACTGCTTGCGTGATTTCATAGCCCCTCTGCTGTGCATTATTCTGCCACGAGGGTGACGTTTTGGTCAAGTGGCTCTAAAGAGGTTTACTCCTGCTCAGCCGCCTGTGATAACGAACTGCCATCCTGTTATTTTACCATTTGAAACGTTGACCGAGGCCAGTGCCTGTCTCATCTGCGCCTTCACTGGCATTAGGTTAGAATTAGCCGTGTTTAGCCTGGTCTCTGCTTCAATATTTCCCCACTCTGCTGAGATTTGGCTTCAAAGGCTCGCCTCCTGCCTCAGTCCAAGCTGGATTAATCATCAGCCCCCACACACACAGGCGTGGGCAGCGATGTCGTGCATGACTCACGTGTCTCTGAAGAATGTTACTTTTTACTCTGCGCCGTCTACAAGGGATGGGAGTGTTAGTCGTGGCCACCGTGAAAGACTGGAAGATGTGGACCAGCAGAGGACTCCTTGGTGGCCCTGGGGGACATTTGGAGGTGCTGCACTTTAGCCCCGTAGGCCTCACTCATTTACCACTAGTGAATGTTTTGAATTTGCTGTAATTAATATTGATTCACATTTATACACCGAGAGCTGACAAGTCCTTTTCTCATTAACGGCTGCATTAAGGCTGTCAACTACATTAGTCTTGTCGTAATCTTGTTTATGCTGATACAACAGCAGAGAATACTGACTTCTTCCTATATGAGATTTTTACTGAGGCCTTTACAGTGTGTGTCCTTTGAGCCTTTTGACAAAAGAACTGAAGAACAGAAATGAAGAAGCTACTCGCATGAGTGGCAAAACGTCTTCTCAAAAGACTCAACAAGTCCAGTTGCCTTTTTTAAACGCTTTGAGAGACTTCACAGACTTTTGATAAAAGAACAATTTACATCCAGAAGGAGGACGGCAGGAGACAAATTAAATGAAATCAAATCAGATGTGTGTCTTCACATCTGAGGAACAGCTCCTTGGTTAACACGTGAGAACAAAGCCTGTGAAAGCACCACCGTCAATCATATCAGATGCAGCAGCTACAGCGCACAAAGACTTTTTTTTTCTCGGGTACTCAGAAAAAAACAACACATTTGAATATTGAGCGTGACAATGTTACAGACGCACATAGGACATATATCTGAATTAACTAACGCTTAATGACAAACACTGCACCTGGATCCTCGAGGTCGGAGACTGATAGTTACGATGTGTCATAAATCAGTCTGGTCAATTAGAGTCAGCATTAAACACAGTGTAGAGGCTGTGTGTAAATGCAGCAGGTTTAAGATGCTGTACTGTTTGTTGTTGGAGTGTCCCCCAGGGTTTAATACACCAACGGGTGTAAAACTCCATCCAGTGATGTCTCCAAACACTCATTTTGTACTCTTCAAGGAAACTGGGAAACTAATATGTTGGTGTTTTGCTAATTCTTTCTTTTTCTCAGTGAGAAAGGCAACTTTGAACAAAAACTCTTCAAATTTCCGTGTATTTCATTTTCATTTCTTTATGATTTATGCGCTTAACACGCAACTGATTTTGCGAGGGTTTTTGATTCACCAGTTTACTTCATGTTATCATCGGTGCAGCTCAGCCAGCCGGAGTGTTTTCTTGTGCTCTGATGTTTATATAACTGCTCTGTTTCTCGTGACACGTCAGCCAGGTGTGCAGTGTTGGACTGTGACAGCTCTCCTGTTTAGCAGGGACGAGGCATGACCGACACTCTCTCCTGGCTGGGAGGGAAACATCTATCCGGCCTACGTGCACATGCCGCATCCGTCACGTGGCGTGGAGGCCATCGCATTGGCGCCCGGCAATGCTAACATCTTCAGGCAGCCTGCCACATAAATCCAACTTCCTCGTCCAATGGCTCCGCCGTTCGGCCCTGACTTCTCAGACGTCAACGGCCTACTTTGGGACCCGACCTTACCTTCACCTTCAGCTGTGGCGCGTGAAGAGACGCTCTGATTGAGCCAGAGTTAATTGAATTCGGCGAGCAAAGGTCTGACGTGGGGGAGGAGGGGGGAGAGGGAGAAATGTTGGCGTTCCAGCAGGGATGAAGATGATGAGTTTGCCTTTGGGGTGAGGGGCTTGATTCAGTAGAGCATATGAGCCGTTTTCCTTGGGTTTCATCATAGCTGGCCTCATGTTCTTTGGGGGGGGGGGGGGGGGGTGAGAGGTTGAGCGGAGACATTTACCAGTAGACAGGATTTTATATAAGTCCTCCTTGTGCCGTACCAGGCGAGTGGTTGTAGATTTGAGGAGAGGAGAATTCAGGAGTGGAGACAGGAAAATCATTTGTTTGTTGTACATTTTCTTAATTACTTGTGGATTGTGCGTTTTTTTTTTTAGTTGTCCTGGTTTTAAGACATTTTAACTAAATTCATATATTTAGAAACGTAAAAACTGTCTCTTGTTTCAGAAGGCATGTCCATCAAACTGGGTAATACAGACAAAAACCAAAGGAATGCTACCTTTCCCCTGTTAAATCTGTGCCATTTAGTTTGTGACACACACATTTATTTAATGAAACCTATCACATAACAAAATATCAACTGAATATTAAAACATGTTGACGCAAGGCCCCTGCTGCAAAGGACATCAGTCATCATTTCAATACAGCTTGACTAATCACAATATCACAAACTAATTGTGTTATATACCCAAAAGATTTTAAGGCCCAAATAAAATCACATTGCCTAATAGATTTGGTCCGTGTAAGACAAAACAGTCCCCACAAGGCTACTGACAGTCAGATCTGTGGACTATCCAGAGCAACTTTGAGACTGTTTCTGTTTCTTATCCCATTCACGTTCAACGTTGAATGCCAGGTTGGTGCTAGAAATAAAAGTTTGCCAAACTACTGTTACTGGATGGTAGCTAGAAGCAAATGAGAAACTGTGATTTTGTTGTTGCACTGTGGTGAACTGACAATTTAAGGGCCCAGCACACAAGACCGAACGAGACAACAAAGACCAACTATGGAATGGCCGCCTTGTGTCCGGGCCAGAAAGTTAGTCTAAAACGCATCTCAATGACTACATTAAATAGCCCACTAGCATGTCTGCACTGCGCCTGTGTTCAACGTTCAAAAAGAAAAAACGTAAAGCTACGACTGTGGATAGACAAACCTTCGTACATCACTGGCCTATCCTTGCAGATCATCTCCAATTTTCTGTTGCTGACAAAAACTAGAAGTGTGTGTCCTCTTGACTTGCTTTCGTCACTTCTCTTGCTTTGGTTCACCAAGGTGGACAGCCAATCAGAGCGTTATCAACTAATCGACCAGCTCCGACGTGCTCACTCTCCTGCAAAGCCGCCATCAGGGGTCTGTGGAGTGGCAGCGACGCACGTCACACCTCAAAATCTAGGACACAGACGCTCGCTGAGGGCTCGACATTATCGCAGCTCTTCCGTAGCAGAAGCCTCATCAGAGAGGGTGCTTCATTTTAAAACTGGCAGTTTATTGTACTGGATTTCTGGATTTTTCAGGGGGAAATGAAGCCTCGCTGTGCAAATGATCTTTTTGGAAAACAACAGCAGCTGATAGATTTGCCAGTTGGTCTGTGACTAGTGTCCATAGTCTGTTGTTTATCTGCGCGGTCGTCCCAGAACCTGAGCAGACAGAGGAACAGAGGAAGTGGCAGGATGAGGACGATTAGCCCCACCTCCACCCAACGTACTGCACGTGCACACGGGCGCACACTGACTCATACTTCCTCCTCACATGGGGAACAACACAGCCTCTTTATGAGTGTGTGTGTGTGTGTGTATTTGGTGTTTACGGATAGGCCTTTAAGGAAAACTAGTATTCAGAGGCAGCAATGTGTGAGGGCTGGGATCAGATGAGGTCATCAGGGATGGCGAGCTGAGAGGAGTTCGTCCCCAGCATCGGCTCTATGAGGAAGTCAGCAAGGTTGCATGAGGGAGAGAGCAGAGAGGAAATGATGCTCTTAATTGCAGCATATGTCAGGATGCTGCCCAAAAAATAATAATAATTATGTTCAGGGTCGACATTTAGCATCGAAGTAGTCGTTTGCATATGCAGAAACAAATATCGGACGCCTATTCATAGCACATACCGTCAAAATGTGTCACCGTGTGCACACGTGATGGCACATATCTGCATTTTTTCCACCCCTGTTCCGATCCGCCCCAAATCCACGAGGTCTCATGTTAGAGGCGGTTCAGCTGTTCTCAGATCAGCCGTGTCCGCTGGGGCCCATGTAAACATCAGCGCTCGCAAGCTTTCAGCGAGCAGACAAACAGAGCGGCAGCACGCAAAGGCGAAACAACATACGCACACGTGGTGTCCGTGAGGATGTTTTAGTTGGAGCTGGGTCAGTGTGGCAGACAGCGAGGGCTGCACAGGCTGCGGGCGGCGCATCTTTGCCATAAGGATCTCAAAAAGTCCAGAAAATTGCTTTCACTCCCGAGGCACGGGCTTTGTCTTCTGCCTCTCTTCTTCGCTTTGAATCCTAAAATATAACAAAGCAGCGCCAGAGGAACTACGGGCCAGGGAGACGGTTTTCTGAGGTCACACTGAGGGAGTTGGTGCTCATATTGTAAACACACCAAGACTGTGTTTATGTGAACGTAAGAATAAGCTGGATGACTCAACCGCGTGTGACTCTGCACTGGGAGACGTCATCATTTCGGTGACAGCAAAGCCTGCCTTCGTGTGCGTGCGTGTTTGCAGGAGAAGCAAGAGAGAGGATCGTGGTACAGACTTGGGGTCATAACTCCTGTCATAACTTCTCATTGTGCTTGTGGGGGAGGGGTGTTATGTAACAAGGAGAAAAGCATGCATGTTGCTGGCATGGAGGCACATGTGGAAATCTGCTCATATGTGTGTGTTGTGCAGAAGAAGAAGACGTAAGAATCCTCTGATCCACCAACACCTCCCTCGTAGCTGCAGTTGCAAAGATGCCAGAACGTGTTTTGGAGACCTCCCAGAGAGTGGTTTGATCGAGGCTTGCTTGTATAAAAAAGAAAAACTCTGTAACCAACTAGAAACATGTGGAGTGTAAGGCTTCTGGCAGTCCTCAAGGTCACAACCATGGACGCATGTAGAGACGGATGAAGCTTTCGTTACGTCACCATTGGGATTCCTGAAGAGCGGTTTTGAAGCTCTGTGTGGCGGCTCAGACCGTCACCATGTTGCTGGCGTCTGACTGCTAAGCAGACGCTCAGCAACCTGTGAGATCACCCACCAACTATAGAGACCAAAAGCTATAGTTTTTGTTTCACACTGCAGCGGGGCACAAGACACGGATGTCCACTCTCTCCGCTACTATTTTCTTTGAATCTCTTGCAGCTGCCATTTGTAAGAAACCTCAAACTGCAAACAGATCATTTCCATGACTTAATCAGCCTATATGCAGATGACATCCTGATAGCGGACGCCTCAAATAGCCTTCCAGAAGTTATAAATCTCATATTCTCATTTTCAAAAGTCTCCATAAATTGGTCTAAATCTAAAATACCACCAATCTGTCAGGAGGGCTGAACAAACACATCAAATACATTTCCACAAAGTCATCACCATTACAGAGAAGTGTAGAAGAAGAAGACCTCATTCACTGGAACAATCTGTCAATTTCACTAACTGGAAGAATAGCAGCAGTAAAAATGTCCATGCTGCCATACTACTAAATTACCTTTTTGTTATGCCCTCAGTCCAGTCAGTGATTAAATACCACAGAGATGTAGTTTTTTTTTTTCTTCTGAAAAAAAATAAACAAAATCCCAATTAAACTTGCTACCCTGCAGAGATGGGAAAAACAGACGCACAACACGCACAACTTAAACTTGTGTCTAGAAGCAAAAATGAATACAATAAATAATAAGTCTGCAAATAATCCCACTGTTTGCTCAAGTTAAACTCTTATTTACCAGGATTTCTTTTTCAAAAATATATAAAATGGAGGGCAGCGGCAGCATAAGTGGAAAGAAGTCATGCAGGATTAAAAAATTATTCCAGATATTCAGTAGCATCTATCTAAAGTTTGATCACATTCGCTGATTATCTTGTGTTTCAAAAGTATGTTTTGAATTCGTGTACACGGTCTCATTTTTACTCTTCAGGGCATAGACTGTATATAAATATGGACAACATCTCGCCACTTCCTTGCATTGGCCAAACTGACGCTACTTCTCCGGGGGATACGGGCAGCCCTGTCTTACAACTTTGGAGCCAGAGTCTGCGCAGTACGGTCCGAGAGTGGAGCCACACGGAGCTGCAATATCGATGACCCGGCCACACTTCTGCCAGACTCAGTCATTTAATTAATACTGCGCTCAGCTCCACCTCCACAAAGAAATGATGGATTATACACTGTACTCACGGTCCTATGGGACTGCTTTACGGGGCGATTGCCGTGGCAACTGGTAGTCACCATCATGTCACATCCTGTTTCTATGCCGTCAAATTAGTATCCAAATTATCTGGCGTGTATTTTAGCGTTTTAGTTTGGTCCCAAACTAAAGCACATAGAGGAGGCGGAGCTTATGACCTATACTGCAGCCAGACACCAGGGGGAGCTCTACTTGCTTTGGCTTCACTTTTGAGGAGCTGTCCATCTTTATACTGTCTATGCTTTAGACTTGAAGTCATGTGTTAAAGGGTTTCATTGTGATTTATCACTGTGCAAAACACTGCATCTGATAAGTTTGTTTTTAAAAACACTAAGTTAGTTCTGACTAAAAGTTGTTGTTTTTTTCCGTACCCCAGCACACATTATCAAAATTGCAACAGGGTGTAGAGAAATTGGGAAGAAGAAAATCCTTCCAAAGCTTTTTATGAAACTCAAAGTGGAGTATTTGAAAATTGAGACCTTTCCCCTAAAAATCCACATACACAAGCCTGGGATTATCTGCAGTAGCTTTATTATTAAGTTGCAAATGTCAGAGAACAAATTGTTACCAGAATCACTTCTGGGATTAAAAACCCTCCTCAGTCTCAGTCACTCCTAGCTGCCCTTTCTTCACTGACCTTCACCCCATCTCCAGCCACCTCGGCAGCAATTTTTCCTCCATCTTTGTCCCTCTCTTCTTATTTCCCAGCCCGCTTTATCTCGTGCTCCTCTCCTCCGTTCACCCTCGCGCTGCCGATTGTTTGCATCTATTCATGAAAGAGAATTTTCCGGTTTTCTCATTCCATTTAAGCTCATCCAGCACTAACCCATTGTGCTCCGATGTTCCTCTCAGGCAAGAGGTCTAAATCAGGCAAGGGAGAGGGTGACGAAGGTGGGGGAGGATGAGAAGGAAGGGTTAGTAGAGGGGAAAGGCGGAGAGCAAGGCAAGTGTGTGAGAGCAGTGAGGGACAGGTGTAAAAGAATATGGAGGGGGAGGAAAAGTGAAATAAGCAGAGACCTTTGAGCGCCTGGGCAGGTTTAGCTCAAAATGCAGACTCAAATCTGACCTGTGATCCTAGCTGCTTCTGTCTCTCTCTCTCCTGCCTCTTTAAAACGTCTCTAATGAAATGACTCTTCCTTATGTAACATGCTAATATCTCTTTGTTTCCATTCACCCTGGAGAAAAAAAAAAGAAATTTTTACCACAATTAAATGTGGATAAAAACCTTTGCTTTTATTTTTTTTTATCATTTGATGTTCAGGACACAGATGATATCACAGACCGTCTCCCTGTTCAAGTACTTGGGCGCCCAGCTGGTACAAGCGTGGCAATAAAGCTTCAATGCCTATAAGGTTTAAACCCACAAGAGCTACTTATACTAATACAAGTTCACGCATTTAAACGTCCAGAAGAGGAGTGTAATGTTAATGCTGGTCTGTTCACACATGGAGATAGGGGTTGCATTTGATGTTTAAGTGGCTTTAAACAGGTTGGCTGCAGTTTTAGAGAAAATAAAGCGCACTGGATGCACAGTGCAAGGATTAAACACCACTTGATCGAGCGTGGCACGAAAGCCGAAACATCATCTTCGAAGGGCTGTTGGATGGTTAAGACTTGGTCTTGTGGTTGAGGTTAGAGTTAGGTTTAGATTAGCGTTAAGCACTTAACTGTGAAGGTTAACGTTAGCCTAAGGGCCCGGGAAAGCATTACGTCAGTGAATGCCCTCATACAGATAGTAAAATGTACGTGTAAACAAATAAATGGCCGACTGCATGACCGACAATACAAGATTTTGTGATAAAATACACTTCACAGCTGTCAGTAAGAAGTAAGTCCGAATACTGCACACATAGGAGATTGAGGAACATTTAAGATAATTTATGTTAATATGCTAATATAAGAGCCTCTGCTTTTGTAAAACTGGCTGCAGGGATTTGTTTCCATTCAGCAGCATTAGTGTTAGATGGGGTGATGGTGTTTGGTTTGTGAGGTTTTAGTTCAGGGCTACATGCTCCTCAACACCAAACCTCAGAAGGTTAATTTAAGGCGGTGTTAAAAAAAAGGAAAGGATCTTTTCCAAAATGATTCCACAAAGCGACACACTCTACACTGGACACAAGAGGGGAACAAAATCCACAGTCTTCCTGTCGTGTAGAAATGTGTTTAAAACTTCAGTATGCATATAGACACCTGACAAATGACTGAACACACACCTGTAACTCAGAGCTTCCTGGTCGTATGACTCCACTGTCAAGACTGAAGGCGTTTTAATAGCTGAAGAAACCAGTTTTAACGGGACATTTCATTTCATAGTATTAGCCATCTGTGTGAAACGGTTTCATTATTAGAGTAGAGATTATCCAACAACAACAACAACAAAAAGAGGCTAAAACAAACACAACTGGACTCGTTGGGTTGTAATGACGACATTTCACCACTCATATAAGTAGCTTCTTCACTTTGAGTTTTATTCAGACCCCAGTCGTGTGAATTTCAAGTGGGCACCACTCACAGATGTTTCTAAATAAAAACCCAAACTTCCACCTGTCTTTTTGTCACTTCCTGTTTTATGTTGTAGTCTGCGTCTACTGAAGTCTGTCTTTCTGTCTAGTTCTGTCTGTGATTTCTTTCCCCGCCCTCATGTGTTTCACTTGTGTCTCATTGTCTCCCTCTCCCTCGTGTATTTAAGCTGTGTTCCCAGATCGTCTTGTAGGTTTTCCTTAAGCATTCCAGCCAGTTTCTTTCTCTAGTGATTTCTTGTAGTGACTTAAACTAATCTATATTACCTGAGTTTTTGCCTGCCGGACCTCTGTACCTTTGCCTGAATCCTGATTTCCTGGCTTTGACCCTGCATCTGATTAAACTACCTCTGAGCCTGCCTGATCCCTGACTCCTCCATTTGTGTCCACCTGATCTGTACATGATACCTCCAGTCATTTAGAACTGAAGACGACATAAGTGAAGAAATGTCTTCAAGAAAAACTAAAACAAAGTCCAGCTGCTTTGGTTTCAAAATCAAACGTGTCAAAGGACATCTTCAGCTATTGTGCTAAAAAATTCCTATATATGCGTATCATATGAGTCTGATCATACTTGGATGTGTATGACCAACCAACCAAGTTAATTTCCTTTTGTTTCTGTTATGGCTCAAAGTATTTCTGTGTGTTTCTGTCTCTGTGTTTAATCTGTTTTAACTGGACAACATCAACTTCCTGGTTCCTGCCTGATCCGCCTTCATCTCATCCTTTCCACCAATCCAAGGACCGTTTCAATCATCGAACTGGTTTAAAAGCATCGTTCTACTTACATTCGATGCAGCTGTGTGTAGAGATAGACGAACAGCTTGCCTCGGTGTCAGTTAGTGAAAACTATTGTTAGTTGCCTGTTTAGTGTAGAGCTTTTGAGATACGTTTGTTCTGTTTAGAAAGATTAGGATTATTTTGTTTTTGGAGCAGAGGCTAGTTTTGAGTTCTGTTTTGATTTCATATTACTGCATTCACTAAGAAGAAATCTGTCTGGTGACACTAGGTTTAGGGGTGCTACTCCTATCTGTTTTCTGTCTTCTGCTTTGGTTGAGGGTTTACATGAGTAACTTTGGTTTGTTTTTGAGAGATTCATTGTATTTAAACTTTAGTGAACGTCTTCCTTTTGTTCTCGTTTTAATTTCTCTTGAGTAGCATCCATTGCCCACTTCTGTTCCTTTGTTTTTGTGATTTGTTTCACTTTTTGTATCATTGTACATTAAACAATAGCCAACCAACTGAACTGGTTTCACACCAAGTTTGTTCATGTTACATCTCTTTACCCCTTGCGAGCTGTGTCGTAACAGTTTCAACTTCATTTTTTTTGGATGCATCATGTCTGGACAACTGAAAACCTCCGCAGACACAGAGTATGAAGTACTGAATTAAGGCCATAAATGTGTACCTAGTAATCTTTGGTTAAATTTAAATGAGTCCTTCCTTAAGTCCAAGTGAACATTTGTGCTATATATGACGCTGATGACAACCACCTGCAGCTGATGTTGCTGTCATCAGAGCTGAGGCACAAACGTTTGAAGCAATCAGTTCCAATTAATTTAATTCGACTCAATGAAGCAAAAAGGGGGCATTATTACACAATCGGCACAGCAAAAGTAAAAGGAAGATTTATAAGTGCTGTGTCCTTGCATCCCAATCTGACCGTTATCTCCGTAGTAACCATGGTTTCGTGTTTGGTCTTGATTTGGCTTTTCTCTGCGGAGACAAGTCCCTTGAACTTCCAGCTGTCGGGGCGACAGTCAAGTTTAACATCCTGTTAATTCTCTATTCTCTCGTCGAGGCTTCTTCGGATGCCTCTGTTGCTGGGGTTTTCTGTCTCGATGTTGTAGTTTTCAGAAAACATTCAAATTTGGCCTTTGAAGTCGTCATCATCATAAAAGCGATCAGCTACTCTTGTGTGTTTCAGTTTGTAACATTAACACTGTTTTGTGAGTCAGGGACCGCGTTCAGAACAACACTCAGTACATTCTGTGACGATCTGTCTCTCTAATTTTCTGATCTGATCTTTTTGGTGGCAGCTGAAGACCATTTTTTTCCATTTTCACACTCAATTTCACAACCTATTTCAGTTTCAGTCCTGCGAACATTTGTCTTTCATCTTTCTCACTTTTGATATGCCCGTTTTTCTGTCGCTGAGTGTGTCTCTTGGCGGCTTCTTTTCACACTTTCAAAGATGCCAGTGTGTAATATGAATCCCAGTCTGGGTTTCTGCTTTCAGTTTCTTCCAATGGATGTAATTTCTCTTGGTTTAAAGACCAATTTAGAGAAAAATGGCCCCAGGTCAAAGTGTATATATTATGTAGGAATAAGGAAGAGTAAAAATGCAACAAGGCATCTGTTGCTTAGATTTGATTGCCAACCTTTTATGTGTAATGGAAAGATAACATATTCATTTTTAATCCCCTTACTTCCCCTTCCTGGTGTGTGCCATCCACCCATGCTAACATGAGTTTGATATGGATAGATGCATGCAGCTCTTGTGCTGAGATAGTCGTCTCTGAGAGTCCTGCTGCTCTGTTAAAGCAAGAGGAGAATGGACTGAAGTCCTTTTTTAGGAGGGGTGCTGAAAAAAAAATTAATCTTCACAGTAACATCTCTTTCCAAAAAACAGTGTCCCAGTTACCCTGGATAATCCACAGACTTCGCTGTCAACAGTTTCCATCTGAACTACTTTCTACTGAAGAAACAGTCCCTCTGAAAATGGTTGGCGGTGTGTTCTGTGGATTAACCCGTCTAGCTGAGTTTCTGGAAAGAGATATTTCATTCATTTTTTATTTGCAATACTTGTAAGCGCCACAAACGAAATTCCATCTGCTTCCGCTGCCCTTGGGCAGACGCAGGAGACCCAGAGGGAGAAGGCTCTCAGTCCCGATTACCTGGACAAATAAAATCTACGTTTCCTGCAAAGATATTTGATTCGTAGAGTATAAATTGTCTTCTTGTGCCTCGTATCGGGTACTTAATATTCATCTGAGGTGGACGTGGCTGATGTTAACTGGGGAGACAGTCGCCATGCTGACATTTGGTGCACTTCCACACCTCCTGGACAGCCTGCAGGGCATCAAACCGCTGCTGCTGGGGCGACTTGCTTGCCACCATATGGTGCCATGCTGCTGTGACCCCACCTGTCCGTTCAATCTCTGGTCAGGCCTTGACTCAGGTAGAAATAATCTAAACACATCATAAGACACTCTGAATTGGCTGCAGATGCTTTCTTGATATATATATATATATAAAAAATAGTTTTGTCGCTGAGCACACAGCACTTTTCACTTCTAATGAGATTAATGTGATATTTTGTCATCTCACGAGGGGGGCGCCACACACACACTGCTTGCCTTGAGACAGGCCTCCCAGTGACTTGCTAATGGCGTCATCTCCGCCTGTGTGAATTTAAAAAAAAAAACTCCCTGAAGGTGCTTATTGTCTGCTGCGGGGCGCATTCGTTTGATGAGTCTAATCCCATGTCTACAGAAACAAAGGTATAACACTCAGCTGCCGAGGATCAGCGCGCGCCAGTGATGGTGTACATAAACCCATCTTTCCCAATCCCACACAGCCTCCCACTGTAATCCTAGAAGATCAAGTGTAACCACGCTGGAAGTGTGACTGGGCGGGAGCCAGCGTGACGCTTTTGGTTGTGTTGACTCACACTGCGATCACTCCTGGCACGGAGCAATCGGAGCATGTCACGTCTTTTCTAACCTTTTGTTGTTGCTGCCTCAATTTATTTGCGTTTAAAGGCCAAATATTTACTATGTCACACGCACAATCTGTATTCTTAAAGTTCCCTTTATGCACTATTCAGTGAGATATATTGGACTGTGTAGCAGAAAAATGTTCTGTTTCTGCAGATTAGACACAGATGTTTATGCAATAAGGGAGAGTAGCGTGTCAGGCCTGTGTGAAGCCATGCATTGTTTTCACAGTAAACATCTGTGCGGAGGCTTTGCGTGCTCATGTGCTCCATATGCGCTTGGCAAAGACCTCAACTGCTAATTTTCACAGCACAACGAGACACATCGGTCAAAGCTGAGTAGGCAGTAAATTGAACTGAGCACCGGCAGGAGCTAGGCAGCATTAGCACGAGCCTATTTTTACATCAAGCACTACTGTGAGTAATGAGGGCTTTTTATTCCGCGTTTGACTGATGGTTTCCTTCCAATGCCATACGCTGCTATTAAACAAATACGGCTGATTAGGTGCTGCTTAATGGTAAGCGAAGGACTCAAAAATATCCTCTAATGTGAAATCATTTCGCCGTGATGGATTCTTTAGAGGCGGCAATTACGTTTTTTTCAGTCTGTGAAAGCGCAATCAGACAGAATCAAACGTGAAGCCTCTGACGGAAACATGCAAAACGCTGCGGACGTAAAATACAGCTTGAGCCTCAGCTGTTGCACGTCTCACGTCTTTGTTTTTACAGCACACATACCGAACTTTGTTGAGTAGTATTGGCGCCCCTATGGAAACCCAATTTTCATGTTAAATGTTTCAACCTGTCACACCCTGCTGTGGGTATCAGGCTGCGCTGTCATGAATCCGCTGAGCTCTCTAACAGGCAGTTCTCTAACCTTCGTGCACTTTAAATGCAAACTACTCCACCTACATTGAGAACCCAAGGAAAGTACTCATATCTGCATTGATCTGCTTAGGGGTACATCGGCTGCTCTCAGTGGAGTGATAGTCTGTTTCATCTGAACGCCAGGGCTCGTTGGTTGTGCAGCCTCCATCCCTGCTCATCACTGGTGTGGCAAATAGATTTATAGAAGTTTTCTGCATAACTTTCTGATCTTATTTAACTTTTAACAGCTTGTGAGTTCTATCAAACATTCGATGGCTTAATTTGACACCAAATCTACCATATCTATATCATATCATCATATCTGGGCTGTGGCTCAGTAGGTAGAGCGGATTGTCCACAAACCAGAGGGTTAGCGGTTTGATCCCTGGAAGTGTATAAAAACAAGGCCAAGACCATATCTGCTTCGGCTATGCTTCACTGGTTTGTAGGCAGCTCGACATTATCCATGAGTTCTACCAGTAGAGCCAGAGTTATGAATATGAATCTGTCTCACGTGCACAAATAATCAACACAGCCGTGCACTATCTAGCTGCTGAGCCACATGCAGGTGAGGTTGCCTCCCCAAACCCAGGCCCTGCACACTGCTAACCAACAGCCAGCTAACAACAGGTTAAAGGCATAGTTTGTTTTCTTTGAAGTGTCGTATATTATCTACAGCTCATGGTGGTGGGCACGGCCGCAGTTTGGAGAAGCAGAAAGGAAGCAAGAGGAAAGATGGTGTCGGCAGGAAAACGCGTGTTAGCCACGTAAAACAAGGCCTACCTGAAGAACAAAGAAAATCCATATCCAGTTTCAGTGCACGTTATATTTAGAATATCATCGCCGCTTCACCTTGCTGACAGGCAGCCTTTTTCGCCAGGAACTGAACCCCTTCTATCGATCTCTGCTCTGTGCAAAGTCACTGGACTCCATTGACCAAATCAGCAATTTTACTGCTCAGGACACAGGGGTTCCTGGACTACTCCACTGTGTGGCTTCGGTGCGCTAAGTTCTTCATTTGGATTCGACCTAATGTATCAGCGCAGCAAAGACACACAACAGTACAAACAAACCTACTGAGGCAGCATTATCATCCTCTGATCATGGCTGAGTGCTTCACATAACCCCACTTTAACTCCCCTTAATTCTAGGAATTCGTTATTAAATAAATGCGGCTGTAATTAAAGGAGCTTCCACCCAGTAATCACTGTGCAGCTCTAACCCCAGCTCTAAGGAGACCTTCTTAATAAAACAGAGAATTTAAAGCAGAGTGGAATTTGAGTGTGCAGCCAGGAATCGCTGTGCCTTTATTTCTGTCTGTTCGTTCCTCGGCTGATAACACTGTATCACAAGAGTGGCGTGAAAACAGCTGATAAATTAGTTTGAAGCACTTGCCAGCAAACACAGCACCTCTGCTCTCACTTTCTAGGCCAGCGTGGTGGTCCTGTGAAGCACAGCTGTCACACCATGTCATCGTGCGAGGGATGTGGTCCCCCTCGCTGAAATTGTTCACCATTAAGCTTACATCATCTTGGCTTTAAAACCTCCTGCTGTACCTGCTAGAGCACCTGTAGTCAGAGCTCTCTGATAATCCATAAAGAAAAGTGAGTTGGACTCAGGCTCGGAACAGATCCCGCGGGTGTGCATATCAAAAGAAAACGGATCCAAATTGATGTTGAAACATGCTGGTTAGGCAAATTCTTTCTTTTTATTCAATTTCACAGAGATTACGGTTGCTGATCTCATTCACCGCGTTAACGTTTCAATCTATTCACCGGTGGCAGCTTTGAAGTCGGAGGGAGATTTTAAAGCGAGGCAGGTGTAGGCTAAAAGGGCCTCGCTAAGCCCGTGACAAAGAGACACTGAGACGCGCTCTGTCTCTCCTGATCCGCGGGGACCGGAAAAGTAGGCCAGGCTCGGTGTCAGACTGTGCTGCGAGGATCAGGACGCTGAAGTTGTTGACTTGTGATCAAAGTTGCTTCTCACACTTTGGATGTCAAGAATCTCACAGAGAGGAGATTTAAAATATTCCTCTCTCTCTCTCTCTCTCTCTCACACACACACACACACACACACACGTAGGTCATATTTTTAGAAATGAGGCTTTCCAGCTGCATCATCCAGACGCAGCCAGCCTTGGATAAATCAAATTTTCTGGTGATGGGATGCTGAACTATTCACCCGGTACACCAACATCAAAGACACACAAACACAGAAACAAGGGAGGAAGAGAAAATCTTAAAGAAGACCTAATGAGCATGAGAGATTATATTATAAACTCACTTGTGGGTACCAGACTCAAGTCACTACAGACGTGTCATGGTGACGCAACTGGAGACTAAATTTGTATTTTTAAGACTCCAGTTCCTGCATGTTAGGAGCGAGGGATATTAACACGGCCATTAAATGAGCATGGAAACGCCCTCCATCATTCCAGCTTCCTCTCATGTCATCCAAATGAGCTTGCTCATGTGCAGCAAACTCTTAACAGAGAAGGGGCTGCGACGCATCATTTCTAAGTGATTAGGCCAATAAACCGAACAAATGCCGTCGGTTAGCAGACAGCAATTTGACTAATTTGCAATTAGGACACTCTTTGTGTGTTGACAAACTGTATACTAGGCTCCAGCGCGCAGATAACCCTGAGAAAGACAGTCAGACAGACACCAAAACAGCCAGGAGATGCTGAGGCTCGTCACGTGTTGTTTGTTCCCCCCGGAGTTCTGTCTGACTCCATCGTGAATTATAATCAGACGGCGAATCACGGGATCCCGTGCAGCCCACGATGCCGACGCGCGCCGTGCAAGCGCACACCCAGTCCGGCGGTGCCTGGGATTGGGTGGAGGGAGTGGTGGCTGCGGACGGAGTCACAGGATTGGTAGAGTTCAGCGCCAAACTTGTTGACTCACAACTGAGCAGCTACTCTCCATCCTTCTCGGCGCGGAGCTGTCCAAGGCAAGAGGTGCTGAAACTGCCAGCTACCGACACGCCGCAGGAATAATTCAATCTTTTTTTTTTTTTTTTTCTTTCTGAGGTTTGATTACTGAAGTTGAAAATTGTAGACTCTCGTGTGACACTTTAATTCGTCTGGCTTAGGCGTCACTTGGCTCATCTCTGCACATCGTCGCCGCTCTATCCAAGAGCGCACCGAGCCTTCGACTTCTTTGCCTATCAAAGAGAGGACTCGCCAAAGCGCGGCCATGGCTTTCATGGTGAAACACGTGGTGGGAGGACAGCTGAAGAACCTAACAGGCGGACTGACGGAGGAGAAACCCGAAGGGGAGAAGTCAGATGCAGCCGCGCAGGGGATGACTCAAGAGGAATTTGAACAATACCAGCAACAGTTAGAGGAGGAAAAGTAAGACAATGATTGAAGTTTGTGAGTGCGAAGTTGCGGCGGAGAACGGCGACATTTGAGGAGAAAGAGAAAAAAATGAATCTGTTAAATCGCGGTTTGTTTAAACAGTGTGTTTCGGTGTGTGAACAGCAGAGAGCTCCCAGTGCGCCGCGCGCTTTTTTACGCACCAATGCAATAACGCGAGCGCTCCACGCACAGCTGCTCCTCTCGCCCAGGGAGCTCTCTGTCTCTTAGCTTAGACAAAATAGGCTACGTAGCGCCGATTTTAATTCGGTAATCCTGGAATCATTGTTCCACGGAAATGTCTACAGGGATTCGTGCGCCCGGGGCGAAAAATGTTCCTATCGCTGTGCGTGCGCGGCTGAATAATGACTCAGAGTGTGGGGTAAATAAAGTCGCGGGGCAGGAGCATTTGATGAGGGCAGACAACCAACGCTAATATTCATTCATCTAAGCTTTTATTAAGTTATTACCCCAGATGGATGCAAATTAAATATGTGCAGTACCCTGTAAATGATTGGTATATTGGTAATTGGAACTATTATTTTTTTTTTTAATTTACAGCAGTGACTCCACTGACTGTGTCACTTTCCCTTTACCATTTAAGTCTTTCCTCTATGCCTTACTTGCAAAAGCGTGTTATTTATTTCTTTATTTTTACATAACTGCATGTTCATCGTGGTGTTTATCCCCAGAGCGCACTGGAGGACAATATAAGGTAACAACAACAAGGTCATTTGGCAAACAGAGTTCAACGAGCAGACAGCAACTCACTATTGATTAGAGTGATCCTTCCCTCAGAGCCCATATTACATGTACTCCCTGCTGGTCATAGAATATGTTAGAATAGAAAAAATAAATAAAATGTGGATTCAGATCAGATTTTTTGTGGGAAAAAAAAATAAAAAATCTTAGAAATGATTCATAGAAACTATGGCAGCACTGCAGAGCACTGCTCCGTGCTCTAAATTATACTATTGTATGATCCCTGGCTCATTACCATCGTCACTAACACATTAGTCGGACACTTCACTGTCACAGCAGCATGTGCAGACTTTTTAAGACTGAGTGGGAGGTGAAGCCGTAACTCTGACAGCATTAAGGCTCGGCTCTACAGGAGGCATGGCGAGATACTTAACGCTCTCCCGTCACACTGTGACCTTCATTGGAAGAGTTATTAGTCAGAGGTGCTAAAAACATGAGAATAGATCACTGGGACGCCCATACTGCCTGGATTAAAGCGGAATAAGGTTGTGGGGGTGGGTTGCTCATACTGGCATGTCACAAGCAGGCATTTTATCACCCTCAGCACCCGAGCCGTAGTGACAACCCTGGTCATCTGATGCCCTTGAGAGCCGAAGACGCACGGCTCTGCTCATTGGCCGCAAGTGAGTGCAGCGTGGCCCCTTTTTGCCATTTGATGTCTGGCCTGGTCGTGTTAATACAGAGTGAACCAGGGCTCACACAGACAGCCCCATGAATGTTGCATCCCCTCATGGATCGCCCTTCCCCTGACACTCTGGGTACAAACACTTTGGTTACCCTGCCTGTGGTCCTCCACTGTCCCCACTGCCTTTAGATGATTCTGCTGATTTGATCCTTCTAGGCGTATCACACAGCCTCTTTCACTGCAGCTCCACTTTGATAAGAATCATCCGTTTGTTCATATAAGCAACTGCTGTATTTTTGTTGAAATGCCACTCTAGTCATGCTATTTTGGACCTATACAATCTGTACAAGCAGGTTTGCTCAGGGTTATATCATGTTGTTGACTCTAAATGTCTGGGGCCTTTCAGCAGATTTAGCAATTTATGGGAGACAATTATGATCCGGACAGAAGCCGTAAATATATTCCAGTGACGCTGAGTGGAGAAGGCACTGCCAGCAGCCTAGTGCCTGCCCTCTGCTGGAGGCATCACATACTGTTTGACAGAGTGCAGGCTACATAATGTCCAAACATTTGGATTCTCCAAGACAGGTGTGCGGGTTTTTTTTTAGAACTGCATATATCAGAATCGTTGGACTGTATCTTGCACTTCTTACATGAAAAGGAACTTTACTACTCTAATCAGAGGTTCAAAGAACACCCACAGATTTCATCCATTTGAAGTGAACACCCCTTTTGAGAAAAAAAGCGCAGTGCTGCACAGCGAGGTCGCTTTTGACAGCTCTGCAAGTGTGGGAGTGGGAGCAGTAGTAGTGTCTGCACTTAGTAGGTTAACGCTAGCGGTCCGTATCCCAAGAGCGCTGAAATCCCTCAGAGGATCGCCGGACAGACAGGAGGCTGCATCTGGAGCTCCCACATATAAGCAGAACGTCTCTTACTTGCTTTTCTCCCCACGGCATCACTGCTGCTGCTGCTGCTCCACCTTCTGTTGGCTTTATACCCTGTAGTTAGGACACATGGTAATGCTAGGCCCCGAGGCCTAGCAGGATCCAGATCCAACATGACGCAGAGATCCGACTGCACATACTAGCACGGAGCACTTTGTTCTTGTTTTTAGATTTATTGTGAGCAACTCCCACTTTGAACGTATAGTTGGAGTTACTATTTGAAAATAGGGCAGATTAGAAAACAATATTTTCTTTCCATATTTGGTAAAGAGCTGAGACGATCTCAGTTTCAGGAGCAGCTTGAACATCTGCACGAAACACTGTGTTTTGTCTTCTTTCTTGCAGACAAGAACGAGAAGCTAGTTTTGCCCAGAAGAAAGCTGAGAGAGCCACAGTTAGAAGTCACTTCCGGGAAAAGTACAGACTACCAAAGGTAAATCTGACCTCATATGCTTTTCTACAGAAGTCTTACGGGTTAAAAACAGGATCTCAGTGATCATAAAATCGCATATTCTTCTAATCTAATCTAAGCCAAGAAATAATTTGAACCTTAATGCTGAACCATGTGTGTATCTACCTCAGAACGAGACAGACGAGACCCAGATCCAGCAGGCGGGGGACGACGTGGTGCTGCCCACGGAGCTGGCCAAGATGATCGCCGAGGACAACCAGGAGGAAGCGCACAAGCAGTCGGTGCTGGGCCAGCTGTCCAACATCCAGAACGTGGACATCGACCAGCTGAAGGACAAAGCCCAGGCCACACTGGAAGACCTCAAAAAGCAGACAGAAAATTGCAGTCTTATGTGATCTGGCCAACTCTAAGTCCCAGGAGATTAGAGTTTTTCCTGCACAAATATTTTTCAGAGGCAGAGCTGCTCTGGCGGTAGACATTTTCTCATTGCTTTAGTGGAATGTCAGTTGGCAGAGCCGCGTAATAACAGTTTTTCTGACTGGGCGCAGTTAGACAGAAGCCTTACATTGTGAAATCCTGGCCTCGCCTTACCGTGGCGAATAAAATAATTCCAGTCACAACGGCTGAGGTAGTTCAGTTTGCTTGAATGATGACCTTTCAACATCCTAAAGGTCACGAGTGTCATCCGTATTTTAACGCAAATGAACCAAGCTGCAGACCAATGAGATTACTTCTGCCTTTAGAGAAACTCCTCCTCTGAGAAAAGTTTGTCCAGTGTATGAAATCATGAAATCCTTTACTCCCCCCCCATCCCCTCGACACCCTGGCTCTCTGTACCTCACGTGACCAGTGATAGCACAATATGACTGCAGCAGAGGTCGCAGGTGTGTGTCTGTGTGCAGGTTTTTTTTTTGTTTTGTTTTGTTTTGCTTCATAAATACACGGCAGTTCATTTCAGTGAAAGAACCCGAGCACTTTCAATACGAGAGGATCACTGAGATGAGCTGCTTGGCCGGAGCCAAAACACACAAGCGCGCGGCCGACGCTGGTTCATGTGTTATGTTAAATTTGGGAAATTAGGCGATTTGTTCTCGGTGGAAATTAAACTAAAGAGTACTTTTTTTTAGGGTTGTTTATATTTCACGTAGACAAGCACAAAATGGTGGAGATGGTCAGTGTTCATTCAGAGCAACAATAAAGTGATGTTTGTCGAAAGCAGCTTGCTAATGTTGCTGCATTAATCAAGGTTTTAATATTTTCCATGTTTTTTTTTTGTTTTTTTTTTGTAAAAGCTTTTTCCGTACTTCAGTGTGCCTTGGACGTCCGTACAAGGTTGTCTCCTTACAAGCCCCGAGATCTTAATATCTTAAAGCTACTTTTTACAAAAACAAACCCACTTAGCCGTTTGTTTCTGCAGGAGATCTCTTATTTTCTGTTGTTTTCTTTTCGTTTCATTTTAGCCCGCGAATTATTATTAGTAGTAGTAGTAGGCGGGCGCAGATGATGTCTCACTGAACAGATCTGTTGCATTTTGTATTTACAGTGTTCGGTATCTGTGTTCCCAAATTTAACCTAGCATCCATATCAACTATATTGGAAGCAAATCTGTGTGTATGCTGCATTCAGAGGTCAAAAAGAAAAAAGAAAAAAGCTGCTCAGCTGAGAGAAATGTAAATGCTTTAGAAATTATACGCCAAAGCCTCTGTTGATAGACTTCAAGTCAACGCGAAGGAAACGGCACAAATATGTCCGACTGTGTAACTGCAGTGTGTGTACTGTATAAACCCGACTAGTCCACATGCTAATATTTATGTCGTATAAGGCGTAAACGTATCTGCTGTTTGCCTATACCGTCAACGGCGGCCCGTTCCGTTTTCATCAGCTCGCTGGGTCCCGTAGTGTTGTCCACCGTCACGCGACCTTTGACCTATCCTCCCCCGCCCCCGGGTCTCAGTAGTGCTGTTTCGTGCTGGTGGATTTCGTGTCGTTTAGCCGATGTGATACGTCAAGTGGTGTCTATGTGAAAACCTCGTCCTGTAGCTGGGAGTGCTCATCGTAGTGTCACAGAGCTCGCGGTCAGTGTGGGCTTACTGCAATACTCTGTGTGTGTTGTTTTCTAGACGGACGTTAAGTGAATGCATGGGCGACTTGAGAGGGGATGCTGTCGATGTCGTGTTACATTCATACGCGCTACATTTTGCCGGTGTTCGACTAACGTAGCAGTGGCAGTGGCCGGGGGTCACGTCAGCTTTGACCTCTCGAATTTGAGACCTGCTGCCAAACTGTTCTCTTCTGTGGGTTCTTTTCATTTTTAACCTTTCATTTCACATGTGGCTCAAAAGATTCAGACTTTTCTTAACTTATTCTGAGATGAGTAGTAATTTTCTCGCTGGAGACACCACACTACTGCTGAATGAAAACCGAAGCAGTAGGTTTCCCGTACCATGGTCATTGTCATGTGGTAGATGAACAGTGTATTCATGATGTTACAATAATATGAAGCAGAGGAAACGTTGCAATAAGTCCTTTTATAATAGACCTACTAGAATCTGTCATGTTTGACCATGAGACAATATTAATGGGTGGAAAAGAAGCCATAAAGCAAAACTCTTTGCTTTGTATGCGTGCGTGTGTGTGTGACTTAAATTATAGCTCAATACTAACAATTACAATATACAAGTGTAACTCGTGTGCTGTCACCCTGTGGAACTGATTATTTTCAGGAAATGGCTGCCATGACACGCAGTTTCTTGACGTCGTTTGGCTGTCTCTTTGTTTCGCTGTATCTCCGTCTCTCTCTGTCTGACAGTATTCTGGTGATTCTTGAGTTTTAACTGCAATAAACCGATTTTTATTATAATGTGATTACTTTACATCGCCGTGTGATTTATTTTTATTTTTTTACACCTAACGGCCTCGGATTGTGTTTGGGGTGCATGTGTTTACCTACGTCTGCAGCAGCTTGAACACCAGGTGGAGACAAACATACACTCACAACTATAGAAGTGACTAAGAAGGAGGCTGCAGAGAGAGGCGGGTAGACTGTGAGTGACATGGCTAAGATGTGATGTTGTCATCAACATACATATATATATATATATCTGTAGGGATGTGTGTGTGTACATATAGTACAAAGGTCCTAAATATAAACACATACGCTTCTATTTTCAGTTTCTTTGTACATCTTTGCAAATCTTTTGGGGTTTTTTTTTTTTTGCTTATACTGTTGTATTTTATTTTAATCCTTTATTCCTTTTTACAAGCGGTTTTCAAGAGTGTTTATTTTATGTGCAACTGAGCTACTGTGATCAAGCAATTTCCCTTGTGGATCAATAAAGTCTATCTATCTAAGTCTAAGTATCTAAGTTTAATACAAACACGCTAACACAGAGAACTGTAGTTTTCACCCACAGTTATCGTTCCCATTGTGGTCCTGAACAGAATTCAGACTGGGCATCCATCTGTTTTGTTGAGCTTGTGCTAAACTGGCACAGACCTGAAGCTACTAAAAAAAAAAAAAGAAAAGAAAAAAAATCTAGTTAGTTACCATTTCAATGGCAGGGAAGCCTGAGGTATTGGTAGTTTTCAAGTGTGGTGTGAAAGGGAATAGCTGTAAAATATATTGATGCTGAACCCCTCTCTATTGATAGGCTGCAGTGCGTGAACAATCTTCAGCCTGGAAAGACACTGGGCCACTGCATGGCCAAACGGACACAATTAGGGTGAAACGGGCCAGAAAATACTATTCTCTCTCATTCTCTTCTATCAATCGGGGCTTAAAAACTCTGCAGAATGAAAGGCAGGGGGGAGGGAGGGAGAGAGAGGGGAGGGGGGGACAGGGCGACAATTAGAGACAACTTTTAAGTGAAAAGCCTCGGCTACGAGGCAGTTATCGCGCAGGTTCTCCTTGCTCTGGTGCAACAGATTTGCCTTTCTTTTAGGAGCAGCGAAGTTACAGATGTGAGCTTCTTGCAAAGGAATGCATTTTGCAAGCTACCCCACTGCCTCCCCCCCTTTCACTTGTGTTTTGCTACAAGAAGACGGGGGACCACACAGATCCTGGGTTTCATGCAAGGAAAATTATAAACAGTTCCATCTAGCCTATCTCGTCATATACTGAGAGGATTTGCGCGCAGGGCTGTGCTGCTGTAGGCCTGGAAATGGGTCCCACGGCTGACTCCTCAATGACGACCAATCGGTGGCCGGGATTGTAAATGAGAGAAGGGGAGGGAGAATGGGGGGAACTTTTCTTTCTTTTTTTCGACAGAAGGAGGGGTGTTGTGGGGAAATGCTCGGCGGACCGTGAAGCGTAACAGCCAGAAGAGGGACAAAGACGCACATAGCGGGACCACATTCGACAGAGAGAAACCTCTTCCAGCTAAAAAACAAACAAACCTCGGAATGCGTGGATGGATGTTAAAAGTAGCAGCGCCGGTTGAGAGTCGAAACGAGCAATGGCGAGACAGATAAGTTCAAGTGCAGGATCTGAGTTACGAACAATAACTGTGGTCAGAGTGCGCGTTAACTTTGGATAGCCCCCGTGGCACGTTTCGGCGTCCGCCTCGGATCTGCACCGGTGGCATGGTGCGGAGAGAGACTGCAGTTTGGAGTATGGTTTTATGTTTTTGAATGGACATGCTTCCCGGAGTGACTGTTTCTGGGCTGTTTCTCTTGCTTTGCAGCCATGCGTGCTGATTTCCCTGAGTCAGATCCTGACTTCTTCTGCTGCAGAGCTCACCGAGAGGAGGCAAACTCACAAACTAAGGTGCAAGTTGGCTGACAATTTGTAAAGGAGCTGCGTGTGGAATTCTTTTATGAGCTTCAACCTGGAGGATTAAGAGTCTGAACTGTCCCGATCCTAATGTGCTGGTGGAGAAAGTGCGCGTCACCGAACTAGAACCACCATCCAAGCATGAAATGTTGGTGCAGCGCCCTGGCACTTCTCCCATGGGTGCTGGTGGCCTTGGATGCCCAGCTCATCTGCTGGCAGGCGCTCCTCCGGTGCCACGACGAGCCCGAGTGCGAGCTTGCCTACAGCCAGTACCTAGCAGCGTGTGAAGGCACCATCAGGGGAACGAGGAGGCAGTGCCCGAGCCACTGCATCAACGCGCTGATACGGCTCAATCACACCCGCAGCGGGCCAGACCTGGAGACCTGCGACTGCGCACAGGACGCGGAGTGCCTCAGCGCCAAGCGAGCCATAGAGCCGTGCCTCCCCCGCAGACACCCGAGCGACGCCGGCGGCATCGGGTGCATGGAGGCCCGGCAGCGCTGCGAGGAAGACAGGAACTGCCACACCTCCCTCACGGCCTACTTGTCATATTGCGGGCAGCTGTTCAATGGCAGGAAGTGCTCCTCCAAGTGTAAAGCCACCATTGAGCAGATGCTCTTCATCCCAAATGGCATTCTGCTGAACCGCTGTGTTTGCGATGGCGTGGAGAGGCCTTTCTGTGAAGTGGTCAAGGAGAACATGAGCAAACTTTGCTCCATAGGAGACCACAGTGTTATTTCAGACGAGCCTGATGTTGATATTACCTACGAGGATGAGGACTATGATCCTAAAAGTGACAGAGAGGAGGTTTACAGTGACAATTCCTCCTCTTCCCAGAGGTTATCCAGCTGCATGATGCTCCTGTTTCTTCCCATAGCATGGATATTATACTGAGATAAAGTGGGCACATTTGTTGGATTTATCAATGAAAGGGGGGCAGGGACATTACTGTGCCAGAGTGCATGGTCACCCCTGGATTTAGTAAGGATACAGTGACTTGCTCAAAGACGTTTCAGCAGGGCGTTGACTTGCTGACAGAGGACTTGCACCCTGGTCCGCTGGATGAGGGAGGATATTTTTTCACCTCTGTGCCTCTCTGCCATTTCATTTTTAGTTGCATGATGACAGAGAGCGCTGTAATGTTTTGTGTAGACTTTCCACAACCATATAGTTTGCATGGTAATTCTTTGTGCACATCTCACTCAGGAAAACCACCCTTTTGATTTATTTGAGATTCAAATCTTCACATACGTGGCCTTCGCAGTACTCAAGAGTGAACTGCCTTCTTGTGTAATTTGAAAATTAAATAAAATAAAGCCTCAAAAAACGGTAGAAACATTCAGGTGACGATCAGAGGAGACGAACCAAACCACCGCTTGCAACACTGAACAGCCGTTTTGTGTGCCTTTTAAACAGCTCCTGTTTGTTTAGCTTGGTTTCAATAGTACTTGAAGTGTGGCTTTATTAAGACCTTAGACAAACATTGGACCCATCCAGCCTCTGTTTGCTCTGCTCTCCATTTCAGGGGCCTTTGCATTGTTGCAGCAACCACACTTCAAATATTTGTGGTGAACAGTCAGAGGACAAGCAAGGGTGTGGGATCAAGTACTTAAATTAACGGAAGCCTCTCTTCGGGGCCCTGTCTTGCTCCCCTCCCCCAGATGAGATTGTTTTATTGAACTTTTCCTGAGGCCACCCCCCTCCCTTCTCTTCCTCCTCTCCACCTCCAGCCCCCTCCAATGCCTGTAAAAGACCCCTGTCTTTATTAGTGCTTTCACACTGCCGCAACACTCTGGGAAAACCTGTCAGCTGCACGCTGGTGTGAATGGCTCGACATGTCGTACCTGCAGTTTGTCCACAGCACTGCTCCCGTCTAGAGGTGCAACTGGTGTGACGCTGCTTTGCTTTGCTGTGTATGAGTGAACGCAAATTTCTGATTTAAGCCACCTATGGTACAACAACATATCTCATTTGAGCACAAGTTGTTGGAGCAAATCTTTATGAGACAACTAACCATAAAGATCTTAGGGATTGCTCAGTTACACACCAGCTAAATCCACACTGAAGTACTCGGTGAACAAAGCAGGTTAGGGCAACATAGTGTGGTGTGCATGGTCAAACACAGGTTTAGTTTCGTACTATGCGTCACACAGTTGTGGATGAAGGAGCATAAAAGTGTTACTAACTCAACAAGAGGTTTATCAGACTAGTTGTAGAATACTTTAGCATACAGGATGGTACTTTCTAAACAACGTGCAAACATACAGCTGAAGCTGATCTAATACTACAAGAGATACTTTCACAAATTCATAGTAAGGTTCCGCCTTTTAGAAAATATACGTTGAGTTTACATGTTTTGATCCTGCGTATTTCGGAATATGCAGCTGCAGAGGGGTTCATGTTACCTGTTTGCAGGTCGACACACACACACACATAGTCCAGGAGGTTCAGCGTAGGCCCTTCAGTCTCACTTCTTTCTTCTTCAAGCAGAGTTCAGCAAAGAAGGGAAAGTAGAAACAATGTGCTTGTTAGTTTTGGTCACGTGTGCTGAAGCTGCCAGTTTGTGTGTCTTTGCCACTTGAAATGAAGTCTTAACAGTGTTGTTAAAGTGTTAAATTATGAAGCTGGATCATGAAGAATGTGTATATATTTTACAATCATATGCAGTAAGAAAAAAAAAAATCACTTAAATGCCTTTAATATAAACACACAAATGTAGCCACACGTGATATAGAGTTCTCAGTTTTTCTATCTCATCTTGTGGGAGCATAGCAGTAAACACTCCCCAGTGGCATCTTACATGTGGAAGTGTGAGTTTTGTAATAAAATGGTCTAAAGCTGTGTTATGGTGTGATTTATCCACAAAGGAAGGAATCAAAATGGAATGAAATGCATCTCTATTCATCATGTTTGTACTTGAACCAAACGTCAAGGGGGTGTTCATCAGTATGTATAATGTTTCAGTAGTGCAGGCAATATGTGCACATTGAAAAGTGTCCAATATGAAAAAGCTGCACGCATCAGCATGTTACCAATTAGTTATTAGATTACAGTAAGATCTATTTTTGTGAAGTTTACTTTTTGTTGAATGTTTTTCATCTGAGCGCAGTGATATTTCTTCGCATTACAGTTTAACGGCATTAAATATTTATATGACTGCACTTGCTGGGCGCCTATAAATAGCAGTCAAACGCCGAAAAACAGAGGTCATTGTTTGACAGTGTCATTCTCCAGTCAGCCAAGTGACTTCACAGCAAACTCTGGACGAGGCTATTTTCACTCTCTAATATTTGAGGGATTAGGTCAGCGTAATTGAAACCTGGTGAGGAATTTTAAACGTCTAGCCCTTGCACAATCCATAGTCGCTGAAGACGGATGGCAGATCGGTCTATTTTAGGCTCAAGGTGGATAGTTTAGAAGGAGGAAGGCAGAGGAAGAAGAAGACACATCTGGACTGATCCAGCATGGTGGTTGTGAGATGGATTTACTGTGTGCACTAAAACTTGCCTTGACTGTATTCAGAGACATTGTTAATGGTGAATAATTAAGTGCTGCAGAGAGACGAACCGCTTGGGGCTTGTCCCAAAGACATTTAATCTTATTCGGCCCCAAGTAACAAATTGTAAAAGGGTCATTTAGCATCACTGCTAGGTGTTAGCGGCACACCTGTTCTGTAAATGTTACCTTAGCCGTAGTTCAAATGTGCAAGGACAGAAAGTAACACATTTTGACACTGCACTTGAGAAAATCAACACAATTACAAGTTGTTAACAGGTGGCAAATTTAAACATTTTCTCTGAGGCTGGAGAAAACTTCTGGACAGCTACTCCTGTTCTTTTCCAAAACCACAGGAATCCTCAAGCACTTCCAACTACCTAGTGTCATAAACCATATCTCCCGGTTAGCTGCAATATAGTATGACTCCCCCCCTAGCTTAGTTAAACTGTCTTTGGTCCAGGCTGTCTTAACCATTGCCATGCATCTCAAAGTCCTCCAAAACAACCACCCGGTCCCCTTTAAACCCCCTCCCTTCCTCCCTAGCCCCAATTCTGGGAGCAAAATCAAAACAAACATGAGCAGAGCAGCCTTGGGGAGTTGAGTGTGTGGAGGGGGTTACAGAGGCAGCACTGTGCCGGAGCCCATTTTCTAAATTATCTGTATTCAACATTTCTTTGAACCCCCCCCCGCCACCTCCCCGGACCGGACCCACACTCCTTCACTTCACATCTCCAAAGTAAGAGTGACCCGGGGATTTAGGAGGCTCTTGTGTCTCATAGGTACAATGTTCCATTCATGATAGCCACTGAGCCTCAGTGAATGGCTGACCTGCTCTCTGTGCAGGGGGAATCTGGAGTCAAGGGCACCCAGCTCCTTCAGGTCCAGAACATATAGACCTCTCTTTATGGGAGAAGCCAATGCCGACACAACTCGCCTGCTATTCCATTAACAGTATCAACAGAGAGAGAGAGAGAGTCAGGAGTTCCTGGAGCTGCAGCAAAATGGAGGCCAATCAAAGCTACAATGTCGTAGGTTGTGGTTTAGGACAACAGTGTGGGTGGTGAGTTGGAGGATGGGGGCAGCGGGTGAAGTTTTCCATGTCAGAATCTGCCTCTCTGGGTTGCATTACTGTAAGGATTTTCAACACACTACTTTTTTTTTTTGGGGGGGGGGGCAATTTAAACTGGCAGCGTTCCCAGAAACAAGCAACAAAGCAAGCACAAGGGTCAAAACTGCATCTAAAGTTTTCCTGGCAGCAACAAGCTCATGCAATGATTAAAGCAAGGAAGCTGAGCCAACACCACAGGCACCGATAGCCAATTAGAGCCCGCTCCACAGCACAACCACAAACGCATCACCTGATGGTTCTCCACTCTGTTGCATAAGGAGCCAGGGCCGTGCTGCTGGGAGTCTGGGAGTGATTTACACCTGGCATGCCGGGTGAATGTGATTAACGCGACAGTAGGGCAGAAAACAAACATTACTCAGAGTCCTAAAACCACTTGTTAAACCTACACCAACTACATCTGCGCTTTGTAAGAGAAAATACATTTGGTAAAGGTTTTTCCAGGACCTCATCATCTTCAGAGATGTCTAAACGTTGTCTGCTGGTGATTTAATACAACGCTTGGATTCAGTTGCAGGATTTACACAAGAAAGACTTACACCAGCTATAATATAAAAACCACTGACAGAAGAAGTAAATAACCATCTTGTGACAGTACAATGTTCTGCTGGCATTCATGCGGATGTTACTCAGACTTGTACCACCCACCTCGACCAGACCAGGCACCCCCAGCCCATAGCAATGACACTAATGGATGGCAGCAAAATTCACTAGATCCCAAACTGATCAAGTATCTGTGGGATGATCCACAGAGGCCCCTCCCCTCAACCCATAGGACCCATAGGACCCATAGGACCCAAAGGCCCCCACTAACAACATTTTGTTGCCAGACACCTAAGGACGCCTTCAGAAGACTCATGTCCATTCTCTGATGAGTCAGAACAGCACAAGGGGTACCTACACAATGGCCAAAATATTCTACATTTTAGTCTCTAGTCAGTAACTATTCACCTGATGTAGCTGGAAACCATCTTTCATTAGAAACCAATAGACCATGTACTGATTTAAATCCCATCAATTAGTCAAATTCTTATCATATATTTTATCAGTTTCCTGGTTCTTATGTTGTCACTCCAGCGTTGATCCATGTTTGTCCTTCTGAGACAGTTTTTCTGTGTGTGTTTTAGAGAAAACAAGCCTTTGTGTGTTTCCCCAGTGTTTCAGATCAGGACATTTTTTAGTTTCATTTTCCCTACTTTCCAGACGTCCATATGAATCATGTAATTATCAAATGTCCTTACTTTCCCCTGCCTGCCTTCCTCTCTCCTCCCCTCATGGACGCGAGCCAGCTGTTTCTTCACAGCGCCCTTCCCCACGATGACGGCGGCGGAGGACCAGCAGCGCTGCTCGCACGGAGGCAAATAAATCTTTCCACGGATGCGGAGGAATGAGCGCTCACCTTGAGCTGTTAACAGAAACTTTGAGGAACATGTCGACTGCACAGTTTTAAGATATTGCAATTTTATTTCCAGCCTATTTTGTCCTTTAATAAATACATTATAAAATCACAGCTGTGTAAACAGTCAAATAAAAAAATAACAGAAAAAAAACAGAGAAACAACACAGCAGTGTGGAAAACTCACCAGCAGACATATAATACTTCGCTCCTGTTTCAGGTATTTTCCTACAGTTGCCTTAAAGTTATATCCACAAAGTAAAGCTCCCTTTTGAAATATTCAAACACTTTACCAGCCTGAAATCAAAACGGTCTGCGAGGACCTACAACAGTGAGGATTATCGGCTCGCCACCAACTCTTAGGCTGTTCACCGTTTCACAGAGGCCTAGTTGTGAAGACTTTGCTGAGCACCACAACTCACTGTATCCCTCAAATACCCGGCCACTGCCAAACCTACGAAAATGCGAGTCTAGAGTAAATAAGGCAGAGGCCGCACCTCTCCAGTTTTCCCCTCATAGTGGTGGAGAGGGCCGCATCAGTGGAGAGAGCATGGTGAGCTTGTGGTTGACCCACAGTAAAGGCAGTGGAGAAGAAGAGGGGGGAGACTACGTATATGTTTTCACAGGCCTCTATATAATATACTTTAAACTACAGTTCTAAACAGCTGCAATACTTGTTCATGTGACAGCTCCCAATTGATTGTATTTACAGTTTATCGCTGTATTTCTATTTTTTTTTTAAGTGCACTGGAAGCTCTTTTGAATGTTTCGAGCCGAACTAAAATGCCACGGTCTCAGTTTGACTCATTTACCATGACAGTGTGGTATTGTCATACAAGCTGTCCAGCATTTACATATCAATGATGTGCTGGGAGGAGGGGATCGAGGCTAAGCAGTGCAGCAGCACAGTGTAAAGAGCAGGAAACTTTCACATTCACCAGTGTGCAAATTCAAGAGCTACTTTCAGTATTTTACCAAAAAAAAAAAATAAAAAAAATAAAAAAAATCCCCCCAAAAAATAATAAGCAACCTGCCAAATCATGTGGTAGAAAAACTTTCCAGCCAACAGCCAAAACACTGACCACGTTTGGCTGGCAGCTGTAATATCCCACCCAGACAGTGTACTCAGTTGGTTGGGATGTGGGTTGATTTGGCCCAGGCAGAAACCTGATCAGCTGAAAGCTCGGTGTCCGACCTGAACCCTGACAGACGGTCTTGTGGGAAGTTCCAGTCTTCCCATGGTGGCCGTCCCGCTCACTGCAAACAGCAGGCTGAGAAGAGAAGAGAAAAAAAAAAAAGACTAATGTGTTAAGTTCCACTTGTTCATCAATTTTCTACTATATCCTGAACAATTAATCTCTATGGCAACCACATTTGTCATCCACAAAGATGAATGGTTAACGCTAACGATTTCCAGATTTGTTTTGGAAACTTTAACGTCCAATTCATTTCAACGAGCTGATTAAAGGAACACAAATTGCTGGACTCGGAGTTCTTCTCGACATTGTTAAATGCCTGCAATTTATAAATAATGTCTAGCTTTGTTGTGCTCACTGTATATACACATGCTGATTTACACTGTCCTCCACTGTGTGCCTGCTTTCTCTGCGTTCTGTCAACGTCGGCGCTCGTCTTCCTCTATTTTCCACTGTGCCATATGAAAACACCAACGTAACGCTGTCTTTTAAATATACGCACATATGGCTGGTGGGCAGCCTGATCATGTTGTTTCATTAATAAAATAGAGCTGTGACTGTGGGTTGAGGTTGAGAACTCAAAGGGGTGTGGTCTACTAAGTAGGCTACAAGCTTTTGCTGAAAACCAAAGTATCTTCTTAAATTTCTGTGTATGCATACTTTTGATTAGCGAGTAAGTGTTTCATTATGATATTTTCACAACCTCACAACATCAAAGCAGAGAGTGTTTTGCACCCCTCCCACGATACTTGGCGCCCTCCTTTAGTTTGGCTCGGACCCATGGCTTTAGCAAACAGAAATCCCACTAGGACATGTTTGTAATGAGTATTCTGCATCAGAATTACTTGAGCTTTCTATAAGATATAATACATACGAAGAACAAATTCTGACCCTGAAGGCCAAGAGAGTCCTCATTTTCCACTTGCTTCTACAAAAGCTAGACATTTCCAACATAAACAGAACACATTTCATTAATTTAAAGCGAGCCATAGGAATACCTGTGCATAGAAACGTGACTCGAGCCCTGTTAGGCCCCTAAGCTGATCCTGCATGTGATGTCAATTTCAGTCAGTAAGGGTTTAGTGCTTTTCGAAGGGGGAGGCGTTGTAAATGGGCTACCAAAACACAGCCTGCGGCTCAGTGTCTGAAATGTAAATTGTCCGGGGGTTACAGCGTGATGGTTCTCAGCAAAACGTTGCTGCTTACATTGGTGTAGTCTAAGGTCACCAGACAGACTTGGGCGTCGCTGCAGCCCTTTACTACAGCTGCTGTTGGACCAGTGCCAGCTAGTACGGCTGACTGTGGCGTGGTTTTATTAAAATAACAGCCGCAGAATAAGAAGCCACATACTTCATGAAACTTGAGCAGCCTCTAGAGTCCTTGGTGCCCGTCCCCCATCCCTATTTTTTTTTTTTCTTATTCATAATTCCCCAGGAATTTCTTGCTGAGAACAGGATATTGTCTAGGCTTTAGGTATCCACTACCCATCTAGAAGCTAAGCCCAGAAAATACTGGGAATTAGGATTTGTTGATACAGGTCACCACTGGAGAAGTTCAAGTATATTAAAACTTACCTTTACATTACTGCTGTTTACAAGGTTCGGGTTTGATATGTACTCAACACCTTGCCTCTTAAAATATACGGACGTCATGAGAAAGCAGTAAAGTCTATGTCTGTGCTGTCGTTACTCTGGTGTGTGAGATGGTCACACTTCTTGCACCAAGTCCCACTTTCGCAAAGCAGTCTTTACAAGAGGACAGGGCTGCTCAAGGCTGCACTGAAACCAAATCAAAGAGCCAGACGGTCCTGCAGGGTGGCCAACGCAGCAAGAGAATGGCTCATATTTTACTAGTGGAAAAAACGTCAATGAAAAGGACATTTCATTGCAACTTTAGGTGCACATTCCTCGCTTCTCCCCCACCGCCTTCCCTTACCAACCCTCCATGCAGATACTTATCAGCGAGACTGCAAGCTTATGAAAACCACATTCTCATGGCCGAAGGAACGGTTAACGCAACACAGCGGGGGGAACTTACAGGTTCTGACCGAGTCTGCGAGGGGTTCTCGGTCCATAGACACGTCCCTCTGAGTCTCCTGCATCTGAAAATTTAACATGTATGAATTTAAAATCATCAACAAAAAAAAAGCAGCAATAGTTCCATATTCTCCTAAAAGAAATATGATAATCTTTACATACAGTCTGAGATTGAAATGCATGCTCACCTTGATATTTTTTTTGAGGTATTCAGCTCTGGCCATGAGGCTTTTAATCTGGTGAGAGACACCAATAAATGTTGTTACAGGTTGCAAGTGGCAACAAGTGTTTGTTAACTGTGTTTCTTTGTCTTCCATTGGGAATGTGTCTCTTACTGATGAGAAGTAATGTTGGTTGGCACGTCCCTCACTTTTAAGTTTGTCCAGTTTTATCCTGATACTACCATCAGCTGTACTTTATAGTTAGTGTTAAGAAGCAAATGCTGGACCTTACAAATGTTAGCACACTAAAATAACTGCTTGATTAGACTATGTGTGTGTGTCTTTGTGTGTCATTGCGGCAAAATTTAGTCACCTACTGAGGCGACACTTATCACACAGGTGGTTTTATGTAGTTTGGCAGGTGTTTATATGTCAGTCCTTTGTCATGTGACGGGTTAAGGCCAGAATGCGCTGATGTCACGGTGGCTGGGAGTCAACTGAAAGAAAGAAGATCTCTAGTTTTGGAGCTGTGCTTGTTTACGCTGTAACTGTGGCTTCTTCGTGCAGCAAGACGCCCAACGACGATGAGACGTGTGGGGACAGAACTCCCTGTCATAATCACATCAAACTGATCATGACGATCTCCTTTTTTTATTTTCCTGAAAACATTTCATATGGTACACATGTGCAAGTAGTAACTGCTGTCATCACAAGCGTGAGGGCGCCCTTTACTGTGGTAATCAGTCCTCTGGTGATCATGAAGGTTCTTGGCTATCCCCAATACCGCCTTTTATAACCACTATGTCACAATGTAAAGTAAGCCCTCTTGGGTATTACTCCAAGAACATCTGACGGTCACAATAATGGAAAAACAAACTGATGACTTCCATAATGTCCCTTTAAGACCCCAATCTGCAGCAGTAAATAATCCTTTTGACCACAGGTTTTTAGTATCCGGCTCTGCCTCCAAATTTTATGTGGCCGCAGAACTTTAATCACAATCCCTTTAATCACAAAGTACAATAAATGTGGAAGAAATCTACGAGGGTGTGCTAAGTCTCAAGGACAAACTGATATCCTGCAGTTTTCAAGGGACACTGAGACAGACACTCTCATCTTAAAGACTGGATCACAACAACAGCTCATGGATGAGAGGCCAGGATAGTGAATTTTAGCTTTGGAAGGGGAAAGTGCGCTCTACAGTAGTTACGGACGCACATGGAGACCAGCCATGGTAGCATGTGTTGGCCCTTCTCACATACACACATGCTTTCAATCTAATCCCCTAACCCCCCCTCCTGAATGCTGCATTAGATTATTACAGCCGCATCTGAGTTTACTTAAGACAAGTACCCATAAAACTTCAAATAGGGAGGTCTATGAGGCCCACTCAGTCCCTCAACCCCCTTTAGGGGGATTGTTGTTGAAATGCTGTTGTCTGTTACTCAGTCGCTGGCTAAACAATGCACAAACACAAAAAACCTTGGTGCAGTGATGACAGACATCCACAAGTCGTGCGTATGTGCTTATCAAAGTGGAATATCAACACTTGTATTCAGGGCTCATAATATTACAGCCAGCCACTTTACTGGACCATCCAAATTAGTCTATTCAAGTATGTTCAGGTTGTTGTACAAAAGCATGCATGTTCTCTACAGGAAAGATTTATTATTAAGGACAATTGAAGGGACTCTGTTGGTGCAAGTTTCTTTACTTATTTCTATTTAGTTTAAATATTTTGTACGACGCGGCAAACCTGTAAGGTAAGCAGCACCATAACCACTCATTAAGACTCATTTCTGGCCACTCTCCGGCCATGGTTTCTAATTGTTTCAGATCATTTTAGTTGTTGAGTTTCGGAGGGCAGTACGGGTCTTTAAACGGCGAGTTGCTAGCTCTGTCTCTCAGCTGTTTGGCATTGGGTTGTAGTGTTCTGTTTGCAGAGCTACTGGGTTGAAAACTAGTGGTTTATTGTGACTGAAACATCATTGATTAAAGTGGTAAGGCGAGAACCAAAACGTAAAGCCTCAAAAGAGTAAAACTGAACTATATTATAACACTTAGAGCTGAGGGGAACTACAGTTCCCATACAAGTGGTCATGTGATTGATTGCCAATATAAAAATATCCAATTATAAAGTGGACAGTGATCTATGTGTATGTATTGTAGATGATGAATTATGTGAATGCTGGAAAAAAGCTCATGGGTCATGTGATCAGTTATTTGAGTTGAGGGGCAGTGGGTACTACTGTGAGCAGTCAACCAGAAACCCTTCCTCACCCACTCACCTCGCTGTGGAGAAGCTCTCTCCTGCGGCCCTGCGGCTCAGCTGGCTCACCGAGAGAGGGGGGGGGGGGGGGGAAAAGACATGAGAAAAATGAGGGTAGCAAGGAGGGAGAGGAGTCCACTACTTAACCACATTGTTTGTTCAAGAAGAGGTCAACTACTTGATTGCATTTTGCTAGCGAGCAGACTGGGGACTCAAGAGTGGAAACGGCTGTAATGTAGGCCAGTGTTTTCCACAGTCAGTCATTCTCGAGGGCAGACTGACAGAAAGTGGAGAGAAGAGGAGGGCTTTGTGGTGGTTAGGCATGTTGGGAAGCTGTGCAACAAAGAGCTCTTGGCCAAACAAAGAACCAATGTTTTCTCCAAACAATCCCCCTGGTGGTATCTGCTGTGCCACACAACGAGGCTCCCTGACACTGGAGAGATCTACCGACAAGATGCAGGCTCTTGTCAACATCTACCTCAAACATCGACTCAATTTATCACCACCTTCGCCAATTCAATCTACAATCGTTTACTTCAAGTCAAAAAGAAGCCCCGAATCGCACTGAATGATTGGAGCTCCGGTCTCTTAGAGAGATAATAGTTTTTATTTGTTTCCAGTGTGTAATAACACAAATAAATGAAGTGTGCTGTCTGAATGGGAAGCAGATGGCAAGGCTCATACCACACACAGGGCGCTGGCACCGGGTCTCATCCCAGCTCAAAGCCACATCTGGATCACTCTATCCCACCTCTTCCATTAGGCTGATCTTTCAGATGAGCTCATGAAGCCGGTCTAATGGACGCCAGGCCACAGAGAGAAGCGGTGGAGTCTCTTCTGCTAGCTCCTCTGTCTGTTTGTCGGCCCGCCGCTTATTAAGTGTTCCCATCTCTCTCCGAGTCCATTGCTTCGCTGTCTTTTTGTCTTTGTCTCTTTCGGCTTGTCTTTCACTTTTCCTAAGTCGCTCTTTGTTTACATCCATCTCTCTCTCTCTCAAAGTGCCTCTGTCGTACCCAGAGTCTCTGTTTACAGTTAAGTCTCTTTTAAAGTATCTCTTTACCCTTTATGTCTCTCCGAGTCTTTTTATGTTTCACTTTTCTCATCTCTCGATTGTTTTTCTTATAACTGTCCTTGTTCTGGGCTTTACCCTCAACTATGGCTGCATTTCTGCTAAAGCCTTCTCATTTGTACATTTCGAAATTACCTTTCATTCAAAGTCTTTTTCTCTGGCAACAAAGCTGCTGTAGTTTCCGAATGCAGAAGGATTATCTGGCTTGGGACAACAAGATGGTTTAAATTTTGTCCACATTCACCAAATTACTGCAAGCTGTCCTCGAACCGTCTCTTGCCCAAAGACACCGCGGTCGGCGCTGAGCACCAGAGCTGCTCAGTAGCCAACAACCGTAAAGGCTGAATATTTCCATAAAGCCATGTTATATGTAAATTAAGCTGTTTGTTTACCTGCTAGTGCCAACAGTAGTTCTCCTAAACACTGCTGGTACACATCCAGGGCCTCATGATCATCTGCTCCACTCTCCTCCTACAAGTGAAGGAAGGTTGAAAGTGAGACAACAACGCTCTAAATCACATCACAAAGATCATGATTCAACTAAGTCTGTCAGGACTGAGGGTGATTCTTGAAACACCAAAAATATAAATGACGGTTTCACCAGATCCTAAAATGTGTGGTTTGGAAAGCAATCTACAAAACGGGGCTTGATTTGTACTCAGTGGTTAGTGTTTTTCTGTTCTGTAATTTCTGCTTCACCCTACTTTTGTCTCTACAGCAGTCTCATCATTCAGTAATAAACACATCTTACCATAGCAATGGCAGTGGAGGCTATCTCCAAAGCAGCCAGCAGTCGTGGCGTGTTTTGAGACATTTCTGCAGCAGAAGGAAAACAGAGGAAACATTACTTGGAGTTTTACTGTTTACCTGTCTACACTTGATAGCATAACATCCTGCTGGATCCTTCTGATACTCGTTTAGGTAGATCAAGCATGTTTGGCCAGATGATGATAATAGCTGCATTTGTTGGCCCTGCCTCTGCCCTGAGCCGTGTTCTTTACCTCGGAGGACATCCCTGGATGTTCGGGCCTCCTCAAAGCTCAGTCTGTTGTCCGACGCCACCAAGGCTTTCAGCTCCTCAGCTCTGGACACGTACTGGCTGACCTGTGGGAAGGGCTCTTACATTTACTAATTACATCAACCACACCATATGCTCCCTATCTCCTCTATATATGCCATATGGTGTGCATAAGGAAGATATCACTGCAAGTGAGAGTCACTGGACTATATACGGGATCTAAAAAAAAGAAACAAATCCAAATGTAATCACGAGGACAGCTTTCAGGCCTACCTTCTTCCTGAGGGCCTCTTTACGTTGCCGGTCTGTCTCATCTGAGGAGGGCGGAGAGGAAATGTTCTGGTTTAACATTTAGCGAGATGAGGAATTGTTGGAGGGCTTAAGCCACAAACAGGATATGAGAGTGGATGTTGGTCTTACAGTGAATAGCAGGGACAAAGTGTTCAAGAGCACTGCAGTAAAAAGAGAGAGCAGCGGCCCTCTCCCCCTCCTGGTCCTTCTGAACAGCCTGCAGGACCAGCTCCTTCTGAAAAGGGGAAACAGAAAGTGGCATCGAACGTGAACTACTACAACTCTCCACTGCTTATCTGTGCACACGTGGGCCACACATATGGGCCAAACCTACTAACACGTGTACATTTGCTCAGTCAATCACACATAACGTACGGGACTCCAGAGAATTCTTATCCACTTACCGCTTTCACTATACTCTCTGCACTTGGCATGTGCTCCAAATCCACAAATGGATGAGTAAAGAACTCCACGAAGGTGATCCGGGCATCTGGATTTCTCTCCAGCAGCCGCAACAGAAGGTCTCTGCAGTCCTTGGATACTCTGGCCCCAGGAGGGAGCTGATGCACAAAACATAACCTTATTGTGTTGCAGCCGGTCCGCAGGACAATCCAAGGGGAAAGGACAGCACATTGTTGCCACAGACACTCTAGTCCCACATCACCACTTTCAGTCAAAAGATGACCTTTAAACGGTCTATGTAAATCCCTGGACAATGGTCCATGTGCTAATGGGATCCATTAAGACCGAACCTAATCTTTGACACACAAGCTCAAGTGTTTAGAAAGTCTCACATCATTTATAAGTACTGTACTTGTAGCTTAAATTGCTTCGATAGTAATTAACACAGATAAGACTGATGCACAGTTTTAATTATCAGTTACGGACCCATAATTAAATTTTTATATACTAGTCTTATTTAGTGTACTGAAATAGTCCTTTCAGGATCCTTTCATGTTAATAACTTAATTAATTATGTTTTTTACCAACTGTATATTTGCAAACTTTAAAAGAAACAAACTGTAGACCTGTTTGTTTCTCTAATGTTCACTAATTGCTTGTCCTCCTTTAGAGGGACAGTATGCCACCTAGTGGTTTAACACTGAATTTGAGACAATCTATAACTGTATAGCTCAAATTTAGTTAATTTTGAGAGTGTGTAGGACATACTTTGAGAAGAATTCTTGCATTTAGACTTGTGTTTGGTTTTCCAGATGATCTGATGACAGATGTACAATATATATATAAAAACCTTTTCACCCTGTTAGTACAGTGTTAGTGTCAAGGAAGTAAATATTTACTTGTACTTAGCCTTTGGCATACTGATATTTTGCAATATCCAGTAGATGTAACATTACTTCACTATTTATACTGGACAGAATATTTGTTATTTGCACATGTGCATATACCAAACTAATGCATGTATCACATTACATGCCTGTTTTGTATTGTGTGATATTTATTTTCTGCAAAGATGGCGACTTTCTCAGCCCAGAGGTTTCCCTGATAAGAAACTCACTTATGGGTCACTTACCTCTATGGGTTGGTTGCTCCGTATCTTCTCCTCCAGTTCAGCATATGACTTTGATGCGAAAGGTGCTCGTCCAAACAGTGCCTCTATGTGCACACAAACAATGCTGATTAGACTAATAAAAAATAATGATCGGAAGTAACTACAGTACTTAGCGATGAAAATAAAATTATCTAATCTTTGCACTACCGCAAATCCCTTGTATAATATTATCCATATACACCATGTTAATATATAGTGAAGACATGACTTTGCTGGGAGTGAGCTTCTCCACATGTGTGTTATTGCATTATCGTTACACAATTACTGAACTATTAATCTACCCCAGGCTGCAGTGTCGGAGTCGGAGGAGCACCTCCTTTCAAGTCTGCAGGGCCAGTCAACTGATTAGCCTTTCGTTTATTATCAGAGTGGTGATTATTATTAAAGAGGAGTCACACTAAACTGCACAGGACACAAGATGCGTTACAGTTAACAGATTATCTAAAGCAGGGTGTTTATCGTGTTTAAGGCACATTCAACAGATATGAAAAGGTGAACACACACGACTCACCAAAGAGGATGACTCCCACAGACCAGAGATCCACTCTTGAGTCGTACTGGCGTCGGCACACCATCTCAGGTGCCATGTATAGAGGAGAACCTCGCAGGACACTCTGCTCATCCCATGGGGACATGTACTGCGCGAAACCAAAGTCTGAAAAAAGTCAGAATGTAAACAGCATGTTCTTTGTGAGAAAGTGCAGATAACATCCCCCTAACACTGTTTGAAAACTATGTTGTAGTCCTACCAGCTGACATGCATATAGTCTAAAATGTGCAAAAAAGTGTTGTTTGAAGCTGTAGATTAAAATAAACAGTTTGAACACATTTGATATATATATATATACACACAACATGAAAAAGGTGAAGGCGGTCTGTGAAGTACAAATAATTTCTGGCTTTGCAAACATAACAGCACAATAACATGTCAGTGACTCAGGTCTTCATGCGTCTGGCACACTGCTAATGTTATTTCATGCAAGTCAACATGTGTTTCTTTGATTCGACTGTGTGGGCGGGCATGAGATCACCTGCTAGCTTGAGGACAGAGCCACTGAGCAGAATATTCTGGGGTTTCAAGTCCAGGTGTGAGATATTCCGTTCATTAAGAAACTGGAGGGCGCAGGCTGTTTGGGTGGAAACACACGTAGAGTAACCCAATGAGATTACACCCACTGCTACTAATTATACTAATCTCAGCACTAAGCAGAAAATGGCATCAAATACAACAACATGTAAATGGGATTTCTACCATGAGGATCACTTCCTCAAATTTCATATACGTGCAAAATGGCACATAACTAGTAATTTATAAAATGTACATAAAAAAGCTTTAAAAATAGAACCAATGATGATCTGCTGATCTAATTTAAATGAATCACCCCTCTAGCAAAAACACTTATTTGCTATTATACTAAGTAGAGTGAACCGGTCCAGTGACTGACCTATCTGCTGGAGGAATCGTTGGGCCACCTTTTGAGGTAAAATCCTGCGACTTCGAATGAAGCGGGAGAGATCCCCACCAGAACACCATTCCAGGATCAGATAAATATTCTCAGCATCCCACTGACGAAAGACAATTAGATACTAATTAAGATACTCAGAATGAAAGTGAAAGCAAAATCAGTGTTCCTGGTTTTGGTACAAAGTGTATTTTGTTTTTACTTTGGGAAACAAATCTCTAAACCATTTATATGTAAGCATGCTGTACTGTACTCTATAGGTGAGCCTACCTGAAAGTCTTTCAGCTGGACTATGTGAGGATGGCGCACAGTCTTCAGGATTTCAATCTCTGTGAGCAGGTTTTCTGTAGAAGCCCTGTTTAGCGTCTTCTTCCGAATTACCTTCACTGCTACCACCTCTCGACTGTTCTCCTGCAACATCACAGGCATTAATTGATTAAACTCATACTAAACCACAAAACTAGTCTGAGCTGTAATGTCAAATCACATTTAATAATGTCAACAAAAGCCACCTGTCCCAAGTTTAGGACTTGGACAGGTGATGATTCCCCTTACTCCTCCACTGACTCACCTTCCTGTAGGCTTTATAGACTGTGGCATAAGTTCCACTTCCCAGCCGCTCTGTGAGGATGAAGTCTGCCAGTTTTGGTGGAGCAAAGCCGGAAGTTGAAGCCATGCTGGCAACAGCAACATGAGATTTTCCCCAAGCAGGTCCAAGCTGGAAAGTAAAATCAATATGTTGTTGATATCTGATCTTCACATCTCTACAGGAAGTTCAGAGGGAATACACGTCTATTACACTATTTTGCTTCAAAAATGAATAAGTAAATGTAAAATCAGTGACTCTACCTATGTGTTTACTATGTGTTTATTATAGACTATTATACTTCTCGAGCAGCGCAACCAAATGTAAGTTTTGTGAATTAGTTTAGCTACTGTTTTATTGTCGCTTGATATATATCTCAAATATGTACTGAATGTCAGGTATGCTTGTTAAAACTGATATGCATATGACGTCCTGGTAAGAAACGAAAGCGTGAGGACTGGGTGTTAACTGTTTACTCTGCTAGCTACATAAGTTCTGGTTAGCTAGCTAGCTAGCTAGCTGGCGCTCGTTATGCTGGTAATGTACAGTTTGCTCGCATGTAAACAACGACTGTATGTATTTTAGTTCAGCCGTTAGCCGGGAATAAAACGAAATGACTCGCACATATCCGGGCTGATTTAAACATCTGTAAACAGCTGACACTTACCTGTTGGCTAATCCACAGTACATCAATGAACGGCCAGTGTTTACATTGCTGATCGTCAGGGATGTCAGCACCATTGACTGTATATACAGCACGCTGCAGTGAAGCGTACGGATGACGTCAAAATCTATTAGAAAGTGTTGCTGCCTCCTAGTGGTGATGCTCCGTTACTGCAACTCACAGGAGGGACCGTCGTCTTTGAATTGTGATTTGTAAAAAAAATTGCAAAGCGTGAATTTTCAAAAACCATGTCTAATTCAGATTAAATTAATTTGTGTTTGTCTCTTTTTAATTTTGGGTCAAGGCTTTTAATTTCTATAACTCCCGCCCACCATCACCACCGGAAGTTAGCGGTCATTGGTGGTCATTTAAAGATGGCGGAGTGCTTGGCTGCACGTTTAGCCGACCAAGAGGAGCAAATACGGCTCCTCACCAGGGAAATAACCACTCTTCGGGATGGACTAAGTCAAGGGCTGGGCGCCGCCGGTGTTGCGGTCGTCTCCCCGGAGCTGGAGAGCCTGCGGACAGAGAATGAGAAGCTCAGGTACCGGCTGCTGCACCTCCGGCGGGGTCTGCAGGCGGAGCTGGAGCTGGAGGAGGCTCGGGGCAAGAAGCAGCAAGGAGCCAAGTGTGGCAAAGCTCCGGAGAAAAACGCAAACAAAGCGCCGCAGACAAACAGCCGAGCTGATAATAAGGTGCTTTTAAAGTCTGGGATATTATTTTATTTGTAATATGATTGGGGAGTGAGCAGTAGTAGAAGTGCTGAAACATGGGAGTAGCGGGCCTCGGTCCAGTGAAGCCAAAATGACAAGCCATACCCCCCCACCCCCTTTCCAGAAATAGCTCCTCACTCAGTGTTGCTCTGTCTGCATGCTTGATTGCTGAACATGATGGTAATAAAAGCCCATTGTACGTTTAAAGAAACACACTCCTTCCTGTCTGTTAACAGGTGGCAGCCCAAGATACAAAAGCAAGTGACAGGAACAAGAAGGAGAAGAAGCAAGACAAGGGGCAAGGAGATGGAGGAGTAAAAGAGGTGAAGTTATTCTATTCATCCATCATACTGACAGGGATATAACTTGTCACATTTGAGTTTTTTTGTATGAGAAATGAATACTTAGAGAGTGTAGTCACTTTCTTGACTTTGTTCCTTATTTTCCGCTGTAGCTGAATCCCTGGCCGGGATACATTTCCGAGCGCCTCAGCTTGTATGAGGAGCTGAAGCGGGAGAGCGATGCCCTGCTGTCAAAGAAAGCTGCAGACGGCAAACCCATTACTGTGGAGCTGCCAGATGGACGAAAGGTGACAGGCAAGGCGTGGATCACAACACCGTATCAGCTGGCTTGTGATATCAGGTCGGTATTTGAAAAGCTGGCTTGAATTAGATTGTCAATCCATCACACACTGCCTGGCCTATTTCGTTGGACTGCCTTTAGCTTTGATTACAGCACGCATTCGCTGTGGCATTGTTTCGATAAGCTTCTGCAATGTTACAAGATTTATTTCCATCCAGTGTTGCATTCGTTTTTCACCAAGATTTTCCACTGCACAAAGCCTTCTCTAGCACATCCCAAAGATTCTCAATGGGGTTAAGGTCTGGACTCTGTGGTGGCCAATCCATGGGTGAAAATTATGTCTCATGCTCCCTGAACCACTCTTTCACAATTTGAGCCATCTTGGAATATGCCCGTGCCATCAGAAGAAAAAATGTATTGATGGAATAACCTGGTCATTCAGTATATTCAGGTAGTCAGCTGACCTCATTCTTTGGGCACATGTTGCTGAACCTAGACCTGACCAACTGCAGCAACCCCAGATCATAGCACTGCCCCCACAGGCTTGTACAGTAGACACTAGGCATGATGGGTGCATCACTTCATCTGAATCTCTTCTTACCCTGATGCGATGGTTCCCCACTATCCTTCCAGTTTCTAATAATGCGTTGGACAGTTTTTAACCCAATTTTAGTAGTTTCTACAATCTCTTAGATGTTTTCTCTGCTTGATGCATGCCAATGATTTGACCTTCCTTTTCCACGACCACAGGATGTGTCTTTCGACATTGTTCAAGAAATGAGAAGCTACTCATTGCATCAGTTGAGGTTAAATAACTTGTTTCCAGCTGAAACATAATCACCCATGCAATAATTATCCAATAGGAGGCTCGTAACTATTTGCTTGGTTAAATCCAGGACTATTTGCTTGGTTAAATCCAGGTGGCGACTTTGTTTTTGGCCAGGCAGTGTATTTTTATTTGTTTTTCTCTCCATTTATCCCATACATGTGTACACCAAAGGGCAGCAGGCTTCCACGCGTGTGTGTCCCTGAGAGGAGTTTTGGGGGTTAGGTAGCACTTTAGTCATGGACGTAGAGGAAGTTTGAACCACTCATAAAACACTAAATTGTCTGGTACAGCCTACAGGGAGGCTCAGCTTTGTTATAACTTTTAAACCTTTTCCTAAATCTATGTTCATCATACTCTTTTTTTATTATTATTATTGTAAAGAAAGTGAAATCACTGTGCTCAATCTTTCAGCCAGGGCCTGGCCGACAATGCTGTGATTTCTCGAGTGAATGGCGAGCTCTGGGACCTGGACAGACCACTCGAACAGGACTGCTCTCTTGAGATCTTGCGCTTTGACAATGATGACGCTCAGGCTGTGAGTAAGCACTAGTTCTGTCAATGATGAATTTGCAGAATTTGCCAAAATGCCTCACAAATGTGTGATACGCGACTCACTGTTTGATACAGCAAGTCGCTGAAAATGCCAAGCCTCTGCATCAAAACAACATGCTCCATTAAATCTGACTAGATGGCTTTCTCTTCCTAGGTGTACTGGCACTCCAGCGCTCATATCCTGGGGGAAGCAATGGAACGCTTTTATGGAGGTTGTTTGTGTTATGGTCCCCCCATAGAGAATGGCTTCTACTACGACATGTTCCTGGACGGCCAGAAGTGAGTCCGTATTTTCACTAAGCAGCTCAGATTTTGTATTCTTATATGTGCTGTTTTTTTAATATCTTATTATTTGGACATATGATTTTTCTTCTAACAGATTTAAACACATAATCAAACAATCAATTTTTGAATCAGTTATTCATGGATTTTCGTTGTTGGGCCAAAAAAAGGGTTTACCGGAGAAAGTAGATTTTTGTTTTAAAATGTACTAAATGATAGGTAAATGATAGGTAATTACAGACACATAAGAGAAGAGCTCACCTTCTGTCCCTACGATGACCCACACATTTTTTGCCGTTTCCAGGGGAGTGTCCAGCGTGGAGTTTGGTGACCTGGAGACATTGTGCAAGACTGTGGTGAAGGAAAAACAACCCTTTGAGAGGCTCGAGATCAGCAAAGAGACGCTGCTTAAAATGTTCAAGGTGAGGGAGAGGGAGCACATTCAGCCGCTCAGCCCGCGGTCGTCTTCTTGGGAGGATCAGTTGTGGCGTAGTTGTTGTCCAGTGGTTATGTTGAAAATCTCAGGAATGTCCCGTAACCTTGTTTTGAACGATGTGAAGCCGGTTGTCCTGTTTACTTGGACTGACGTAGCCTTTCTCACGAGCATTCACGTTGGCCAACAAACAAAGTGAAATCTTTGAATGAAGACAAGAAATCTGCACATAGATAATCTTCCGTTCGTGTCTTTCAGTACAACAAATTTAAGTGCCGCATTCTCAATGAGAAGGTCACCACGCCTACTACCACAGTCTACAGGTGAGATGATAATATTCATGTTAATGCTGTGATCTATTCACATATTTCTTTATTCACTTATGTGATCTTTTTACTAAGTACTTACGTTAATTGTTGTAACTTTTGAATCTTTGATAGATGTGGACCCTTGATTGACTTGTGCAGAGGTCCACATGTCAGACACACAGGAAAGATAAAGGCTATGAAGATCTACAAGGTATGTGGAAAATGCATATAGGGATTTTATTTAGTTTCACCGTACTAGACAATAAACCCCAAATTAATTTAAGATATTTGTTTTTAGTCTTATTTGTTATTATTGTTTTTTAACTTCATAAGGAATTTAAGCATCCAACAAACTTAAACCTGGAGCAGATCTCCTGATCTTTTAATAATTAATATCTTTTATGAAGGGAACCGTGTGGAAAAATGTGATAAAAATCTTAAAACATTCATCTCTCTTCTGTCATTAGAACTCTTCCACGTACTGGGAGGGCCGCTCCGACATGGAAACCCTACAGAGGATCTACGGGATTTCCTTCCCGGACTCAAAGATGCTGAAGGAGTGGGAACGCTTTCAGGAGGAGGCCAAGAATAGAGACCATCGCAAGATTGGCAAAGTGAGTCACTGCAGGCAGACAATGTTTTAGCCCACCCAGCTACTTGAGGCCTAAAACTACAGACTGAAACCCAGTACAAAGAGAATTTTAACCAGTAATTGTGTAACGTGATGGCTGCCACATTTCCCCTTCGGGATTTAGTCGAAGTTTTTCCCTCATGACCGTCCTTGTCAGTGGTTGTATATATGTGGAAAAAGGTTTAAACAAACCAAGACCACAAACTTGAGATAAACTTTAACTGTAAAGATACACAACAACATAGAAAGATAATACATTTTTAAAGAGATGATTACACTCCACGTACAGTTAAAGCAATGCTCTTACTGAATACACAGTGTCACTCAACCTCAAACCTGAGCGTCTATCAAAGGGAAAGTTTTGTCTTTCTCATGTCAGCGTACAAATGTGCACAGTTATTAGCTAACTAAATTACTCAAGCTTTTTTCCTAACTCATTTGCTTATTCTCAGTGTAACTATTAAGTAATGATGTGCTAATTAAATAACACTTTTGGCCCTTCAAGCTAGTCCACTCAACTCTTGCTGATGCGGCAACAACAGCCTCCCAAATTCAGTTCAAAGAGGTGAATTTCACTTCTGTTTGAATCAGTAATTCATTGTTTTTTTTTGGTGTGTGCAGCGTAGTCTAGTGAGCAATCCAGTAGGCAGAACTCAAACAAATTAACCAGCTTCAGTTTTTGACAGTTGTAGAAAAAAAAAAAAGAAACAAAAAAAAACACATTGCTGTTTTAAACTAAGCTGCCAGTTGCTGCCACGTGCCAGTTGAGGGCGCTGTATTTCTTCTTATTGACACATTCGGGACAACTGTGAGTCATCTGAGCACCCCAGCTGGTTTCCCAGCATGGAGCTACAGACGGCAGCACCTCAATCAGCACTTACAACACAGTTCCATATTAAAACGCAGGAGTCAAGATAATGCTGTCGAAGCCATTTGGTGGGAGGTGGCAAAAGGGACATGTGTCAAAGATGATGCTCCGTGGCATGAGCCCAGGCCGACCTTTTTATATTTTGGGAAGTGATCCATTGGCCCGTTGCAATTAGAAAATCTCTCCATGAAGACTGGTTTTCTCACTGATACTGAAGTCAACAGATATCTATTCAAGCGTAGCAGAGATTGCAACCTCAAGCCTCACTGTTATTTAATACAGCTTACCACAATGAATATATTTCCTTCATTTTTTTTGAGAAAAGTTTTTCCTGCTCTCCAGCTGTGAGTGCAAACTAAGCCTCTCTTTTTCCCCGAGCCCCCCCATGCCGGTCAGTCGTTGACAGAACGTCTGATGTGTGATGATTGGATAACTCCCCGCTGTGTGTGGAGGAGATTCGTGCGGATTGTACCTGCAGATAACAAGAATATGTGAAGTCATTAAAAAATTGCCGTCTTTGTCTGCTTCACAGGATCAGGAGCTGTTCTTCTTCCACGATCTCAGCCCTGGGAGTTGTTTCTTTATGCCACGTGGTGCCTACCTCTACAACACACTCACAGAGTTCATCAGGGTAGGCGTGGAGGCTAAATGCCTGTTGTATATTATCTTTGTGGCATGTGTAAGCTTGAAAAACCTTCAGATAATTATAGATTTTTTCTTAGATAATATATGTGATAGATTCTGTTTTAATAATAATGTGAAACCACCCCCTTCAAAAACCTCAAATCAATATATTAATATTTATTTGAATATTTTATTATATCATTAAAATCTTGTAGACTGGGATGCATATACATTTTTCCATCACAATCATTCAAAAATGTCTTTTCAGATTGTTGAAATCATTTCTTATTTTCAAAATACTTATTTTTGTATCTCTTCTGTTTACATTGCTGACGGTAACGGTACAACACCAGCCTCTATTTTGCATTTTCTTTTTCCCAAAGAAGTACTCGGACACAAAAAAAATACCTAAAATTACTTTCAGTTTGAGGTCCATATGGCTCGGTCTACTTGTAGTGATTGCCAGCTCATTGACATGCAGACCCCTAAGTGTTGACTTCTGCAATCACCAGGACGCTCTGAGATTAGCTGTGAGTCTAACAATGGACTGAGTAGTTTTGATCAGCAATTCTCTTCCAAGCTCCAGAAAAGCTTTGCCCAGTCCTGACTGCAGCCTACTGCAGCCTACTGCAGACTACAGCCTGAAATTATGCCTAGAACCATAGGTTTTTGTTTTCCAACCAAACACCAAATGCACAACCAGCTCAACATAATAAATTTAGAAGTGTCACACCCAAAAAACAGCCTGTGTTCTAACCGGCCCTTTTTAAAAGTAGTTAAATGATGAAATCGTGTTTGGGAAGCCACCATGTTTCCACTTCTGGTAATTTATTTGAGGTAGAGCAAAGCTGCCTTTTCGTTTGAAGTTCAGGCTTTGGATTTCAGTAAGTTGAACTTCTCAGCCAAGTTCAGTGACTGTACAGGAACTTGTCTCTGTAATACATTTGCAAAGACATGTTGGCAACTTGAAGGCTCACAGCATACGCCCACAAACCGGACCGAGCCAAGAAGAACTCACATACATTACACGCCGAGGGTGCAAGATCATTATCACATTCCTTGAATCTGTTATCCCTCGAGGCTACTGTGCGTTTCCCTCCATAACATATCGCCTAAACATTTAACGGTGAGATGGCACTATGCTGGTAACCCAACGGATATTTATAGCTGCTGAATTCTGGCTTCTTTTAACTGCAGGGGAACGTTTTTTTTTTTCTGCAGAAGCACTCAATTGGCACTCTGCTCATAACATCCAAATTCTTAAGCTCCCGTCTTTGCTGAATAATAATCATTTAGGAAAAGCTGACTGAGCGTGTTTTGTTTTTTTTCCCAACACCTTCCTGCTTGATTTCACAGAATCACAGAAATACATCCAGTTACACTGGCCTTCCACTGCTGGCTGCCAAACAGCTCAACAAAATCACAAATGTTTTTCCTGAGGGCCGCGCATGGATAAATAAAACTGACAACATGTGATTTTCATTGGCTTAGTTCAAGATTTTATGCCAGAAGTCGGCTCAGTAAAGTACCTGTGCAGTCCAGCTGGTGTGTTTTAGCTTATGTGGTTTTGGTGTTTTTCTAGGATGAGTACTGGAGAAGAGGCTTTCAGGAAGTAGCCTCCCCCAACATCTATAACAGCAAACTGTGGGAGACATCTGGCCACTGGCAGCACTACAGTGAAAACATGTTCTCCTTCCCCGTAGAAGATGACATCTTTGCTCTGAAGCCAATGAACTGCCCCGGGCACTGGTAAACTTGGAGCGCTCAGAGAGAAAATATTGTTTCCCGGTGGTTTATACAGTATATCGAACCTCTCACAGTACTTTCTGCATGTCGCAGTATTTTGATGTGCCTCTCTCTGGCTGTCCTTTAGTTTGATGTTTGGCCACAGGCCTCGCTCATGGCGGGAGCTTCCTCTGAGGCTGGCGGATTTCGGAGTCCTCCACAGAAACGAGCTGTCGGGAACACTGACGGGGTTGACCAGGGTGCGACGTTTCCAGCAGGATGACGCTCACATTTTCTGCACCATGGATCAGGTGACAGCATCAGGAGTTTTTACTATTTTTAAAAGGGAGTGTTTTTTGTTTTCAGTTGTGATGTGATGAAAAACAAGTACCTACTTATTATGAGTCATTTTCTAAATTGTGTGTCTGTGGTTTTTTTTTTTTTACAGATTGAGTCAGAGATGAAGGGATGTCTGGATTTCCTCCGCTGTGTTTATGACGTGTTTGGATTCTCCTTCCAGCTTTACCTCTCGACTCGCCCAGACAAGTATCTGGGTGACATTGCAGTGTGGAACCAGGCAGAGAAGGTAAACTGCGCCGTGAATTATAGCTACAGCTTAAGGTGTGGAAATGAACACCGGCTACAGTCCAGATAATAAAATATTCAGCAGAGTATCGCAGTTTGTCTTTCAAATTGAAGACGCTGCAGCCACAACTTAGATTTAAAGCAAATAAATGTTCATGTTGAGGGTGATTTGGTACTGTGGATGAAAGAGCTGGTTCTCTGCCATGTGATGATCCGGTAGTATCAGATCTGTGAGTCATTGTGATTTTCCTTGAATTTCTGTGGGCGAAGTGTTGTCAATAAAACATATTACTCATTTGTCAGAGATGGATTCTCTTATTACTTTTGCTCAGTTGTAAGTTGCAGGAGGGTACTGCTATACGTGAAATGTACATGTGCATTGTACTGTGCACAGTGTACACTATATACTTGATTGTGCACTTGAATATACGTTAGGCCACTGCAGGGTAATCGCCTCACTATTCGGATATAAATTATATGTTAACCTGTAGCTGGTGTTTGACAGCAACTGGAAAACAGCTTGAATGAATTCGGGGAGCCATGGAAACTCAACCCTGGAGACGGTGCTTTTTACGGACCCAAGGTGAGCACATTGTTAGAAATTTCCTGCCCGACACAAGATCAGTTGGATCCTTTGAGGTCTGGAAAGGATTTTAATTCCTCCTGTTCTCTTTTAGATTGACATTAAGATCAAAGATGCAATTGGACGTTACCACCAGTGTGCAACCATTCAGCTGGACTTCCAACTGCCTATCCGCTTCAACCTGACCTTTGTGGGGTGAGTCACCTAATCAAAACACTGACACACTGCTGAGTCTGTGCGCTGTTTCGCACCAAGGATTATACTGTATGCTAAGCCCGTCCTGGATAAGATGTCTCGGCCTGCACACTGTTCTTGTTGTATTGTGTTTATAAATACTATACCGCACACTACTGCCTCTGAAAAGGGAAGGACTGACGGAGGTAGTTATCCATTAAGTAGCATATAGGGCGATCTTACACTGATCAGCCACGTTAGCAGCCCCATACAACATAAACTGGGATGTTCTGTATGTTCTGACACCTTTCCATCAGCCAGCATTAACCTTTTCATCGGTTTGAGCTACAGTAGCTCATCTGTTGGATCGGATCATATGGGCCAGCCTTCCGTGTCCACGTGCATCAGTGAGCCATGGCTGCCCATGACACCGTCTTCAGTTCACCGCTTTTCCTTCTTTAGACCAATTCTGTACTAATCTGAATGGGAACATCCCACAAGAGTTGCAGTTTTGGTGCTGTGAACCATCTTCTCATTTTTCCCTGCTTCTAACACATCAACTTTGAGAACAAAATGATCCCTTGTTACACATCTCAGTAAATAACATTTACCATCTTGCGACAATTCAATGTTCTGCTGGGAATCATTTGGACCTGGTATTCGTGTGCATGTTAATTACGACTTGTACCACCCACATAGACCAGATCAAGCACTCCTCAGAGTAGTACACAAATTAAAGTGGATCTGAATTAAAGACCGGTAGTACAACAGTGAGTTGTACGTCTTGTTTATTCATCCGTATTTACCAGAAAATTGTAAATTTCTCTTTTTTTTCATGTGATCACAGAAAGGATGGAGATGACAAAGCCCGGCCAGTCATCATCCACCGTGCCATCTTGGGCTCAGTGGAAAGGATGATTGCCATTCTCACAGAGAACTATGCAGGGAAATGGTGAGGCCCTCTCTGGTTTTAGAGGATCATTTAAAAATGTCAAATTTTTGTCATACAATCTGAGCAGCTGATATGTCCTGCTGCTTTGATCCGTCTTACGTGTGATAAATCAGATGGCCTTTGTCATTATTCTAGATATTTGGTGTTACTGTCCAATTGGATTTTCAGTAACACCTCTCCCTTTTCCACCAGTAGTTCCTTTTTGTCTGAGGAAAATGCAGGTGGTAATGACTGTATAAAGATCACATCTGTCCCTCCACCAGGCCTCTGTGGCTCTCTCCACGTCAGGTGATGTTGGTGCCCGTCAACCCTTCCTGTGAGGATTACGCCAAGAGGGCAAGTTTCTCACTTACATTTGTGCTTGAGTGCATTTTAGGATGATCACATGAATGCAGGCATTTGTGCTTGTGAAACATTTATATTAACGGATGGTATTTGTACCTGTCAGGTGTGTAAGCAGTTTACAGAAGCTGGTTTTATGGCAGATGCTGACCTGGACTCCAGCTGCCTTCTAAACAAGAAAATCCGAAATGCTCAGTTGGCACAATATAACTTCATCCTAGGTGAGAAAATGTTCTTTCCAAATAACATACAATGAACAGATATCTATTTAATATTTGTTGTTACCAACCCTTCAAAACTGTACCAGTACACTCACACACATTTTGTCTAGGTACTTGGCAATGAGGTTGTTCAGCATCTTGGAGTACTTTCAGTAGATCTTCAGTGGGTTTATGTTGTATCAGTGTGTTTAGTCTCTTCGTGTAATCCCCGACTCTGTGATGCTGGGTTCAGGGCTCTGCAAGGTCACACCATCTGTTACAGAGCTCCCCCTTCTTGTCGTAGTTCTTTAGAAGTCTTTAACACAGATCATTGTACAGTACGGCACAGTTATTTGATTAGGCCTGCAGTATTCAGTCTGTTTTAAAGACTATATTGTATTTCTATCACTGTTTCCGTGCCTGTTTTCATACCTTTTAAGTTTTTTACTACAGACTAAAAACATTGAAAATTGTAAAATGTAGTTTTAGGTTTTCAAAATGATCAACAGGAATCCAAAGAAACCTGAGGAGCATCAGGGGGTAAAGCTGAGACATGAAAAAACATGTCTGGTCTGTTTTATCCCACTGCTCTCTGCAGACTCACCATGAGAATCTCTGTGAGTCAAAAACACTGTTAGTTGTTTGCATATAAGGCAAATGGACCTCCAAGCTGGCTCACCACCCACAGTTGTTGTATTCAGTGGCACAATGTGTGAGGGTAGCTGTGTGTGTGTGGTGTTACTTGGCCCGTGTCGAGCTGTTGTGTCCTCTCGTGTCTTGGCAGTGGTCGGAGAGAAGGAGAAGATGACTAACGGCGTCAATGTGCGCACGAGAGACAACAAAGTCCACGGAGAACTGTCGGTGTCCGAGGTGATGGCTCGCCTGACCCTGCTCAAACAGTCCCGCTGTCGAAACGCAGAGGAGGAGTTCTGATCAAGACAAAGAACAAAGCAGACTTTGAATACCTCAAATCAAGGAGAAGAGTCAGATAAGCAGTAATGGCAAGATGGTACTGGGAAGGTGTACTACATAGATGAGATTCAGAAAGTAGAAGTAGTGAATGGAGCTGCAAAACAACTGAAATATGACCACACAATCATGTGTAAAAGATGTGAGCATTTTGGTTTGTAATGTAGATGTCAAGTTATGTCGAAATAATCGAAGTCTGTCCGAAGGAAAGTTTCTTCATAATTTAAGGAAATAGTGTCATAATGAAAGTATGTGAATTTGACACTGACTTATTCTCACAAAGTTCTGCCTCTGTGGGAAACCCCAGAAGTAAAATAAATCAACCAAGTGAATGTGTTTTTTTTTTTTTTTTTTTTTTTTTTTTTTGTCTTTTCCAAGTTTCACAATGCAAGAAGAGGTTCATGTTTTGACAAGAATTCGCTGTCATGATGAATTCTTCTTCCAAACATTAGCATGGCGTGAAGTCATTTCCACTGAAGTGCATATCCCGAAGTGGTTTGTTGTAAAATCAAGAAAAACACAACTACATCCTCACACAGAAAGCAATTGCATTATCAGATAAGGATTACATCACAGTGACAAGGTTTAAAATGTGATCCTTTGTGATTCTACAGTGCTGAGAAGACGGCATTAGTCTGATCTACAGAATATTTCAGAACCTTACAAGAACTTTCACATTTAAATGTGGGCTTACGGCCCAGAAATAAAACTGGATTACAGACTTCACACTAGTAGGAGTCAGAGTGTTTTGTAGGTGGGTCGTACAGTGGGCGTGTTAAATTAAAAACCAGGAAGTTCTGTTGCACATTTTGTTGCATTTATAGTTATGGGAGAGATGTAACATAAAAATCTTTTATGTTTTACTTCAACTTTTCCCATCTCTTCTTTCTTTTTCCTTATAACGAAGGTTTTCAAATTACAGTCACGACAAATCATATAGTACTTCCAACATTACTGTGACGATTTTGAGGCTGTTGTTTATTTAAATACTAATTTATTTATAAAGCCCGTACTCAAACATGTGCGTTTATCATGTGCTACTACTAAACATAGTATGGGAATAGTTAAATATAATAAACGTATTAATAGTTGTCAGATAACAATTGTGTTCGTTGCATCTTTGCGGTTAGAGAACCAGATGAGGGTTAACAGTCTGTTTTCCCACATGACGTGAACGTAGCTTCACTTTGCTCCGCAGCAACAATGGCTGCTCTCGGTCAGATCTGGAGACCGGACCCAGGACGGGGCTTAAAAAAATACGGAATACTCGCCGTATTGTTAATGGACCTGGTCTTACAATGTGTCAACGGTGAGTTTACAGTGCCAGCTACAGATTAGGCCCCATACACGGCTAGCTTACACTCGGCCTATTTGTTGTTAATGTCTAACGTTAGCTTTCTCCCTACTGAGTTAGCATCAATCGGTTAGCTAGCATGCTAGCTTCACACTGGGATACCTACATAGTTAGCAATGAAACAATAAGATACAGTGAGAAGCGCTTATTCATGAATTGTTTATCCAAGGCAGTTTATATTATATGACAAGTAACGGTTAGCTCTCGCTGCTAATATGCTAACAACCGTCAATAGCCTGTGTAAAAGTAGCCCTCTAAAGTTATTTTAAAGAGTAGCTTAGATTTTTTTTTATATTGACGTGCCTGTCTCTTGATTCGGTTCCGTTAACGTTATAAATTATCACATATTTTCTACAATAAGCGCCAGAGGTAATAGCTATGGTAGCTTTTATAGCCATGGTCCTGAACAGTAATTTATTGTGTGGCTGGTTGTCAGGGTACATGAGTTCTCCTCACGTTGGCCAGGAGCCTCCCTACACCAGAGATACCCAGCATGGACCTGTCATCACCAGCCCAGTGGTCACCTCTGAACCCTCAGGTGAACTCTATAGTCAGTAATCAACACTAATCATACTTTATTACACTATGATAACTGATATTGCTGTTACCAAGACATCCCATTGATGGTTTTTCATTTAATGAACTGGTCCAGAAAACCAAAACAGATGCATGGACCCCACAGTCACAATTTTGTAAAGCCCAAAGTTTATTTTTTGCTTCAGACTGCAAAATAAATAAATCGGTATAAATTAACAGGCAATTAAAAGCAGCAGGTACTCACGCTTTATGAAAAATAACATTAAGAGTTTGAAAGTTGAAAAGTTTTCAGTGAGGGAACGTTTTCTTAAATCTTTTTTTTAGCACATAACAAAAAAAAAAAGCACTATACTATTGTAGGTAGCATGTACTCTAATGATCTGGTGAATAACATGTTCAAATATTATATTTGATATACATATAGATATGTTAAAATGTATGACCCTCACACATTTTTTTCTACATGAGGGGGGTTGGAGTTAGGAAAGGTTTTAATCGGGGACTATAAACTGCGAGTTCGTACATTTCTTTTACTACTGTTCGTCTCCAACAACTGTAATTAATGCAGTGGATATATTTATTTCAGCTTAGTTTGTTCATGTCACAGCACTGGAGCAGGATAGGCAAACAGAGGCCTGTACAGGGAGGATTTATTAACTCTCAAAACAGTTTGGATCATTTCTGTTTTGACTAAAAATCTATTTTTTATATATTACGCCTGAATCATTTCAAATAAGATCTTGCCCTTCTGTTGTCCAGGAATTTGTGGAGTAAATTACTTTTCTATCAGAGTTGCAGCAGCTGATTTTTGCCGGCCAGGGGGCAGTCATAGTGTTACAATCAGAAGTAAATGGTTTCGCTCAAGGGCTTCTTGATGGCCTGAGTGGCCTGAGTGGCCGGAGTGTTAGTCACTTGCCACCCACAGCCTCATATTCCCAATTTGGCAAAAATATTCAAAGGGATGCCGTCACAAGCCTGTTGCCACAGCTACTGATCAGACTGAAAGTTGTGAAATGAACTGCCATCAAAACTTCGTGGCAGTACAGTGATTATTCTAGCAAGAAATGAGTCCCGTAACTCTGTGTTGAACGCTTTGCAGGGTCTCCTGCAGATGGAGAGCCCTACAATTCCAAGTGTCCCAGCAAGGGTTTGTGTAGTCGCCTGCCAGCTGACTGCATTGAGTGCGATTATCACCACAACTGCACCTACGGCAAACCTGCAACCTTCCCCTGCAAACCCAAAAAAGGGGTCCACTGTATAGTGAGTAGCAGCTTTGTCTTGTGATAGATCTGTGTTAAAAGGAGGTAGAGAGTGTTCTGAGTTTATATAAAGTCTGTTTCTGGTGCTTTATTTTGGGATTTGCTGTGTAGTGATTTTTTTATATATTTACTTGTTTGTTCTGTTGTATCTGCAGGGCGAGTCGGGGCAGCAGCAAACCAACTTCTCTCTCTCCATCGTCTGTCAGTTCTGCTGGCAGCTTGACCCATCTCAGTACAGCTGCTCCAACGCTACCAACTGTATGACAGTCTCCTGCCCACGCAGTCGCTATAACGCCACCTGTAACGTGTCGGACCATGTGCATTGTTTAGGTATGTGGAGTAACTGTATCTCGGTCGTTGTTTCAAGATGAATGATTTCTTCAGACGCCGACTTTCTCTAGAGCAAAGACACCAGCTGTCAGTCAAGTCCAATTTATTCCTACTTGCCGTATTTCTCATCGATGAAGGTATTATAGTATAGTGTGAATTTGAACTCACCGTGACATTTATAGAGATTTTGGAAAAACCAGGTGTGACACAGAGCAACATGCAAACAGTGCACATGACGACAAAAACCTCAGGCTTCACCAACAACATGAGTTTTAAATGAACTATTTTTTACGTGTTTGTTTTTGAGTGCGACTAAAATAAACATAGAAGTTAACGATCTGCAATGGTCGTTTTGTTAACTGCACTCAAATTATAATATACGTTTCTAGAGAAGCATATACACAGGAAAACACCAACAGCAATGTAGGGACAAGACTCCCAGCAAGTTGTTGTAATTATCGGCTAAAAAGACATTTAGTAGCACAAAGTGAGTGTGTACCAAGTTGAACTAAACTCAAATGAGACGGACTGATACAGTCGATTGACGTATGAGGCAAACGTAGAGTTCCCTAAACCTTTACCACAAGGAAACACTGTCCACAGCTTTGGTTCCTACCACGAAACTCTCTACGCTGATAGCAGGCTTCAGTGTCGGGTGAACCCAGATGGAGCGTCGCAGCATTGTTGGCATTTACTTTCTCAAACAGAGAGTGGTTACGGCAAGAAGAGCCACTTCCGTCCATACACCAGCAATATTTTCGTGTTCTGCTTGTTTTACTCTGAGACATTTGGGTTGGGAAATATACAGTAGGGGTTACCTAGGCAACCGGAGTCTGGAATGTCCACTATCAACTAACCGTCACCTACAAAAAGGTGAGGGATGAGTGAATATGCTTGTTCAAGCGTGTGGGGAAGAAGGCGGCACGACAGTGTTTGTTTTGTGCTGATGCACATCTAAATACAAACAGTATAAATGGTGAACACGCTTCTCTACCTGTTTTTTTTAATATTTCTAAATATATTGTATGACTGTGAGTATAGATGTGTTTTCAGTCATTTTAATTTCTTCTGGTTTTGTTGAGGGTCACTAAAGAAATTCAATTTTTCTTCTTTTAGGTAAAAGACGCTTTCTGAAACGTTTGTTTTGTAACTGGACTGGTGGATACAAATGGTCAACAGCGTTAGCACTCAGGTAAACCTTTCACTGGTATCTCAGCAGTTTTAAAATAACCGCAATATTTCTAAATGAGGATGTGTGCTCTCATACAGCTTCTGACTTTTATCTGTTTCTTTCTGTCCTCTTCGTGTAGCATTACGCTCGGGGGTTTTGGAGCAGATCGGTTTTATCTGGGCCAGTGGAGAGAGGGTTTAGGCAAACTCTTCAGTTTCGGAGGTCTGGGCATTTGGACTCTGATAGATGTTCTCCTGATAGGGGTCGGTTATGTGGGGCCTGCTGACGGTTCTCTCTACATCTGAAGCAAAGCTCTGGAGACGCGGCCCTCTTCCGCTTCACGCCGTGTCACTCTCAAAAGATTGAAGATCTGAGATACTGTGTTCTTAGCATGTTTGCCTGCCCAAGCTCGCTGTGCAACACGTCCTCATCCCATCTGCTAACAGGCAGGAAGTGTTTTCCTTTCACACCAACGATGACTCTACCCACACAACCATCAGATCAATCCCAATCACTCTGCGTCCGTCTCCTGTTGAAATTGCGCAGATGGAGCTGTGCAAGGGGATGAGGAGCCAGTAATTATGTCTATCTAGTTGGTTTGACTTAAGTGGTGGTTAGGTTCTGTCATGCTGATAGATAGCTTTGGTTCCCCTAGGAGCAGTGCTTCCACAGACATCCTGTCACCTTGGAGCTGTGTATTGCTCCTCCCTTATTGCAAGGTAAATACATCAATGTGGGTTTATGGTAACCATGGCTACAGAACTTTCTATGGTAACTCCACAGACAGATGTCAAGGTGAAAGGTGATATTTATTTCCTGAAAGATGTTTGTATTGACAACAGATTTTCTTGTGGATTTAATTTAAATGGTTATTTTGCATGTGCTTAAAAATTTTCTCTACAAAAAAAAGTCAGCAGTGCAGGCCATCACTGTAAATATGTTGCCTCAAAGGCTAGAAAAACCCTTTCAAAAGTTCATTTCAAAACTTTAGAAATTGAAAGTTCACAGTTAAAAGTTCTAAGTTATAAAATAAATGAGAGCAAACCAAAAGAATGTCGTGTAATCGCTGTCAAATTCTTAACATTTGACATTTGTTTGTTTGTGATAAATACTGAAACACTTCGGATGTGTTGCACTAGCTAAACTGCAACTACTTGTGGTTTCCTGTGTTGGAGATACTGGAGATATCCTCTGCATTCAACTGGTAATTTTCCTCAGTACCTTTCTTCACGTTGAGAAAAAAAAAGGAAGAAAAAAAAAAAAAATCATCTTTGTGCTGACACTGTAAGATCTTTGTTCCAGACCCGCCACCTTATGTAAATATGCTTTCTGTTTTCAGTGTCCTCTGTTTCTTCTTTGTTGGGACACACTGTATGTAAACTATGTTTTTTTAAGTCATGTAAATAAAACAGTGGAATACATGTGTTTTCTAATTGTACTCAACAAATTGTCAGTGAATTGTCTCGCTAACGAATGAAGGAGAGATACTGGTCAGTTTGGAGATTTTGGGTTATTTTGCTTTGACAATCTGTCTTTTTTTTTCACACCAGTAGAAAGAAAATGCACATTTAGTTGTTTTTAGACTTTACTGCACTTTATTTAGATGTCATTTGCCTATTTAAATACAGTCTCTCTGAGCCTGTACATACCAAAAGATTGTATTACTGTCAGTAGTCAATGGGGGAAGTTTCATGGTGAAATCTGTGGGTTACACGTTTGCAACCGCGGTGTTCATTGCAGTGCATCTCCAGTATGTAATGTTTTAGGGTGACACCAGGTGTCAGTTAAAGATTATAAATACAAACGCGCTGAAAGCTGAAGATGTCACAATTCTATAATATATAACAGTAATACAACCATTTTTTCTGTTCAACAGGCTGGATCATAGTTTCTCTAGTTCCTCAATCCGCCTGTTATTTCCTTCAGATGCTCCATGGACAGAGACGGTCTCCTCCTCCCACAGCTGCAGGGCGCTCACAGGTCAGGATCATTTCACAGAACTTGAACGGGGCCGACGCTTTATTTGAAAGGAGCCGTGAGACTTGTTCGTTCTGTTTCAGAGCCGTTCTCCTTGCAGCCTGTGATAGGAATTCAGAGCTCTATTATTGGCTGAGGTCATTTTCACAGATGTCTGTGCATTTTCTCACCTTAAACACAGTGAGCCGTGCCAGAAGCCTGTACTACCCACAGTCGTGTGACGAAGGCGGGGGTCGGGAGGGTAACATGGAGAGACACTCTTTCCTGAGCTGATGCAGCTCAAGGGCCCATGAGCAAGGCACTGAGTTGCATCAGATTATCAGAGTGATGCGTTTATTCCCGCTCTGCCAAGTTTTTGGAACACCTCTATTTATTCCACAATTTATATGCATACCAGTGCTCTCATGCTGTATTATAGGGGTTTAAAAAAACAAAAACATTCTAGTAGGTTCTTGGCCCATGTGTCGGCTTTTCCAATTGGTTGCTTTGCCGGGGCTGTTGTTAATTTACTCCACCCTAATTCTAGTTCCTCAAATTTAACTCCACCCACACAGAGTCCCTGCAGCTCCCTCCCACAGACTGATGCAAGTGTTTGTCATATTCTCATAGTTGAGGAGACTTCTACCCTGTGAGGAGACCTATGTCATTTTCTTTAGCCATTTAGAGACTTGTTATTTAAACAATACCAAAAAAAGCTTTGTGATTATGCATCCACCGCTTATGATTATTCCTGCTATTGCAGTGGGATTTCAGTTCATCTGAATCATCTGAATTACGCTGTTAAAGGGCAGACTTTAATGGGTTTACTGGGACTTTCAATGGGCACAACATATAATGGTTTAAATGCATTTAATAAGAGTACATGATTACATGGGACATACTTTTAAAACTGTGTATAATAAATAATGTTGAGGGAATCATTTAGCAGGACACTGCTCAATTCATAATGACAAACTGCTACAACACCAAGCACATACAAAAAGCATAGATGTAATCTCATGACCACATCTTACCAATTATCTTTGAGAAAAATCAAGTCTGGAGTAAAAATGGGCAAATTACTGCCCAATTATAAATAATGACCAGAGTTGTATTTGGGTTTACTATTACCTTCTCTTTATGATTTGTCAGTGTCTCTGTGATATTCCCTTAGTACTTCATTTTTGGAGAATAATAGTTTAATTTCCTGGTACTTTTCACAAGCCGTCATTATTCACACTGTCAGAATGAACAGGGCCTAAATTTTGTTTGTCAAAGACAGACAGTATCACGACTTCCTTATTTTGAATTGCTAATTATGCCAAGAGGAGAACAAAAGTTTATTCATCATTCTCTTATGCAATCCCACTTAGCCCCATCGCATGTCTGAGTTTTGGAGCGTATGCTCCGACCCTCTGCGTCCAGCGCTGGCGAGCAAATTGTGCCCTGATTCACAGCTGGAGATGGACCACGTAACAAAAAGAAAAACTCCTTTGAACACCTTTAAATTCATGCTGCAGCCACATGAATTTAAATGTGTAATGGCTCTATGAGCGGCCAACTGCGTTCTCCTTTCTCACACATTTGAACGGTTGCTAAGGAGCGTTCGATACCACCTGAGGACATGGCACAAATTACAGAGCCTATAAAAAGTATTTATTGCCCTTGTACTTTTTCATTTTGTTTTGCACAACACTGAATAACAATGGAGTAATTAGTTTTTACTCTAATCAGTAGTGCAGACCATTCAGTGGCAAACAGCTGTACAATATATAAATTGATGACAAATATAAAAACACAATAGCAATTTTAACCCGCTTTGCTATGATACATAAAACACTATTGCAATCACGACAACTGATATTCAGATATACACTTTACTTATGTAATTTCCCGTAGGTGGTTTGTCAATTTGATAGAGGAAAGGAACGTTCAGGTGGAAAAAGTAAGTTCTAAGAGGAGCCATCGAGAAGCCCTGAAGTATTGTGCTGTGGACAGGCTTCTACGCAGCACTCAAAGCTTGTGAAAGGAGAGGTAAACCTTCTTCTTGAGTGGACTCCGTCCTGGAGTCCACTCAAGAACAGGGAAAGATTATTCGTTTTCCAGCAAGACAACAGCTCCAGTCACTAAGCTAAATTTAGACGGGAATGTCCTCCACACAACGACACCGTCCAATTGTCAATTCAGAATCCAAACCTCAGTCCAATCAAGAGTGTGGCAAGACTTGAAAATTGCCGTTCACTCACAAAAACCATGCAATCTGACAGAGCTCGTTCCACACATCAGCTGGGGATGTGCAAACCTGACGAATCCATACAGACTCACTCTAAGTGCCCTCTGAAGTGTGCTTCAACCACATAATAGAGGAACACTTACTGAACAGTTACGTTGTGTGGAGATTAAATTTTCTACAAACTGCTTGTACAGCTACAGTAGACTATTACCACTGTCAAATGCTTTCTCTCATATCGAGTTGATATATTTTATAATCCAACCCTCTCCTCGCTCTCCCATCTGTGCGATTCCTTTTTAAAACACACCAATGTGCCAGTTCTGCCTTCCAAGTCTAGGATTGCTTCTACAGTGTTGGCACAGGAACAGCATTTCAGTTAATCGTGCTACATATTGAAATAAATAATAAAAAAATAAAAAAGATGGATCATTTTTGCTTCAGCCCATTATTACAACCTCAAAACATATCCCAAACAAAAGAAGTAGTCGGGCCAATTGCAATTTTAGTGATTTATTGTACAATAGTAGTTGCAGTGTACAAATACCCCAGCTCAGATGTAAAGGCAAGAACATGAGCGCATCCATTCCGCCTGACCTGAACGTCCCTCAAACCTCACTGTGAACTCTATGGAAACAGATGAACTAAGAAAAAAACAGACTGCTAAAAAAAATAAATAAAGCAGCTTCCTGCCAAACATATCCAGGGGTCTAGAAGAGACCTTTACCAACTAAGTGCCAAAGCATACTGAAAAGTATGAAATTAAAAATAAACACTAAAAGAAAATGTAATGTCCAAGTTGAACTGTGCGACCTTTATGGCAGTAGAGCGATTATGGCCTCAGTTTCAATAGTAAAAAGTAAAACAAACAAACAAACAAAAAATGGATCTCACGGTAGACAAATACAGAAAAGGCATATGGTGATACTTCTATCAAGTCCATGTGCCGTGCCATTTATACCACTTACACATTTATACACCATCCACAGACAATGTTGATAGCTTTTACACACAAGACAGAAGACACTTGATAATAAAAAAAAAAAAAAAAGAAGAGAAAGAAAAAGGTGGAAATACTCCCCCGGCTCGCCCAAAATAGACCAAGATTAGATGAAAGAGAGGTGACATGGTTCAGTGGTGTATGTAAAGTATTCTCTCAAAGCGATATCAGTTTACATTCACTCAATATTCCCCATTAGCGAATCACTAATGTTACCATGGTAACTCAAAATGCCGTATAAAAATATAACAAAGACTGAAAACTGATGCACTCAACAAAAAAAAAATAAAATATATATATACACAGTCTCAAATGTGGGGCCGGGGCTGAGCAACACTGCCAAGAACAGCTCAGGTTTCCAGTATGTCAATTTGTTTCTGGGGGACAGGGGGATGCATAAGGATGCCCCCAACGTATCAAGTCTGAGTGGCAGCAGTCTTTCCCCTCTCACCAACGGCGACACAGTGAAAGCCACGAGTTCCATCGGGACCCCGTGGCAGCCTCACTACTCCTGGCGGCAGGCCATCTGCGTTCTGGATCTTTCTCCCCAGCATGGGGCTGCCGACTGGACTGCTCTCTTGAGATGCCACCTGCTTGCGCCGCTGAACCCATGGACTCCCTGAAGGGGTGAGGCTACTGTCTGAGGAGTAGTCTGCCCAGCGGCGCCCAGCCTCGGGGCTCAGTCTGCCCTCACTGACTAGGGGGGACTTGTGGGAATGGGGAGATTTGCGTTGCGGACAGGGGCTGGCACGGGGGCTGGACCAGGGGCTGTTACGCGGGGACATACCAGGACTCAGGTGATTGTTCTGGAAGCTGATTCCTGCAGTGGTGGGGCTGAGCTTGTTGCACGATTGGGACTTTCTGGCCAGCCTGGGTGACGTGGGGGTGCTCTCCGTCTCCGAGGAGCTGCAGGCCGAGTCGTCCCCGTGGTACTGTAGCTCTCGTACCCTACTGTTGAGAGAGCGACTTTTGCGCATCCCTCCCTCCTCGCGGGGTCGTTCTTTTTGCACCTTCTTTTTAGGCGGCTTGGTGCCAATCAGGACCACCTTCAACCCTAGTGAAGCCCCTCCCTCCTCGCTCCCCACAGCTTCATTGGCTTTGACGGCAGCCTCCACCTCCTCGAATTCGACAATGGCACATTCCTCGGAGCCTAGCTGAGTGTAGCGACCGCTCAGTCTCTTCAAGTCCGCCGGCAGGTCCTTCCCCGGCTTCAGGACTCTGACGGAGGCGATGGCGCCGTAAGTTCCAAACGCCTTCAGCAACAGTTTCATCAGCTGCTCCTGCTGAGTGGCTCCTCCCTCGCCACTTCCATTCTCTTTAGTAAGAGCAGCCAGCTCCGGCCACCTCTGCAAATCACTTAACAGCAGCATACGGCTAGGCAGTGACTCGCTGGCAAAGACTGGCACTGCGGATTTACGCCGGACCTTCCGCCCCTCATCATTCAGCTCAAGTATCTTTGAGTGTCTCAGGGCATAAGCAGTTGTTCTCCAGTCACGAGTCAAGTGTTTCACCTGCAAAGAGACAAAGCTTGTGTCACAAGGGTGCTGTTGCCGAGTGGTTTCAAAGGGTTATCCAATAACCATTAGGTCAAATAATTTGATGCTTAAACTTGATGCTCAAATTAACATGAGCCTGTCAACAAGATCAATCAAGACCGTGTACCGTCTTCCTTACAGTCACGCTTCCTGCATCAATAACTGAAGTTACTGTTCCAACCGTTCTGGCTTCGCTGTATTGCTAAATCCATTGCTGTATAATTCGCTCATATTTATAATGCGTCACCTCAGTGTTGTTGAGCTCACATTTGAATTCTTGTTTATATTAAATAATCTGCATGTGTGGAGGGACTCCAATTACTTGTGGCGTAAACAGATTTTAAGCCAACGAATCTGCATGCATGAGCCCAAAGTAGCACCAGCTGTTGTGAATCAATGTGAGAATCTCATTGAACAGCAACAGATAGTCATGCCGACACTAGAAACAGCCAGTCATTGCTACTCAATTTACATGAGCCTCTTCGTCATTGGGAGTCGATATGGCCTTTTCCTTGTTGCGTCCAACTTTTGTTCATTTTGGTCCGTGTCCAAATACCGTACATGGGGATTGTAGCTACACACTACACTCAGCCTACTGTCAGCTCAGGAATATTAATATATAACTTTTAAAGTGGAGTGCAAAGGCTTTGTGTGCGAGTTATTCAAATAATTTCCTCCTCTTCCCAGCATATACACTAATGTTTTGCTGCCATGGTTACCTTTTTGAACGAGGTGAGCAGTTTGACGCTGACAAACCCGAGTTTGTTGCGTCTGACGTGTTTAAGCAGGAAGGCGTCGTGCTCCAGGTTCTCATCGGACAGGTAGTACTCGATCTGGGTGACCAGCTTCTGGATGAGCTCAGAATCCGGGGGCTGCCAGCTCTCCTCCTCCAACTCACCTCCACTGGTCCCAGCACCACTGTGTGTGGGAAGACAACACGCATCATGGTTAGCGGAGACTATTTTCAAGCGCATTGCCGAAACAGTCGATTGTTTCCTATCCTAACCCACCAACATTGCAACTGTTACACATTTTACCGTCGCTAATACAATAAGCTAGAGACTTACAAGTTGTTGGCAGGAGAACATCATTGTCCTGCCATTTCCCTACGCAACATGCTGGATGAAAAAGAGATCATTTGCTTTCTTTCCTTTCAGATTTTCCTTGCAGCAGTCGACAAGCTGCGTCCCCAGCCGCAGTCACCCTGCCTCAGTGCCAGACCTCGACACCACAGCATCCCACAGTCCTAAATCTGCCAAGACCTCTCCATCTGAAGGGCGCGGAGTCACAGGCACTCCCTCCCACACAGAATATGGTGGCTCACCGCACCAACTTCACACAGTTTACGAAAACTGACATCAACACTGCACAGCCGAGGCATTCGGGGCACATCTCGACAGACACCTGGCTGGTGCCGCGGAGCCGCTCAGTCAAGTAGCCTTGCGGATGAGAGCGAGGGTCTGAATGAAATTTTGTGGATGACTCATCACCTCCTCCAGCCTCCTCCCTCGCACGCCCTCAGTCAACAGCTCTCCAGCCGGCTGACCGCACAGCTGGCACGAGCCCACGTCTTCCCCGGGACATCAGATAAAGGGAACCAAAGAAACCAGTTGCAATCCTCTCATACAAGGAAATGTAAACACGTGCCGCAAAGAAAAGAGAGCGGGGTTAATTGAGATACTAGATTAGTTTTTTTTTTTTGTTTGTTTTAAGGAGGCTGTGATGAAGTTTATTTTCAAGCTTCCATTTAGTAGTGCACTGCAAGTCTGAAGGAATGCTGCAGGGATGGTAGATGAAACAACCACATACATGCAGGCAGCTGACAATCTGCAGTTTTTCCTGGAAGTTTAATCATTTTAAAATACATACTGCATTAAAACAAGAGCTGCAAAGCCAAAGGTGCGAAGCTCTTCATAACACAAAGCCGTAAAGGCGTGACAGGTAAAGAGGAACAAAAAAAAAAAAACGCTTAAAAATATTTATTTCCCTCTTTTGCCTCTGCTATCACTGACTCACTCTTTACGCGCGTAGTCCGAATAGAGACCTTATAGGCCAGAGGCTAAAAATAGCAGGCCATGACGCAGGGGAATTGGATTAAAGTGAAGGTGCCATCCTTTATCTCCCCGTCTCAGGTGTCGGGTGTACCGGCACTGAGGCTGCATACAGGTGGTTAAACACTGCCCACCCAAACGACAATAATATCCCCTCAAGTACGTGTGTGAGGATTTACACTCGCAGCGAGCGCCTATTGTCTGGCTGTCATGTTTGTTTGCCGTCTTTTGTTGCTACTGTGATGCACCGTTTTATCTGTCTGCACACAGTCCTTCTGCATAACTAGAATTCTTTCAGTGCAACCAAACAACCCAGATCTGCTCATGTGCTGTCAGTGCTGCTTCTTCTTTTTTTTTTTTTTTTACTCCAACAGTTCTGCTCCGACCCTCTGTGAACTTTGTTATTGAGGGGAGTTTACTACTCAGGCAAATTTGGCACATATACGCGTGTGTCCAAGACGAGATGAGAAAGGTTTAAGTTGATGTGATAAAACCGAGTTAGATTAAGCTCTGTTCGTAAAAATCATTACGTGGCTATTAAGGCAGTTCAGTGAAAGTGTGGCAAATAACCCAAACCTTGATTTGTCGTGCCGTCCGATTTCGTCCTCGCTGCAGCTGCCTCCGAGGAACTCAATATTATTGGATGACACTTCCTCCGGCTCCTCGTCCTCCGCTGCTTGGATAGCCACCGTTATCGTCACCGTCCCCATCTCCTGCGAGTGCTGGTCCACGGTAATTACCTCATCGATGCCCCGCTCCCCTGACGCATCCGAGGTGCACTCCACTGGGTTCAGACTGGGGATGCCCGCGGACACGCTCATGTTCCCCGAATAAGTCAAGGTGGTTCCGCCCGGTGCTTTCCCTTCCCCGGTTGTAGAAGCAGCAGAAGAAGCAGCAGTAGAAGCAGCGGCGGCGGCGGCGGCGGCAGCAGCAGCGCCTCCCTGGAAGCTTCTAATCTCGCTCGACTCGAAGGCACAGACAGGATATGGGGTGCGCAAAGCTGCTCGACGCTTCTTCGGGGACCAGTGATGGCGGAGAAGGACCCAGGGTGCTCCGAAGACGCGCTCCACGGCTCGCCAGAGACCCCCGATCCAAATCCGACCCGACGGAGGGCCCTGAGGAGCAGCGGGGCTTGTAGCAGCCAGCGAGACGCAGCCTGGACCTGGTGAGACCGACGGGCTGGTGCCTCCTTGAGCTTCTAGCGCTGCTGCCGCTACTGCTGCTACTTCCTCATATGTAAGAGGCTTTCTGCTTTTGAAACGAGCTCTGGGATTGGGCCGCGGCGGCGTCTCTTCGCAGTCATTCCCAACCCACAAGCAAAAGCTGACACAAAGCCAAGAAGGAGGCAAGAGGAAGGAGAGGCAACGCATGAAGGCGTTCACCAAAGCGTGCATATTTCAGGGTTCTTTTGGTCCGTTTTTTTTTTTTTTTTTTAATCCACCTACTGATTTATTTACTTTTTACACACACGATGTTGTCTCTTTCTGTGAAGACACGAATGCCCCGCTGCCATGTCCCTAAGTAGGGGAGCAAATTCACGTGTTCCTCTCTAATTGGGAAATTGCCGTGCCAAGGACGACCTCTTCTCTAACGCCTCTAATTGGATAATAGGCTTTCAGCGTCTACTTACACGCATTGTATTATACGTGAAATGGGGCGTGTTCCTGCAGCAAAGAGGAAACACAAACCGTCTGCACACATGGGAGCCAAAATGCCAGATTGAATTCCGTTAGTAGGTCTTTTAATAATGATAATGATAATAATATTTCACCAGTGTGTTCCATAGCCGATAAAATACATGCAGACAAGTAAAGTTAAAACACAATAAGATCTTGGTTGTACTCGTGCAATACTGCAGAATGTGAGTGTGTGAATGTGAATGCTAGTATACATGTGGTATGTTTTGTTTTTTTATCCTTTCTTTCTTTTATGTTCTCTTTTTTAGTTCTCTTTTCACTTTAAGAGAAGGCACTTTAAATTTTGTTGTACTTGTGCAATGACAAATAAAGATATTCTATTCTATTCTATCTTGGTTGTACCAAAAGTACAGTGTTTTTGCTGAGACCATCCTTTCTTCCAAGTACCAACTGTTCGGCTGGGACCTGGTTAACCATTTTAGACTAAAGAATCTCAAAAGGTACAGGATGTCATGTAATTTAGACATTCACGGATGATCCCTAATGACTTGGGTGGCTCCCTGGCCTTTCCTGCAGTGCCAACACGAGGTGAAATATCTCCATAACTGCTGGATGATTTGCAATTAACGGTATCTCCACGGTATCTGCAAAACTACGAATGCATCAGCCGAAGTCGTGCTTTGTGTTTATCGCTAAAATGACATTCATCTCATTCTGAGTGCGGTACTATATGCATTTTAGTTGTAAGATTATCTTATCAGTGTGCTGAATAGTACTGAGTAGTGGGGGCTATTTGGTGGAATGGTGCACAACTAGGGCCATAGTCTGTATTTTTAGTTAAAATGAGACCCAGTGAACTTCCTGACCCAAATAAGATGCATAACAAACTAGGGCTGTAGCATAAGCTTTTTTAAATTTTTTTTTTATAAATACTGAGGCCCAGTGGACCCCTCACCCCGACCCATAATCATAACTCCAGTCGCAAGTGCTCAATAAGCTGTCCACTTATTTTCTGTCAAGTTAATCTTCTAACTAGATTGTCTAAATACTGTTTCGTAATATATATGTCAGTTAAACTTGCACATTTCCAAGAAAAACAACACTGAGAACATGACCTCAGAGTGCACAGCGGTAGCTACAACCCCGGTCCTGGCCTACAATTGAGACCTCAGTAAAGTAAAAGTTTAACTATGATGTTTATTTTTTTTGTTTTCTTCCAGGGCTACACTTAGACCCCAGGAGTAATCTGTGTTGGCTCAGCATAGGCCGTATTTGCAGAATCACTGATTTCATTGATGTTGATTTGTAGCATAAATGCATGTAGGTGAGCATTAGTCATCTGAATACTTCACTGTAGACTATACCTCAAGTCCATTTTAGCAGCTTGTTGTTGGCTTCCATCCTAATAACACTGTAAATCACCCACTCCGATGTTGTTGGCTGTTGCCAGCCCTGCATGAAATATCTTTACTCCTCCCCACTGGCAAGCCAGGCTCACAGCTGGTGGGCAGTCTGAGTCATTCTCTGCACCACATGCCATACAGTGCTCCAGTCTGTGTACAATGCAACATGGGGAGAGGAGGAGAGAGAAACGGGAGAAGAAATTGCCAGCAAATAATCCGAGGGCATTTAGTTTCTTATTGCACACTTATCTTCTCAGATCAAGAGACAGTCTGCCAGCTTGTTTTCTATCATCGCTGATCTGTTCTGCCGTGTTCAGTCAAATTAACACTAATTTCTAGATGATCCCGAGCCAACAGAAATAAGATAAGGATTGTTGTGAAACTCTGAAACAGAAGCCAGGAAGCACTGTAACTATGGCAATGAAAGATCATGTAAATAGCACTGCAGGCCACTTCCTCTTATCAGTGATTCTTCTCCCGGCTTCAGTTTCAACCATCTGTCCACAATGTGTCAGTTCTTCACAATAGTATACAAAAATGTGCATTGAAAGGCGTGTCTGTTGTGTTGCCTTCTCTTATATATATGCAACTGGCAGTTCAACCCAGAATGGAGGTGCAGCATGATGCGGTTCGACTGCGCTGAATCAATCAAATCTAAGAGGAATTACATGAGGACGATATGAATTACACGGCTGTTGTACTAAATTGACTGCAGTTAATTCACTTTTCATGTACAGTCTGAACTGCGATTTACAGTCTTGAAAACCTCTCAGGTCTTCAGTGACTGAGACCAGCAACCTGAAAGTCGCAGAATTCTCTCATGACCTGTGACTTACAATAATTCACGCAGTGTGCCACTTATTTACAGATAAGATAAATGCAGTAAATCATGTTAAGTTAAAATACAATAGTCCCTTGGTTGAACAAAAAGTATAGTATTTTTGCCCTCAGTGCTGAGATCTGACACCATCCTTGTAGCCCACTGTTGGGCTGTTGCTTGTATCTCAAAAGCTATAGGATAGATTGCAATGAAATGTAGACGTGCAAGGTTCATTTTATTCCTAGAACCACCGGCAATCAACATAAGGGCGGAGGCAGAGAACATAAATAGTTTCTGTACGCAGATGACATCCTTTGGCTTTCTGCCGACCCGAATTCAGCAGCCCCTATTCTTCTAGACGCAATTGAGAAGTTTTCACAAATTTCTGACTATAAAATCGATTGGCACAAGTCAGAGGTTATGCCGGTGTCCGGGGGATGCCACCCAGCAGCGGTTAGTGCACTTTGATTCAAATGGATATGAAGTATCTGGTTATAGGACTGACCGCTGACATGAGGAATATTATACAACTGAATATGGCTCTGCTGCTTCAGAAAATAAAGAATGACCTAGACAGATGGAAATCACTAAATCAATACAATTATAGTGGTAGTTGCCCCTAAGTTTAAGTACATATCAGTGATGGTACCTGTTACCATTCTTTCTGGAATTTTCAGTGATAACAAAAGGAAATTTTACCAGGTCTGGGGCGAGTTTCTGAATCATATAAGAGGGGAATAGGTGGTCATGTGAGGGGAGGACGACTCGTGTATAGAAATTATCATATACTCTTTTTGTAGACATACTGTTTAGTGTTAGGCAATGTGCTGCTCTGCTTACGGGCTCGGGTTTGTGTGTGTATGCATATGTATATGCATATTTTGATGTTTTCTGTACGATGTTCGACAAATAAGAAATTGAATAAAAACTGTAAATGACATTTACAGTTTGGGTGAAATGTTGGATGGTTTGCTGTCAAATTCTGTTTTAATCCAGCACTTTTGGTTTACAACCATATACCTGCCAAGCTGCCATCACATCAGCCTCAGCCATGCTTTGTGTTTATTGCTAAAATGCCAAATGAGATGCATAACACCATCATGTTAGCATGTTGTCATTCTGAGCATGGTCCCATGTGAATATCAGCATTTAGCTCAAAGTACTACAGCGTAGCTGCTTGCAGAGGTTTAAATGCAGTGAGTCTATATATGATCCAAATTATTTGTAGGGTACCAAGAAAATAAAAATAACGCTGACGTGCTTAATAGCATTCAATAGTTGTGGTTATCTGGTGAGTTGGTGCACGACTGGGGCCATAGCCTGGAGGAACAGTGAACTTCTCATCCCAACCCATAAATATGTATTTTCCGTCCAAATTAGGTGCATAACATTAGCATCGTTAGCATGTCATTCTGAATATGGCACAATATCAATGTTAGCACTGAGTTCAAAGCACTACAGTGTAGTCTCACATCCACTCACAGAGGTTTAAAAGAAAGGAGTCCACCCTGACTCAGTTCGGAAAAAAACAAAATCAGTGGACCTTCTTGGATGAAAAAATAGCAGTCCTAGATGTACAACAGAAAGACTTTCACCACTAAAACCTGCCTCTGCACTCGCATTGTTGCCGCAAATGTTGTTGTAAGCAGGGTGCGCGCTAATGATAGGCTGTTACTGCTACGTACGTATATTACTGCTAACCGTGTGACATGGCAGATGGAAGCAGCCGGGGCAAGCAAGCTGTTTTTCACCTCCTTTTTCTTTCTTACATCCCCCGTTTGAAGATTACTGCACAGGTGGGGGATGTGTGTTTGATGTGTTGCTGCCAACATAGCAAACGGAGTGCAATTTGGGCGCGTGAATTTGACATTTTCATGCATTTCAAACAAAAATAACCACAAGGAATTGTATTAATTCTTTTGAAATACATCATTTTAATGTGGACCATATAGTATATCTATTCGCTAATGAATGTTGCACTCAGCCCAGTGCTTCAGCTGTGTTGGATTTTTCTTGCTAAAGTCACTCTTATGCACAGGGTCTTGCATGAATAAATAATTGAAGCTCAAAATCATTAAACCCGCGCTGTCAAGTAATCTATTTCCCTCTCACTGTTGTGACATGGAATAAATAACAACAACTGCTTGATAAGTGGATTGACTGACAATAGAAATCAAAGCGCCTTTTCTCTCGCTCCCTCTCCCCGTTTCTCCTTCTCACACACACACACGGACACACACATTCGTGTTTCCATCCCTTCATAGAACATTACACTGACGTACATTTCTGGACACTTGCCGTAAGTCAAACAGTCCAAAAATAAATGCTGCCCTAAAAGTAACGCTAACCTTAAGCTAAGTGTCCACACTAGGTTTTAATCATTAACAATAAGGGAACTTTCTTGCAGATCCTCATAGTGTGATTCTATAAAGCCATTTATGCCCTCACAGCATGAGAAACACGAGTACTGTTCACGCACACTGCCACAAAGCTGCAGAATTATCATACAGTAAGTTTTCTTAAAAAAAAAAAAGGAAAGAAAGTAATAATGTCTCTGTTTTTATATACTGTATATGCTTCCTCAGTCAAGGCCGGGGCCAGACTGTGCTGCCGGCAACAAATCAGCTCTGCTGGTATAACTGCACTGCACTGAATTTAATTTCTTATTTTCATGAGGAATAAATATTCTCCTTATGACTTTTCCGTCGTCACACTCAAACTAAATGTGAATTTTTGGGGTCCAGGTTTTCAGCTTTTATAAAATATATTGTGTGTGACACTCATGGGCCTAATGTTTGGTCAAGTGACAAGTATGTACGTACAGTCATCAAAAAGTCCAAATGCAAACACCTTTTATTGGCTCCGTGTTCCTTCTGGGGACCGCCTAAGCTTTATGAAGCCCGAGCCACAAAGATTTATCTATTTACAGCTGGAATTTACATTGTATTGTGTCAATATGGCCTGTCACACAAACTGATCACCTCCCATAATATGTGTCAGCCTGTGCTTCATGAATAGGCTGTGACAGGCAGTGTGTGGGATGTCCCTTTGATGATTCTGGACTTGTCTCTTTCTCTGCAACCGTTTATTTCTGCCAGACTAAAAAGGCTGAAAATACACTGCACAGTCTATTTGATCATTTTTTAATGTTCTGTGTTGCAACTGACTAATGGTCACTTGGTTTACATTGTCCTTAGAGCAAAGGATGACTGTGAAAATGGGGTCTAAAACATATGCATTTGTGACAGTACATAACATAACACACACGTATTCGTATCCTGGTCAAATTGTATTCATCCCAGTGGGAATTTTGACTTGTCAAACGGTCAGTGAATCTTTGCAATCTGTTTTCATGTCTTTAGTTTATCCACGTTCAGTTCCAACAGCATTTACTGTGCAGATTATGCTGCCCATGATGCATAAAGGCTACAGTAGTGTGTGGGGGATTGTACAGTTTTTTTTGTTTTTTTTAATTTATAGATATTTGAATATGCTGAGTGTACGAGCATTTTGACACGTAGGGTAAAGGAGGCAAAGTCAGGGATGAATCAGCATTCCAAGAAAGTGCACGTCTGGTCGCTGTGACTTGTCGACACACCTACATGGAACAGAGTGTTATTTGTTGCACCTGTGCCTTCTCTTATATAATCACAAAATGACCACTGTGTGAGAGAGGTTTGTTTTTGTGGCAATCATCACAACAATCTCTTTCCTATCATGATTACAAAATGGAAGCAGGGAACAAGGTTCCAGGTCAAGTAATTACTGGTTTTTAAAGTGTTTTGTTTTTAGAGTGATGATGGGGAAAGTGCATGTAAAACTACTATCGTGTGTCATTTACATCCATTGTCAAATCAAAACCAGATTAGGATTTTATGCGTATACTTTTTAACCAGCTGTTGCATGAACACCAACCTTTTGCTCCTATATTCCAGACTTTACTTTTAAATGCTATAGTTTGCTGGAAAAAGTTAACGGTCTGAAAGGTCAGTGTGAATGACCCTTGCACAGGTCACTGCTTGAGCAGTAGTTTTTGTGCAGCGGTTACCCAGAGTGCATGTTTGCCTGTCTGAAATGAACCCCTGACCTGTCTCACTAAGAATGATCTTTGGATTCAAACTGCTCTGTAAACATGGACGGACCAACCTGACAGAGACCTGTGGGCCCCTACAGGGGCAGTCTATCATTCATGAAAGTGTGTTTTCTGTGGTGCCTCAGGGTACAAGCCACTATTTGTTTTGCAGTAATTTGGACTACTCCCATACTTTACTCTCTAATTGTAGCCCATAATGAATGAGGCTATGATCGGCTCATAAAGTGAATGTCATTTGACGCACTTTGTGTTCAATAGAAGGAATGTGGTCATTCGTGTATGTGGCCCTGGCCACTCCTACATGTGGTCTCAGTGACGGGATCTTATTGCATCCTTCTCCAAAGTGTCTTGGGTGTGGTCACACCTGCACCAAAAGCTGCCAACTTGTGATCGGATCACTCAGGATGCATGTTAATACCAGGTCTGAATGGGGCATCTGCGCATGATGCAGCCGATACAGCCACAGATAATAAATGACACCTTAGTGTCAGTGCTGCTGTCCTGGGATAATTGATTATTTAATGTTAAGTTGGCAATAATAATAATAATAATAATAATAATAGAAGAAGAAGAAGAAGAACCTACAGAAACCATAGACTGTATATACAATAAACTGTTAATGTCTGACACCAGTACCTGTTTCCCTACGGAGCAATTTTCTGCGACACGGGAAGTGAGCGTTACCAAGCAACGCCGTCGTTGCCCTGGTAACAGTGAATGTCCCTGAGGAAGTTTGTAGCTCCTGTGGTAAAGATGAACATCGATTTCAGAGCAACAAATCTAACAATACCGTAGCAATTTAGTTAACTTATGTATTTTAAATATTCGTAAAATTATCAGGAAGGAGGAAATAGAGCTTTTCTTTCCACGTCCAGGTCTGACCAAACTTTAGCAAACATTAGCGAAATGGAGCCGGAGTTGACTGAGAGCAAAACCATGCGGTCTCATAAACACAACACCAGTGTCGACGGTAGATGGGTGTTTCTCACTCCCATGGTAAATATTCTTAATAGTTTTACAATTTCTTTACAGTATACAGATGTATAAACGAAATATTTAATGTTAACTCCGTGGCTCAGTAGAGATAGTCCAGCTACGTTTTGATATTTTGTAATAGTTGCGATGTCAACATTTTCTGTAGATCAACAGCTGCAAGTTGCACCATACAACTGTCAAATCACCAGGGAGAGCACAAATGATGGTGAGTCATCACAAGAACACACCGGTGGGCTATCAGTGTTGTTCATTGACTGTCTGTTTCACAGCTACTCTGTTTATCCTTTTACAGTCTGACTCTCAAGATCTTGTGAAAGAAACATACACGAACACCGGCAGCACCCAAACAATTATTCATCCAAACCCAGGTAAGCTTGACCCACTACGCTCATTCACTATTCACCCAGCAGGAATTGGTGTGATTCTGCATCGCGTTGTACATTCATGAATGCAAACAGTCTTGTGTTCGTATTTCTTGTTTTACCGCATCATTTCGTCTGTAGAGAACAAGCTACATGCATGCAGCCAGAAAAGAGTTGTCCAGACACCGCCAGTGCCATCGTTTGCCAGTGACATCTGTACAGATTCATCTGCACATAATCAAGTACTACTACCAGGTGGTGAGTCATCTTCACCTGCTGCTCACAGAACTAGAGACAAACCCAGGAGGTCAACGCACAGTGCAGGAGCTACTTACAGCCAACATGCATTCAACACTCCTAAGCCCGCAGGTAAATATGGCAATATAAATATTATGGAATTGTGAAACTTGTTCTACTTTGTAATTTTGGATTTACAGTTTCTACACTTAATTTTCATGCAATGCACACATATTCAGTATGTAATGTCCATGTCAGGGGGTCCTGCGGGATTTACTCACAATGCTGTACCCGGTTGTTTCTCCACTCGGTTACCTTTGGCATCCAATTTGCATCGGATTGACTTGGACAGGTGCTATATGTCTTCCTATTTATTTTCTTATAGACATTCTTCTTTTCTTATGTGAGGTGTGTCCGTCAGAGTACAGAAGTCAGAGTAACCTGGACGTAAGATTGATATGTCATGTGTTTAATCACTTTTATGTATATTTACATGTAATGTCTTTCATATTCATCTGACATCCCTTTGTCACTCTTTATTCAGAAACACGCTTTACTTACTCAGTATGACCTGCTTGAGTCAGTCATTTAAACTGGCAAGTGCTTCATATTGCCACCAGGGAGCAGCAAAGTGTCTTTACATACACACCACTTGTCTCCAAGGAGCAGTTACGCTCACACTGAATTAATGTGCCGTTGACAGGCTGAGTAGAAATTAGTAAAATATGTGTAGTGAAATACTAAATCAGTCATTTGAATCATTCAGCTGAAATGACTGAGAGTGAAACGCAGTTGTTATATCATGAAAATGATTGCTGAAATCTATAATGATCCTACATTTTGCAACTCTCTGTTTTTCAACTATTCAGGCGCTTTTTAGAGGAATGTCCCCAGCTCGGCATGATGCAGGAACTGCAACTTCTCAGCCTCCAGCACAATCGAATCACACGGATCCAACATCTGTCACACCTTCAACAGCTTGTTTTCCTGAACTTGCATGACAATCACATCTCTGATATGAGCGGCATTGAAGTTCTAAGGTCTCTGAGGATACTCTTGCTGGGGAAGAACCGGTCAGTTGTCACGTCAGAAAAAAATACAGTTATTTTACATTTAACTTAATTGTTTGAATAGACAGTACTTGAGTAGACTCTAGTTCATATCTGTTTGCTAACATCATCGTTGATTTTTACAAGACGGTCAAGACATCCAGTTGTTAGATTTAAAGTTTTATACATGTTATTCACGAGGCTCTGCTGCCTGGTGGAGTGACTTCAAAGCCCATTTTCAATCGAAAATGATTCATCTCAGTGTTATTTTTGATTCAAAAAGACAAAAGATGAAAATAGAATAAAAACAGAAGATTAAAGTCACAGTTTAGTAAATTATGTCACGATTTTATAGCTGAACACTAACACATGACGTATTTTTAGACCTATGTCTGAGGTAATGTAAAATTACTGACAAACCCAGAATGCCACTGATTTATCGAGTGGCATTTTCAAGAGGCTACAGCCTTTCAACCTTCAGTGCCAACTGATCTGAATCAATATGGAATCCTGAGTATTACATACCATTACATGAATAAAAATGCATGTGCCATTTCGTCACAAAATATAACCTTTTAATGTGTTAAATCAGGCAGTCGTCTGTCTTCTGTTCGTTTCCTGTCCAATACAATGTTCCATTTTTCTCAGAAAACTTCCTGAAAGCTCATAGTTGGTGTGTAAAAATGCATCACTGATTACTGAAATACTTTGTGATAAATTGTATTTCATGGACTTTTCATGTTGTGTTTTCTATTTTCTGTCTTCTCTTCCTGACACTTCTCAGAATTCATAAAATCTGCAGCCTGGAAAGCCTGTCCAGACTGAATATCCTGGATTTGCATGACAATCAGGTACCCTTCTTTTTCCATCCTCCCACTAGCAACATGTTTGTTCATTTAGGTGCTAAGCTTTAAATTTAGGCTGCAAAGTTCGTCAGGAGTTCATGATTTCTTTCCTCTCTTTCACACTGTAGATGACCGTGAGTTTGCTGTTTCTCTAGAGTGCTATGCTAGAGTCGATCAGACATGACAATACATGCCCTTTGTGCTCTTACTAAACCCTTTACCATAGTCTGTTTTCCTAGAAATACATGCATATTCAGTGCAGTTAAACAATTTGTCTTTTAATGGCTAACATCTAGTGAAAATGAACTATATTTTGAATGTCTAAATAATATATTTTGAGTGTATCAGGAACAAATAAATCATGTCTAGCATTCTTTCTCGTTTTGGTATTGCAATTTATTTTTGAACTCAGAAATCTGATAGGCAATTTAGTGATTTAACGCCAGCGTTGGTGTTAGTTCCCAGCACTTTTAGAGAACAAAGCGCTGAAAACCATCAGAACCTACAAGCTTTTGTCTGGGGTCTACTCCCACACTCATTTCCTTAGTGACCCCAGTGTAATTTATTCAACAGGCGCAACAGTTTCTGTGTTTTCAGCTCTGGGGATGATTTTGAGCAGTAACAGATAATAGTGTCCTCCAATTAGTTTATGCTTTAATCTTTTGTTTGGGGCTGTTTGTTCGGCCTCCACGACAGAGCCTGGTTCACTGATATTAAAAGCTTGAAAAATTCAATGATGTCAGATGAGGATTTTTAGAGCTCCTGGAAAAGGAAGAGAATAGAAAGGCTTCCCTTGGTCAAATTAGCGTTTTGCCAGCATGCCTCCCACACACCTCCCCAGAGAACTACTCCAGAGCTCTGGTAAGACTCCCTCCCCTTCTGGTGTTGGCTGCTCTTTACATGAGCAGTCATCACGATTACTATTCAATGACTGCCACAGCGTTATGTTATTTCTACTGACAGTGGATGCTTTGTTGCCTCAAGCACAGCCGACTTTTGCTTCCCAACTTCACCTCTGAAGTTCATCACTTATACTGCAACAATTGAGTGAGTGGCTTTACAATAAATAACAAACACATGTAGATTTTTTTTTGTACTGTCCTTGTCTGTAATGAGAGCACACTTTATTTTGAGGTAGCCATTTGTTGGCAGACTTCTATTGTGGAGCAGATGATAAATCTATTGTTCTCACCAGGACAGGTTTTCTTTCAGTCACTGACCCCAAAACCTCTATCTTTTGTGTACTTACATAATAGCTCAATCACATTTATTTGCCATTTTCCAAACTCATCAGAGTTCTGGCCACACAAAAGCAATTTGAAGTTCTGTACAATAATGATACAAGATTATGAACTGAAAGGATTCAGGTTGTTGTTCGGTCACTTTTGGCCACAGAACGCCAGCTGCTTGTCCTCTTTCCTTTTGTTTGCATGCTTTTGACCATGAGCCGTACATCACTGTCGTCCTTTCTTCGACCCGTCCTTAAAAGCAGGCAGGCTCGCATCACTCCAAACCCATTTGTTTCTGTAGCAGGACGCTGTTTCATGTCCAGTTTGCTGGAAGTATTCAAAAGGGGATATTCTCTTTGAGAATGTGCATCCAATCCACACTCAGTCTTAGTGACGAAGGGTTACAATGTGACCTGACATTGCTGAGTAACCAATTCCAAGTTAGGCTGTGATGTGTTCCACTTGACAAACTAAAAACATTCTCAGAAGATAGTTGGGAATGCCCTACAGGGTCGGTGAAGTGAAGAAAAAGATTTCATGATAGAAATAGTGCTGGTCCTACAAATCAACATGATGATTTTGTGTAAGTTTGACTCAGTCTGTCATGATTGGTAGGCATATCACTCTGGGATAGGGTCATGCTAGAACAGGGACACAAGATTCCTCTGGGCTAGAGATACCTTGGAGAGGGTTGTTAGCCGTTAATGTCCACTTCTTTAAATCGTTCAGTCATATCGAGAGCTATCTCCCTTGCTCTCAGCTCACTGGACAAGACCAGGCCTCTGTCCTTTCTGTGAAGCAATATGTTTATTCACACGCTGAAGATGATTTTATCACACCGTACATCATTAACTCAGACGAAATATTCTACAGTCTCACATCCATGTCCCGCATTAGTGATGAATGAAATCTTACTAGAAGCACAGGACAAACACGACCATAAGAATCAGGATCCCAACCTACTAATTTCACCGTGCGTAACACAAGATTACCCAATATTTTAACAGTCTTCTTCAGTGCACTGTATCTGTTTGAGGACAGAAGTTTGATATACAAGTTTTCCAGGCTTTCCTGTGAAGTGTAGTCCAGAGACCCTGAAGTCTGTGATAGTGATAACTTTGAAAGACTGATGAATGTCCATCCATGTTCTGACGTATGACCAAAAGTTTTTCAAAAGAGAATAATAGTTGTTCATATACTGCTACTCTAATCCATTTGACTTATTTAACATTAATCTTTGGGCTTTGTGTTTTGACAGTATCCTTGAACTCCACGTGTCCCTTTGACCTTTTCCTCACATGTACATTGTGCACTACAGGGAGAAAAAAAAGACAGTGCCTCATGGTAATTGCCACTGGCGATTCCTCTGAAGTACTTAAAATGTCAGTTTTACAGGGGCCTCTATTCTAAGTGTTCTCTCCCAGACATAGAGATCGAGAAGGTATAGGGTAAGATTTCACCTCAGACTGATCCTGAGCAACATGTTTTATATTGCAATTTGGAAAGTCAAACAGGAATTATAGAATTATATAAAATAATTGAAAATTGGTTAATGCTAACATTATTTTATTCTTAGTGTAATTGAGCAGAAAGAACACGCCCAAAACCTTTAACTGTTTGTTGACTAAAGAATTCAAAATAACCATGAACCGTTGAGTTCAAGAGTATGCACTGGAATTGATAAAGTGTCCAGTCCAGCTTCTCTCTGTGCATCTGTACATGTAGAATATGGTACTATAATATACTGCATTGCTGTTTTACGAACACGTTTGTCTCACTGTGCTTTCATCCAGATCTGCAGGATAGAGAACATGTCTCACCTGGGTGAGCTGCAAGTCTTGAACCTGGCAGGAAACCGCATCTCCACTGTAGAAAACCTGCAGGGCCTGGACTCTTTGACTGAATTCAACTTACGGCACAACTGCATCTCTGTTGTGGTGAGGTACCTCTTAAAATTAGTGACAGCGTAAAGGGTTTTATTCACTGCACACGCAGGTGAAAACCCCCAATTCTAGTGAACCACCACGGGACCTTATTTTGGAAAAATGTTTGTGTGGTAGTCAGTGGCTAATTGCTTGAATTGCACCATAATTTGTATGATAAGAGTGATGAAGTCGGTGATGAACTTTATATTGTGTATTGAGACAAAAGTTCTTTGTCTCTTTTCTTTCTTGACTCGCAAAATTAACTTTTGCTTTGAAAAACACTGTAGTTTACTGAACGTGTAATTAATGGCCTAAAATATTATTTGTCTCTTGCCATTGACTATTGTACATACATTGCTCAAAATAAAGTCCCTTTATTGTTACGAGAAAGGGCAGGATCTTACTTCTATATGCTGAATATTTTTGACTAATTTAAATGAAGGTGACAACTTTTCTCAGTTTTTGCCCTTTCCCTGGGTTTCCTTTGCTACTACTTAGTCCTCAAAGTTCCTACAGCAGTGATCCAGTATTTTTCCTGCATTTAGATGAAACATACACATCCACAACAGACAACTGTTTGGAAATTGTTCCTGCGAGTGGCCAAAAGATGTGCTTCGTCTTTCATGTCTGTATCACATCTTTTGGACCAAATCCCTCAGATGCTCACTGTTTCCTCTGTGTAGTAGTTTTTAGTGTCACAAAATAACAAATACAGAATTGACATCAATAGAGTATTTGTAAGGAAGTCTGTGGTGAAAAGTATCTGGTTGGCGTTACCTAGGGAAACGTAGCTCATTACCCACAACCTCCCACCGACTTTCTGGCGCACTGAAAGAGAAACTGGATATTCTGAACACGGAAATTCACTCCCTTGGTTTCTATAGTTTTAATCTGATAAACAGAACAGTACTTGCCAAAACAGGCCCCTTCATTTGTATGCAAATCCCCTAAGCCCTTCCCTGCTTTTAGGGGGTAGGAAATAAAAACCAAATCCATCATTGTGTATCAACCGACTGCCGTTGCCATCGCTCACCCTGTCTTCTGCCTGCAAGTTCTGATCAAGTACCACCTCCAGTCCTAATTATCGGATGTGATGTTTTTTTGGATAGGCAGGAAAGGAAAAATGCAAACCCTCAGCGGTTTCTCCACTCTCTGTCATTAGTAATGCTTGTTGCCAAGTGCTTATATCAGGCACAAAGTAAATAACCTTTCTCTAGGTGCTCAGGTTTTTCCCTTTCATGAAAGGGAAGGAAGATAAAACTGTGAAATTTTGGACCAGAAAAAAGTAAAACAAGCTTTAGACTTGATTATACATTGGGCTCCGTCATTCACTACATACAACCAGTACAGGTTATATACAGCAGTGAAGGAAAAAGGTTTAGGTGTGCATCTGGGCACATCTTGTAATTATTTACTGTATGTTTTACATATTTTATTTAGTCTGTTTTGGTCATATTAGTTCTAAGGCAACAGTCTAAATAATTTAATCCACATTTTATCATAGCTGGAAACGGTCTACATTTTCACTTTGTTGCTCTGTAATGCTTACAGCATAATAACAGCTAACACAGGAATTCATCCTGGAGCCGCTTTCTGAAAAAACATTTGCTATTTACACTTGCTCTCAGGTAGGTCTTTCCATTATGGCATTCTGTGACAGCCCGTTAATAATGCATTTTACATTTTTGACAGCAGTTGCAATGATTTGTTTGGAAGAGAAGAGCAAACAGCATTAGTAATAATAAAACAGACAAAGGCAAAAGGGTTCACCTGGAGGCAGACTGTGCATGGATTAGCAGGAGAAGGGCATGTCTTCTTCTGAGCCAATTGCGTATCAAGAAGGTAAATGTATAAAAAAAAAAATTGCATTATTCTTTGGTAGTTCTACCATAGCTCAGTTATCTCATTTCAGTGTGTATGCATAACGTCAGTTCTATCCCTTACATGCTGTCACACTTTGTGGCCAAGACAACTTCTTAACTTCAGCTGAAAATGTATGAGGAAGTCACATTAAGGCAAAACATTTTGATTGATATGGGATCTTTGTGAAGTTTTGTGCAAGAAAAGCACAGCAATGTGTTCTTAATACCACAGCATCCGCAATTCCCACATACAATAGCAGAGAGCAGATGTGGGCCGGTTAATGTGTGATCACACCTCAAGTCTGCTCTATGTAAAGAATGGCCACAAAACCCAACATTCACTCCAACCGCCTTAGCATCTGATTTTACCAGTGTGTTTATTTGAGCAGCTTTTATGCTTCTTTGTGGTGTGTGTTGTTGCATGCAGCGAAGGTAACAGTGATGAGAGGTTTTTGTGTATGTGGAGTTATGCTCCTGCCAGAGGTCTGTGTGAGTGTGAAAAATGGAGACACGCAAGCTGTCAGTGAAAAGAGGGTGGAGCTGGGATAAAGAAGTGAATGCACGGGCACACAGACACATAAATACACACCCTCAGGCATGCAGGCGCACACGTAGCAGCAGCAGCAGCAGCAGCAGCAGCATACCCAGCCGCACAACTGATCCTGTGAGCTGATTGGTTCGGATCAATCAGGTTTTTCTGAAAAAGGGAGCACATTGGTGGGCGATTGTTATGCAGCTCATCAGCTCAGTGATGACATCATTCTGTCTGAGACGGGGTTGCTATATTTAGTCTCAGACAGCGTTCAGTGGCTGCTGCTTCACCAGCATCTATATAGTTGGCTGGGATAGGCAGAGATTCTGGGAATGTGGTGGATGGTCAGTGTTGGCTAGCACTGGATAGCATGACTTGCAGTTTTGTTTTAAAAGAAAGAAAGAAAGAAAACTGGCTCCTGTGCTGCAGAGTATCATTACTATCATTACACAACCAAAAGAAAAAAGGGTAACACACATTCTTAAGCTCAGTGTAAATAATCTATATATTAATAAAGCAGCCAAAAACAAAAATAATAAAACCCTGAGCTCTAATTTTATTATCAAAGACTTAGATCGAGCAAACACTGCCAATTGACTTTAAGTTCTGGTTTGATATTCACGAACTGCTGTAAAACTGATGTATCAAACAGGCTCAAATACATATTGCTACTAACTCAGCTGGACCACCCACTTTAAACCTAATTCATAAGGTGTGAATGGTCTTATAATGATAAAATATCAGCACGAAAGCTTTTTGCTAGCCTTAAACGTTGAGGCATGGGCAGTAAATGACGATGATAACGATGTTTTATGTGTCAATCTTAATCTGTTTGTTTGGAGGACCCTTGCATCTGGAAAAAATAGCATGAATCTGGCCAGTTTGTGGCAGATTTATTACTACAGTATGTTATATAGTCAGCTTGTTGGTTGTTGGAGCTGATCACACAAAGTTGTATAGTATACTGTATGGTTTTGTTGGTATGAGCTAATTGGATCCATATAGTGAGACTGAGCAGCTAGCATAGCCTAAATACTCGGCTCGTGTCTTGTTTGAACAGAGACTTGCAGCAGCACTGAGGGAGGTTGCAAGGCGTTGGCTGGGCGGATGCTGACGCAGCTCATTCAGACTGCTGCTGGGAGTGTCTTCTTTGCTTCCATCATGAGCAGCACTGGCCATTCACACACACACACACACGCACACAGCCCAGACTTTGATACTACTGAACATGATGTACCCTCACGCTAACATCTGATGAGTCGCTGTGGTCGTGACATTGCCTTTGTGCCTGTGTGTCCAGTTCAGCGTGCCAGCTGTCCAGCCGCTGCTCTTCACCCCACCCCCTCGTTTTATTCTACATTGATTTTGATGCAGAGCTTGCCTGGCTGTAACCCCCATCCCAGCTAGTCAATGCCATTGCATTTACTCCAGCTATTGCTCTTGCATGATGAGATGCAGCGCCACAGCTCGCTGCTTGTGTACGACTAAATCCATATTGCTGTGAGCATTTCAACTTAGCCTCCTGCAGCAGGGGATCTCTGCATTAGCGCAACACAGTCTCCGCTCTCCCTCCCTTCCCCCATTCCTCCTCATGCTCTCTCTCTCACTCTCTCTCTCGCCCCTCCTCTCCATGTGCAGACAAGGAAGCGTGCTGTATGTGTGTGTGTGTGCATGCGCAGGGTGGATGGGGATGCTGTATGCTGGAGCTGAGAGCTGCAAGGTGACTGTGGAAATGGAGAGGGATACAGCACTCTGACGACAGTGACGATGCAGTGCCCTCTTCCTGAGCACCTTCACTTCACATCCCTCCATCTCTCTGTCTTCCTTCTCCCTCTTTCTTTTTCTAGACTGAGGTGGAGCGCCTGCCTAGCCTGCAGCGTCTGTTTCTCAGCTGCAACAACATCTCCAGGTAAGGGCTTGTACCGCTTAACTCCCTCCTCCCCATAGGGCAGGGACAGGGATGGTGGCCGGAGACTGCCACGTCCACTCCCATGGCTCTTGGCCACTCCTGGTCAACAGGAACACACACCCACTGGTTGGATGTGGCGGACAGTTTCTGTAACCTACAAAACAATAAACTCATTGTGGTCTTTATTAGTATTTTACATGCGATTACCTAAGTAGTGGCTGTGAGAATTGTTTGAGTGATTCAGGCCACAGAGAAGCAGGTTGAGAGAAGGTGTTCACCGTATTAATGACAGCTATGACAGCAGCATAGATAGGTAAGGGTGTGTAGGGCGAATGGGAGATGCATTGTATTTTTTCTCAGTGCAAATATCAGATGGCTTTACACACTTTCTGATGCTGTTTTCAATACTGTTGTGTTTTGTGTTTTCCCGTAAGAGAGGCCTGCATGTGTGATTCAGGGTGGGACAGCAGTCATTAGCATCCTTGACCATTGTCACCTTGTGCTGTGATAGATCTGACCTGACATTCCAAGCCAGCTCCTCTTCTAGTGTCTGGATGACCTGGTGTCTTATACATGTCACAAAGAGAATCATAACAAAGTAATAGGTGACAGAATAAATCATTTAAAGTCCCCGGGACTTTACAAAGTTCCACCCAGTTCCAAGTATTATATTTATTCTAATTGTCATAGTTTATACACATATAATTCGTTTTCTCTTCAGTGTCCTACTTTTGGTGAAGGTATATTCATTCAAACTGCTCATGAGAATGTATGCGTATGATGACATTGTAGACACCTGGTGTGTGTTCCCTATGAAACAATTCTGATAGGAGAGCGTTTGTGCTTTGTTGCTAGGTAGAGAGACAGAGCACACTCATGTGCATGGTGCAGTCAGTTTTACCCAGTAGAGGATCTTGGAGCAAGACGTCCACACAAATGTCAGCAAATGTTAATTTGACTTATCATAATATTACATTTTAATGAAACCTGCTTGATTTAAGTTAGACACATAATGATATAGGAATAACACACACTGAGAAGCCTTTAAAGAAGAGTTGCAGGGATATATGGTGGGAATTAATAACATACACTGATAATAGTATAAGATTGTCACATTTAGACGAACAGTATTTCCCAGTGCATAGGAGAGACCCGACTCTTTCATTTTTAGATAAGAGAAAAACTCCCTCAGATTCGTTAGCATTTGCTTCCATTCCCCAAACTAGATTCCTGGTGGATTGTTAAATTTGACTATATATTGGTCTGAGCTCAGTCACCATTCCTTGTTCCCTGTGTTCTTGCCCTCATAGTTCATCAGAGGTTATTATCTGACCCTCATTAGCATTCAAGGAAACCTCTGGCTAGGATCAGACACAGTATAATGGACCCAAGTGTAGTCCCAGGCAAATGATTCATCAAGGTTATTATCACAAATTAGCCATGATACCATCTCCACTGCCTTTCATAACATGACTCGGCTTTTTCATGTCTCCTTTAGCTACAGGGTGATATCAACAGTGTAGCAGATTTTTCTCTGCTCGTTGCCCCTTGAGTAATGTTACGCTGCCAAAGTGCCTGCTAAATTACTAGTTTACCATGGCTTGTTTTAGCTCGGGTCCTTTCTGGCATTACAAGCCAAAGAGCAAAGTTTCAGAGCTAAAACATGTTGTAGATGGTGAGGTTGTCTTAAATGACTCACCTGGTGGATAATTACCAGGCTTCCCAGAACTATTTCATCATGTCTGTATAATATTAGGAATTCAGTGTAGTAATTCTTTGCATTGAAAAGGTTTTTTTTTGTTTAGCTTTAACTCATTATCTTATTCTGTTCTTTCTTCGTTTGTAGTTTTGATCAGCTAGCCTGCCTTGGAGAGTCTCACACCCTTTCTGAGCTCACCCTGGATGGGAATCCTGTAGCCCTGGAGACATGGTACAAGCAGGCCGTCCTGCGCTGTGTGCTTCATCTGAGACAGCTGGACATGAAGCGCATCACAGTAAGGCTAAACTATTAACTATGTATGTGTGTGTTTACAAGAGAGAAACTGGCCATTAGCCAAATGCTGCTAAATATAGCTATGGCTGCATACTTAATTGTCCTTTGTTTCCATACATTGATTACAGCACATCATCATAACCACAATGGGGAAACATCATGTGTGTGCCATGGTTTATTTCCTTTATCAACAATAAGGAAGATAGATGTTCAAATATTGATGAAGCTAAGAATCTAAGGAAAATTTAGCCCAGCTAAGAAGAAGATGACCAACATAAACACGTGACTTCCTTGAAGGCATAGCACTTTTGCAGCTAATGGCTACACTCTACTTTGTTTCCGTCGTATTTTTCAAACCCTCAGACTGATGTTCAGATAATAGTCCAAACATTTGTCATTTTCTGAACATATGATCCTGAGGAAACTTTGCATGCTGATTCTTGAGAAGTAACTGCCTGATTTCACAGTCAAAACAAGCTTATTGTGAACCTGCAGACTCTCGCATTCACTGTCAACCGGGCATCGCTAAGCTAACATTCATCACTATGATGACACTGGCACGGCATTCGTTTTGCTCTCTATCGCACATTAGAGGTAAAAATGGATTAGTGCCAAAGCATTGACGGTAAGTTAAGTATTTACAGTACACGTAATCTAGATACAAAAGGTACAAAACAATAATTATTCTCATTAAACATTGTGTATATTGTATATAAACAGTCGGCAATGTGCTACGTTGTCAGCATGCTTTTAGAAGCTGTCAAACAGGTAGCACCCAGGTCTGAGCTTGCACTTCCAAAGAATCTGTAAGAACCACACACCTTGCCCTCAAAGCATAATGCTGATACGAAACTCCAATTTCAACAATTTTCATGTTTTTACTTGAATTTTAGATAAATGTGGTCCTTAACAGGTTTTGCAAGTTTTAAGATCCGGGTCTGTTAAAGCTCAGCAACAAGCTACTGTCTACGGCTGTAAATGTTTATTTCAGATAGTTTACATGGAAAGTATTGTCTTGACAACAGAACAGCGTAGGCATTGCCGAAGCCTTTTCATTTTTTCGAAGTGCATCATGACATTGCTGGGGGGAAACTTTGTGTTAGCCAGTGGAGATCAAGATTTTTCCCTCAGTATGATTTGCAATAGCATGCCTGCTGTCATTATGCTGTAGAAATCTGTGCCTGACTGCTGGTACATTGGTTATCATTTATGAGTGAAAGGGGTAGACCAGAACTGTAGACTGGAAATGTATCCTAGATGAAATGTATTATCATTTGACTATTCCCTGGACTAACGAGAGTATAATGTATGTAATTGTAATTGTATGTAAGAAAAATGTAATTTTTTTAGGATGTTAGGATTATTTTTAGTTCACAGTGCAGCTGGAAATATTATATTTGACTGAAACCTTAACAGCCAAATAAGGAACCCACCAGACTTGTGTAAGCTCTCCAAACAAAGAGCGTGCCTGTGAAAAATAGCAGCCACTGCAATCAATAATATATTGATCAGTTTGAGAGAACAGTATTCACACTTTGGTGTCATAATCTGTTTTTACAACAAAATTAGTTTTAAGCAGTGGCATACAGCTCCAGTCTGTTTCCACTAGCTGACTTCTTTTCCTTGAATCCAGTGAGGCTTGCATTTTGCCGCTATTGATCAGCCTGAAGGATCGTCCCTGCTGGCTCGTCACACAGCAGACAGCTGAATATGCCCCTTCTCTTAGCTGGCACACTGAGATTGTGTTGGCAGCATTGCATTCTGGGAGATCTGGCTTTCCCCAACAGCTGGGCTCAGTTTATCTGAGACTGAAAATCGGACAGATAATCCTGTGATGCAGCCAGCTGGTGTGAGAATTTCTCCCAACCTCCGAAGTGGTCCACTTCTGGTGCAGAGAGCAGTCGTTCTGGCAGCGCCTTTTGTGGTGCCCCTCTCTTGAATAATTCAGAACTCATGAATGGAACGACTCTCTGATTGCACTAGCTATGTTTTTCAGGACGAGGATCGGCGTATGGCAGGTGTACAGGCTCGAAAAGAGGAGGAAAAGAAGCGGGAGAGTCACAAGCAGACCATTCATAAGGTACCACTCTGATCTGGTTTGCTCTTGCTGTCTTTGTCTGTCTGGATTTAGCATTCGCACACACATATAAATAGCACATCACCGCTTACACATCGTACAGTAGATTCAGTGAATACAGTGGTGCCTTTTTCTTGAGCTGAATGTTGTGTAGTTAGTTTTTGGTTAGAACATGATAATATGTCTGAAAGTGCCAAGCTATAGATGGGGCTCTGACAGTATTAAAGCTAACAGTATGTCAAAACTGACACACACATATATATATATATAAATATATATATATGTGTATATATGGGATCCAGGTTCAGGGTTAAGTATGTATTTAAATAACAGCCTATTGCTTTGGATTTATGCTTTATGCTTTTTGCAACAAGCTACTGTCTGTTAGTGTGTTTTTGTTTACCTTGCCCAACAAATCATATCTAACAAGAAAGCTCTACAATATTAAAGTAATGTTCAGGATTTTTTGTTAGTCCCCCCCCAAAAAACATCTCTTTCTGTCTTAGGATTGATGAGGCTATGGTTTAGTGGGTCATTAAATACACTTTTTTAGATGCACCATTGACTGGATTTGTTTATGTACTAAAATACAGTATCGTTAAGGGGATGCAGTGGGGTACAGGGGTACTATATTTTTTAAATGTATTTGTAAATTAGACTTTATTTCTTTAAATGATCCCACATGTTCTGTCTTGCACGTCGGTTTTGCAGTAAATGTTTTTGTGTGTGTGCCAAAGCTACTGTTGTGTCCTTTGCTGAGAGTCTCAGTAACCTAACTCTTGCTAATCCTTAGTGTTGAGAAAATGTTATATTGCATGCCACAGGCCAGGGTTAATGAGGGTGAAGAACTCACTGTGAAATGATACTGACTCACCCCTGCATCGAGGAGTGGCACATTCCATAGCTGAGCATATCGAAACTACAGCTTGGCCAAGAAAGAACAATTAAACGTAGGAGAGAAACAGCAATCGTCTCTCTTGCAGGGTGGCATGTCACTGTTTCTGCTGTAAGAGCCAGCAACTGCAGTTAAATCAAAATGCTGGAATGTGGTAATCGCAGAAATAAATAGGGCCAATACATGCCTACACAATTTCACATCTAACCTAGGGGAGGTGTTATATCTGTCATAGTAAAATTAGTGAGCAATTTATGTACTCTGTTGAGGATTGTATACCAGAGATAAACAAGACAGGAGGTGTAAGTTTAGCCGTGGTCAAATCAAAATACAGAGAGAGCTTGTACTAGCGTAGTTTATGCTCTCTGTGTCCTGCTGCTCAGGAGAATTGTCACTTGAAACCTTTTCTGTTCTCTTTGTGTGTGTGTGTGTCTGTGATCTGTTCATCAAGGAGAAGCGGCGTCTGGCAATCCGTAATGCAGCACAGCAGTGGGAAGGAGTCAGGGCCTGCCTGGAACTGCCACCAACGAATGGTGCTAAAGAAGAAGTCAGTCCGGAGAACAGCCCTGCTCACAGCCCCGCCCAGACCAATGGCCACGCACAGGAGCCTTCTCCAGATGAACCGAGGTACGCGCCACATCTACAGGAAAACGAGATTCATTAGAGAACTGCTACTGGCCGATCCTCTAGGGATGGGATAGTCTTTTAGCTGGACAGTTCGACCACCATTTTCATACAGACGGAAATGTCTCAACAACAACTGGGTGAAATTATGAACAGACATTTGTAGTCCCTGGAAGATCAATCTTACTGATGTTAGTGAATTTACCGCGAGGGCCACAGTTTCCTTGTAGAGATCAAAGCCCCTGTTTCAGGATTTGTTGTAGTGCTCTACCACCATCCTCAAGTCAAAATTTTAATTTGTCCCATACTTTGGTTTACTAACAAGTACCTGAAGAACTAATGACATTTGACAGTTGTTGCACAAATCTTTAATCATCCTTCTGAATGGATGCACAACAACCAATGAGAGGAAAATTGTCCTAAAGGAGGGAAGGAATAAGTTCTACTTGACAGCCATGACAAGACATTTAAATACTCTGGCCTGTTAGTTTAACTGAGTTCTGACGGAAAGCAAATGACATAGTTTGTTGATGGGTAAGTGGGAGAGAGTGAGAAGCACATGCGACAAGAGACGAGCGTGATGTGTGGGATGCAGTTATTTCTAATCCAGCTTGAAATCCGTGTATATTTGTCACTTTTTCTCTCTTTATTTTATTCCTTCTTTCGTCATCTGAGAGGCTTCTGAAAAGAATGCTTTCCTCAGTTGCTGAGCACATTTATTACTTTTTTTTTTTATCAGGCGGATTAGCCCAGGTTCAGGACCAGAGCGACCATCTGGGGGAACAGAGAGCCGACTCCGCACCAACAGCCGTCCTAACAGCCCACGAGATCCCAAGTAAGACAAACTGCTCTAATGATCGTTCTGTTAGTTAGATCGGACATTATCAGTGAACCTGATAGTGTCACAATCTGCATAGTTCCATCTCCACCTCTTAATAATACCTTATATTCCAGGTTGTTAGTTGGCTACTAGTGACAGCCGTCTAAACTAGCTGAATTGGCCCCTGCAACGACTGGATGCTGTAATCCTGAAATATTCTTGGGCAACACAGTGACCCCATTACTTACTCCAGGGACGTGAGCCTTGGCTGCTCAGGAGCTCTGAGAGATGTCTGTGAAAATCAGTACATGCATATTTAATATGTCTGAAGAAAGTTTTGTCCTTCCAGTGTTTATATCGTGATGTTGGAAGGGCTCTAAATCAACAGTCTGTGCACAGTCTAATGTGAACGTGGAGCACTGGTTTCTCTCCTACACCAATTCTTGTAATCCAGGTCTGGATAAATTACGAGGGGGAGGGCTGAGATGAAAGTTGGGGCTGTGTCAAGGACTATTATTACATGTTTCAAACACGGCCTTTCCTTCCTGCACCAGGAAATGAAAATTGCCCCGAAGCAAAATCTTTCAATAGCGATGTTTTACCTCTACAAGGTCTATTATAACTTCACTAACATGGATTAACAGGTTAGAGTGACGAAGAAAACTCACTCTATATCACACTCTTACGATTTGATTTGGGACTTGTATTACTTTGGCTTGAAAAAACATGAAGGGACTACAATGCACCACCACTATCTTGAAACAGACACACGATTTGTGTCAGAGGGTAAAATCTGAACATGTGAAATCTAAACAACAGGTGGGGAATTTAAAAGTTGTTTTGTTAAACAGTGTGTGGGTTTATAAAAGGGTCATGACGCCCACACAGTGTGGTGTTTATGTCAGATTGGTGGGGTTTTTTTGTTTTGTTTTGTTTTTCAAAAAGGGAATATACCATACTCCCTCATCGAGCACATGAAGTGACAAATGATGCATGAACTTTGTTTTCTGAGACCTGTGAATCTCCCCCTGACTTCCCTGTGTATGACATAATGCATTCGAGGGTATGAATTCCAGGAAATGCTAACAGCAGGAGACGGCTTTTGGTTATGAACCATGAGGAGACAGTGTATGGTTTGTTACAAGTCATCCATAATCCTGCTTCTCTAGAATGTCAACGAGTTACTCATCTCTCTGCTAGATTGAAGGCACACCCACACATCTGGATCAGCTCTGTAGGAGCTAGGGGAACAGGGCGACTACTTGGAGTGTGTGTGTATTTGTGCGAGCGTTTCTTCCATAAATTAGGGACCGTACTCTATGTGTTTAACTCAAAATCTGCTGCTGAAAAAAGAAAAACTGAGACAACCGGTGTATTTGCATTAGACACATTTGCCCTTTTGTTATGATGAGATATTTTATTATGTAAATGTATCATGTATTTCACATAACAGGATTCCAAAATGTGAAAATTTTAACCCCTCTATTGCCAAATGTGTTTAAAATAAGTCTTCATGGCAGGAAAAGTTAAAAAACAAAACACAAACAAAACTAATATTAATTCTAAATCACTCAGCTAAGACAAAATTGTTTATTTATCACAAAGGGTTAAGGATCAGTTATCGCTAAATGTCACGTCTATATTCACATTGCCACAGCTACATTCCTTCTGAACGTTATTAAATGTGATCAGTGGGAAAACTGACTCAGCACCATTCAGTTTTAATTCAATTGAGTTTCAGCGAGCCTGTGAGTTCATCAGTCTCTCTTAAATGTAACTATTTGAAATCAGACACATCACAGGCCTTTCCAGAGGGCTGCGTGATCCTTGACTAACATGACTTACAGCTACACCGAGACCTAAATCCATTTAAAGTTCACATATTATGTGTGTGGCAATGTCACTTTTAGGTGCAGCGTGGGTTACATTTTCTGGAAGGGACCATCTGTCTCTGTATATAAAGAAAACACATGATGTCATCTCTGGTTGACATTAGCAGCCCCAGTTTGGTGACAAATTAAAATGAGACTGAAGCAAATGTTGACAGCTCTTTTAGCTTGATAGTGTCAATGTGATTCCTCAAAAATTTATGGGAGCCCGTGTCACTGCCAGATTGTGACTGTGATGCGGGCCCAAGTTTATTCATTTGCAAATAATTTAAGATTCATTAAGCCTCATTTCCACTGAGAGATGGATGAGGGATGCATTGCTAGTGGAGGAGTTATAACTCAGAAATCCAACCGTGGAGTTGGTCACCGCTTGGGCAGATGGAAAGGCCTTTATGCTTCGTTTGTTAAAGACTTACTCTGAGAACCCGAACAGGTGGTTTTTCAGGGTTTTTCAGGCACATAAATCAATGATACATCTGAACAATGGTGAGAAAAATGTATAGCAGGGTCCTTGAATGAAACATGAAATCCTAAACCAGCACATGCTATAGAACACTTTCCGTTAACCGTCTGCAGGTTTCAGCACCCATTAAGCACAGAGCTGAACTATTTGTTTTCACTTTTTAACTGTGAAGTGTTAGGTCGCTATGCTGTTATGACAGCTCAGAGTAAGATTTCATATGTGTCACTACCACACAGATTTAGGCGTTTTTAGACATCTGTTCAAACCATGTCTTTGGGAGGATTAAGTTGTTGAGAGATGTTCTTTTTTAAAGTCTGTAGGATTAACTGAGGTATCTCTGACTGAATTAAATTCGGAGTCTAATAAGTTAGAGCAGGATTCCTAATGGTGACAGATCCTTCATTCCATCTACCCTCCCCTTGTTCTCATCTTCTTTCTGTAATGTTGGCGGGTTAATGTCATAAGGGGATTCAGGGCCACCTGGCAGCCTTTCAACTATAATCACGGGGGAACAATATGTGACACAGTGTGTCGATGGTACACTTCCAGCTGCATAGACGTTACTCGCATTCTTTACATTACTTATCTACATTTTATGCTCCATCTCCTGCACCCCTCTCTAACGCCTCCTGATTTACTGCCTTTGGCTATTCCACGTCTTGGAGGAGCTGCTTATTCTGATGCTTAAACTGCCTTTCTGTGCCTGGCGCCTCCTCGTCTAGCTCCATCTTTCTACGTCTCCATCCACGTCTGTGCTTGAAACAGGACACACTTAGATGCTGCTGCTTTAAAAGTCCTTTAAATCTTAAAATAACATATCTGTTCTCAGTCAGTGCTGTTTTATTTTCACTGTATTTAGAAATTGTAATATCTGGAGCATTATAATCTATATAGAATATATTTAATAATTTTTAACATTTGTGTGATCCCACACATGACCATCATTGATTAAGAATAGTTTTCATAGAGGGTGCATCACCTTAACTATGTATATAAGAGTAATATGTCTGGATACTGATTTGATGATTAAGTTAGACAGTCCCCATCAGTCACTGCTTTGTTGTGTTTACTGACACATGTGATATGTTTCTAGTGTTGGTGAGCTGTAAAGTATTTAAACTGATTTAACTCTTTCTCACTGACTGAAGTGGAGGGAGCTGTGGTGGCCTAGTGGTTTGAGAAGCAGGCCTGGGACTGGAACATCACTGACTTAAATCCCAGGACGGATAGAAAGAAATGTGCGAGGGTGGAGTGAATGAGAAGGGTTTCCTCCTTGGCATCCATGACCAAAGTGGTATTGAGCAAGGCTGTACCTGGCTACCCACTGCTCTGAGTGTGCTCACTACTTCATGAGTGTACAAATAAATGGGTCAAATGCAGAGATCCTATGTAGCATAGCGTCGTCTTCTTCTTCTTCTCTCCAGGGCAGACTGCAGCCTTAAAGGAAACCATCCAGTAGGATTGGTTTGACTTTTATAAGCCTTTTATTTTTAGATTTTGGATTTAGCAAAAACAACTAAATTGGTTTGTTTTTGTTATACCTGTGTACCAGGAAAAGCCATGGCTGAACGCATTATGGTAATTTCATACTTGAGCACACAACATCTTAGAAATGCCTTGAGGCGGTGTCTTCAAATTAGGCACAAACATTTGACTGAAGAATGAACAGATTAGATTTGAGTGATCAAATGACACCAAGTGTTCGAAAGGTGAAATGTCAACCTTCCTCAGGCATTTTAATGTGCTGCACTTTTATTGCTTTTGATTAAAATCTTTACTACTTGTGAAGTAGGACAGACAGATGTAACCTGCAACTGCAGGATGTCTTTTCTTCCTGGCATTTTTCTTTTTTTTGGACCTCCTTGTTTAGCTGATGGATTCTTCAGTCTGAAAATCCAGCGATTCATTCAGTTCCATGTTTTTTTTCCTACAGTATGTACTGTCCGTACGTCCCTATTTACACTATAATTCATATGTCTTCTTCCTCTTACTTACCTCACTACTCACACACATTCTGAAAGATCCTTGGATTAGACTTCTGTAAGCAAAGGATTAGTCTTCTAACCACTGTGGCTCTCTGTTGCGGTGCTTGGGTGGGTGTGCTATATGAATAGGGTGATTAGTATGTTGGCGGGCTGAACTCAGAATGATCTGTGTTGAGTAGCGTGCAGCCAGTAGCCATCTGATGCCCTGCTATGCTGAAAAGTCCCCTGAGTGTCAGCAGATCCAGAAGGCTGAGCACAAGGACCCGAGCAGGGAGATTATGTCTCCTTGAGACTCGCCCAGATTCTCCACTCTCACGACTCTCTTATCAGGGAAGGGCACTTCATCTGTCGTACAGGAAAATAAAAAACAAACGGGCAATACAAATAGGACATTGTCTAGCCTAGTGAGTGTTCTCTTGCTTTTTCCTTCCCTTAGTACAATGGCTGAATTTTCAAGGAAATGTAAGCAAAACACTTTTGGCTCAGAGATGTTCTTCAAGTTACACAAGGTAACAAATTCAGTGAATTAAACATATCAAGACTGACTTACGAAGGACTGTTTTGTGTGTGTCTGCATATTTTACAGACTTGTGGAGGCAGGGAGCGGCAGTGTTCAGAGCTTGTCCTTGTCTGACAGTCACCTGGCGGAGCTAGACGGAGACACCCTACGCTTATTCGGACTCGGAGCCCTGGAGGCCCTGGAGCGGGGCTGGGGTGTTCAGACTGCTGGTGCTGTCACTGTAATAACTTTTCGCTACATCAACTTTGACGCCATTGTACCAACACTGCCGCGATTAAGGATCAAGTTTCCAAATCTGTTGGTGAGGCCACGTATAAAGCATGAAACAGTGTTGACATACAGTAATTTACTTAAAAACAAACAACTTGAACACTTTAAAGTACAATTTTCATTTAAGCTTCACATGTGGTTGGGGTGAATCCTAAATGGAATCTGACACCAAACTGCCATCACATGAAATAAGTAGTGAAGACCTGCCCTTCATAGCTAAAGAGTATTTTTTTGCTGTCCAGTTTTTCCTTTATCTACTGAACCATGTCCTTTATTCGGTGTCGGAACCACAGCCCCATGTGAACCCAATGTACATTTCCACCTGCTAATCTAACATCATCTAGCCTTGGCAGACAATTACAGGTACTAAATGTCCAGTTATATTCAACCTCCTGCATAAAAACACCAATTTTTCTGGGCGTTTTACATAATTTTCCCAGCCTAATTTACCATAATTACACAGTTGTCTGAGTGCTGTGGCAAAGGGAACACTGACACGGTTAGGACTGAGGCTAGATCATGTGGTGCATGATATTCTGTATGAATTTCTTTTACTTCAGCTACACTTCTTGGTGTTCCTGCTTTATGTCAAGAAATGTGCTGATGGGCACAAAGAAGCAGGCTCATCTGGAGAGAAGTAGATATGTTGGCAGGGTACTCTTCTTGCCTCCGCACAGAGAAACCAAAATAAAGGGAAACGCTGAGAAAGAATTCTAGATGAACTTGGCTCATGTATCATATTATTAGGTGAATGTTTTTGTGCAAAGCATCTTGCGGTTTCTTGAGTTTATGTATGAGGATGTGTTTTAAATCTCTTTGTCTAAGGCAAACAAAGCCTCTAATCTAGTAAGTCTTTGCAATAATCAACTTAGTGAGTTGCAGGAAAATTCCTACTTTATACAGTGTACGGTAGCTGCCTGTAGTTTTATCTGAGAGCAACCTGTTACTTTCTTTGTAGCACCTGATCTTCCTGGAAACCAACATCAGCCGCCTGCCGCAGCTGGCGGCCCTGGCTCAGGTGAGGCGTCTAGACCAGCTGACCATCCATCCAGAGGGCAACCCAGTGGTCAGTCTGGCTCTGTGGCGCTCCTTCATCATCTACCGCCTCAACCACTTCAATCTGCAGAGGATCAATGGCCAGGAGGTGAGGAAAAGCTTGGTTTTTAATGCAGTCCTTCTGATGCATAAGATTCAAGTTCACCTGGAATTATATGGTTTTTATATATATGTTATCTTTTTTTGTACGGGAACAGATTAGTTTTATGACCCAAAAATAAAATATTGTTAATGTGCAAATTGAATATTAAAAGAACTGTCACCATTGGTAGAAACATTAATTTGCTTTGTGGAAGAGCTTTAGATGAGAAGATCTAAAAGTTTTCTATTGACTGTTAAATATAAGGCTACATCCATCCGCAGGTTAGCTTAGCTTAGAATAGACAAAGGAAAAGTAAAACATTTTATCTATGAAGGCACTTAATTCATATGTTCTATTATCTCTAGTTTGTGAGAAAGTAAAAGTGTAAAATGCACATCCTGTTCTGGACTATGTCTCAGCTGTTAGCAATAAGTTCCTTGACCTGGTTGTGTGATAAATGATTCCAGGAGAAAGTCTGACACAAACCTCCCCCTTAAAACTGTAAATTGTTATGTTCACACTTTGGATAAAACAAAAAGTGTGCTTTAGCTGTGCTTATAGTGTAGGTGGCTTTTTTAAGCTTCAGACAGAATCAGGTTAGCTCTCTGTTGTCTTTTTATGTAAAGTTAACAGATGTTTGACTGCAGCTTCATATTTAACAGATAAATATGAGAATAGTTTTCATTTTCTCATCTAACTCTCTATCAGAACTTGAAAAATGTACTTTTTAAAATGTCAAACTGTCCCTTTCTAGTTGCCAGCCTTGAATTATAGGTCTGTGTCTCCTGGAATGCTCTACCTGAGGATATTTCCTCTACATTAAAAACTTCTTTTTGACTGGATTTGATAAATGATCTTTAAATTACTTTACACCTGCCGCTTGACAAGTGCCACGAGAAAGCTGTAAGTCTTACCTTTGTCTTGAGTTACACATGAAAAAGTGTTTGCGTGTGTGTATGTGCATGTTTGTGTGTCTACCTCAGGTGACCATGAATGATGTGATTGCTGCAGAGCGTGTGTTTGGGACACTGGGTCATATAGCAGCCACTGAAACTCCACGGTGCCGTCTCCTCCTCCTGCTAGAGGAGTCCAGGTGAGACTCTCGGACACGTAACCACAACATAACTCAATTATAGTTGAACGGCAGATATTGATGTGATTTGGACTGTGTATGTTTTTGGTTGTAATGTGAACAGAATGTGTGGATTGCTAAATTTGTATGTGTGAGTTATAGCTTCATGTACATGTGCGTGCATGCCTGTGAGTAGCGTTTTGTGAGTACATTATACATTTGTGTGAGTGTGTTTTTGTGAAACGGTTACACTGAGCCTGGCACCAAGAAGCCGGGGGTATTAGACTATGTGTCAGGCCAAGGGTGGGTACTTGGCACTTCGACACATTCCTCTCTCACCAGCCAAAAACCTTTGGAGGTCTGTCATCCTGGGTCAATGAAAAACATCCTCTCAAAGCAGAAATCTGGTGAACTTGTCACGCACGAGATTGTTTTTAATTGCTCTAGTAGGAGCAAAATCTAAACTGAGAAATTTGAAAGCAAAATTGCACGCTGTATTCCTTGTGGAAAATTGTCAGGTTTGCTGGTCAAGATACGTATGTAACATTTACATGAATTTCTGCGGTAGCATTATTCAAAAAAATTATTTTCAATTGGGAGGAACTGAGAAATAAGTAAAATGAAATTGACTGCATGTAGGAGGAATAAGATAACCAAAGGATGCAGTGATATGAACAAGATGGTCCCAGGGTGATGGAAAGTCCCCAGAGTCTAGACGCTGGTGGTGGTGATGAGGAAATAATATTGAGAATGTGCCATCTTCATGAGAGGGAAACATCTGTTCTGGTAGATTTGATCAAAATGTCTGGTCAATAAACACTTCAAAAAAGCTCCTGACATTTTTGAGAAACCTATTAGTGTGTGTGGGCCTAGCAATGAATTTAAGTGACCCACCAACTAGTTATTAGAGCTAGTAAACCTTAGGACAGCTGCCTCCTAGCTGGACAACCAGAAAAGGGAATTTTATGAATGCGTAAACCCAACGGAGACATTTTGAGTTCATTTGTGTGCTTTTGTGTCAAGTTTCATGCAGAGGTCAATGAGTAGATGAAGATCATAATATTCCTAGAATTAGAAGATCCATCACCACCTGGTTTCATGCTCCTATGCTCCTACGTATGGCCCACTTAATGTTAATAAGAACTACCAAGCCTAAACTACAGAATTCGTGAATGAAATTCTTTCAATTTAATGTTTTCCAGAGTTCACTTTTCCTTGGAGCGTTGTGTCTTAATTACATGAGAGACTGCTTCCACCAATCAATAAGATATTTATGTTTTATGACGGGCCCTAATGTCTGCTCTCATTCCCATTCTTTTCCACCCTCTCATACAGTACTGGCTTCAAGCTTAAGCTGCAATATATTCCATAACTGATTGCAACATGAGTTTCCATGAGTAGGACAATTTAATTTGTGATTCTTCTGTTTTCTTGGGCTATTATCATTAAGAACTCTGTTCACTAGTCTACCACGCGATAGGCTTAAAGTGTTTGGTTTTTTTAATCACAAAGCTGTTATTATTGAGGCAGCACACATGTATTCACATGATTTCTGCCTGACACGATCTGTTGAACTTGATCCCTTAATGATAATGAGGAGTGCTAACTACTTAGTAGGAGTCATCACAAGCAGTCCCTACTGAAGTTAATGCATCAAAGGAAAACTATTGCGTAAAAGCTGATCTTACTAAAGGTAACTGTAATGCAGGGCCGTTAAACAGACGCTAGTAGCATTGTGTCTGTAAACATCAGTCAGAAACTAAAGTAAGTAAAGTTTTTCATTCAACATGACCAATTGTTAGCACAAGAACTCTTTCACTCAGTTGGACATTGCTGATTATTACTGCTCTTCTTTCTAAGGATTTTTACACACAATTACATTACATTAGCTTTTGCTTGACAGCAGTTATTTCTGAAGTCCATGTGACTCCCACTGACAGTTACAAACATGCGCATGCATAAGGTGTATGTACACAAGAAAACACACACACTGAGCAGATCAGGCTTCCTTAAGCTTGTTTTACCTTGTTAAGTCAAAATTCTTTGTGATTGATACACACCAATGCTTTCAGGCACATACACACACACTTTACAAACTATCTTATCTCATAAGGAATGTTTGCCTCCGGCCTCTTCTGAAAAGACTATTTCAGCATCCTGGCAGTGACCTGTAGAACATGTTGGTGCAGTAGTGTATCACATGGGATTTCCTACTGACAGACAGCAACACTTAGTCTACGTAACAGTTTCCTTTGCTGCGTTTACACGTCTTGGTGGAGTGTGATGAAAATAAAAGTAAACACTGACATTTCGTGAAGTGTATTTAAATGTAAAATCATTCATATATTTAAATTCATTTAAGGCAGTTTGTAGTGTTGCCATCTCATGAATTAGGGGGTTTCAAAGCATTTAATGCTTGACAGTTTTCTGAGCGGTCAGCACAATGCCAGCTTTCAGTACACATGGATTTTTTTCAAGCATTTCTCTTTCTCAAAAACCATGTTTCACAGCATGAAGGTGACAGAGTGTTGTTGTTTTTTTGGAGCACACCTTTATTGCCTTGGTGTCACTCAATTGGTGCCACACGTTCTCCCCAGGTTTCTGCGTGTTTCTGTATCTGAATCACCCTTCTCTCTCTTCGCCTTGAAGGAAGCGGCAGCTGCAGTTCTTGTTGGAGGGTCGTGGCCGGCGGGCAGGACTGAGTCCAGAGGAGCTGCGGGATAACGGAAAACTCATGGGAGAAGGCCTGAGCAGGGCATTGTTTAACTACCCAAGCAGAGACTGCAGTGCAGAAAGTCCTGAGGTTTGCTCTATTTTAACACCACAGCGGTTTAGAAAATGGCATCAGACTCTTAAAATGATTGAAGATACTAGTTAGGTTGCCATATCAGCCGTCAACATTCGTCTGCTAGCAATCAGCAGGGCCTTGTTTAATTGTAGAGTAAGTGTCCACTGTACTTCGGGCCTTTATGACGAAACTACAGCTTTCACAAAAAGAGCTAGAATTAGATATCAAAAAGAGTGGATCTCAAAGGTGTTACCATGTCGCCACCTGCCATCACAGATGTTTTGCTGAATGCAGTAGATCATGATTATGGTTTCCTACATCCTTCATTAATTGTTAAAAACAAAGCAGAAACAGTTGTTGTGTAAAAATACATTGTACTGCCATTTTATACCTTATCATCACCTGCTTATTATCCTTGTTGCTCTTGGGACATACATTTACCATGTCATTTGCAAAATGAAAGTGACAGATCCTTAGAACTAGGCAGTGGAAGTCAAGAAAATCAGGCTTCCATTTGTGCCCACTAAAATGGGGTTAACAAACTGAATCAGTCGCACTAGTGTTACTAGAAACTGTGCTTTGGCTGACATGGCGTATAAACCCCACGTTACATCTCAAAGGTTTAACGGTAATTTCTGGGTTCTGAAAACCTCTTTCTTCAACCAAATAAGCTACAGCTAATACCAGTGAACGTGGGTTTAGTCCTAGTGCTAAATATTACTTTAATCCTTATTCACTATAAAATTCCACTACAATAAACCAATGGGATTTGGGACAGCCCACTCACAGCTGAGGAGATTAATACTATAACTACCGTGGCCTCTTCGTTATTTGCTGATGTAAACCTGGCAGTAGCACAATTGTGGTTTCATCCCGTTTTGGTTGGGCGCAACTGGATCTGGATGGCATTAATTTATCTTTTTTTCCAATCGCATTGTAAAACAAACTCTCGAATATCATTTATGCTACTACCAACTAGCTCATGCTTTGTCATGACATAGCGTTTCTGACAGTATATAACTGTTTTCCTAAACTGTCAATGTCTCCAATACTGTTGCATATCAGTCAGGAATGACTTCTTTCTGAGTGAACAGATTATATGTAATAACATGCACAACAAGAGAAAGATGAAAGTCTTCGTGATTAGACTCAGTCGAGACGTCCTCAGATTTGAGGAGAAGAGGGTGAGGGTGTGTTTAATATAGTAAGAACTCTGATGTTAACTCAATTTTGAACTAAAATAAAAGCTTACAGCAGCAGAGGACAACATATTTAACAGCAATGACATGGTTGGCTGAGGTCATGCCAAACAGTGAGAGAGACACATGAAGAGAGAGCCATCAGTGAGTAAGGAGAAAGATAGTGTGCTGACCGTTATTAGGCTGAAGTTTACACACAGAAATTTTCAGAAAAGAAAAAAGCTGTGCACAACAGGACCTTTATAGCCGGTGGTGTTGGCAACTAAAAGATGAACAGGTAATCAGAAAATATTCTATACTGTGTTAAATACCATCTTGAATATATTTATTTATCTGAGGGCGTTGTGAACGGAAAGCAGTTTAATGTTATTGCGTTTCTTCAGATCTCTCTCAACACGTCACGTAAGTAGCAAGCAAAAGTCAGAGTTGTCTTCACAGTCTGAACAAACTAATCATTGTATTGTTCTTGTCAGTGTCGATTACATTTATAGTATCGGCTGGAAAAAAGTATGTGAGCGCCTTGAATAATGACATCAAAAAAGCTAATTGGAATCAGGAGTTACAAAATTGGAATCTACTCAGCGGAGATGTTTTAACAATGTAGGGACTGTCCCTGGGAGTAAACACCCGAATAAGATGACTCCAAAAGCACAAAGCAGAGGAGCAGCTAAAGACAAATTGGATTTCTTTAATATCTCAAAATGATCATGAATCCACAAAATGCAAGTCATTGAATGGACATGTATTGATGGTAGGACACTAGAGAGGAGGCCTCTTCTTTCCAGCAAAGTTTGCTAATGTTGTACTTCACAATGCTACTGAGGAGATGTTCTGTAGATTGGCATCGTCGAGGTGTCTTTCAGGATAACCTCATTGTTGCTGTCTGTTGGCTGAAGCTTAGTAGCTATTTGGTGTTGCGGCATAGTAATGACCCCGAACTAAATCTACCATAGAATTACTTTAAACAAATAACATGCGCTTTTTTTGAGTGACCCTGTGAGTGCCCAGACCATAACCCAATAATAGTAATAATAATAATAATGCATTTTATTTAAAGGCGCCTTTCTTGGCACTCAAGGACACCGTACATACATTCATAAGAAAAAACAGCAGAAGAATAAAATATATATATATATAAAAACAACAAAAAAATAAAAGAAAGGCAGAGCAATCGTCATCAGATGGAATAGGCAGTTTTAAACAGATATGTTTTGAGTTGTGATTTGAAATGGGGAAATGAATCAATATTTCTGAGTTGGGGTGGTAGTGAATTCCAGAGACGGGGAGCAGAGTGGCTGAATGCTCTGCTCCCCATGGTGGTAAGACGGGCAGTAGGGACAGACAGATGTATGGAGGAAGAGGATCGTAGAGAGCGGGAGGGAGTGGGAACATGGAGGAGATCAGACAAATATGGGGGGGTGAGGTTGTGAATGGCCTTGAAAGTAAACAAGAGGACTTTAAATTGGATGCGGAACTGAACTGGGAGCCAATGAAGCTCTTGAAGGACAGGAGTGATGTGGTGAATGGAGGGGGTTCGAGTTATGATGCGGGCAGCTGAATTCTGGACTAGTTGAAGTTTATGGAGGGATTTGTGTGGAAGGCCAAAGAGGAGAGAGTTGCAATAATCCAGACGGGAAGTGACAAGACTGTGAACAAGGATGGCGGCAGTGTGGGGGGTAAGGGAGGGGCGGAGGCGATTAATGTTACGTAGGTGGAAGTAAGCAGACCGAGTAATTGATGTTATTGATGTGGGATTGAAAGGATAGTGTGCTGTCAAGGATGACACCCAGACTCTTAACCTGGGGGGAGGGTGAAACGGAGGAGTTGTCAATACTAAGAGAAAAGCTGTCGATTTTGGATAGAGTGGATTTGGTGCCAATGAGGAGGACTTCAGTTTTGTTACTGTTTAGTTTAAGGAAGTTTTGGGTGAACCAGGTTTTTATTTCAGAGATGCAATCAGTAAGGGAGGTGGGTGGGAGAGTGGACGAAGGTTTGCTGGAAAGGTAGAGCTGGGTGTCATCTGCATAACAGTGGAAATGAATATTAAATTTGCGGAAGATATTCAATAGAGATACTGTTGCATGAGCTCAAACAGCCGTTCACATCGGACATAATACGAATATGACTGATGCAGTTCTAAGTATGATGGAAACATTTTACTCAGAAACCCAGGTAATTCCAAAGGTTTTACTTACTTTCTCTTGCCATTGTTAAATTAAAGTCGAACGAATGGTATTCTCTCTGTTTTCCTCACAGGAGGGCACTGTGGAGTCGTCGGAGCGTGCTGCCATGATAGAGCAGTACCTCCAGGAGCTGGTCCAGAGGGCATCAGACACCAATCTGAAGGGTGAGGCTCTGCACAAGCTCTGGCCCTCCATGTTTGCAGAGATGGTCAGAGACTGTGTGTTGGAGATGAGGGACCGACCAGCCTTTCGCCAAGCCAGCCTGGCCAAGCTCTCTGAGACTAAGTGAGAGGGACCAAAGGTTCAATCTTTGACCACACACACATGCACACATGTGGACATAGCTACCCCCAGGCACCTCCTTGGCTTCATTTCAAACTCCATCAGATCATCACTGAATCACTGAAAGGTATATTTCTTAGTCTGTTGGACACTCTTTCTTGAGATAGATGTAGATCATTTTAAGGATGTCTGAAGAAATAGTCATGATAAAGGCAACTTGACTGAATGTAGACACAGTTTGATTCTTAAGAACTGTGAAAAACGTTAAAAGGACTTATTGGTTCGTGGTGCACTGTGGTTCCTACGGAGCATCCTGTGCACTTTAAGAGCGTCCTGAATGACCCCTCTGCCCCGACACTACCATCAGCTGAAAATGACCAGTGTCTCCTTTCTTGAGACTAGAATGATTTTTCTGTCCTAACATGCGTCTCATGCATCGCTCTGTCACTTCCTCCTGCCTAACGTAAATGCAAGGGCACAAACAAGGACAAGGTCTTTCTTTGTTTACCACTGATTTTCTGTATTGTACTTAGTATTAAAAGATTCTGCATTAACACTGAGTTTGTACACCATTTGCATTTGTTTCGTACTAATATCTCACAGGAGGATTGAAGTCCGGGCTTACAGGCAAATCAGTTTTATTTAATGTGCAGACATTCTCCTGTCCTACAATATGAATCCACCTCTAAAGTGTGTCTTTAGGGCAGTCTGCATTCACTTTAAAAGACAACATTATTGCCACCTCACAGACCACTGGTCTCCTGTTGAGCAGAGCGTGCGTGCTAGGAGGTCTCAAAACTGTGAAGGGTCCTCTGAGGTTTTATGAATTTAGACTGGAATTTCCCTGAAGGGGTAAAACCTGCACTGGTTTCTCAGCACCTGTTCGTGCTCCCCTCACTAAAACCAGCCAACGAAAAACTTTTAACCCTTATTTAATCAGACATGTTAGCAGCCACCTGGAGGAGTAACTGCAGGCGAGTCGAGGAGCCATCCACACGTACACACGTCCAAGGAGCTGACAAGTGCTGCTGTGCTGTGTCATTCGCCCCGCTGGAGATCAATGCCTTGCTCACAGGTATTTAGCTTAAAGGAGACCAGAACATCAGTGTGTACTGTATATTATGTTTTTTTGTTTTTTTCTTCTCAGTGCTGATAATTGTGTGGTTTGTTCTTTTAATTAGTTTGTTCTCTTAATACCTCTGTGAATGTTCATCTCAGTCCTCCAGGTGGTATACTGTCTCCCGAACGTTGAATTTAAAGCACACCTTCACACACTCTTGTAAAATGCTTGTTTATTTCAGTTCCTTAAGTAATTTCTCAGTATAGCGGTTCATCTGAAGTTAAACCCAAGCATCTAAACATTTTGTACAAGACGTATGACAGAACACTGTGTTGCTTTTTGGGGCGGCTGTCCCCTGAAGAGCTCACATGAAGGCCTTGCGTTCTGCGTTGACAGGAAACCCCTCTGTGTAAAAGTCTACTATCAGAAAAATACAGCTAGCTTGGATAAACAACATTGCTTTGTGCTGACACATTTTGTCATTTTATGGGACTAAGGTTGTCAACATTGTGAGAGAAGTTGAGCCCCGAAGGACTGACAGAGCTACATGAGAAGTGACAGCATGCAAACACAGTGACAGAGAGTGGGAACAATGTCTCATCACTGAAAAGAAGTTTAGAAGCCCTGACAGTGCAGTACGTCTTGAGGTCCACAAAGTAAAGGCAGCACAGCACATGAATAACATGAGGTCCACACATCCTGGTGAGTAAAGTTAAAAGTCCATCACAGGGACATATAGTGTATTGTTGGTACAATGCACTTCAACATCTGTAAGCGATACTTTTTGTCCTTGCTAGTTATAATTTTAGTTTTCTGACCTATTGCCCAAAATGTAACAACACTGTCTACAGCCGAGTGTCGTACTTATGATATGATGATATTCTACACAACTTGGATGCACGATTCATCTGGTTATACTATATAATTATGATAACTGACATGCTGAAGAACTGAGTGAATTCATTGTGAGATGTTTTCAGTTAATCTCGCTTTCCTGATCATCAAAATGGCTATTATTTAAGTGTGCAACTGGATCATAGCTGAAAGCGATGTGGTAAATCAAAGCAGTGTTTTCTTCTGCTAATTCACAACGCCGTGTCGGCCAAGAAGGACTCAGGTAATGAAAATTAAAATGGTGAAAACATATTCAGAAGGCCGCGAAGAAGCTATACTTTGTCGACAAAAGTATATTTCTTTCAACCTCTTGTTCCTCTGTTTCTCTTAGTTAGCATTTCACAGAGTACTATTTGTCCCTGGGCTTCATGCCTGAACTCTCAGCTGTAAACTTTACAGTTTTAATAGTGTGATGTTTTAACGATAATTCTGTCCAGAGAGGTGGAGGTTAACGAAAGAGTGCAGTGGGAGAAAGAGCATTATTGCATTGCTCACTAGGGCTGTGCAATATTATCTACATAATCTGTGTTTGGGTGAATGGCAAGCAATCAAACCTAAGTGCTGGTTTGGAAGCTGCTGTGTTGATGTGCTCAACCCTCTGATAGACGTTTGTGTGGTCTGGAGACATGGCTTCCAATTCGTTCCACTTCACAGGACCAGCTATTAGTTTCTCTTGGAATGAACCAAGTGTATTGTTTATTGTGTGCCTTGCACTGTAAAAAGTAATCATCTGAAACGGCGATTCCACTTGCTAGTAAATCGACCAAATAAAATCAAATTACGATGAATCAGATTACAGTACCTTAATCACCAGTGCTAGTATCTTCGAATCAAATAAATATTGCAAATAAATTTATATGAACTCTTTTGTATATTTTTTTTGCCAAATGTTATCATAGATAGATATTTTTTCCAGTGTAGTGTATGTCCAGACGCAAGTCATTACACATTTTGATCCTGTGATATGCCAGTGACTACTCTGTCCTCATCAGTGGGTCATCTGGAACAGTAGTTCATTAACAGTGCCTTAATTAGAGGCTTGCCAGCCTATGAAAGGTTTGGAAACATTGGGGTTAAAGGCAAATTCCTGAGCAGTATCCACATCTATGCGCCTATGAGGGAGGTTAGTGGGGGCAGCGACCAGAGCAGCTCCCCTGCAGTAAATACGTTACAGTGCGGTGATATGGTGAGTTGATGAAAATGCAGATTTCACAATATTTGCCTTTTATGTTGCCCAGCATGTTTACCTGGTTAGGATGAGCTGCTGTGGCATAAACCACTGAACTATCCATAGCTTTGTTTTGTTTTTATCAAAGTAAATAAAGGCTAAAACAAGAAAAACAGAAAACAATACGCCGGGCCCACGGTCATAAATATAAAAATGTAAACTACAGTGATTTCAACCTGGAGTAAAATACACACTGCTACACTCTACTGCTGTGGACTGTATATATATAGAAGTGTGCAAACCTTTGTGACAATTCCCATAAATTAGGAAAAAAAAAAAAATACCAGTCAGGATTGTTAGGTACAGGTAAAGGTAAAGTGCTTTAGTCGTCATTATACAACAAAATTGCATGGTTGGATGGAGGGTTAGTCCTGAGCCACTGCAACTGCACGTGCCGCCACTGTGGGCCAACCTGACCCAGCGCCTAGCACCCATGTTTTGATGATGGGAGGAAACCAGAGTGCCCGGAGAAAACCCACGCAAACAAGGGACGAAAACCCACGCAAACACGGGGAGAACACGTAAATTCCACACAGAAAGGCCCTGAGAATCGAACCCTCTCCACCCCGGGGATTCGAACCGAGGACCCTCTTGCTGTGAGGCACCAGCGCTACCCACTGTGTCACCGTGCACAGTTTTGTTTGTGTGACAGTTTAGTTGATAAAACAGATGACCACTTGTCAAGTGAATGGTAGCTTCATGGAAATTGCTACTATTGGTCATGAGCACATCATACATCAAGCAGCATATAAACCGCTGCAAATGTTCCTCCATCTGGGTGATGAATGAGAAAACAATACAGCTGCTATACTGAGCACAATGCAAGGCCCACAAGGTCATTTTTAGGAAGCAGTTTTCATTTTATGTATAAAGGTATGAACTGGAGTTTGCCAGAATAAGGAAATAAGAGGAAAAAAGTACCTATATCGTGTGTAATTATCATCTGGCAAAAATGGGATAATAACATAATACTGGGGTTTCTTTTTAACTGATGCTGATTATGATGAAAAATAGTAATACAGAGCACCAAGAGTCCGAGTCAACACTTGGAAAGCTTGCGAAAAACTCAGACTGGGATTACCGACTGAGCTGGTGTCATGTAAAGGTCAAGGGTAAGGGGAAAAGCTCTGAGATCTGGCTTCCACTCACTTGATAAATTAGATCGTTTACCTGCCTGTTGCTCCAATGTGGACATCTCACGCTGAGGGAGGTGAGAGAGGCACTGGGGCTGAGTATTTAACATATCCCAGCGCGCCACCACCGCCGCTCACTGAGTTGGAATAGGAGGAGACTCCCACCTCCATATTTACATGAGACGCAAACCAAACCCACTCACAAAGTAGGAGCAGCGGCAGGGGGCGCAGCAGAGGGTGTTTGCTTTCTGCCGTGTAGTTTTCCAGCTTTCTGACACTCCGTGTCTTCGCGCGTAACAGCACATTCACCGGAGTCGCCAAAATGACCAGGGCGCGGAGATCACACCGCGCCAGGGTTTGATTTCCAGCTCAGGGTACGGATTAGGTGAATTTCATGGCTCAAGTCTCTGGAGGGGAACCCTGCAGTTTTACCTGGATTAATGCTTCGAGCATGAGGATACCTGCGCTCGGATAGGACACTGATTAGAAAGTACAGCGAAGTAGCAAATACTTACTCGCATCCACAACCTGCAGGTACGTGATGATTTATGGCAGGTTACTGAAACACCATAGTACTCATAATAATGATTACATGGTGAAATCGTTTGATCTTCATAGAAAGTTGTTTTTTTTTATAACCCCCCTCTTTGCAGTTAGTGACCTTTGTAGTTGTCTGCAGGACTTTCAGACCTTCTTGTTTGGTTTAATTAAGTTTTGACAGGGTGGAAAGGAAGAGCGAATTCTGTGGTGAGGAGTGAAAGTCCTAGACGTCAAACCTGCTGTCTAAAGGGGGAGCAGTTTCAGCATGGGGGTGTCCCTCATTAGGAGCCAAGTCAGAGGTCAACTCACACGGCCAAGTGGCAGAAGTTGTTTTTAAAGGAAAAGAAAAGACGATTTTGACAGATTTTGTTATTTATGACACTGTGAGGCCCAGCTGCCAGTAAAGTAGTATAATTTTCCTTTGGATACAGTCAGTGTGTCACACTAAAAAGGTGTTGTTTTCTGTCGCTGGATAGTGATTAGATCCCGTAGACTGTAACTACACAGACAGCGGAGTTAAAAAGGTCACCACCATTCAGATTTATGCTAATGTAAACTTCTCTGCTTACATTTAAGTGTCCAACACTAAGAAACCAGGGACTATGCAGGGAGCGAGTTTCTGGATTGTCAGGTAATGTAATACATTGTGCATGTATTTTGAGTTTAAATGCAAATTAATCTCCGTGTTCCAACTTTGTGTCCCTGATTCTCTGAACTGAACGTTTCTGTAATAGTTGAACAGCTTCTGTAAATTAAAACATCTAAGTCAATTACTCCATTTGACCAGTTTCCACTTCTCTCTCTTGTCTACAGAGTTTCTGTGCTGCTGTTGTTTTGGTTAGACCTCCTGGACAGCCAGCACACATCAGACCACAGGAAGGTGAGCGGCAGTTGCGTAGCAGATGGTGCTTGTAGAAGAAATACATCTGTGTTTTAACATGTTTGATATCCCCTGCTTCCATGGTGGGAGACCTCCCTCCAATACTACCAGGATGTTTTTATTGTTTTATCTGTCAATCTAATTGGCTGGCACAGGTGGGTGGAATGCTCATCTTCAAAGATGGCATGCATGATTGTGTCTCGTCTGCCTATACAGCACACGTGATAATCTGTGAACTTGTAGTGAGGGAAAGTGAAGACTCCTGTCAATTGCAGCAGAACAGAGAGGGCTGATGTCAGCTGTCAGCAAACCACCTCTTGAACCCTGTTTCCGCGGGAGCCACATGGAAGAAACTTGTGGTTGCACCAAGTGGATGGAGCAGACTGACAGACTGACAATCCAGTCAGTTAGCAGGGAGTCGTTGCGAGTCGGCTCCACGTGTTTCCAGTTGGAGTTCAGCTGCGTGACCTGTTGCTGACCCAGAGATGACAGTGACATTGAGTTAGAAAAGCTGAGGCAGTAGAAGAGGCGGAGGGGAGGTCCAAGGTCTCTCTGAATAGCTGCACTGGATGACTGACAGCACAAGAGCTGCCTGCCAACTCACCCTACTGCTTCTGTATTCTCTTTCCATCCGCTAAAAGTCAAAGGCAGCTGAGCTTTTACTACGACCATGTGTTTGCCCAGAGAGGTTGCTGTGAATGGAGACAAAGTGCTCCTTAAAGAGCAGGATTTCCACGCGTCTCCACGGATAAAGCCAGCTTGGCACAGGGCCCCTGCTGGCAGGTTCCTCAAACAGAGAGTGTAGTGATCACCGCTAATACGTCTCTGGCACAGTTGTACAGCGGGATAGAGTCAACAGTGAGAAATGCAGGTAGCCAATAGGGGGAGAGGCCACTAACAGACACCCACTAATTAGGCAAATCAGAGCTTTATAGCCGTGAACAGAGGTCTGTTTCATGAACAGTGGTGGGGGGCGGATAAGCAGGATAGTCATGGTGATGAGATGAGGTCACTGACTTGTGCTTTTATACAAGTCCATGATCTGCAGAGATTAAAGTCTTGTTGATGGAGGATTTCCATCAGTGCTTGGCCTTCACATCTTGTGGCACTATCTCACTTATTTGCACTTCGTGGTGTTGTTAATTTTGGCTGTTTTCTCCATACAGGTTCCTCAGAGGGCAGAGCCCCAACAAGAGTTCAGAGCAGAGCATGGACAAAGTCAAGGCTCCTGGGGCACCTGGGGGCCATGGTCAGCCTGCTCCCGGACATGCGGAAACGGTGTGCAAGAACAGACCAGGCCCTGTCTGCCTGTGTACACGTCTCAATACCCCTCCAGAGGAGCTGGTGTCCAGCCCCAGCAGCAAGGCCATGTGATATCAGCCCTGCGGCCTACAGTTCCGCTGCTCCGTGGCACCGGCAGAGCCTCTAATGTCAGCGGCCGCGGAGAACCGAGGAGGGAGAAGGAGACCAGACCTGGTGGACAGAGGTATCATCTTGCACAGAGTGATGGAATAAGTGGTGGGCTGCAAAACAACCTAATAACCGTACTACGTTTCCAAACTTTCCAAGTCAGTGATTTGTTTTAGCATAGTGAAGGATTTAGATACCAATGAGAAGAAATAATGAAAACAGGAACTTCCATGAAGGTTACAACAAGTCACTGGATGGTTTGTATGTAGATTATGTGAATCAGATGCTATGACACTAAATTAGATGTTATATTTTGGACTTACAGAATCTATGCAAAAGAATATTAAATACCAGAATCAGACTGCAGGGTGTCAGTAGAGTAATGGTCCTATCCAACAGATGTAGGTCATCATGGATTAGAATAAGCTGGGGCAGGCAATTGCTGCTGAAGACAGCTCAAGCAGCATCTGGAAAAACTTCAGTCATTCTGACAAATATAAATTATTTATTTAGTTTTACAATGAAATGTTCTGTGACACTGATGAATGGGAACACTAAGTGCTCTTTTGTGCACAACTGTAAACAACTGCGAACTGCAAACCCATGAGATGCATAAGCCACGGAAGGCAGTCCAAATTGTCTCTTGACCAAAATAACTGCTATCTCGAAAGACAAAAAGGTTTTGTCACATCCTGGCCTAAGCTGTTAGATGACTGGTGGTGAACCAATGCTCCAAGTAGTTTTTTTTTTTCTTTATCAATCTTTATTCCACAATTCATGATGTGATGATGATTAGATCTTCAGTATTGCAGCGATTGTCTTTGTTGAGATCTTCAAATCCTTAAAGAGCCCGTACAACTGTGCTGCATGCTGAGCAGCCCGGTCCAAAAGTGACTCTTTGGAGCCATCACTGTGGGCCGTCTGACTGCCCTCCAGAGGAAAGCTAGTCTTTTATCGTTTAAGTCAAAGGCTCGGCTTGTGCTTGGCAGCTTTGTGACCTCCTTCCTGTTGTGCTTGCCATTAAACCAATAGCACTGACAGCCGAGTAATGGGGGGCTGTTTGAGTTGGACTCTAAGGAGCCAAATAGAAACAAAAAGTCCCAGGATTTGGCTACTGGGACCATGATGCTTCTCAAAAATAGTTGTATATCTGATTAAAAGGGGCCATGAGAGTTTTCTCATTAAAAATGGCATTTAGCTAAACATAGATGAGTAGAAACAGAAATTGATCCAAACGTAGCAGGTGACCGCAGTTGAATAAACCACGGTTGGTTTTGGGGGTTACAGAGATGGTAGGTGACCAGATTCAGTTCAGTGACAGTTAGCAGGGGCATGTGTTATCCAGAGATGAAAATGATAACTAGCATGTACGGCACGCAGCAAATTTTGATCTCCTCGTCTTTGTATTTATTCCCAGGAGGGTCATTTTCCCAGGGAGATATGGCTTCGGGAGAGCGCCTTATGTTGCTCCACTGCAGACAGACGCGAGTCAGGGCTCTGAGACACCTCACACCCACAGACAAAGACGCTCAGCTGAAGCTAATTCCCACCACCTCACCGCTAGAAGCCCCAGTGGTCACAGGTCAGTCAACCCGGCCCCACCCAACAACGCCCGTCTCTACAGCAGACCCTATGTGCACACCAGGGCGCAGAATCCTAGAAATCACCAGGTCTGGGCCCCGCTTTACCAGCCCAGTCCAGCCAACAAAGCTGAGGTCCAGCAGGAGCAACAATCAGGCCTACCGATATCTGGCACTCAGCAGCATCAAGAGAGACCTTACAACCCCCTGCCTTCTTCCTTCTGCACAGGGGAACATGCTCACTACAGGATCTGCAACGGCAATGTACGCAAGTCTGCACTCACTTCTTATTCTTCTTATTATTTATAGATAAATCTGGGCTGCAGCTCACCTGTCTGTGGGTGTCTAAGCTCATGAAAATGTCCTGTAATAACTCCAAACATTAATCCTCTTTGTATTCAGAGGTAGAAATATTTAATGCTAACTTGCTCTAGCCCACCCGTCCGTGACCCTACAGAGGACAAGCGGTTACAGAAAATGAATGAAGGAGTGAGTGTCCACCTTTCCTTGAGTGGAACAAAGGCTCACTGCAGCACATGGTCTGCAGCTACTTCCTCATTTTCTGATAGACAAATGCTTATATGGAATTAAAAGCACTCCATGTACTACGGGGCTTGTTCTCACGGAGAACACATACAACCATGGGGTGCACTACAGAGCAAGGCATACCCTGATCCTTATTCAATTCAAGTAATGGTCTTGCAACATCCACAGAAGTGTACAGTAAAGAAAAGCAGTGGATATAAATGTGATAAGTTCCCTCCCAAACTATTTTGCAAATAAACATTGTTAAAACCTAAAGCTATTGAATACTTACTTTAGATATTGTTTGCTGGCAGAAACAATGCTATAGCTATTGTCGGACCCCGGCTTAAAGTGTGTGGATGAACTTTAAATTCAAACAGTGTCTGGTTCTGTATATTGTCTCTCTGGTATGCAATGACATAGATATTCAAGCAAAGTGGAGCAGACCAGGGGCTTGTTTGGACAAAGGATATACGGAGAGGCTTCAGGGGAGGTCGGGTTTCACTGGAGAGCCATCATAAATTGTGGAATCTCATTACTTTAGCTCAGAAGGACAGCTACGAGCTAAAGGATGGAAACAGTGATTGCATTAAAAAGGTTGACTGTAGCAGTCGGTCAGCAGCCGTGGAGTGTAACACTGAAAGCCTGCTGCCGTTACCGAAGCGCTGGAAAATAAATATATGAGTTTGCGTTTCTCCTGTCCATCCTCAGGCCTGTCCTCCATCCAGCAGACACATCAGAGCTGTCCAGTGTTCCTCTTACAACAACCAGCCTTTCATGGGCCGACTTTATGAGTGGGAACCTTTTAATGAGGGTAAGTTGTATGTACTGTATACAGTTATGTATGTACAGTTTGCACATATATGTGTATATACCGTATATATACTCTATATGTATTTTTTTCCCCATTTCATTCAGATTAGATTAAAGCTTTTGTGGGATTCAAATAAATAAAATCTGTCTGTGTCAGAGTCTCTCTGTGTATAGCATGTTTCCAGTGAAATGCATGCTAGCGTTACCATGTACAGCTGATCAGTTTTGTATACTGTATGTATGCTACTAGAAAAGAAATCTTGCCCTGATTATAATGCTTGATGAAAACAGTTCCTTCAGTTCATTCTGACGCTGATATGTCAAAGTCAGTATCCCAACTCTTAAAATTGCTCTACATTATCTTAAGGTCATGTCCATGTGAACTAAGATGTGGTGTGAGGTATGGCCTGCATTATGTCACTTGCTTGTAGGCTCCCTGATGAATGTTCGTTCATGACCTCACTCACCTGAGGTATCCAGGCAACAGTCAAAACACCCGTCGATCTGCCATTTATCTGAGAACAGTAATGGGAGTAACAGCCTCTAAATTAATATCCTGTCGAACAGATTGTCTCTGTGCTGCAGCCTTGACAGACGGTTAATACAGATGTGAAGTTGAAATAACCCCAGGTAAATGTATGAGGTTGAGTCTGGATCATTTGACACCCATCTTGAACAGCGCTTAAACGCTCTCCCTTACATCTGTTTAAGAAATGCCCGGCTTTTGGGCTCGCAGTCCATTTAACTGGTAAATCATGTGAACAAATTGGAAGGAACGGATCCCTGTGCTCTGTGGTTGCTTACACACTGCATCTTTTTTTTTTTTCAGTATCAAAGAGTTTTTCAAGCATTTTAAAGAAACAGATACACAATTCATTACTTGGTAACTATTACTATGTTTCCATCCAGGTTTAAAACAGCAGGTAAGGGTAATCAAAAGCTGATTTAGGGCTTTGAACAGAAATAAAATTTAACAGAAGACATCCTCAGTGTAAGACAACAGACTGATTGTATTAGTAATATGGCATCATAATGTTGTCTTCTACTCTGCGTGATATAACGTTCACTGATTTCTAACTTTTGCATAATGATGTTTTTTAGGCACTGTGCTCCCATAGTTGTATGTATTTAGCCACATTATCAAAGTGTTTAGTCGCTTTGTGTAAGGATTCATTTATATTACGTGGTGTCCACCATCTGTCCGTCTTTTAGACGCCGCTATTGGCCTTTTACTTATCATTGTCACTTTTGCATTGTGAAACCAACGGGATCTCAAAATCTGAATTTCACAACCCCCTAAATCTCCTTTCAGTTCCTGGGGACCAGCACTGCGAACTCAACTGCCGGGCCATAGGTTTTAGGTTCTACGTGCGACAGTCAGACAGGGTGATCGACGGGACGCCGTGTGGGCAGAATGATACTTCTCTCTGCGTGGCAGGAAAGTGTACGGTAGGCCACAAAAACAGACTTTTATTTCTTAAAGTTCAGGAAAGAGAATGATCCAGGGGTGGACTTGTTTTTCAAAAGCATAATCCTTCTCATAGATGTCATCACGTGTACTTGCAGTTGTCAGCTTCCTTGGGGCATAATGACAGGAAGCTTCTTTCTACCCTTCTTTCCCTCTACAATGTGACAATGTATTGTATGTACCTGAAAATGTTACAGTATGAACTTCATCAAGCTTGATTTTCTTCTCATGGTTGCATCCTTGATTACCTCATAGTGGACCAGTAATTTCACATGTATTTCCTGGTCTGAATATACAGTTTATTTCTGATAAAAGCAACATTTTATACGCCTGAGGCTGTGGCTATTACGTGATAGCTGTGAACAGCAGAGGGCAGCACAGCACCAGAGTGGTGGACTGAAGGTCTGGGGCAGGTTTTACCCTCTTTGACCAAAGCAGTGGACGCTGTCGCTGTGTAAGCCTGCTTATGGTTGGCTATGAATTCGGTGCGCTTGATTCACTTTAACATTCTTTTGATCAGGGTTTAACTCAGAATTGTGTCAGAGAAAAAGCTCATTTCCACTTGGTCATGCCGACCACAGCTCTGTTAACTTTGTGCGTTTCCCAGGCTCTGTAATCCAGCAACAATCTTTACAACATTAAGTTTTAATCAAGAGCCCTCTGATCTCTGATTTTGGCCTTGATCACTCTTCCACTGTTAACACATACGACACTGTGATGTTGCAAATGGGTCGCGTTGCATTATTACCAATATTGTAAACTAAACCGTGATTTATGAGTCTAAATCAAGCGACTCTGCTAAAGGTATTAATCTGCATGTGCTAATAATTGTTTTTTTAACCACAGATTTTTCTTGTTCATTATCTGAAGATTCAAAATTCATGAGTTTCTCAGGAAAGGGGGATTTTTTTCTCATCTCTTTCCCCGCTGAGATTTTCTCAGCTGGCCCAACCATTTGAACAGGACATACCCCACGCTGCACGCCAAGATATAATGTGAAAACATCTGGATAATTTCATTTAATCAGATCTATTCTCATGATTGGAATTAAACATTATTGTGGCAATTAATAAATGTTTGTTCTGCAGGTTTTACTCTCCCTCCAGGGGCTAAGTGGACCTTGCAGATATATACTGTGACATGTGGAATATACATGATACTTAAAGCAAGAGTATATTGATAAAAAAGACCGCAGCAGAGGGAGGGTGGAATGGTAGGGGGAGTATGCAGCACAGCTATTCATTTGCCGCAACAGCAGCACCAAGGAGCAGGAAGCGGCTACAGGAAAGAATGAGGAGTTGGCAGCTCAAACAGATTGTTTGAAGTGCCAGTCATCATTGGTGCCTGTTTAGATCAGCTGATAGTCAGCTGGTTTGCTGCACTCTGCTTGACCTAACATGATACACTATATACTCTGTCAAAACACCGCAATAAGTGACGGATCAAGTTGTTTTGCTTTTGTCAATATAATAGTTTCAAGATTAAATCTGTAACAGGTGTAACAACTAACAAATAACCCTGTCTGTACATCGGTCTGCTATATTTGTTGTGACTAAACTGTCTCAGTAACAATAGGATTGATTTCCATAAAAGTTGCAGGGCATATTCACAATGAATTTATGATGCTCATCTGTGTATTTCAGAGACATGCACACAATCTGTCTGAAGTTATTTAACTCCAACCTAATATAGCTTTTCTCTTTAATGCTGGCAGCAGATTAAAATACCAAATTTGTCAATGATCTAATTATATGCAAATACATGCAGCGCCCTCTTCCTATATCCATCCATCCAGGTTTGTGTTTAATACTACTGCTGGTGAAGTCCTTACATTTTAGTATGTAGCCATTTTCATTGATTATGTTAGCATTTAGCTTGAAGCACTGCCACAAATCTCTGTGTTGCAATTGCGGAGACCGCAGTTAAATGCTGATGTAAATTGTCACAGAGCATTTTGTATTAACGGGTTCGATCATATTTTACACCCAGTTTGAGTGACACCTTCTCACCACAGCTGCCGTTTTGTTTTGTCATACAGTTAAACTGACCACTGAAGTTAGCTTGTCAGTGGCTAACCAGTCGGCTGTAGTTTGTGAGGCTGCTTCAGGAGGCAGGTACCGCGAGGAATTAGTGTTCGGCTCTGATGTGGACCTCAAGGCTGTCAGCTCTGCCTTGGAGCCGGCCAGCTGCTGAGCTCTGAGTAGGAGGATTGAGTAGCCTACTTCAACAGAACTGAGTCTCAAATATGGAACAAGCTCAGTATCATATGATGAGTTACTACTGTGTCACTTTACAGGTGTTTCATTTACAACATGTTTTACACGTTAATTACATGCTGCTGTTTTCAGTTTTCAGTGGCCTCTTGTCGTATTAAGTCCTCAAACTAGGTCCGTTGGTTATGTTCCACACCAAAAACAGCAATAAGGTCAGCACTAACGAGATGTGAAACTAAAATGCAATGATCTAAACTCTTGAAGTTCATAGTCCTATGAGCTAAAACAGACCCACACCAGATGGATCAGCCGATACCTCACACACAGCTACTGAACAAACTGGTGCACTGTCCCCAAGGCACTTCAAAGTGTTACTGATATAATCCTGGAACTGAACCAGGAACTCTGAGGCATTTGAATCAGAGCCAGATATACAATAATTTTTTTTTTTAACCAATTATTCGAGCTAAGGCAATCCAACATGTCAGAGCCTGTCTTTACATAGCACAGAGGTACTACTGTATTACATTTCTCTAAAAGCCCAAAACACATCAACAACTTTCCTTGAGAAAACGCTATCAGTCCAACACTGTGCTATTTTGTAGAAGATAAAAATCCATTATGTAGTAAGCTATTTATTAGAAACATCTGTTCAACTTCTAAATGAAATATGTGAAGCATCCATCATCTCAGTAAGTGACGCCGGCTGCTACACAATGATGGACAGCCAGTGATGGGAGAGACATAAAAGTGACGATAACTCATAGCAGAAATATGCTATTACAAGGCTTGCACCGAACAAGTTTCTTAGTTAGAATCAGTGGATTAAAAAAACAGTCTATCACTTTTATTGAACTTTACATATATATGTATATATATATTTTTTTTCGATTAAGTAATTGATTTGATGTTGAAATATCAGGTATTAAGAGAAAAAGCAGCACACTTTTACATTTGAGAAACTAGGACCATGTTGAAAATTTTAATCTGGAAAAAACATCAAAAAACATATAATTTATGTAACTACGAACTACAAAATAATTGTAGTGGCAAGAAAAAAGTACCTCAAATTCATACTGAAGTAGTAGCAGTACTTGAGTAGAAGGACTTTTCATTTCTGCATAGAGCTGTATACATTCATTTCCTCGTACTGTGGAATTTTACAGTGCAGACATAGAGATTGTTGCGCTGTGATGCAGTTTTTTTTTTTTTTAACCAGGCTTCGAGGCTATTTTCTGTCATGCTGACTCATTCTATTGAAAAATGGTGCTTTGTTTGGTGTCAGTGTAAATGTGTGTGTGTGTGTGAGTGAATGTCTGCACGGACACTAAATCTTATGCAAACGGAGAATTTCATTTTTTACGAATATGATTTGTCAGGGGGCGGCACAGTGGAGTGGTGGTTAGCGCTGATGCCTCACAGCAAGAAGGTTCCGGGTTCAAATCCATGGGCCAACTGGGCCTCTCTGTCATGTTCTCCCTGTGTCTGCGTGGGTTGTCTCCGGCTTCCTCCCACCGTCCACATGCTCATTAGGTGCGAGTGTGAATGGTTGTCTGTCTCCTTGCGTTAGCCCTGCGATAGACGGGCAACCAGAAGATTAATGAATTAATGATTTGTCGTTGTACCAGCACACTGCATATGGCTAGATTCTGTTGTTCTGTGCACTGTTTCTGATGAGGTTTTTGCACGCATGGCACCATGGCACGGTGCTCGCAACTCTTTGGTATTTGTATTGTGACTTATTTAACTTTCTTACAGTGTTGTCTGGAGGTAATTTTAGAGAAGACGTTCACATTGATTCAGTCGCAGTTCTGTGGCAATGAACGCATTAGTTGCTATTTAATCACAATGATTAAAACAATAACGATGTAAACATTCAAACTGGTTTCATGTTAGAGGGAAATGTGTTTCAATTATTCAGTCATTTTAATGTTCCATGTTCAAACCGTTGATGTGGCGGGTTTGCTGCTTCTGATTACAGAGGATACGCTGCTTCCTAACACACGGCCCTCACTTTGTGCGGTCCCTGATATTTGTCCCAGACACCTTTAATGCTGCATGAATAACAGCCAACCTCTGTCCATTTGACCTTTGGCATCTGGTGCCAATTCACTTCTCTGTTTTTTATTTCCCAATCTGACGCACCCTTAAATTGCCCTGTTAGAGAGATGCATGTCAACATTGGAAGGACACTTCAAAGTCACAAGTCACTGCTTCATGTTTTGTGTGATTGGACAGATTTGTTGGGTTTTATCTTCATGCGGCTGCCTGCACTGAAATTGCCTGCTGCATTTTTCCACGAGTGGTCCTTCTGAGCTGTCCGAGATAAAACAGTCTAACAGCACGATGATGTATAGTTACTAGCACTGTCAAGTGAGATTAACAAAAAGCTTTGTGCTAAGTGTCCAAAAGTACAGGGCAGGTTTTTTGTCCATGTCTGTGTTCATTGCTTTTTCAAATGCTTTTTCATTCCTTACTAGTGTCTACACTGATCAGGCATAACGTTATGACCAGCTGCCTAATATTGTGTAGGTCTCCCTTGTGTCTCCAAAACACTTCTCCCTCATCAGAGAATGGACATGGTCCTTCTGAGGGTGTCCTGTGGTGTCTGGCAACAGAACGTTGTTAGTGGGGGCCTTTGGGTCCTATGGGTTGAGGGGAGGGGCCTCTGTGGATCAGGCTTGTTCCACTGCATCCCACAGATACTTGATCAGTTTGGGATCTAGGGAGTTTGGAAGCCAAGTCAGCTCCTTGTGCTGTTGCTAAGTTGTTCCTAAACCGTTTTTGTGTGCGTTTCAGGCTGCATCCTGCTGGGGACGGCTGCTGCCATCAAGGAGTGTTGTTGCTTTGGGGTGGGGGTGCCTGGTCTGGTCTGGGTGCGTGCTACATGTCTAAGTAACATCCACACAGATGCAAGGTCCAAACATTTCCCATGCAGCGGAACATTGTGTTGTCACAAGATCGTCAATGTTATTTACTTCTCCTGTCTGTGGTTTTAATGCTGTGGCTGATCGGAGTAGCACTGCGTTATGTCGAGTATATTTGACATCCTGATGCCTTTTGATCAGTTTTTCTAGGCTCACTATTTGTATTTTATAAGTGGAAACATTTCTTATGGTTGACATGTGTACGCGCCTGCATTAAAAAGCCAGCTCTGAGACACAGAGGCTTGCTTGAGTGTGGTTACTCATTTCAGATGAACAGTGAAAGAAAGATCCCTTTATGGTGGGAATTCCATTCAGCTGTGACTTCTCTCCTTTTATACCAAGGAAGTGCATTTGAGAAGGGTGTGTGTATTTTTAAAGGGCGAACACTGACCACACACTTCTCTGCTGGCGGTGGTGGGCCCAGCTAAGGGTAAAAATCTTATCTTGCCTTGGCTATTATAGATCCATTGGTGGGCTTACACTACTCCAACACAGTCAGGTTGGAGGCAGTGATGAAATAACAGGAAAACAAGTTATGAAGCTTAAATCTGCGTTGATCTATGAGGACGATAAATGCGCATATCAGGATTAATGCTTGCTGATAACTATTGCAACCTTTCCCCTTCAAATTTCCTCATGGATATTGATTTATATTCCGCCGCTAATGACGATCACAGATAGAGTGGGGGTATGTCCGACACAGTGAAATGCTGAGGTCTCAGCCTTCCTCTCTGACTGGCGTGTTTCCCAGCACCCAGAGCTCAGGCCCAAACTCATCAAACAACAGCCTCGACCACTCCTGACTTCTCTCCTCTGACAGCTGCATCTGTTTTGTGCATTCCCTGCTGTGCTGGACAGGCAAACTTGTTAAAAGGGGGATGAGTGCTCTGATATACAGCCTGCCTGGCACAGGCCGATGGAGATACCTCAATCTCATTTCTGTCATGACAAGCCCCAACTGCACAGTGCTCAGTGTTCCTCAACCTTACCCAATGAAGATGGTTAAGGGTTCGATATGATATGTATTTGCTGAAGAGAGATGCTGTCTTTGCAATCAGTGCCTCTGTTTGTTTAGAAATATAAAGTCATATTGAATTGTTAGCTTTCAGATGAGACTATTGACTGTGAAGTTTATGTAGCTTTTCTCATTGTGTTGTAAGAAGTAGAAAACAATGAGGGAGGGAAATAACAGGGTGAGCAGGAATATGATATGTTTATTTCATTTGTAAGAAACTGTGATTAGAACAATGCAAATGTTTGAGTTAATGTAGTAGAAGTATATGTAAAGGTATAGCAAGCTGATGTCCATAGTATGACCTTTCACCAGCTATTTTAGTATTCATGCAAACATAAATTCACATCAGAATCCCCTCAAAATAGAGTATGTTGCTTGCAACATTGTCCTTGTGAGCATAATGGTACTAGCATTTAGTTCAAAATGCTGCTGTACGTATGTGTAGTGTCACGCAGCTTCTATCACGGCTGTAGTTCAACTTAACCTTGACTGTAGATCTTATTTACCGAAACAAGTGCAAGCATTTCCTCTTATGTCCAAGTAATGGAGTGTGCAATATAAAATTTGTATTTGCACATAGTGTAAACTAATAAATTACCAAAAATATAAACTTTTTTTGTAGCGCTCAGTTAATAGCTGTAACAGAACCACTGATTCTCAGCCACAGAGCAGGAGCCCTGAACCTACTATAGATATACAGACACTTGTTAGGGCACTTGACGCTGTCAAGGTTGATTGAATATGGGAATTCCAGTTGGAGGACAGCTAAGACAAATGGATTTGAAGACGTGAGGGAGATGACGGATTGATGTCTTAGTTTGGCCTCAACTTCCTGGATCTCAGTGGGCCTTAGTGTCCCTCTACTGACTCTCAATGACCCACGTCGGTCGTCGCTGCCTCTGTGTGACCTCCAACTCCAACTCCAACTCCAGCAGGCTTGAGCGCCCCAGGTCTGGTGTTCAGACACTTGTTCTGCACCGCCACACCTCTGCTGGACTCCGCTACAGCTCATAAAGTCTTTCTTCGGGAGACAGGGGAGTGCTTAACCTTGTGCATGGGGCCTCCTTCAAGCTGTTAGAAAGCAAACTGTTTGCATTTGATGGGATCTCCATTTGGTCTGGTTAATTATCTTTGAATACTGTATTTCCATAAAGCAATATCTTAGATTTGATTTCTTCTTTCATGCTCATTCAGGCTGATTTTTAATAACTGCAGTAGTTACAATGAACTTTTCATTCATCCAGTACTTTACTGTCCATAGTTTATAGTTTATGCAAATGTATACACAGTTCTACTGTTGCTGGGTTGTCTGGGTTCTCTTGGAACGGTACCACACAGGACAGTATGACCACAGGAAGAGCGTAAGTGTCTGAACGTCCATTTCCTGATCATATTCTGGCACCTCAGCTAAACAACAGCTGGACCGGCGCATTCAAATTGCGGCGTCAGCAGAAATAAAGAAACTGTTTGCACAAACAGATCCAACCACGTTTCCTCTTAAAATATGTCCCTCGCCAGACTTTGAGCAGATGAAGGAACATTTCACCACAAGAAATCCAAAAAGAAAAAGTTGACTGTGATGTGGTCAGTATCTTTTACAGACCACCTAGACTTCATTGGTGTTATTATCATATTACACATATGTATTTGTAATTGTAATCACTGTGTTGTGCTGATTTGTAGGTCTCACGTCTCTGATTCTGTAAAATTTCCCCATTGTCAGAGTCTGGCACGTTAGCTGTGACCTGCCATGATCATTATACGTCTCTCTTCAGTGCATGCTCACTCATGATATCATGACCGATTCAATATCGACCGAAGTTGTGGACTCGACAAGTTGTGTGGCCAAGCAGAAGGTTAGAGACTATTCACAAGTCCTCGACAGTAGTTTTGAAGAGTCTGCATGGAGACTGGACAGATGGATATGAAGGCTGATAGGGTGATAGATAGGTGGATAGATGGCTGCTACAATGGAGTGATGATGGTAATAGGGGTACAGCTGGTCCATATAGCATTAGGTGGTTGATACAGAACTGACTGAGATTTGTAGTGGAGTGTGATTTGAGGACAGAGAGCAGTGAGTCCCAGTCTGCCGGCGTCCCATGCAGATTTACGAGGGTATACTATACGGATACAGGGCTGTATTTTTAGCGCCTAGCGGTCACACAGGTCTTTCTCAGACAGACGGCTGTTGACAGTGATTGGCTGCTATCTGGGTGGCTGTCAATTGAAGAGACAGTTGAGCACATTTTATGCCTCATCGGTTTGTTTGGAATGTCAGCGATCTGGAGCTCACAATGTGTGGTCGGCACTCGCAGGACGTCTGGAATTTAGGGTCTCGTTTGAGAAGAAGATAAGAAGATATGAGTATGTGTGAACTGAAGTTTCACTTATGAGTGTTTTTATTTGTGGGTGTTTAAGAGTATTTTGCGAGACTATATATATATATATGTATGTGTGTGTTAGTATGCACGGTCTCAATTCATTATAAATGTGCGTTGCTATTTCGCCGTGTGCTTGTGTGACAAAGGAGTGTGTCAGCAGTTCCCTGCCACTCAGGGTCAAACCCTGTTGTAAACTAGACTCTTATCTGATGGTGTCTACCAGCTTTATTAACGGCAGGTGTATAAAGCCATTAAACACAAAAATAAACAAGTCTATTTTTTCCTTATCTTGTCAGTCATTCACAGTTTTGGGGCTTAACGAAAAGCCTCTTTGGTAAGAAAATTATATTTCAGCCCCGGTGGCTTTGTAAATATTAATAAAATGGTAAAACGAAGTCTAAACATTTATAAAATATGACACCGCCAATCAAAATGTCACTTTTAATAAACATCCTTTCAACTTTCATCCTACAGGCTTTTTACTGGATGGGTTTTTGAGCAGAAACACAGATGTATAGGCTTTCTTCTGTCCCCACCTTCTTAAGTTAGACATGAAAATCTTTCCTTCATTACAGAACTGCTCAATCTGTGAAAATATTTGTATAGTGTCTTCTGTGGCTATGGAATTAACATTTTAAAGTCCCTGTGGAGTCTGAAAGATGTAGGCAGACATGTTACATGATCAAACTGAATTCAACACAAACCACCAGGAGACAAATTTCAATTCAGGCCTTGCCTCCGACCTTTGGTCTGACAGTAGATGAACTATATGAAGCCACAGTGATTGGGTAAACAATACAGACAGTCCAATGATCGGTCCAATGACACTTGTCATGCTGTATCTGTGTACTTGGCTTGGGATGGCTCATGGTAGGAGACGGCTGATGCACAGTGACTATTTTATATCTTCCTCCGCAGACGCTATCAATGACAGGTTATAGACGAATAGAAGCATCGGCTTCCCTCGGCCACACCTTGCCCCTCCCAACCCGAATCCCCTCTCGACCTGCTTTATTCATTAACCCGCCCTCCTCCACTCAGCTCCTGCTTTCTGCAGTCGAACACATTGCTTGAAGGGAACAATCATGGGACCTACATGTCTGGCCTTGCTGACTAATATGTATCCCAGATGCACAAAAAAATCATGTGTTTCCTCTTCTTCCTACTTTCTGCCTTTACTTAACTCTTACCGATCAAGTTCACAGGACGGCAGGTTGTTTAGAAGAGGAGGGTTTGAGATTTCTTGCAGATCTTGAATATGGCTGCTGAGATGTTAAAGCGCCGCTTCTTTCATATACACCTTTCTTATCTGTCAGTTTTCAGAATATATGAGGCATGCTGTAATGTAGATGTCAGGAGATGTTACAGCTGCCAGGTGGAGCGTTTCCCTCTGCCACGGGCAAGACTTGTTAAAATGTTTGTGGTAATGGTTCTGCTAATGAGCTTTGGATTTAAACAGCGAACACCGAACAGCGAGCGCCAAGAATGGCCCGAGACATGACAGAATAAGAACAGAAGCTGAACTTTTGTGTGAGCACGTGTCAGCTAGACCCTGACAGTGTACAGTAATGTTGAGCCCACCTGCTGGAGAGCATGACTCTGGCGTGTGTGGGCTGGAGACTGGAGGAATCAGGCGCCTGGAGCCAAGGTTGCTTCAGGACTGACCTCTTGAAGAGGGAGACAAAGACACTGGGGTTTACTGGAGAGTCAGTCTGGCCCCGCCCGACCTCTGGGTGCTATCCCTCCGTAATGAGATCTGTTCAGATCAGAGGCACATCAGGGGAGAAGGAGACGATGTTTGTATATTCGCCGTGACGGATGGGCTGCTGAAAAGGGCCGTGCTCCTCCAACACATCTGCAGCTGTGTTTGACTGGAGAATTTGTTGTCGCCTAGATGCATGCTGTGCATACTGTACGTGCTGCTTCATGGTGTCTTTGTGTGTATGAGTGAGCATGTGTCTCAACTGACACTGATCCAGCCAAAGCCAAGCCAGTCGCAGGTGTGGAGATTTCCCCCTACTCCTCCTTGCACTCAGCGCCTCAGCTCGGTCTGCGAAACAGCTTTACAGGATATTAGGAAGAGGTGGAAGGGTGTGATTTATTATGAAGAGTGCCATCATCATTACCAAGCGGATATTTGGCAGCCAGTTCAGTTCACTTAAAACATGTGAACGCACACATAAATCTGAAGTCCCAGGCTCCACAGTTGCTAATATTTTTACTGGCAACAGCTGATGTGTGAGCTGGTGTTTAAAACTTGTCAAGATAAAGGGAGTTAGTTTATTTAACACGGGTCTATGTGGTCATTTGCGGTTATTCTGTGTATCCGTCCGTCCTTCTTATGAACTGTGCAGCGTTTTTGACAATTTCCTATTTCCCATCCATGTGTATACTGCAGGTAATGTGACCTATTCATGTGTTTTGAACCTTGCCTTCACTCTCGTTTAGAGCTGAGTGATTAATTGCAAAATATGGAATCAAACTGAAGTGAATCGGGAACTCTTTGTAATCAAATCATACTTGAACTTAAATATTAATGAAGAACGCTAACCTGGAAGCTAACCACGATTTCCCCCGCCCACGAAATGTTTGTTCTGTTGCTCTGGAGTCACTTTGTTGGGAAATAATGATTCCCTGGCAAATATCTTCTGGATTAATCAAATCGTTTGGGCAGACTTTATGTGGTGATGGACAGAAGAGTAACAGCGACGCAGTCATACACGTCGTCTGAGCACCGTGGAGTTGAATTTGGTATGATGTTAAATTGAATTTGTTCACAGCAGTTGTAGGACTATTTAAGGACTATCAAAAGAAATCTCCCCAGTAAAGGCAATTTAACGTCTTCTGTTTTTGTATTATATCATTCTGTAGGTCCAGCTGACTGCCCTCCTCGCTCTCCTCTCCTTGCAGAGACACAGCCTCACTGTGCCTGAAGCAGAGTGTGCAGTAGCCTGTTGTGGTCTCCGTGTGCCCCTCGAAAACAGAAAGGTTTTCAATTATCTTTTCCTCATTCCTGGCCTGAACTTTTAGAGCTATCGGTGCAGGAAGAGGTCCAACCACCGTGTCCCCAATGTGCTCCGTCTGTCCATACTGTATTATGAGAAAACCAACTGTCAGATACGAGGATGAAGAGTGTACTCTTTGTGTCAGCATGTCCTGGTGAATTAGGATTTAATGTTGTGGAAACAATGGTGGTTCAACAGGAAAGCCACAGGATGAGTCTTTTGGCTGAAGCATTATGGGGCTCGTACTAAAATGAATCTTATGGTTTTGTTTTCGTAGTTGTTGTTTGTGGACGGAGTCGTCTCAAAAAATGTCTGTTTTCACTTCAGGATGTATGCTTTTTCTGGTGGCCATCAGCTTAAACGTATCAATCTGTCATTTATATTTGTTTGCATCCCTCACTTGCCAATTAGTTGCATATATTTTTAACCGTAGTGCTTTTGCTTATACATTCAGTTCAGCTCCTCAAGAATTTCCTTCCTCCCCCCTTTTTTTTGTCTCATTGAAAACATTCTCCAAAACTTCCTCTCCGTCTTCCAATTTACTGTCAGTAGTAGCTGCCACACTCTACTCCCTGCCTGCTTTCCCTCCCTACTTTCTCCCTTCAATTCATTTTCTACCTCTCACTCTCCCTCCTCTAAAAAAAAAAAAAAATCCCTCACCCCCCCTGCCTCCCCCAGCTGCACCTCCCCCAGCTCAGTTTACAAGGGGAGCTCATAGAGATCTGTTGAGTAGTGAGAGGGTTCTTTTTTGGCATTCTCAGAGCAACAGAAGCGAGGAAGAGGGCTGACGGGAGCAGCCACTGGACTCGTGTGTGGAAGCCCGAGTGACTGGTTGAACATTTCTGTGCCCGCATGAGAGAATGCTGGCAGGACCGGCTCTTCTGCTGCTCGCCTGCCTCCACATGCGTGTGCAGGGGAAGCCGCGGTCACAGGTAGGAGCAGCTTCACCTCCGCTGGGTCCTGGAGGAACCTGGGACAGAGTGGGGATTCCCATTGATGCAGTAAAGACTCTGGCTGTGAGAGTTGAATTGCTGCTATTGGAATTGGTGTTAGCTTTTGTTTTGGACTGTCTTTGAAGCAAGGTTTTGGAAGTTGTTGATATGCTGCTGCATGCTTGTCGCCAGGAGAAATCTTGTTTATTGAACCTGATGGTTAAAGCTGGTCTGGCTGAAACATCTACATCCATGGATGCAGATGCAAGTAAGCCCGATACGTAAGCCTCTAAGCAGCACTGGGCATCACCACTCCATAACTTGGACTGTCAGTGCAGCCCTGTGATCATGTGGTCAGTCTACTGAGTGGAAGTATTTACAGTATGACTGTTTTCACCGTGGCTCTGCTTGCTCTCTGAGCTGTTTATTTTTCCACAGCACATTCACTGGCTGCCAGTGGGATTAGATTTCCCTCCTAGTGGAAGACTCGGCGAGTCAAGCCCGTCCTGGGACTATAAAGTACTTGGAACTCTATTGGGGAAAGACTGTAATCCTGAATTAGCCTGTCGCTGCTTGTAGGTCAGCTCAGTTAGTTTTAGATCACCTGTGTTTATGGGGCTGCGGTGAGGCGCTTGAGGTTTTTAATGTTGTGAAGTGTCAAGGTCTTGATGAGGATGTCTGTGCTAGTTTTATAACTTTAAGCCACGCGTGCACATAAACGGTGCCACCTGTCAGCACACAAAATGTAGGTTGGATATTTAAAGATCAGACTGAATAAGAGTGTATCTTTAAGGAAATAAAGGTGACCGAAGTGATATCCAGGCTCAGTCTCAACAACTGACAGCTGAATAGGAGTGACTGTGTTACGTCTATTTTTATCTGTCTTTTTGATTGAGCAAAATACATAGTTTTAATGCTAAATATAGAAATACAGGTATGTATCCTCCAAGCAGAGTCATATATATATATGTTTTGTTATCATTTCTGCTTTCACGGATATATGTTAAGACACTAACATATACAACATGTTACCCTATAAAGTAACATACTTACTGCATGTTTCTGGTCAGTCAGACTTGGACAAACCCACTGTTAGAATACATTAAAATAGACACATTAGTTTTTTTTAAGTGTTCAAAAGTTATTGATAAGTCTTTAAAGCTCAAAAAATTTACAAGTAAAAAAACATATATATATTTTCAGCAGATTTCAGAAACATGTCATTCAGACAGTTGTTTAATTATCATTATATCAAATGATCAGCCACATAATTTGTTGCTTTTTTGTTTTTTTAAGAGGATGTGCAGTCCAGGGTTAACAGTATCAACAGCAACAGTGCTCCCAGCAGAAATCAAACCTGTTTCCTTGCATCGCTGGGGCCCAGCAGACTGTCATCCCGTTCCCAAAACAGTCCATCCAAATCAGAGCAGTGATGTCAGAAGAAACCTTATGCGTTTTAATGGCTGTATATTCAGTACACTCAATGCTATTTCTGAGTGTTTTACAAGCATGGGAGCCTTTACTGAAGACGCTGTGCCCTTTGCCCCGAGCTGTGAGGGCAGTTTGTGGTGCGGATGAGGCCTCTTTTTACTGTCGGGTTCAAAGGTCTTGCCACTCTTGCCTACATCTCTCTTCACCACTTATAAAGCTGCAAATGCTCGCGCTTGCTGCTCGTACGCTGTCACGTAGATACATTAATTTAAGCGGATTCTGGCCACTAAAATAACATTTGGGAGCCGTCTTATTAGCCTGTTTGAAAAAGCCCAAACACCGATGTTGTTCAACCTCAACTGCCACCTCCTTTGTTGCAGTAAATAATCCCAGCTTGTCCGTGTTCCAGTTTGGGTTTGACACATGTTGCTATTGATTTCGAGAAATGCTGTGTTGTGGAGAGAGGAAAGCTGAGTGAATGCTATCCAAAACACCAGAACTCGGGTTTGTGTTTGCGGTTATAAAAGACGGCCCTAGTCTTCTAGTGTTTCTGTTATACCGGAGCCAGAAGTAAAATCTGAGGGAAAGGAACAAATTGAATAAATCTGTGAGTTTTGAACTGTTGACAAAGTCACATCTTCTATGCTTGTATAAATTTAACAATGTTTGATTCTTCTTGGAGCTTCCTACATCTGCATTGTTCTTTTGTATTATATCATTCTGTAGGTTATCATTATATTAGATACATGATGGTGAATTTTATGAACTTTATTCTCTTGATTGTCTTGGGAGACAGATGCATGTAGTAGTTGCACCTAATAACGTGGTAAAAGTCTTTCACCAGAAGTTGCGTGTCCCAGGAATGTTAGCATTCCCACAATTTGATGGTTTATGTGGAAGACATTATTTTTTTGTTTCAGCGAGACGAGGTTGCAGTATGTTATTTTCTCAAACTGCTTACCTCAGCCCCCGAAAAAGACATAACTACTAAACTCTGAGAGCATCCAGGACCAGCTGTCATGTGAAGGGAAAATAGCTTCCCAGTTTATGAGGTATTAATGAGTGGAGCTTTGTTAAATGTAACCCGTAAATTACTTTGTTAATTCCCCCTTGAAAGTAGCGCTCTGTTGTTAAATAAGCAAGCCAAAGATTACAGCTTCCGATTGAGCTTGTAAGCTCGTTGTTTAACCCGTTCCTCCCTTCCTTACTTTTTTTTTGCTCTGGTGCTGGTTTGCTTTTACAAAGACTTAAAAAGATCCTCGCGTCAGTTTGAATTGTGACAGCTCCCGTGCCCACGGCATCAACATGTGGGGAAATTCAAAGACTTGACAGGCAAAGCAATCACTGCTGAGGAGAGGGGGTTGGGGAAGTGTCAGTTCCTTTCTTAGAAGTTACAGCCCAAATTCTCAGTCTTATCAAATCAAATCTAAAACTTATTCTGTCATATTTCATAATTGGAAAGATCCTTATTAAATTAAGAAAAATGGGTATGAAAAATGAATGTAACCTGAAAGTTTTTAAGTGTGTATTTTACACAGGGAAGACGGTAAACCAGGGGCAGGCAGTGCTCCAGTCAGCTTAGTAAGACTGTCACATGTGAACTCAGTGGCAGAGCTCCCACAGATACAGATGTGTTTGAAGTGCTGACTGAAGTAAGAGCAGTGTCGCCTGCCCCATGCTCATTAAAACCAGTTAAAGTTCCACAGTATCCCAGCATGTGGGAGGCAGATGCTGGTAGCCGTGGCAACCACAACCTGCACTCATTATAAAAGCGAGGGGCTTTATTATGAGGACATTATCTTATTTAATCCTAGTCTAAACCTATTCTTAAATCGGCTGTCTGTGTAAGATCTCAATAATGTCATTGCCAGATACAGCATCACGTCCTGAGGTTACTTCCACCGTAAATTCCTTGTCGTTGGGATGATGTTGCCTCTTGCATTCTCAGCCTGGAAGCCAAGTTGGGGCTGCATCGCATTTCCAGATGAGCTTTAGGGTCACAGCTGACCAACTCGTGATAACTTCAGTGGCAGCTCGCCAAAGAACAGCCTTTCTATGCGTGGAGAACTGAAGAAATCCCCAGTTTGTGCACCAAACAACCGCCTTTCTTCGCTCATAAACATATCTTAAGATACTCTACTTTTCACAGCAGATGATAACGCTGCATTTTTTTTACCACAAGAAGCTGTCTGGTCAGAAACACACTGTCTGTTAACTTGAGATCAAACCCTTCATTATTGTGATGGAACATATTTGCTTATTGTATTCACAGAAGTGCCGTTGCTGTGGTGCACTTCGATATAATGAGAGCATGTTCTGGTGGAGGCAGCAGTCTGTGTCTCAGTGCTGTTTTTCGTTTCTGCTTTTTGCGGTCAGTAGGAAAGCTGAGAGGGAAACGGCCAAGACTCAGGTTAGAAGGTTCTGGTGGGAATCCAGCGTGGATTCATGTGGATTAAGACTTGGGGGGTGAGAGGGGGGGACGCTCAGCCGCTGCACCATCTCCAGACTAAGAAAACATCCTTTTATTCATAACCTTCTCCATTTCATTGTTTTTGCGCAGCATTTGGCCCAGCAGTGTGTAGCCCTGCGAGTTATTTGGGGTGAGACAGTCGGGCCGGAGAGTTGTCATTTAAAACCCAAACTACTGCAACTAGAGGAATATCCAAGTGATGCCTCAGTGCTTCGCAGACTCGAAAGCTGGCTCTGTCCATCGTTTTCTTCCAGTATCAATCTCCCATGCATCATGCATCACCTAGCATCACGTACTCTTGTTTGTATCGCGAGTATATAACGCTTTACATTCAGTATGCTTTATCCAGATGCATGTGTGAATTTATCTGATTACTTCTGCCTTTCTGCTCTCCTACCTTCTCTTCTGTCCCACCTCTGCAGATAGGTCTCCCAATATGAGGTTTCTTCCTGTTAAAAGGGAGTTTTTCCCTGCCACCGGTGCCTCAGTGCTAGCTCTGGTGCTTGTAAGCTTTGCGGTTCTGTGGGTTTTGAGAAAATTTGGATTGTTATTGATGCTATTTAACTAAAAATTAAACTGAATTCAGCTCTTTGCATGTGAGTTCATGTTCAAATGTGAAACAGACAGTCACAAAAGACAGCAGTCACATTAGCTTAGCATCTGACTGAGCTGCATCTACTGTTCTTTTATTTACAATGTGATTTTGATCTAAACTATGTGATTGAATGTAGTATTTGATCAATAAAAAGCTCGTATTTGTACGTTCTGAGCCTGAAATGTGTACTCAACCAATAGATCAGTACTTTATCTTGTGTGTGAATGAATTTGGTAGTGTTCATGTTTCCGTCGTTGTGACCGTTATTTGTATGTGGTCTGGAAAGGCCGCCCACATCTAGATGCTGTGGATGGTGTGGCTGTAGCGTGGCTTGGTGGTCCAGCCATAAGCATCTGCTGCCATGAGTTAGTCTGTCAGCTCAGGCCTGGATGTGTCTGTCAGAGCCTTAGACACTAGTTCACAGTGTACACATGCAGAAACCGGCGCCTTTGCCTCCTAAACTTTCTTGATTCGTAGTTTTTAAATGTATTTTGTGTATCCTCCCAATGCTCAGGTCGGACGGTTTACCAGCAGCACTGATGTAATGTGAGCAGGACCAAATCTTTTCAGTAAAACAGGGTAAATTATCATTCTAACTAAAAGTATAATCTACAATCACGGAACAAATGGCTTCAAGTTTTCTGACTGAGACTGATGCCTGCATGTGTGACAAAGAGCCGTGGTCACTCATAACCCAATACGTCTCCTCACACAGCAAACACACAAACAAGTTTGTCTTGCAAACCCCGACAATACATTGCGCCGCTCCAAAAACAACAGCAATCACACGCAGACGAATTCAAACGCTCTTCTACTTTGAGGAGTTGCAGCACTAACCACATCTCCAACATGATTTACTGCATTTGAGAGGAGTTAAAAGCATGTGGGCCGTGTCTACCGCTGCTGTTAATTTAGGCATGATATCATTCTGACCATTAAGTTTTTTGTTCATGTTTACATTCCGAGTGTGGAGCCACAAACCGGGCCTCCTACGTGGATTAAAGCACTGTTATTGCAAGGCAACTGTAACGTGAAACCGGAGCTGTTCAGAAGAAATGTATCCTGGCAACTCTTTGTCCCGACATCGTGCATGTTTAGTGTTAAGAAATGATGCATGTCAAATATCTGCCACTCTTTCCTTTTTCTACTTTTAACACTCCTTCACTTCCTCTAGGTCGTTACTGCACTTACGGTACATGTGTGCAGCCTCAACAGGACGCTGCAAATCATTATAATGTGACTTGTATAAGTATCTAGTTGCAATAGATTGTCATATTTCCAATACATTTATTGCGTTTGAAAGTTCACTCCAATTTATGATCGTACTAATCGATATTTTTCCAGTAGTTTCCACAACGTGACTCTGCAGTTCCTTTTGAGTCTGTCCACTTCTTACTGTAGACTCTCTCAGCTTGTTTTGGTTTCCTGGGCTAAAACTTTACTGCTTTGGTTTACTGTCGCATCTCATCCAACTTATTTGCTGTTATTGACAAAAAAAAATCTCTAGTAAATCCACCGTGCATTATCCGCCCGGTGCCAGATGATAGAAAAAGCAAAGTTGGCAGCCGGCTGGTGAACATAGCGGAGCATCTAGCAGATAAAGAGACAAATATTTCCATTAGCAGTTTGTCGGTTGAAACAAGACTCCAAATAAATGCTTTTGTTCCCTCTGTTTTTGATGGAAACTTTATGAAGTGATAATAGCACTGCGACACAGGTCGAAGATGCTGCTTTAAATTCTGTTTTTATTTAAAACCGTAGCCAAATAAACAGCCTGAAGAGATGTAGAGGCTGTGCTGCTTTAAGTAAGTGAAGGAAAGCCTTGGGTTCAAGAGGTTAAGCAAAGTAAGGCTTGAAGTTCATCTTGTCTGTTTTTAAGGTCCCTAAATTCCCATGACCTTGCAAATTAGTTTTTAAAATTAACCTCAGGATCCAAAGCATGATTTTATCTGACAAATTAACATTTGGAGCTGCAGCCTACAGTTCACTGTGAACTGTGCACTGAGCGCCAGGGCTCCAGACTGTCATGGTCAAGATTAAACTAGTAAGGAGCGGACATGTTTCCATCATTGAACTAAAGGACACTGAGGACAAACCTATAGTTTAATGAGACTAAAACTCACCTCTCAAGTTGTCTTGATCTAACCCTTTTTGTGTTTTGTGCGAGTAGAAGAAATCTCTATTGACAAGCGCCTTTGGCAAAACCGTTAGAGATAGATGAGTTTAACCAAGCTCCATTGTGTGAGGAAATACCATCAGGATTTACTTTAAGATGATGTTGTTTCTAGTGTTCGCGTGTTCGCTAGTTGACTGGGAGCCCGCTCCACCGTCCTGACACACGTAACCATTTCCAGATGAAGGTGGGCTTCGGCGACATTTCAGAAATCCCGTTATAGCTCCGCTGAAAACAGGGTCGTTTCCCTTACCAGATGGCACAAACCACCCACGGAGAGAAGGTGAAAAAAGCGTTGATGTGGTCTCAGAGTGGAGCCAAGCCTCCGAAGCTGCCTCCTTACTCATCAGCCACGCTGAGATTGCTGCGCTGGGAAGAGCTGGAAAGGTTCTCTCTGAGTTGTAGCTGCGTTCATGTGTCCTGACACCGGCAACACCTCATTTTGACGGGTTCACAGTTAGGGTCACGTTTGTCAGAGACAGCCCGGAGGGAAGATATGACAATTTGCGAGATTAGTCAGAGACAGATTACGATGTTAGTATGTTGTGCTGGATACGATTGCATGGCTGAAAAGCTTCTCTTCACAGTTCAGTTCACGATTAACTTTTTAATGCTTCCTGTGCTGTCGTCTTTTCCCACATCACAAAATCCTGCATATTTTATATCCGCAGCCGCAAGATAATACATTGACGATTCAGATTTTAAATTACACTGCCTACTATCCAATCCTACATTAACATGTTTTGATTGAAACATTTTCCCATCCAACTGGCCGCAGATGACCTCTCACCGTGTCAGCATCTGTTTTATGGGAGGACCGTTTTATCCTTTTTCAGGCAAAGGCTGCTCAGCTGCTATAATTGTGTTGTTTTAGGTCGAAAGGATTTACGGTTAAAATGGAGATGTGGAGGAGATATTCATTCATTTGTAGTCATGTCAACAGCGAGCCCTACTTTAACTGCATTTTCTATTTGTTTTCCACGCTAGACGTGCTGTACCGCAGCCAGTTAAAATGTCCAAGGATGTGTTTTTCCATGTATTATGCATTCCTTTATATTCGCCGATCTGAAAAGTGAGATCATGAAACGCAGCAGTGCTTCCCTGGATGTTATTGTGTTATGTTTAGGGATCCTGGTCCCGGTTTCACCCTGCTCCATGCCGCACTGCAACATGACTCCGCGCTGACCGCATAAGAGTTTGGCCGTTTTTTTTTTATTTGTTTCAGCACTGTTAGTTTGCTGTTCTTTTCTCTCGTCTCTTATTTCCTGTGTGGAAGGGGGCACTTTGTGTTGGTTTTGGCCCAGGTGGTGTTTTGGCATAGAGCAGAGTAAACTGCTGTGGGAGGGAGAGAGCCTCTTTCTTCTTGAGTTCACCCCAACTGCCTTAGTGCACCCTTTTTCTTTTTTTCTTTTCTCCCTCTTTTCATCCCTTTCCTATACCTTTCTCCACCTGTTTATCCTCTTCTTGCTGTCTGTCCTTCCATTGGTCTGATTTATGGTTGCTCTAGTTCTGCAAAATCCATACAGATGACCACATTTTTTGTGACTTAGCATACACTTCCTGTAAACTTGTTCATGTCGTTTGTCTTATGAGTCAAGTTTGGCACCTCGTGACCACGCTGTGAATGTCAGCAGCTGCACATTGAGCTATTTTGTTGAGTGAGGTGTATATATCTTATTATATCCAGAACTAGCTCTGAGGAAAATATGTTAAAGTTGCAGGCAAGCGAGATGAATATGTCAGCAGCAATCAGCGGATCTACACGGGAGCCAGGTGAGAGCTGCAAACTAACTCGAAGGCTTGGAGATTGGCTGATGTCCAATCACGAGTGTAAGGGTATAGCTCTCTGCAACCGGTTTTGGCTTCTGGACCACCTGTTTTTCACAGGGAGCTGCTTTTACTGCTGGTTTGAGTGAATTTATGGACTGCTGATGTTAACTGTTCTATTTTTACTGTGTCCAGGTTTCCTGTAATTTATTACCACCGATGCAACACAGAAAACTCACACCCTAGAGAAATAGCAAGGAAATCCTGGAACCGGTTCAAGGGCGTTCTCGTCAAAATGTTGCCTTCTGGAAAGTAACAAGAGCCCTGCTAATTAGTTATTCTGTTGTTGTATGCGGAGCTCATTTAGCAGGTGCAACTTGGCTTAGGTCTAGCAACACACTCAACGCAACGCATTTTAGGTTTCCTTTATGCTTATAGAGCTGTTTCATTCATCACCCCTTCTTCTGTGTCTCACAGAGTCTTGGCTGTGATGACTACCTCGGGTCAGGAAAGGTGATGGACAAGTGCGGCGTGTGCGGAGGCGACAACACAACCTGCAGGCTGGTCTCGGGAGTGTTCAAACACAGCCTGTCCAAGATCGGCTACCACAAGATCGTGGAGATCCCAGAGGGAGCCACCAAGATCAACGTCACAGAGATGATGAAGAGCAGAAACTACTTAGGTGTGTAAAATAAAAACTCTCCTCGTCTTGATACTGCCCTGTGTGATTCAGCCTTAGCTGAGTGGTGCAGTGATCCTCAGTGTGGTCTTCTTGCCCAAGACCGGTCTCCTGGATTTTATTCTTGCTGATGTTTAACATTGGGGTGAATTTTAGTGCCGTTAACTAAGAACTTCGTTGGCCATTAGAACAGCTTTACCATTTGACTAGTGCAACATATAGCTTTAACATATTAACATGTGACTTTAACACATGGGTAGGAAGATTACAGAGTTTCTTAGCAGCATATGCAACAATATTACTTGAGTATTTGTTACTAGAGTGCGCAAACAGGCTATTTATGCTTGAGTAATTGCCAGATACTGGATGTAAACGCAGATTTTGCAGTAAAAACTCTTCCTTTTCTTCTGTAATTACTAATTTGTCTCTTAGCAAACAGAGCGCTGTAGTTGCCATCCTGGTATCATTAGTTTTAGTCTTCTCCAGAGCACGGCTTTGATTCCAGCTCACAACATACGCTGATAAAAACCGGAATCTCCATCCATCACATGTAGAGTTGTGTTATGGATTAAATGTGTCGCACCAGTGAAAAACCGAAATCCCGTGAGCGGACATAAAAGAAACGATTAAATGATGAATGCCATGTGACATCTGACAAGTCTGCTAAATCCAGCTGTGCAGGCGGCAGCTGCTTGCAAAATGAATTACATTTCTCTGATTAAAAAGCATCTCAACGAGGGGGTGGTGCTGTTCTATGAGGATTTCTCCTGTATTACCACCCACTACCGTGATGCGGCCTGTCAGTGGAGCTCTTCAGCGAAACACATTACATAGATAATTGGTGTCTTTCTAGAGGTGCAACAGTGGGACACAGTGGAGGGTCATTTTCAGGAGGGACTGTTGGAATGTCAGACATTGTTTAATGAGAGCCGCTTCCCAACTCAGCAGTAGGTTTGGACGAACAGGGGAACGGCCTAGATACCCCACTACCACTACTGACGGCTGCTCCCCTTGAAGAAAGCACATAAACATGCTTTCATTAGAGGATCTTACCCTTCAATCCTCACCATCCTTTTCAATTAAGGTGAGGAATTTCACCGCAAAAAAAATTAACTAGGAACACACTCAGAGGATTGATTCAGAGGCTGCTTCTCAAATCCCAACTGCGCTCTGCCAAGTACGCTCTGCTCGCTTTAATTTGAACGGACAGAGTTGCGTACAGCCACACATGCACGCACATTTTTCACTGCGACTTTCACTCTCTCTCGGTCTCAGCGAGCATAGAATCAGGAACGGTTTCACACTGTAAACTTTAAAACGTCTCTGGGGATAAAATAAATCTGTTGAAGATGTAACAAAAGTCCAGGCAGCAACAATTCAGGAATGTTTTCAAATGAGCACAAGTATAAGGGGAGGAGGGATCGAGCAGGAGTCACAGGCTGTGTCCGCAGCACGTCCCTAATTTTCCCTCAATGGGCCTCTGTTCTACGCCGTGCTATCTCTAATAGTGCTTTTAGTTGTCCAAACACTCCTTTACAAGCCTGTCTAATGTTACACCTCTAATGCTCTTCTAATGGCCTCTTGTATTTAATCCATGAAATCAGTGGAAAACATCTTGGGAGATTTTGTTACAGGATTTACATGAAAGATTTGCCAGCACAAACAGATTGTCACGTTTATTAAAGACATCATGGGTTTTAAAGTGCATGTGATTCAGTTAGCCATAAATGCTTTTTTTTTTTTTTTTTCCAAGGTTTTAATACATTAACAGTAATTACGTGGAGGAGGTTGTCGCTTTATTTTCCTTCTGGTTTGAGCTCAGGGCTGTCGGTGGTGATGGTGGTGTTGTTTTCTCTGCCTCTTGCAGCTCTGCGAAGCCGATCAGGGCGATCTATCATTAATGGAAACTGGGCTATTGACCGACCCGGGAAGTACGAAGGTGGGGGGACCATGTTCACCTACCGCAGACCCAATGAAATCAGTAGCACAGCTGGCGAATCCTTCCTTGCTGAAGGGCCGACCAATGAAGTCCTCGACGTTTATGTGAGTCACAGAGATACTTATGGTAGCGAGTCTCTTCTTTTATTTGTTCCTAAACGTTTGACCTTTCAAACCCTGTGTCACATTTTTAAAGGGAAAAGCGAAGAGTTGTATTTTATTATTGTAGACTGAATCTCATCTTCTTTCTCTCAGATGATCTTCCAGCAGCCAAATCCCGGTGTTCACTATGAATACATTCTCCCCTCTGAGAAACCGACTGGCCCTCAGCAACCAAACCACAGACCAGAGGGTAAACTAAACCCACTTTCTACCTCCCTATGGTTTAATAACCCTGCTCTGCCTGATTGCTCAAACATTTTCTTCAGCGGCCTAAAAAAGTTCAGGGCCACAGATTTTAACAGCCACTGACAATAATAAGGAAAGCAAAAGAAGTTGACTTTTAGTGAAATAAAGGTCAGCATGTTAGCACCAGCAATAGCTTGTTTAGTTTGTTTCCCTTAAACAGCAACTTCTGTCATTTTGGATTTTCCTCAAATGTTCACTTCAGGCTGGCTCTGAAAAACGTGTCAGTCGTCATAGACCGCTGTTAAAATGCCCAGTTCTTTAGCAGAAATAAACAAGTTTAAAACACGGTTTTGGCTTCTGTAGATAATTTCCCCAAACACGACAAGTGACCTCTTTGCTCATTTTTGTATTTACTCTAAATTAAATCCCATTCATTGAACCCAGTTTCACTCCTTTGATCTACACCCCACCTGCAGTGTCTCTGTGATTCCACAGGGGGGCGTCTGACCCCTTAGTTTGAGAACCACTGATGCGGACAAACAAACAATGGACAGCATAATTGTCGGATGAATAAATACAGTATTAATTTCGAGCATTGGTTGCGGCTCTGCATCCTACCATTCATACAATCAAGATGAATAAAGCAAGTCTTTATTCATCCTCATGCGTCTAGCATCTAGCCTGCTGTTACATTTCTTTGTGTGTCTGAACTCTGTGCCTTAGGGAACGATGTGAATGGACAGGGTGGACACGACCAGCACGGCAACACTGAGCAGGAAAACTTTAATTCAGGAGGAGGTGGAAGGTTTCCTCCACGTCTCCCTGACAACCAGGTGCCCGCTGTTCAACCGCCCAGACGTGAGAGGGAGTACAACTGGAAACTGTCTGGTACTACAGAGTGCAGCGCTTCGTGTGGAAAAGGTTACACAATACAATATTGATTATTTTTTGTTGTTGTTGTTTTTAGCAAGAGACTAAATTAAAGTTCCACAAATGATCCTACGTAATGCACATAGAAAATCATTCCACATGCGTGAACTTTATACAGTATTTGCAGTTTGTTTCAAGAGTTGGTTCCTAAATCTAATATCTGCCTTCCAGGTTTCAGATATTCCGTCTTTCACTGCGTCCACCGGCTGAACCACGTCCAGGTGTCAGACAGTCTGTGTGACAGCAGCAGTCGACCAACTCCACAGGAAGAGGCCTGCAACCTGCAGCCCTGTCCAGCATTGTGAGTCACTCCTCAGCTTTCACGCTTCTGAAACTGTCTGATTACTGCAAAATGCAAAAGGCTTTCTGTACAAAATCCCTAAAGCTGATTTAATAGTATACAGACTAGGACTACGCAGTGATGACTGCACATATTGTCATGAGAAAGCCACAAATATTTGCTCATTCAGTAAATCATAACACATACCCTCAACAGATTTGAAAGCAGCAGCAGTTCAGTTCCCAACATAAACCGTGCATCTGCAACATATGTTGACATCCGTTTTGTGTTTATAGTTTTGTTTAGCGTCTGCGCTTTATCACTCAAACCAAGTCCTTAACACCCTCTCAACATGTCAGTCTTGTGGAAGGCCACTATATAAAAGAACAAGGTAAATCAACGCATGAAAACGTTCCTGACGCCGCGCTCTTGTGCTTTTCATTCGAGCAGCTGGGACATCGGGGAGTGGTCAGAATGCAGCAAGACCTGCGGCCTGGGCATGCAGCACCGGCAGGTCCTGTGTCGCCAGGTTTACGCCAACCGCACGCTCAACGTGCACACGAGTCGATGCCGACACCTGGAGCGACCCGAAACCACCAGTACTTGCCAGCTGAAGATCTGCAGCGAGTGGCAGATCCGCTCCGAGTGGACCGCAGTGAGTGGCAGCAGTCAGTCACAATGTGAATCATTCCACTAGTTGACGGTGCTTTGTGTGTGTGACATTTACAGTATGTCCCTGATATATTAACTCATTCATTCATTCATTCATCTTCTGTACCCGCTTATTCCTGTTAAGGGTCGCGGGGGTCTGCTGGAGCCTATCCCAGCTGTCTATATTAACTTTACTATGTTAATATTCTATTTTATTTAAATATATTTACATCATATTAGGTTAATGAAAGAAAATACAAACAGTGCCGAGCTCTTGTTTGGTTAAAGCTGAACTAAATCTGAAGTAGCAGCACAGTCATTAAAGGAGTGCTGTATTAACCCTGTAGCCCGTGTCTCCATAGTGCTCGGTGCCGTGTGGGCTGGGTCAGAGGTCACGAGAGGTTCGCTGTGTCAGCAACGTGGGTGACTTTGTTCCTGACGAGGAGTGCAACATGAATCTGCGGCCCAACGATGTAGAGAACTGCGACATGGGAACCTGTGCCAAGAGCTGGTTCTACACCGAGTGGGGCAACAGGGTAGGTGTCAGAGTCAAAGGGAGACACAGTAACTTTCATTCATCTCTAATAACAGTGGTAGTATTGTATAGTCTTTACTAACCGTGTAGCTGCTCTTGGTAACCTGATAAAATATAGCTCTTTTAATGGAGAAGCTAGAAAACAGTGAAGGTTGGATAAAAGATCTAAAAAAGAGAAAAGTGCACCAAAAAGAAATTAGTATAAAAAATTGCTAAGAAGATGTAGAATGAGGATTTTTGAAGATGTTGCTAACTGTTGAACAGCTTGAATGGTAAAGTATGTTTTTTTTTCCTCCCCAGTGCTCCGCTGAGTGTGGGATGGGTGTACGAACTCGGGGGGTTCTCTGCCTGACCAACCACATCAGCAGTCTCCCTCTGGAGGGGTGCGGTAGCGAGCGGCCTGCGGACTCTCAGGTCTGCAACAACGGCCCCTGTGAGAATCGCATAGAGTGGTTCACGGGCCCCTGGAGCCAGGTATGAGGCCGACAAGGCGGGGGCTGAAGTGGTCTAGCATTTGGGATTTTGAGTTTACATTAGGGTTTCACATGTTTTTTTGTTGTTGTTTTTTTTGACCCAGTGCTCTGCAGAGTGTGGCAGAGGCAGCCAGCAGAGGTCAGTGGTGTGTTTGATGAAGTCAGATGAAGGATTCAGTGCCATGCCTCCGTATGAGTGCTCGTCCCTAGAGCGGCCTCTCGGCCAGCAGAGCTGCAACCTGAAGGCCTGCGGAGCGAAGTGGTACCACACTGAATGGAGTGCTGTGAGTAAGACATGAAACCCTCTCCTCTATTACAGTATAGACGGCTAGATAAGTCAGGTCGCGTCTTGCTTGATGTTTTGCTTTTGATCTTCATCGCATTCATTCCCTTCTGGTGAAGCTGCAGCAGTAGGAAATGATCCGTCATTAAAATTAGCAGCAATCTCAGCTACATCTGAGATATCCAGATATCTTTTTATAGAGATCCGAATATTTTTTCCAGTAATATTGCCAAAGATGCCCAGTTCATGATCATGCAATTAGACGCTCACTGGCCATTTCGTTAGGTGTATTTTTCTAGTGCCAGGTCGGACCCTCAGAGTTTGGTGTGTTGACATAGCGTAGCATCACTAAGGTGCTGCAGATTTGTCAGCTACAGATGGATCCATGCTTTCATGGTGTTTAATCCAAATTCTGAGAATAACTTCCAAACTTTGCGGCAGAAACTGAGCCTCGTCAGACCAGGAAATATTTTTCCAAATCTCTATTGTCCAATTTTTTTGAGTCCTTGTAAACTGTGGCCTCAATTTCCTGTTCTTAGATGACGGCAGTGACACAATTCACAGTAACAAGTGGTTATCTGAGTTTCTATCAGTTCAAATCAGTTTAACCATTCTGTCCTGACTTCTGTCACTGGAGAACTGCTGCTCACTGGGTATTTCCTCTTTTTTCAGACCAGTCTCTGTAAACCCCAGAGATGGCTGTGTGTGAAAATCCCAGTAGAGCCTGTCTGGCACCAGCAACTATGCCACGTTCAAAGTTACTAACGCCATCTTTCTTCCCTTTTCTGACGCTCAGTTTGAACTTGAGCAGATCATCTTGGCCTTGTCTACGTGACTAAGTACACTGAGTTGCTTCCATGCGATTGGCTGATTTGATATTTGTGTTAATAATCAGTTGTACCTAATGAGGTGGCCAGTGAGTGTATAAACATTGGCACCATTTCGTTACATCACTTCTCACTTCATCACATTCACTCCCTCCTGGTCACAAGCTAACCCACAAATAGTTTAAAAGGCCTTCAGAAGTTCAGATCGTGGTTTGTGTCTGACCGCTGTCACTGATTCCTGCTTTTCCAGTGTTCCAAAACATGTGAGGGGGGTTTCCGTGTGCGCGAAGTTCGCTGTCTGTCTGACGACATGCTGTCCAGCGAGGGCTGTGACGAGCAGCTGAAACCAGCAGAGAAGGAGAACTGCAGCCCAGAGCCCTGTGTACCTCACATCGGTCAGTCAACCTTTAATCATGATTTTCCATCATCCTTTATGTCCTGGTCTTTACCCTGGAATGGTTTGGCTCCACTGGCATGTGTCTCTCCGTAGCTCTGCCGGTGTAATAATAAGTATCACGTTGTATTTGCTGGAACAACAACATAAAACCAGCGTTTCTTCTTGTTTCAGATGAGAACTGCAGAGACAAGTACTTCAACTGCAACGTGGTGGTCCAAGCTCGCCTCTGCGTGTACGATTACTACAAGACAACGTGCTGCGCTTCGTGCTTACGAGTGGCCCACAAACATTCGATCCATCGGGGGCGAAGCTAGCACTCTCAGCTGCACGATGGGATGGGCACACCCTGGACCGACTGTAGGGGAACGGACCTTGCCTTGAATGGACACTTGTTTTCCAAGGAAGGAAACCGAAGAAGGAAACTATTTGTTTGTTCGCTTGCTGTTGGCAGAGAAGACTCCACTTACTGGATGAACAGAGCTCTGGTGTGTGATTTCTTTTCTTCAGCGGGAACAGTTTGCACCTGCTTTTTTTTTTTTTACCAATAATGGCTCTTGTGGACTATTTATGAAGAGGAGAGCACCTGTAAACCATTTAATGTGGACTATAAATAGAAGCGTGTGGTTCTTTACACTACAGCACTCAGATTCATGCCACGATAATCCGACCAAAGATACGTAAAACTGACGACAGTGGTGGATTATTCCATATTACCTAAGAAAGCTAACGGTGGCCCCTTTAAACAGCAATGATTCACAGGAAGTCTCAGAATTTGAACTCTGTGTTTTAAATCACGCTTCCCTTCGTCCACAGCCATGAGGTGTAAAAGCAGCCTACGTGTATGTATATATGTATGTATGACAGAGTGAATGATAAAGGTCATTTTAGGCAGTTCCCCAGAGCAACTGAAGAGGAAAAAAAAAAGCTCCCACTTAATTTATTTGTGTGGCTCCCCACAGGGAGGACACTGGTTTATTGGCCACCAGTGGCCCCTCTGCTTCCTTTTAAACCAATCACAGCCTCAGAGCTGGATGTAGGCGATCCACAGCCTGCAGGACGGTAGAAGCAGATGGTCAGAAACCTGTAACGTATTTTTGAACCTGTATATATATTATAATTATTATTATTATTATTATTCTGTGGGATATGATCATTCCACGATTGTAAAATTCCTGATAATCAAAAACATGTTGAATTACTCATAAAATATTATTCATACTTTGATTGTAAAGCTCAATCATTACAGTGTTTTACAACTTCCGGTTCATGAACCGTTCTTTTCTGCCATAACACAGTTGTCCGTTTCCATACAAAACTACACACAGTACCTCTTGAATGTTCAGCTTCTGTTGTAATATATCAACTCCCTCCAAGCACTATAAACTTACCTCTGATCCTTAAGTACTGTATATCAATGTTTAAGTTCTGAATGACTCGATTACGCTATAAGATCAGCTTCTGAATGATGGATGTGCCACCGTGATGGCACAAATCTTATTTTTTTCCTAAGAAAACAATCAAGAGTGGCTCTAAAATATCAGAATTCTTGAGTATTTAATGTATGACTGCAACTAATAAACATCTGTATTTGCTTCATCTTAGAATTACACATGTTCCGATTTTTGTCAATAAAGAAAATTACTAATTGTTAACACTTTACAGAAGCTTTTTCTAGCGTGAGTCTGAAACAGTGATTCAGTTTTAATTCTTTTTCTGATTCATGTCATCCATCTAGAGGATAAAGAAGGTATTACACCAGATTCATAATTTGCCATTTCTTGTAATAGTCGTATTTAATCCAAACGTTCAATGAAAGTTTCATTTAACAGGTTTTCTTGCATGCAAGAAGGGACGTTCAAAAATAAGAATATGTTTAAAAGTAAGTCAGCAACTGAAAGTAAAGCGTCGAATACATATAATCTAGATAATCCACTCTAATTTGTGACTCATTGTTAGTGTTTTCTATTTGTGCTACAACTCAATACAAGACAAATAAAACAGACCACTCCAAAGTTGTGGGAGTAGGCCAGCGCTTGTTTTTTTAGAAGTTGGACAGGACCTTTTCCAGTGCACTGAGGACCACCTGCTCCTGCACCAGCCAACTAACATATTCCATCCTCTGGGTAGCGCTACACCTAGTTAAACACAAGTGATCCTGTTGTTGCCGTTTAATTCAGTTCTTCAGACATAGCCACATGCCACTGCTACCCTTCCCTCTTGCGTTAAAGAATTGCTTTAAGATAACTTTAACTTCTAAGATCTGCCGAACCAGTCATGGCGTGATGGACAAAAGAATAAGAGACGATATTTCATTGTGCCCCTTATTGTAAGTGATAGTGAATTTCCAGAGGTCCAGGCCCCACCTGCAGCCTGTAACCATCAACGGGGAGCGTGTAGAGGTGGTTCAGACCTATAAGTACCTGGGTCTACATTTCAATCACAAACTGCTGGGCGTGTTCCAGCAGACTATCGTTGCCAGTGCCCTCTTCTACGCTGTGGTGTGCTGGGGAGGCAGCACTAAGAAAAAAGGGCACCTCGCGGCTGGACAAACTGACAAACTGTCTTAGCTGGTTCCACAGGAGCTAATGTGGTTGAACTGCTTCCTGTATCTAGCTGTCAAAAGCGGGTAAATGTATAAAATCCTCCAACACGGTGTGAAACTGTTCAAACAACATTTCAGTTTCCCTTCTCTCCTGTCCTCATCCTGAACTTGTTACTCTGCTTGGCCTCCTCTTGTTCTCCTGTCGTCCTTGCACCAACAGTCTCTGAATTATTGATGACACATTAATATTCCATCAGAGTCTGTCCGCAGATTTTCTATAGCCCTGTCTACAGACTGCTGGTTCTGATGTGGGTTATAGAACTGAAGTGTTCTGTACGGTTCTCACCTCAGGTTAACCTCCCACATGGTGCACATCGATGCTCAGCAGGTGTCCCAGGCCGTGGGGCATGAATATGGAGCCCACGATGCCGATCTTCACAAGCTCCTCCAGGTGAACCCTGTCAGCCAGGCAGTGCACGTTAGTCCACGTTACACTTTTAGCGCAGACATCTTGGTTAAGGAAAAACTAGAATGTGTCTGATGTGAACTTTGAGTGTATTTGCTCTCCCTGCAAAGGTTATGATCACATGATTTCAAATTTACATATCTTACAGGAGCTAAATCATTGCATAACGTATGCAAAATTCATAAAACTAAATTATACGGGAAATTATGTAAAGTTATAATGCATTTTTCTTGTTGTTTGGCTGGAGAAAATGTGTAAAGGTACCACAATAAGTTTTATTATGTTCTGTAATCATGCTAATAATACAGTCATGGAAAAAATGATTAGACCACCCTTGTTTTCTTCAATTTCTTGTTCATTTTAATGCCTGGTACAACTAAAGGTACATTACCTGAAGAATACAATGAACACGACAAAAAATGCAGGTGACTACATAATACTTTATGTCCTATTTGACATGCTTAAGCTTAATTGTATTCCCAGGGTATATAAGAGGCCATTTCATGTCACAAGCTGCACTGCACATGCAAAGGCCGAGAGTGGTTTCCTGCTTACATTCAAGCCGTAGCACAACTCAGAAGTTGTCAGCTCTCACATAATGCCTAAAACAAAAGAGTTATGTGAAGCCACAAAGGCAGCCATCTTGGCACTGCTGGAAAGTGACATGAGTGCGAGACAGGTAGCCAAAAAACTGAAGATCTCCAAGACAGCCGTTCATTACACCAAGAAAAAACAAGCCAAACATGGTACTACCAAATTGCTAGCTGGTCGAGGCAGGAAACGTCTTTCTACCCCACGAGATGACCGTGCACTCATCCGTTCCTGTGTCAGGAATCGTCGTCAGACCTCCAGGGACCTTAAAAATTAGTGGGCACTGTCAAGAAATGTGACTTGTTCGGCAAGGACAGTTCGAAGCTGACTTCTTGAAGCTGGTCTGAAGTCACACGGGGCACGGAAGAAGCCCTTCATCAACAAAAGGAAGAGGAAGGCCCGGTTACTCTTTGCTGGGGATCACAAGGATTGGACTGTTGATGATTGGGCTAAGGTTCTCTTCAGTGATGAATCCAGTTTTGAGTTGATGCCAACTTACTGGTGAGGAGGAAGCCTGGAGAAGCCTACAAACCCGACTGTCTTGCCCCTACAGTAAAACATGGGGGTGGATCAGTGGTCGTTTCAGTATGGGTGGAACAGGGCAAATGCAATTGTGTGAAGGGCGAATGAACCAGGTCACGTACAGGGCTACTCTTGAAAATAGTCTTCTTCCATCAGCTGGAAAACTCTTTCCTGCCTCGAATGACTGGATTTTCCAACAAGACAATGCCCCTTGCCACACAGCAAGATCAGTTAAGGCCTGGATGGAGAACCAGAACATTCGAACCATGCCTTGGCTCAATCACCAGATTTAAATCCAATTGAAAACCTGTGGAAAATTGTCAGACTCAAAATGGAGAACCACAAGCCCAAAAACAAAGCAAATTTGTTTGAATTTGTGCAACAGGAATGGGCTGCTGTGACAGCAGAACAATGTCAGAAGCTGGTGGAGAGCATGCCAAGACGCATGGCTGCAGTCATCAAAAACAATGGTTATACAATCAAGTACTAACTCCTGTGTGTATCATGTGACTAAAACAGACAGAAAAGAAAACATGGAATGCCTAAAAGCACTGCTTTTGGCAGTACATGCCATATTGATGTAAGAACTTAAGTAATTTTGGTTATTATCAAGAAAACCATGGAAAATGGCTAGATATCAGCTCTTAAATTAAACTCTTATGAGCTATTTTTGTAGTTATCATTATATTTGTCCAAACAAATGTGCCTTTAGTTGTACCAGGCATTAAAATGAACAAGAAATTGAAGAAGACAAGGGTGGTCTAATCATGGCTGTCTAAAAAAGGTCACATATTCAGTCAATGTATTGTAGCTTACACCAGTCAGGCACAACATTATGACCACTCACAGGAGAAGCAAATAACATTGGTCATCTTGTGACAATACAAGGGTCTGCCGGAAACTTCTGAAGCTGGCATTCATGTAGACATTACTTAGACATGTACCACCCACCTAGACCAAACCCCACCCCATAGCAATGATGCTCCTTGATGGCAGCAGCCACCCCCAGCAGGATGCAGCCTGACACAGACACACACACACAAATAAACATGGAGAACAGTTCTACAAATTCACTAGATCCCAAAGTGATCAAGTATCTGTGGGATACACTGGAACAAGCCTGATCCACAGAGGCCCTTCATTTTAAGGCCCCCACTAACAACATTCTGTTACCAGACACCACAGGATACCCTCAGAAGACCCATGTCCATTCTCTGACGAGTCACAAAGTCAGCAATTAAACTGTTTTATTTGATAATGTTTTGTTTTAAAATCACGTCTTGTCACGTGGTATGGAATCCTCCCCACGCTGACTACAACGCTCCTGTCTGCTCGTCTGCTCCAGGATATTGGGTGAGGAACTGCAGGTCATCGGTTCGAACCCCAGCTGGGGCGAAGATGGAGACGCGCTTCAAAAGTTGTTTTGAACCAGTTAAAAACTGATTACTGACCAAGGAAAGGATTTTCATTGGTACTGTTGCAAATGCGGGCGGAAAAGGCGGAAGATCACACGCTTGCGGTCATGGCAGTCCCAAAATATGGCCAAAATGATTTATTTTGAGTAAATGAACATCATTAATATATTCTATGTTACATCCATTAAATATAAATGAGCATTTAAAAAAATAAATAAAAAATAGGTACATTTATGTTAAACTAACAAGATTTATTTTATTTATTTTGCCGACGGGCTGAGCACACATCAATGCAACATGATTCACGATAAGACAAAAATAATTCATAAAATACATAAAGGTGTTTTATATTAGTTAGAAAAAAGCTGGGCTTGCTTCAGTCGCTCCTCTGTGCTATTAAGTTCGCCGACAATCACAGCGCCTCTTATGATGGGCTGTGGGTCGGGACACAGCAAGGGGTCTCGCCTCTACAATGCAGAACACTACTGTCATTGTCAATGGGCCCAGTGGGCACAGTGCAACATATTAGTAAGCCACGAATTACAAAAGGAACTCGAGACGTATTTAAAGGCCTCTGATGAAAGTCTCGTCTCACTTATGGTGCACACTTGACTTTTCATCTCCATGTTACAGACACACTCTGCTTGGATTATTAACTTACCAGACTCTGTTTTAACGTGTTGAATTGATAGATTTGAGCAGATTTGAGCTTGAAATGTACTTAGGTGACCGCTTGGAATTATGGGTAACTGCTTAAAAATGCTGCGCAGAGGTGTTTTTTAGAATTCTCATGTCATATCCAAAAAACATATTCAGATTTGTCAGTTGGACTCTGATTGGTGGGATGTGTCATGTGCTAGATGACATCTCTTCTGATCTCAGATGCCACTGTAGCAGTGTTTAATTTTAGTGTTAGCAATTAAGGATAGCAATGAAACTGTTTTATTTGATAATGTTTTGTTTTAAAATCACGTCTCGTCACGTGGTATGGAACCTTCCCCACGCTGACTACAACGCTCCTGTCTGCTCCAGGGTATTGGGTGAGGAACTGCAGGTCACCGGTTCGAACCCCAGCTGGGGCGAAGATGGAGACGCGCTTCAAAAGTTGTTTTGAACCAGTTAAAAACTGATTACTGACCAAGGAAAGGATTTTCATTGGTACTGTTGCAAATGCGGGCGGAAAAGGCGGAAGATCACACGCTTGCGGTCATGGCAGTCCCAAAATATGGCCAAAATGATTTATTTTGAGTAAATGAACATCATTAATATATTCTATGTTACATCCATTAAATATAAATGAGCATTTAAAAAAATAAATAAAAAATAGGTACATTTATGTTAAACTAACAAGATTTATTTTATTTATTTTACCGACGGGCTGAGCACACATCAATGCAACATGATTCACGATAAGACAAAAATAATTCATAAAATACATAAAGGTGTTTTATATTAGTTAGAAAAAAAACTGGGCTTACTTCAGTCGCTCCTCTGTATTACTGAGTTCACTGACAATCACAGCGCCTCTTATCATAGGCTGTGGGTCGGGACACAGCAAGGGGTCTCGGTTCTACAATGCAGAACACTCACTATGATTATCTATGGGCCCAGTGGGCACAGTGCAACAATATTAGTAAGCCACAAATCATTAAAGGAACTCGAGACGTATTTAAACACCTCTGATGAAAGTCTCGTCTCACTTATGGTGCACACTTGACTTTTCATCTCCATGTTACAGATACACTCTGCTTGGATTACCACGTACCAGACACTGTTTTAACGTGTTCAATTTATATATTTGAGCAGATTTGAGCTTGAAATATACTTAGATGGCCGCTTGGAATTATGGGTAACTGCTTAAAAATGCTGCGCAGAGGTGTTTTTTAGAATTCTCATGTCATATCCATAAAACATATTCAGATTTGTCAGTTGGACTCTGATTGGTGGGATGTGTCATGTGTTAGATGACATCTCTTCTGATCTCAGATGCCACTGTAGCAGTGTTTAATGCTAGTGTCAGCTATTAAGGTCAGCGATTAAACTGTTTTGTTTGTTAATGTTTTGTTTTAAAATCACGTCTCGTCACGTGGTACGGAACCTTCAACCCACGCTGACTACAACGCACCTGTCTGCTCCAGGGTATTGGGTGAGGAACTGCAGGTCACCGGTTCGAACCCCAGCTGGGGCGAAGATGGAGACTCGCTTCAAAAGTTGAGAGGAAGCTTTATACAACCAAAACACATGCAGAGCAGAACTCAGGAAAGGTGTTGAAGAAAATATACTACTAGTACTGACTGCACATAATCAGTCTATGTTGTGTCTTTAAGACAGAAGTCTGAAAGAATCCAGGTGATGTCAATTAGCAGGCTTTTAGACGACTTTGTTGTCAACTGTTATTGTTTATTAAAACATGTTTACACTGTATGGGTATATAAACAAATATACTGATTAAATAAAGAAATTACATAGACTTCACTGCATCATCTGCCATCAGGAGTTATTCCCAGGCAGTGGTCCCTGCTCCACAACAGCAGCAACCTTAGACTTTCTTCCTGTAGACGCTGGTACACGCTGCCAAGGAGGAAGGAGGAGGAAGCAGTTGAGCTATGATGTTGTGAGTTTATCCAACACGTAAGAACAGCTATCATTAGCAAGACTGGAGTTGACTTAGGTGACAACACAAGTTAAACATTAGGGATTGTTTCTTGCCCAAGACATGACCTCTGCATATTGGTTAGCAGTCACGGACCGTGCATTTTCTACCTAGGCCTTCTATTACCTCCAGCCTCATTCAAAACACATCTCGCTGCTATCTTCTTTGGTTCATGTATCAAGAGCTCATTCACTAATCGTCACGTCATCAACAGTTGTGCAGGATGATCAACCCACGTTTGATGGTTCTTTTCACAATGCAAAAGCAAATGAGCATGATGGACAGCTGCTACGCTAGATTATAAATATGAACAAAATCTGTGGACCTAACAGAAAATGTTTCTATTACTGTACATATTATTTTCTTTTTCTGTTGCTCCAAGCCTCTTCAGCGTGAGTTTAAAACTTACATGCATTGTGAGTTAATTATAGTTTCTCTGCTTAAGTAAGTGTCTCAGTAGTGTGTGGTGAGTCTACATTTTTATAGACTTCCCCATTTTTTAAAGCATACTATGAAGCGCAGTGTAAACCTGACACTCACTAGTCAGTAAGTGTCATTATAGGCCTGTGAATGTGGCAGCAGCCCTAAAACCTATACTTAGGCGTGACATTTTTATTTGTAACATCTGAACCGACAAGGTGTCATCCAAATTGCTAGTTCATCCCCATCACCTGCTGCTCCTGATTTCTGATGTCAAATTTAAAGGTTTTACTAAAAAACTGTTAACTATACTGTATACTGTCAGATACTGACTAGTTTTTACTGAGGACATTTTGACTGGTCACAGTAGGGAAAGTTCAGGTGGAATAAATCCTGGCACAGGTACCTTCCAGTGAGACCAGGCAGGGAACATGTGCATTTCTTTACTGTGACATGTCAAGATGTCACACAGGATCTGTGAGGGCACAATATGTGGAAAACAACGCTGAGCAAACGGTGAGTTCAGAGGATGTCGCATTGTGAGGTTAACTGCTCCTCGACCCTGAAGAGGATAAAGAGAAATCCTGTGCAGAAGATAAATACTGCTTCAATGGTCGAAGGCTATCTTGGTTAACTGCTCGTCTCTGAAGTTAAAATCGATGGCATTTAAATTGTTTGTGGCTTTAGTGGATCCTAACACCTAGAATCATTTGGGTGTGTTTTTAACTCTAATGAGCCTCACTGTGATAGTCAATTTAACAAGGTGTTGAAATTGTTCATGCTTGTAGTTTTCCAATTCTTTCTAGTCATATTTAGTTAGTTTAGATTTAGTTAGTTCATTTTACAGTTTAAGCATTGCCACAGGTGTTCTGTCTAACTGAGAAAGATTTTACCATTTTGTGGGCTTCACTCAAAACCCTGTTGGTGTAGCGCAGGACCTCCAACTCCATATCGTTCTTAATGAGACGGCTGCAAACACAGACAGAAACAAGAAATGAGTGACAGTATACAGAGTTCATACAACTCTCACATTAAACTAAAGACATATTATTTTTATAATAATAATTGCTGAATCTTTCTAGTATACAATACTATAATAACTGATGTAGATACTAATTTATTGTATTAATTCTCACAATGTTACATATAAATAAGATCGTTTTTTTTTTTTTTTTTTTTTTAATTAGTTTAAAGTCTTGTGGAAACTTTCCTCCTTCATCAGAGCTGCTGAAAATGTTTCACACCACAGGAAAATGTACCCAAGGTTGGATTTGGTTGCCTGCTGATTCATATCATTTATTTCTTTGAGGTGGCTAGACACTGAAGGGAATTTAATATTTCTACATTAATTAATCAAATAAATCAGACAGGGCAGAGGTAACCAATAGCAACTCTAATAGCTAAAACTAAAAAAAAAAAAAAGGCCATTGAAGGGGAGCCTTACAAGCTTCAGTGAGACGAGGGAGCAGAGGGTTCAATCAAGTTCCTCTCCCCAGGAGGTGTGTCTGAAAAGCATTCCTCCTTATTTCAGAAAATGTCAATTCATCTAGAAGGTGCAAACTCTAATGCCAAGGACAACCAGGCAAGCACGAAGCCTATTACATCTGTGCAAGCAAACTTCTGGCTCTAACAGGGGGAAAAAACAACCCTAAGAAAAGCCTCCCACGTTTCTGACTGCAGAAACACAATTACCTGACTGGGCAGCAGTAATTGCCGAGCAATGGTAGAATTTGACTGAAGAAACTTCAAGGCAGTGCAGTCTTCACACTCATCTGAAGAGGATTCAATAATAATATAACGCAGGTTTTAAAAAGCAAATTCATACATACAAAGGCCTGGCTCAGGGCAGCAACATTGCTATTAATTGGCAACTGAAAAGCAAAAGCACGATTGCTTGCTTAATTAAATTATACTCAGAATTCAGTTTATCAGCAACTATCAGTACGAAGTAAGAGTCTGTTGCATCCTTGGTTATAAACAGAATTAAAAACAAAACAACCTCCACAAACAAAGTATAATTATGTTAATGCAAATCGATGCCAATTAAACATACCGGCTGATTCCTTTAAAGGAGGCTTCACGGCAGACGCTCCTGCTATCTGTATTCTGTCCTCGCTGAAGAAAAGAAAAAACTCAAAAACAAGTAATTACCTCACTACCAAGAGAATTCAGATTTTATTACAGCAAATTAAATGGATTAGTGGTAGGAGTTTACTGGCAGTGTCACAATTAAATCTTTGCAGTGGACCAAACAAACTTGATTACTATGACATTATTGTGACATTTTTGAGTAGAAGATATTTTAGGCCAATATTTAACAGCATAGTCAGAAACAAACTGAAACAATTTAGAGATTTTATTTTCCACTCAGTGAGACGTTTGGCGGCTACCATGAAGAACTCAACAAGTAGGATGATTTGGTTAAAGCTGCTTCTCCAGCGCCAACACTTGCGATGCATACCAGGGTTAGGAGAACTGATGGGTTCAGGCTGGATAGGACACCAACAATCTGCAGACAGAGAATAATTACAAGAGTCAGACACACAGTAGAACAGCAGAAACAACACGTTTCTCCAGTTTCTTCTGCTTCCAGGCTGCAGCATAAAGGTCACTGGAAGGAACCGTCATGCCTCTGTGGCCTCTCCAGTACTCAGCAGCACACTGAATGATAAAAACTCAAGAGACTTTATTACTCGTCTGCCAACAGTTTAAATGTCACACCACAGATCCCTGACTCACAGGCACTGTGGTGATATTTCAGCACTGCTATTAGTCTTAAATCAAGATTTACTTGTCATTCTCATAGTATTTGAATACACAAGAAACAAACTTGTTTTTTCTCACCAGCACAGTAGCAGTGCCACAGAGATTCATCTTCTCATAAATAGATAAATTAAATAGCTACAATCATAATCTGAACAATGATAAAAGGATCAATAAATAGACTCAGTGCATCGGTGCAATTGCATATTTAAAGTGCATTTTGAGAATGATTGATTTGACAGCGAGCCATTGAGATGTTTGTGTCTCTACCTCTTTCCCGACAGCAGGAGGTCAAACAGTTCGTGGTATGGATCGTGAGGGTCCCTGATGAGCCCAGTGGCTTTGTGAATTCAATATAGGGGAGAGGGGCACCAGTGATCCTCCTGGCTGTCCTCACGATCCTGTTCAGCTGATGGATTTCATAGGACATACAGGGGCTGAACCAGGAGGTGAGCAGTAGGTAAGTGCGCTCTCAATCAAACCTGATTAAATAAAGGCGTCTCTGTAGAAGGAGACCAGCTTTCCTGAGTCTACGTAGGGAGTGGTGTTTAAAGTTTGCACAACAAATAGGGCATAAAAAAAGTGAAAATGTATTTATTATACTTGTATACTCGAGCATTCAAGACAAGAAGTAAAACCTGACTTGATTAAATCTTAAAATATCATCAGCACAAATCCTAAATGTGTAAAATTCAACAGTTTAAGGATTAACTGTTTGCATGGTGAACAGTGTCGTGTTGAGAATGTGTGAGTGCAAAAGCAGCCTTTTAAAAATAGAAAACTGATTGGTTTAGGTTTTTTAATCTGAATACTGAACACCAGCGATGGATTTCTTTACCTTACCAGAGGTCAGTAGTGCTTATTAGTAGGCAGTAACACCTATTTAATGTTTCTAATTTTACACTACAGTCCTGAGCTGCTATTGCTTCACGGAAGAACTGCCTGATGATCTGCGTCGTACCCTGTGAAATCTAACACCTCAAGCAAGTGCGGAGATGTAAAAATACCTGAAATATCTTCAAATATTCAAAGTGTAAATATGGAAATGAATGTAAAATTTGACCTTTCTTGTCTGAACGATTTCTCAATAAGTACACCTCTAAAATAGCTCTGGAAGCGTCAACCCACCAATACAGCTCCTCTGAGAATCTGCTGTCAACATTGATACACTCGACAACTGTTTTCTCCGACTCTCAAAGAAGACAATTATGAACAACATGAACATGAGTGTATTTTTCAATGTTCCTTTGACCTCTGGCTCTGTGACTTGACATCAAGGTTCGATTAGTGCCCAAAAAAGGTCACACCAGAGTGGCTTGTGTAGACCAACGCAGACAGACTTACGTCGCAGGTGTATTGCACCTCATCAACAGCATATTTCTCCTTCAAGTACTCTTTCGGATATATTCTGTCAACAGAATGAAAGCAAAGACAACAAATATCCACATACAGTCATCAGGCGTTTTAAGCGGTGTGTTAAGTCACAGTTTTGGAAAACGATGGCACAACAACATGCAAACTCCACACAGAAAGGCCAGATTTGAACCTGGGACCTTCTCGCTGTGAGGCATCAGTGCTAACCACCTCTGTGCCACTGTGCCACCCCTAAATTCACAACCTGTTCTCTCAAATTAGAATAAAACAGTCCAGAGAATCAATAAACACGACTTATAAATACATTTTATTTGAGCAGTTTACTCTGTCTGGTGTGTGAACAGGCAACAATAGGTCTATTGTACTATCAGTTCCATTTCAATCATTTGACAGTTGTGTCTCTCGCTATTTGGAAATTATGTTAACTGATTCAGCAGAAAATGTCCTCTGTTCAGCACAGAGAGAAAACCGATCATGTTTTAAATCTGTCTGGAGGTAATCCTCAGCATTTTATCAGTAGATTTTGGCCTGAAGGGGTGAGTGAACCACAGCTCAGCCTCCCTTCAGAAACAGTTCAGACATAAAATATAGACAAGCAGACAACCTTGGAACTGATATAGATGTAAATCTTTGGATGTGGCATGGTCGTGGCAACTAATCGGCTCCAACCCGGCCTGTGCCAAAGGTTAAACCATAACCTCACTGAATTTTATGGCTCAAGGAAATGAGCTGAAGAAGGGAGCAACCGTTGCCAATAAAGTATGGCAGACAAACAGGAGTCACCAACGTAACCAGCAGTCTTTGAATTCACCGTCTCTAACAGTCAGGGAGACTGAAGTAGGATCTGATGCTAGAAATAAAATGGAAACTGCATTTAGAGGAAGGGTTAGAGTCTAGGTATAAGTCAAACACACATCAACAGGGTTTGTGCAATAACTATCTCTGCCAGAAGGGGGAGACAAAGATTTCATGGTGTATCTTTAATATATCCAGGTGTTCATGAAGAAACATGTGACAACATACTTATCAAATCACTTTCTAAATGACATATTGTTGTATGAATTAATTACAGTTCATTCTCACTGATATTTATCAAAGAATGCTTCTTCTACTTCACTCAGACCTCCAACGTTACAGTAAAACATGTGTGTCCCTGTAAATGTGAACAGGCCTGTTCCCAGACGCTTTTAAAGAAAGCAGAGTCTTTTTTTTTTTTTTTTTGACACATGTGGAATCTATTGGTTTTTACTCTATTCCCATCCTCAGAGTCCTGCAATTCTCATTGAATCCCTGAAGTGACAAAAAAAGAAAGCACCAGCTGGTGAAAGGAGTGCAGATATTAGTTTTCATCCAACCAGGGAGACAATGACACTTATGAAGACCTGTGTCATTCAATATACATCACCAGCATAAAATGGGAGCTGAATGCTCTCAAGGTAAAAGGAGAAAGCAACCTTGTATTGCATGATCACCTCAACAAAGAAGTGTCCTTCATTTTCCACCAAACTGCACACAATTTATGAAAGAAAAATAACTCTGTAATCTTTCTGTCAACTTTTTACACATTGAGTGCTTCATGGTTTTAGTAGATGATATTATGCACAATCAGATGCACAATAAGAATCTAGCCGAGTAGGCCAGATTTTAGGTCTCTCTGTGGCACAGCCCAGTTTCACAATGTCTTCACTTTGTATTAGTAAAGAAACAAAGTAAAATCTCTGAGGCCTTTCATTTGTGAATAAATGCCTTCAGCACTGACACCACCTCTGATGACCGACAAACAAACACCAGAGATTATTAATGTCTTTACAAAAATAGTTACATGGAAATAACAGCAGTCGCGGTAACCCATGGTTGCAGAGTCGACGTCCCCTGATGTCCCTTGGCGTTACACATAATGAGATGCATGGAATGGCTCTGAAGCTTGAAGAGGAAAATTACAGATGGTGATTTGTAAAGAAGTTCCATTAACTCTGCATTTAATTTGCTTGGTCTTTGACAGCACACATACGTACTGTACTGTATCTCAATCTATTTACAAGTGAGTAAAAAATGATTGCCTGCTCGTATTTGGCAAAAAAAGCTCTGAATTTAATTGGAACCATGTAGCAAACTGCTCCATTTGGTCAAAGATTAGACATAAGTCAGTATTACTCCTGTTTTATTTATTGTCCAAATCTGAAATGTCAGTCCGGGTACCTATGAACAGCTACCCTAATGTGTCACTGTGCAGGTGATAAATGATGCTCTCCGCTTCAAAGTTTGAAGGTTATGAAAATGTCGGTCAGCTTCTAGTGAGGCACGTTCACCTACACCATCGAGGACAGCGTCTCTTTGACTCAGAGGTGATTTGTCACAGCAAATTGAATTTCAGTTGAGACTACTGCCACTTCTTCACAGGACACAAAGGGGAAACATGTTCTTGAACTTCAGTTTGGGCCAGTTTATTTATTCGAGTCTTTAGCTGGCTAGGTAAAATGTTTGAACACACACAGTCCAGTCCCAGTGCCCCCCTGAGCACTGAACCTTCACAGACTTTAATTAACATCACATGCATGCTCAGCAAAAATGTGAGAATACAATAGAGGTGTGAGGGGTAAAAAAAGCTTTATGAGAGATGGAACAGCGCTTTGTGTCACATATTACCTGGTTAGAAATGAAAATGAAGCTCGAATTTGCATCTCTTATGCAAACTTAAGGAAAGTGTCAGCTACAAGCATCTGGATGTTAAAAAACTGAATGAATCCCACTGATTTTCTTAAGAGAAGCAAAGCCTGACTCCGCCTTACTAGTTCACACATGGGCAAAGAGGTGATGAGTGAGTGTAGCTGAGGCAGGTGGATGTAGCAACCTGTGACGGCACCCACCTTTTCACTCCAATCGGAAATTCCCATAGTTATGCATAACTTCAACCCATGTATTCCCCCATCATGAATGGGGAAACAGTAAACAACTAACTGTCCAGGGTGTACCCCGTCTCTCGCCCATTTTGCCAACTGGGGCCGGGCCCAGCCCCCCGCTATAACCCTCTTCAGGATAAACACTTACAGATAATGGATGGATGGATGAATGGATGCTCACAGTTCCGTGTTTGATTCATTTTTCAGCCCTTGACGTTTACAGAAGAAGGACATGAGGTGGCATGGACCACAGCCCACAGCTGAAGGGGGTCGGGTATAAAGGGATGGGTCAGCATGATTAAGTTCCCACTAGGAACTTCACTGCTACAGGTCAGTCACACATATTTGTAGATTGAGTCAGAAGTCTGAAGAATATCATTATCCTTGGCATCCTTTGGGGAGACATTGCTTAGTGATTGCTTAGAAAACTTTGATATATGCAATGCCGCCAATCCTATTACCCCCAGACACAAAGGACCACTGAGTTCTGTTCTGTGCATTTCACCAGCTCATCGCTTTACACCTGATTCTGTGATATCATCAAGGTTCAGATTGTCGGTAGCTTACGCCTTGCCCTTAGAGTGGATGTTTTAAATTTTGTCCCTCCTGGCCTTCAGCCCATGCACTATCAGCTCACCCTTGAGTCCAAATCTAAACGGAGGACTCCCCAAACAGTTAGAGATAAGTGCGAGAGGGCAGACTGAGAAAAGTATGTTTTTTTTATTCAGATTTTTTCAGTCTGAAAGAGGTGCTTTAAGTCTAAGATGACTCTGTTGTCCCTTTTTGTCCTATTCCATACATATGGTAGTAGTCAGCTGCAAGCTGAGCACAAACACTGGTCTGGCAAAAGTGTTTATATATCCCTGTAATTTCTGAAGATCAATAGAAGGAGTCAGTGACCCACAAAGCTCCAAGGTTGACGAAGAGTCTATTTATAGCAGCCGGTGTGTTTTCTCTGTGCTGACACGCAGCACCGTTGAACCACCAGTTGTACAGTGAGTACAGGCTTGTTAGAGAAATAGGTGCCGGAGTTAACGACTCCCTGATAAGACGGCAGTGTCGAGTTTGGTACTTGTGGTGTTGATGGCGGAGGCAGAGGTGTAAAACCTGACTAGGGGTGTCAGGAAATGAGGTCAGCGGCACTTCCGCTAGGAACGCCTCCAAGAGTTTGTTTATGAGTCACATCTGTGAACTAACGCAAAGTGAATAGGGGTTACACGGGGTGTACTGCAAAATCCCAAACTCTAATATTAAACTCACATTTCAGCAAGTAATCAATTACAGGCAAAATAAATTGGACAGCTGATGACATATTTATCAAGTCACAATCACAAACAAGGAATTGCTCTGCTGGTGTTGAGTGACAGAAAAAAATATATGCTCTGTAGAAATTCAGAACTCGCTGTTGACTGTCTATTCTAAGATGTCAGATTCACAGCAACCAATGACCTGTATGCCAGAAACATCCATTTTAATCAGTCTGTTCTTTCTTAATATTAAATTATCTTGCCACAATTATTAAACTGCTTTATTACGTTCCCATCTACAAGCTTAGGTCAGTATTAACTGAATAAACCTTGTACATTTTGCAAAACAACTGACTGTAACTAAATGGTAAATTGTGCACATACTTAGGTCTGCCAGTGTAGCACTTAATTAGTCTGATCATACTGGTGATGGGGGGAGCTTACTTAAAACACACCAGGGGTTAAATACATGAGAACGGCCCCACTATTAAGATGATTTACAAGGACAGTGATGGTCATTTAATTCTGCTCAAATGTCCCACAGCGATCCTCAAAAACACTTTGTACAACCATTTTTATTCAAGTGAAATGTTTTGCTTTTATATATTTTGTTTGATATAATCTAAATTATCAAGGTGATCAAAGAGAGTTTTTATGATTGGCCAGTGGCTTTCGTCGCAGTATGTTCGCACACATGGAGCTTTTTATTTTGGTCCAGATATGAAATCTGGCCAGAAAAAAAAAACAACATCTGAAAAGCTGATTACCAGTTAAGTGGAAAATCATGATCTTTACAAGCAATCAAGCTGGTTTGTAAATCGCTGATCAACGACTGTTGAGCTGCACCTTCCCTCACCACAAGGGAAAGCTCAATGGCTGGGGCTTTTGAGCTGCTATTTATATATTATATAGATATATTTCAGAGAAAAATATCAACCAGCAGCACGATGCTATATAAAATCAATTTGACACTTCAGGGGAGGAAAATTGCTGTCTTCTAGTTGGCAGTTAAAGTGTTTGAAGTAAAAAAAAAACAAAAAAAAAACAGATTGGGACTGTGGAGATGGCGAGTGGTCAGGAGCATATTTGATATCATTATCAACATTAGCTGGGATTTTGGCAAAGGATTCTGAAGGACCGTCTTTACCTGATGTGAAAATAACCGGCTGAGCCACTCATGTCCGTGTCAGTGTATGAAGATGATGGACTGAAGAATATGTTTGACATAATATCTCCCTGTCATGGTGATAACCAGTCTAGTGAAAGCACACATCACATGACACCAGAAGCGGATAAATCTATGATAAACTGCAGGCAAATAAACTTTGTCTTTGCTCAAGTTCCATGTTAGAGCCTTATTTATGGGGGTATATTACTATATTTATCCATGAGCATGGCTTTTCAAATTAAATTCTCTTATAATGGAAAAGTATTTTTGTCACTTTGTATTGGCATTCTGCCTTGTGTCAGGTCTTTACATCTGTTTACTCCTCTCCTACTCTCTATGCTCACACAGAGTGTTAATACAGCTGAATTGATAATAAATCTTTTCTCATTCACATATTTTTTTCCATTTATACTGTCAGAGCACGTGCAGAGTAGACATGGTGATGTTTTACCAATCATAATACTGTGAATTGGCTTGGCCGCTGGGCCAGCATTGCTTTGTTTGGATCCTGTGCTATTTCTATCAATCTGTCACGACATATGTTTCTGATAATTTGTGTGCAAAGATATCCATATGCTGTATTTTTTATCATCATTGATGTTGTGTATTTGCTTGGCTGCCGTGCTATGCCAATCATCAGTGACTCTGTTGTGTGTCTACTTGCAATGAGTTTTTAGGTAGACCTGCAAACAGTAAGTGTTCTTACATTCCTTAAATGTTTATTGCTAATGGATTTTCTTGCTGCAGTTTCTTTTGATCTGCTTGTTTTTCTATTCCTGCTAGTCACTTGTTTTTTTGCCCTTAATCTATACACTGTATGCATATTAATGAGTATGTTGGCAATGGCTGCTTTGTTTCTGGGAACTCTGCTAGACCACCACGGCATGATATCAATATTTACTGGATTTTTATCACTGACTATATTAGAGATGACTCTTCTTTTGTCCTGCTTTGCATTTATCTACCAGCAGTGGGTGCCATGTTCTATTTCTTCTTGACTAGGTTTCATACGTGATCACTGCTGTATTTATACCAGTGACTAAGCTGGTATATGAAACGCCGTATGCTTTATTTTTGCTTTTGGTCCAGAGTATTGATCTGTACAGTTTTTATGACTGAGCTGGGTTTTACATAAAGCAAGTAAATTTGCTGCACACAGCTGCAGATTAAATGTTTATTGATTTCAATTCAATAGAATTGTATTTGTCAATTAACGCTGATACAGAAGAATATATCAGAAAAAATGATCTTTAAAAAATTACAAATTTCTTTTCCCAAGAGGCATGAAAATGTTTTAAAGTACAGATTAACTAATGCTGATCAAACCATTATGATTAAGATGTATTAAGTGCATAAGACAAGGGTATGAAACTTTATATGGATGAATACTGCTTAATAACAATAACAAATGTTTGTTATATAAGTGAGGCAGGAAGGGCCATTTCAGCCTTACTGAAGAATAATGGTGATAATTAATGACGCTGCAGCATAAAGCTCAGACTTTACTGACAAGACGTCGCTCAGAGTTTCTAACTGCTGACGACTGGGCTGAAGGTTTTTGCAGAGTCGGCCATGAAAGCCTCAATCTCCTCCACGGTGCGAGGGACGCAGGTCAGCAGCTCTACACCGTTCGCCGTCACTGCAATGTCATCTTCAATGCGAACCTGCACACAGTATTCACGCTGTGGTTAATGACACATTAAAACACTTAAATAGATGGAAGAATGTAAATGTAAATGAAATGCTGGATCAGTTTTATCTGTTTTATCTTTATAGCCTGTACCTTTAAAGCTATACACTTGACTTACTGCAAATCATGCTGCCATTCTGTGTACCAAGTCAGTGTTGCACTGTAAGCTCTCTACTGAATTAATTTCAGTATTAGTTGGCCTTGGAGCATTCATTTCTATTACACGGTGAATCCGGTCTAAGAGACAAAACTAAGTAAAACAATCCAAGCAAACTGACCCCTCCAAAGCCACGGAAGCGAGCCAGCACTGCGTTGTTGATGAAGCAGCTCTTGGTAGAGTCGGCCAGGGCCTGGTCCAGCAGGTGGTCGATGAAGTAGATGCCCGGCTCCACAGTGAGGACCATCCGCTCCTGCACCAGGCGGCCCATCCGAAGACTCCTCAGTCCAGGCTCGTCGATGCGCTCCACCCCCTGAGCAACAGACGATAACAGTAGTGCGCTAATACCACTGCACTGACTTTGACTGGGGCTGCTCTACACGCACAAACCGTTTTATTTTATGTCAGTGTTAAATATTTTTAGTGAATGGGCTCTAGTCAGTAAAAAATCTCACGGTTTAACTTTATAATAAAGATTTCCTTTGACTGTTTCAGTCAAGTTATCAAGAAGAAAGCTGAAGCAAAGTGTGATTAGGAATCAGTGATATTCAGTCCTGCCTATTTAGTTTAACTACCAACAATATTATTTGTCAGCTTGACTGATCACTGCATTCAACTGTGACATACTGTACTTCAAGATATGTTTCCGTGTGACAATATAGGAAACACACTGTGACATAGGTCAGCAGTTTAACCACCTTCTCTAATTGCTTTTCAAATTTGCACAATGGCCCAAAATCCTCCACCACAATGTGAAATCATCTGTGTTCAGAGTTCAAAACACATTTAAACTTCTCAACGTCCTCATCCTGAACTTGTTCCTGCTGCTTGGCCTTTTTTTGTTCCCCTTCTCATCCCTGCACCAACAGAGTCTATAGTATGGATGACACATCAATATTCCACAAACAGAAAAGTCTTCTTGTCTTCTACCGTCTCCTTATTTTGACTTTTTACATCTACTAACTACTGGTTCTGATGTGTGTTATCTTAGAATAGAAGTGTTCCGTTCTCACCTTAGGGTACCCCCCCACATCGTGCACATCGATGCCCAGCAGGTGTCCCAGGCCGTGGGGCATGAAGACGGCGCCCATGTGGACCTTCATCATGTCCTCCATGCTGCCTTGCAGGATGCCGATCTTCACAAGCTCCTCCAGGTGAACCTTGTCGGCCAGGCGGTGCATGTCAGTCCACTTTACACCTTTAATGCAGACATACTGGTTATTGTTTTATCAATTCCACCTTAAATATGATATAAATACGTGATTTGGTATGATTCTAAAAGCAGGTTTATGTTTTATTTAGTCTTGTAAATTACAGAGAATGCTATCATAACGTTACTGTTTGCTTCCTGTGAATTATTTCCATTAAGAAACATGGCAGTGAACCCTGTACTGTACTGTACATTTCCTGTTGACTGTCTTTTAGGTACGCAAAAGCATCCTTAGTTAAACTTGGTGATAAGGTGATAACCTGGTTTGATGGCGGCCATGACGGCGCGAGAGGCTTTCAGGACGGCCTCATAGATGGCCCTCTGGTCTGGAGTGAACTTGCCGTTGGCTGGGAAGGAGCAGGTGATGTCTGAGGAATAGCAATAGTACTCTCCACCCATGTCAAACAGACTGCAGGGGAGAAAACATCCCAACTGATTAGGTCAAAGTGGAATTTTATTTTAATCTAGGGAAGGATTCAACCCGTTGGATGTGTTTCCCTTTTAATTTTACTGCAGAAATCTGTTCTAACTTGGAGTTTTGTCACGGATCCAACATCCAACTCCTTTAGCAGAATCTGTACAACTGAAACTACCAAACGCTACTCACCACATGTCTCCATCCACAATCGTCTTGTCATTGGGAGCCCCAGCATGACCATAGTGGAGTACAGAAGAATTATGGCCCCTGGTGGGAATAACCAACCGATTAAAGACAAATAAGTGCACATGAGAAATTACTAAGCTACAGGGAGGAAATTACTTTGAATCCGCTAATAAGGCACCAAAGGGGATCCAGTCTTTTGTGTCAAGTTCTTAATTTCACTTGCGTTCACTGACCACTAATCACTAGGAGGTACTCAACACACACGGACTCTATCACAAAAGGTCAGAGCATGATTATAATCAACATCTAAAAATCCTTCATCCATAATGATGCTGTGGGTTGACTGTAATGCCGCTAAAGGGGAATGTTAATGTACTATGGAGCATGGTTTCATTTGACATACAGCCACAGCCAGAGTCAGTTCTTCTGTATCTAATACTCTATATTTTGAGTTTGAATCCATGAAGCTTTTGGTATTGAGGAGTACCAAAAAGACTTAAAATATACTTCGCAACAGTGTTTTTTTCTGTAGTTTTGTCCCCAACAGAGGAACATAGCATTTGATCTAGTAAAATCTAAGCTTTGTTCATTGATGATGACAACATCCTTATGGAATCAGCTAATGTATTTGGACAGTAACCATGTGAGAAAGTGTGGAAAATAAGCCGAGTACTTACGTTCCACAGATACAGGTGTACGAGGTGTGGCGCATCCCCCCTTTGGTGTAGCAGTAGTGCTGGAACAGACTGCAAGAGAAACACAAAGGGCTCAAGTAAGAAAAATAAAAGCGCAACATCAGCACAGCGAAGACCTTAGTTAAGGACTTTTGCTGCCCTCTTCCTCGCTTCATGTGTTCATAAGAACTTGTCTTTTAATCATCAACACAGTCAAACACTTTTGGATCTGAACAGCATCATAACGCTGTGCAGGATGACGGGTCCACGTCTGATGGTTCCCTCCATACGGCAAAGTCAATTGAGCATGATGGACAGCTGCTCTGACATAGCATTAGAGAAAAAAAGTCCAACTAAAATACAAATACGAACAAAACTGAAATTTTTGTACATTATTTTTGCATTGGTCCAAGTTAATTATAGTTCATTTGCTTAAATAAGTGTATTTGGGAAATCAGAAAATGCCACTATTATTTCACCGTGTCAGACATGACCAAATCTAAAGAAAAGTGTGTACTCTCAAGGTGTCCTCCTGACAAAGACATAAAAATAACCCTTTATTTAGAAAAATCAAGCTGGTTTACAACCCTCATAAAAAGGGTGAGATGCACAGCACACAGTATTGTTCTTTAGGAAATACAAGACAGTTGTGAATGTGATTTTATAGAACCATCTAGTGGTGACACTGTGCATTCATCACCAGTCAGTTGACTGATTTTCCTGCCGAGATGTTTTGTTACCATCAGAAGTTTTTAAGCTTTTTGCCAGAAGAGTGCCTCGTTTTCAATATAGATTATAACCTTAATTATAATATCCAATTATCTAGCTTCCTGTTATTTCAGTCTATATTTCGCACACTTTTTATGTATTTATTTTTTTACCTAAAGCATGTTATGAAGCACCCAGTAAACCTGACCGTCCCTAATCTATAAGTGTTATTACAGGTCTTTGAAGCATATACAGTATATACTGACTACACCAAATGACAGTGAAGGGACAATAGTGTTATGGCCCCTGCTATTGCTGTCTGTGAGTTCTACCAGAGCTGGGTCGTAACAGTTAGTCTCTATTTACCTTTAATATCCTGACACTATCTGAAAGCAAAGCTAAATCAAATAAGGATGGCTTCAATTCTGACATGTACTGTGAATGTAACCATAGATACAAAAGAGAAGACAAGACATTGTCTTGTTTTTGTCAGCCAACATGGAAACAAACTCACAAATGCACTACTTACCTCTCCATTTCATATTCTTTCTGTCCAGGTTTAACTTGCTTCATGATCTACAAAAAACAACAAAAACAAAAGAAGTGTTGATAGAAGTGATGAGCAAACTTAAAAATTTGTAATCCACTTTTTCAAATAAGCTTCTTCTTCTTGCATTTTACTCAATGCTCACTTTCACTTCCTCATCGTCACATAACAACACTGTAAGCTGTAAATTATTATTATTATTATTATTCCCGTAAGCACAGTCTAAAAGATTACTGTGAAGTGGGCACAAATATTTAAAGTCAGTGATATTAACTTTTTTAAAAAGCTGACCTATAGGTGATAATCGCAAAGTTGACAAAAAGGATGGCTACATGGGTATTAAAATACGTCTAATGATCACACTGGTCACAAAATGGCATATTTCATTGCAGACATTTTGACTTTTGACAACAGGGAAAGCAAAGGTGTAATAACTGATGGCATAGGTCCATTAAATGTTCCAGACAGGGAACCAGAGGAATGTAGCCACCTTAAAAACACCTGTGCTTCTCTTACTGCTCCTCAACCCCTGAATACGTTATTCATGGTGACAAAGTGAAATCCTGTGCAGAAGTTAACTACTACTTTAATATTACAGCTTACTGGTCAAAGGCTATTTTGGTTAACTGCTGGTCTCTGAAGTTAAAATCGACAGCATTTAAACCGTTTATAGCCTTAGTGGATCCTAACACCTAGAATCATTTAGGCAGATTTTTAAATTTTACAGTTTAAGCATTGCCACAGGTGTTCTGTCTAACTGAGAAAGATTTTACCATTTTGTGAGCTTCACTTGAAACCCTGTTGGTGTAGCGCAGGACCTCCAACTCCATATCGGTCTTAATGAGACGGCTGCAAACACAGACAGAAACAAGAAATGAGTGACAGTATACAGAGTTCATACAACTCTCACATTAAACTAAAGGCAAGGCAAGGCAAGGCATTTTTATTTATATAGCGCATTTCATACCAAGAGGCAACTCAATGTGCTTTACATAAAAACAGAACAAATTAGAACACACAGTTAAAAGCAAGAACAAAGAAAAAGAAAAAAAAGAAAAAGAAAAGTGTATTATATATATATACATATATTAAAACGATTAAGAGGACTTACAGTGTAAATCCAAGATTACGATTTAAAATGATTTAAAAGGGCTCAGCCATATGCACATGAAAAAAGAAATGTTTTTAACCTAGATTTAAAAGTGCTTACAGTTGGGGCTGATTTCAGCTCTGCTGGTAGTTTGTTCCATTTGTGTGCAGCGTAACAGCTAAATGCTGCTTCACCGTGTTTGGTTTTAACTCTGTGCTCCACTATCTGACCTGAGTCAGTCGATCTCAGAGCTCGACTGGGTTTATACATTGCTAACATGTCATTCATGTATTCTGGACCTAAACCATTCAGTGATTTGTAAACCAGTAGCAGAACTTTAAAATCTATTCTGTAGCTGACTGGGAGCCAATGTAAAGACTTAAGAACTGGGGTGATATGCTCTGATTTCTTTGTTCTGGTTAAAACTCGAGCTGCAGCGTTTTGGATGAGCTGCAGCTGTTTGATACTTTTTTGGGGGAGTCCAGTCAGAAGACCGTTACAGTAGTCAAGTCTATTGGAAATGAAAGCATGAATCAGCTTCTCCTGATCCGTTTGCGACATGAAGCCCTTAATTCTGGATATGTTCTTAAGTTGATAAAAGGCTGTTTTGGTGATTGATTTGATATGACTGTTGAAGGTCAGATCTGAGTCTATCAGCACGCCAAGGTTTCGGACCTGGTCTTTAGTTTCTAGAGACAGTGACTCAAGGTGTTTACTGACAGTAACCCTCTTCTCTTTATTGCCAAAAACAATGACCTCAGTTTTTTCTTGATTTAACTGCAGGAAGTTTTGGTTCATCCAATTTTTGACTTTCTCTAAACAGTGACACAATGACTCTATTTGACTGCAGTCATCTGGAGACAATGCAAGATATATCTGTGTGTCATCTGCATAACTATGATAGTTGACGTTTGAATTCTGGAGAATTTGACCCAAAGGCAACATATATAGGCTGAACAGAAGGGGTCCAAGAACTGACCCCTGAGGAACTCCATATGTCATAGCCACTGGATCGGATTGATAGCTTCCAATGGTCACAAAATAACTCTGCTCCTCCAAGTAGGACCTGAACCAATCTAGTACTGTTCCGCTGAGTCCTGCCCAGGTTTCCAACCTGTTCAGCAGTATACTGTGGTCTACAGTGTCGAAAGCAGCACTGAGATCCAACAGGACCAGAACTGACACCTTGCCTGAGTCAGTGTTCAACCTTATATCATTCAACACTCTAATGAGAGCGGTTTCTGTACTGTGGTGAGGTCGAAAGCCTGATTGAAATTTATCAAAGAGTCCACTGGAGTTTAAAAAGTTGCTAAGTTGATTAAAAACCACTTTCTCAATGATCTTTGCTATAAAAGGGAGATTTGAGATAGGTCTGTAGTTGGTTAACATGGAAGCATCCAGCGTTCTCTTTTTTAAGAGTGGTTTGATGGCAGCTACTTTTAGGGCTTTAGGAAACGCGCCTGATTGAAGTGAGCAGTTTATTATTTGCTGCAGATCTGTTTGATAAAGACATATTATTATTTATTGGAATAATTGTTGAATCCTTCTAGTATACAATACTATAATAACTGATGTAGATACCAGTTTATTTTACTAATTATCACAATGTTGCATATAAATAAGATCGTTTTTTCTTGTGGAAACTTTCCTCCTTCGTCAGAGCTGCTGAAAATGTTTCACACCACAGGAAAATGTACCCGAAGTTGGATTTGGTTGCCTGCTGATTCATATCATTTATTTATTTGCACCTGGGGTGGCTAGACACGGAAGATAATTAAATACTTCTACATTAATAAATAAAATAAATGAAACAAGGAAGAGGTAACCAATAGTAACTCTAAAAAAAGCTTTAAAAAAAAAGGCCATTGAAAGACAGCCTTACAAGCTTCAGTGTGAAGAGGGAGCAGAGGGTTCAATCAAGTTCCTCTCCCCAGGAGGTGTGTCTGAAAAGCATTCCTCCTTATTTCAGAAAATGTCAATTCATCTAGAGGGTGCAAACTCTAATGCCAAGGACAACCAGGCAAGCACGAAGCCCATTACATCTGTGCAAGCAAACTTCTGGCTCTAACAGGGAGAAAAAAAACAACCCTAAGAAAAGCCTCCCACGTTTCTGACTGCAGAAACACAATTACCTGACTGGGCAGCAGTAATTGCCGAGCAATGGTAGAATTTGACTGAAGAAACTTCGAGGCAGTGCAGTCTTCACCCTCAACTGAAGAGGACTTAATAATAATATAACGCAGGTTTTAATTACTTACCATTCCACAATAACTGGGTGTAAAAGAGTGTTGTTCACTTTGAAGCTGAAAAAAAGAAATGGTAAAAAGAAAATTCATACATGTACTGTGCCACTTAAAAGCTCAGAATTTTCTGCATTTCTACATAAAATTACTCAAAAAAGCATATTTTACTGAAGTCCTGAAAGTGAGCCTATTAAAACATAAAAATGAAATATTATATTTGTAGTCCTAGAGGTGTATTTACGTTTGCACCACACATATATGTAATACTGTCTAATTTTCAAATGCAAACAAACGCACGAGTACAACATTTCAGTTTCATTTATTCTTTCAGGACTTGTATGAAAATCTGCAGATGTTTAGAGTCATTTTTATGCAAGTGGCAAATAGTACAAATGGTCATGTTGCGTTTGATAGTATATGAACATTTTTTCAAAAGAAGTTATGGTAATAGTGAGTAAATAAAAACTGCAAATATATGCAGATAAGAAAAGAACAAAGGCCAATGCTATTAATTTACAAAAAAAAAACACAAGAAAAAAGCACGATTGCTTGCTTAATTAAATTATATTTAATTATATTCAGTATCAGCAATGCATAAGAGTCTGTTGCATCCTTGGTTATAAGCAGAATAAAAAACAACCTCCACAAACAAAGTATAATTATGTTAATGCAAATCGATGCCAATTAAACATACCGGCTGATTCCTTCAAAGGAGGCTTCACGGCAGATGCTCCCACTATCTGTATTCTGTCCTCGCTGCAGAAAAGAAACAACACAAAAACAAGTGATTACCTCACTACCAAGAGAATTCAAATGTTATTACAGCAAATTAAATGGATTAGTGGTAGGAGTTTACTGGCAGTGTCACAATTAAATCTTTGCAGTGGACCAACATAGTAATGGTTGCTGACATTTTTGAGTAGAAGATATTTTGGGCCGATATTTAACAGCTTAGTCACCAACAGAATGAAACGATTTAGAGATTTTATTTTCCACTCAGTGAGAGGTTTGGCAGCTAATATGAAGAACACAACAAGTAGGATGATTTGGCTGAAGCTGCTTCTCCAGCGCCATCAGTTGAAGAATTCTTCCTAAGATCAGTCATGTGGTAAAACTATACATCACTAACTGGAATCAGGTAGGAATGAGCGATGCGTACCAGGGTTAGGAGAACTGCTGGCTTCGGTTTGGATAGGACATCAGCAATCTGCAGACAGAGAATAATTACAAGAGTCAGACACACAGTAGAACAGCAGAAACAACTCCAGTTTTCTTCTGCTTCCAGGCTGCAGCATAAAGGTCACTGGAAGGAACCGTCATGCCTCTGTGGCCTCTCCAGTACTCAGCAGCACACTGAATGATAAAAACTCAAGAGACTTTATTACTCGTCTGCCAACAGTTTAAATGTCACATCACAGATCCCTGACTCATAGGTAGTGTGGTGATATTTCAGCACTGCTATTAATACAACTAAAGTTCCTAAAACATTCACTGCATCGTCTCTGAAATGCAGAGGTAGCACCTGAGATCTTGATTGGATTTTTAGACACTGGAATATCTGCTAAGATTGAAGTGATTTCTGATTCCAAAATGTTATAAACTCATTGTGAGTACATCATTCTCCATTAAAGGGGAATTACCGTTTTTTTACAACCTGGACTTTATTTCTGGCATAAAATCAGTCGTTTACTCACCCATATAACTTGTTGTTATTTGGAGGTGTTCGGACAATATTTAGATCCACGTATATCCATATAGTGGGACTGACTGGGGCACCGAAACACAGCCTCTAAATAACGCATTATCTGCCGTGAAACTCGTTCATTTCACCAATATTTTGTTATGATACGCTAGTGCTATTCCCCGTTGAGTCCGGAGATACCTCCTGTTATCATCATCCGGGGTCTGTAGATTGACCTACTAACCTCTGACCTGGATGATGTCATTCTGAGCGCCGCGCTCACCTGTGACGGTCGGCTTGTTCACCTGTAATTTGCTACTGCTAGTTTTTTTGCAACATGGCTGAATATTTTTCCGATTCTGAGGTTGTGGATGACGACTTTGTTTATGATGGACATCCTTCCCGTTGTATGCCAGAGTATACGGACGAGGAGCTCGTTGAAAGGAGGATGCGGAGGCAGAGAGAGGAACAGCCGGCCAAAGAACAACAAACCGCTGCACGTCCGCGAATAGATAACAGGTAACTCTAGACTCAACGGGGAATAGCATTAGTGTATCATAACAAAATATTGGTGAAATGAATGAGTTTCGCGGCAGATAATGCGTTATTTACTGGCTGTGTTTCGGTGCCCCAGTCACTCCCACTATATGGATATACGCGGATCTAAATATCGCCCGAACACCTCCAAATAACAACAAAGTTATATGGGTGAGTAAACGATTGTATTTTATGCTAGAAATAAGGTCCAGGTTGTAAAAAACGATAATTCCCCTTTAAATATCGTCTTGAACAGTAACTGCTAAACATGATTGTATGATTTGCTCATGTTGGCAGTAGTTGTAAAATGCATGTGACTGTCAAGTAAAGCCAGAACTGTGAAGTTTCCTGAACAAAGAGAATTTTTCTGGCATATTAAAAAATAACGGGAGCATTAGTTTATTTAAGAGTGTACTTGCAGGAGTACTAGAAGAGAAATAAAACATGAACTGGTGATGACAGCATAAGAACCTTGTTAAAACAGCACCACAAATCCAAGCAATATGACGACGGTGCAATTATGTTAACATTAAATCCTGCAGTCAAACACCAGCCAGATAACTTCCATGAAAAAATTTAACAGTAAACGGGTTTGCATGATAAGCAGCACAGTGTTGAAAAATGAGTGTGCGCAAAAACACCTTCTGAGTCTTTGAAAAACAGAAAACAGTCTAAAATATTCACAAACTGCTTCCAAGAAATATTGTTGTTGTGGGTTCTTCTGTAGGCAGCACTGCCGCCTGAATGCTGAACACCAGCGATGGATTTCTTTACCTTACCAGATGTCAGTGGTGCTTATTAGTAGGCAGTAACACCATTTAATGTTTCTAATTTTATGCCGCAGTGCTGAGCTGCTATTGCTTCATGGAAAAATAGCCAGATGATCTGCATCTTACCCTGTGACTAATTAGCAAATCTAACACCTCAAGCAGGTGCTGAAATGTAAAAATACCTGAAATATCTTCAGCAGCGTGAGTCTCCAATATGACAAAGTGTAAATATGGAAATCAATGTAAAATTATATGTGATCTATTCAAAGCCAAACTTGGCTGTGAAAACCTTTATATTCTAGTCTGAATGTACTATTTGGATTTTTCAACATGTACACCTCCAAAATAGCTCTGGAGCCGTCAACCCACCAATATAGCTCCCCCGAGAATCTGCTGTCGACACTGATACACCTAACCGTTTTCTCCGACTCGCAAAGCAGACAATAACAGCATGAGACTGAAAAAATGTTTAAAATGAAGCAAATGGAGGAGGAGGTCACAAATTTGAAATTCATGGTTAGTTGAAGAGCTGTAAATGACATTGGCTTGACAAACAATCACACCCTCTACTGTAGAAGGTTCAGCAAATCTGATGTCAGATATCAATCTTTGCCAAGAGGTGCACACTAAACAGTCTATGGAGGCACCAGTGTCCTTTTATGTAACGCTATCGCTCTGTGAACTCATATCAATGTTCAACTGGCGCACAACAAAAGGTTGTAAAGACCAACACAGACAGACAGACAGACAGACTTACGTCGCAGGTGTATTGCACCTCATCAACAGCATATTTCTCCTTGAAGTGCTCTTTAGGATATATCCTGTCAACAGAAGCAAAACACACCAATAAAGACAAAGAACATCCACATACAGTCTTCAGGCATTTTAAGAGCCCCCTCTCTAAAAGCATGACAGATGGATTATGTTAGAGTTTGTGAAAACACTAGCAGAGCTATTCATAAACAAAGGCAGCAGGATTTGTTGAGAATTTCTTAAAGACGTTACACCACTCATCCAAGTAGCTTCTTCCGTTCTAAATGAATGGTGGGGAGTTTAGGTTTTTATTAAGAACATCTACGAGGTGCACGAACCTGAATCTCACAGGAGTAGTGTCTGTTAACGGCCCAGTGCTCACCTGTATTGCAGGAATTTGTTTTGATCCTGTTTCTTTTAACAGACGTTAGTCATGCAGGTTTTAGATAAGCCCCGCCCACAAAAGTTCCAAATAAAAAAACGAAACTCTGCATGAGTCGTTAAGAACTGAAGAAGATACTTGTATGAGTGGTGAACAGTCTTCAGGAAAAAAAACAAACATGTCCAGTTGTCTTTGTTCTGGCTTTGTTTTTGGATACACGATGAGCTGGATGACTGAGAATCTTAAATATTCAGGACAAAGTCCAGAGCGAGAATGAAGACTATAAAATATTAAAGGCTTGACCAAATAACTCCTGAGTGAACGTTTTTTGGGTTTTTTTCCTAATGAATGTCAGATGACATAAGACGTTTTGAGGTTTACAGAGAACGCAAAAGCAAACATGTGACATGGTCAAGAGCCGGTTATTTCGAAATACTTAGGTCCTAAGATTTCACAGATTATCTGACACACACGTATTGTGTCAGAGCAGCCAAGCACGTCACATAAGGTGGTTTGGGTGACGACCAAAACATTAGGTCTTAAATGGTTCTTGGCTGCATTGACAATAAATGGAATATAAACAGGATCTAAAGGTTAAGGACATGACTGCCAGCTCTTTTTTGAAGTTACAGCTCACAGCTGTGGACTGATGATTGTTGGCAGAGTAGACAGCTCTTTGAGGATTAGTGTGACTCACTCTCCCATCCAAGTAGCATAGCTTTCAGGCAGTTTAGGAACAAAAAGGATGGATTTCCCAGAGTCCACATCAATGGCTCCATAGCAGTCAGCCTCAGTCACTCCAAAAGCCCAGTGGAAGAAAGACTCCTGCAGAATTGAGTCCATCAGTCACACAAAATGTTTAGATTATGACATGAGAAATATAAGAGGTTTCCTTCATTGGGCCAGTACGGCCTAGAAGAAAGGTGAACCCAGAGCTCAACATCAAAACAACACCTTCAGTGTGGTGATTTTTTTTTTCAAAACCAACGGATCACAGGTTTATGTTGTGGTGACAGAAAAACAGAGAGTGGCTTCTATGCAGCATTGCACTCAGGTCTACATATTTATGACCGAGTGAGGACGTGATGTATGCTGATGATGAGAGCTTGACCATGACCAGGTGAAGATTTTGTGCACCTTGATCCTCGGGCCAAATTAAAACTCTAAAATACACGTCAGATATTTTTTTTACAAGGATGGTTTCTGTCATTTTAGGTAGTTAATATATGGTAGTTTGTCATTTGACGCTATAGAAACAGGATGTGACCTCATGATGTCTACCAGTTGTCATGCCAACTGCTCCGTAAAGTGGCCTCGTAGGACCATGAGAGTTGGAATAAATGAGTACAGTGTATAATCCAACATCTGCTGGTGGAGGTAAAGCAGAGCGCAGTATTAATTTAACAAAAACCCGAGTGAGTCTGGCTGAAGTGTGGGCAGTAACGTGGCTGTGCGTGGCTCCACTCTCAGACCGTATTGCGTATTAGTCTGGCTCCAAACTCGCAAGATGGTGCTACCCGTATCCTCTGGAAATTAGCTTCAGGAAGTGGGGACGCTTTGTCCATATTTATATACAGCTGAGATGAGACTGGACCAGGACATGTTGTAGGGACATCACTGCCGGCTTGGGCATCATGGACGGATAAGTAAATGCTGAATAAATTACAGAGGACCTACCTGCCTGAAGAGGACGTCTGTGTCTGTGCAGTACCTCTGCTTCTGCTCTCCTCCCTGCAGCACCACAACTGACTTTGGCTCCAATCCGCCTTTAGTTTTCAGTCCCTCACAAAGTCGTCTGCGGTTCTCAGCAAAAAGGGCAGCGGACACCTTAAGGGTTTCATTACCCAGCCAGTAGACAGGTCTGAAAGGAAAAGGAGACTGAATATATTGTGGCTCAAGGTGGAGCAGCTGCTGAAGAGGATGACACTTAAGTGGAAGACTTAACATTAGAACCGGCTCATTATAAGGAGCAACATGACCACACAGACTCAGTTATTCAGTTATTCTCTGATATGCTAGAGCATAGAGCACTCAGAGGCAAAAACCAATTGTGTTTATAGAAACAGTCAAACACAAAACTAAAACATACACTGCCTGTCCAAAAAAAAGGTCACAAAAAAAAAAGTCGAAGTCAGTAATTTCTTTAGCTTTGATTACAACACGCATTCACTGTGGCATTGTTTCGATAAGCTTCTGCATTGTCACAAGATTTATTTCCATCCAGTGTTGCATTAATTTTTCACCAAGATCTTGTATTGATGATGGGAGAATCTGACCACTGAGCAAAGCCTTCTTCAGCACATCCTAAAGATTCTCAATGGGGTTAAGGTCTGGACTCTGTGGTGGCCAATCTATGTCTGAAAATGATGTCTCACGCTCCCTGAACCACTCTTTCACAATTTGAGCCCCATGAATCCTGGCATTGTCATCCTGGAATATGCCCGTGCCATCAGGGGAAAAAAAAAATCTATTGATGGAATAACCTGGTCATTCAGTATATTCAGGTAGTCAGCTGACCTCATTCTTTGGGCACATAATGTTGCTGAACCTAGACCTGAGCAACTGCAGCAACCCCAGATCATAGCACTGCCCCCACAGGCTTGTACAGTAGGCACTAGGCATGATGGGTGCATCACTTCATCTGCCTCTCTTCTTACCCTGATGCACCCATCACTCTGGAACAGGGTAAATCTGGACTCATCAGACCACATGACTTAGTGGTTTTCCTAAGGCTACACAGCTGTTCAGTCCCAATCCCTTCACATTGCACGTATGGAAATGCTCTAACTTTCACTATTAAACACTAAGTTAAATCCAGGTGGCGACTTTTTTTTTGGCCAGGCAGTGAGTATCTAGCACTGTGAGGAATTAAATCCAGTGTCTTCTGATGTATTGAGCTGGAGATGTTGTGGATTCAGGTCACGTCAGAGATTCTCTATTTGGAAAGGACAACAAATTCTGTTAACTAATTCAGCAGAATATTTCCTCTGTTCAGCGCAGAGAGAAAACCGATCATGTTTTAAATCTGTCTGGAGGTAATCCTCAGCATTGTATCAGTAGATTTTGGCCTAAAGGGGTCAGTGAACCACAGCTCAGCCTCCCTTCAGAGACAGTTAAGACATAAGATACAGACAGGTAGACAACCTTGTAACTGATATAGATATAAATCTTGGGTCTTTGGCCGTAGCTTTGCAGATAAAAAAAAAAAACACAGCGCATCAAATTCAACCCGGCCTGTACCAAAGGTTAATCCATAACCTCAGTGAATTTTGTAGCTCAAGGAATTCTTTATCATTCACTGTTGGCTGCATCCAAAGGTCTACCTGTGAATCTGTGAGGATATATCCACTACTTGTGGCATCAATGATCCTCAAGACCCTCAACTCTAGGGCCGAGGGAGTAATAAACTTCAGCCCGAACACACTCCAGGAATAGTCCAGGAAAAAAGGAAGATGTGACTGTGACACTGAGTTAATGCTTAAACAATGTTAATCACACAGGCGAAGATTCCCGTGGCGGTGGATTGCATAACACTTTAAAGTGTACATGTTGTTCACACTTGCACTTCAAGATTACAATTAAATGAAGATCATTTCGTGGAGATCAGCCCAGTGATTTAATTATACACTGTTTTTTAATTTTATACTATCGGTTATCCACATTGAAGTAATTCACATATATACTTTATATGTATATGCAAAGAACTAAACAGAAAAACAAATTTAAAACACCAGTCTGTGGCAGTTTGTGTCTTTGGCTTGTCACATGATCTAGAGCGACTGTGGATCAGTTGGTTGGAAGTACATCATCAAATATTTTACCAGCAACTGGTTTATTTTCAGAAGTACATACTGCAACCGTTACACGGTTAAGCACAGTGACGCAACGGTGCTTCACATTATTACTGTGTCAGACAAGGACTAACTGTAAAAATGCATAACAAAAAGATGGTAGCGCCGTTTTTGCCAACATATAAAAGTCACTCAAAGAATCTCTCAAAAGAGTTTCCAAAATAAATCTGGGGTTTTGTTTTTTCTTGAGAAGTGGCAAATAAAACAGGACCCCTTGCCCCTGTAAGAACTATTTAAATAAAATAAATCCTCTATAGTGAGCGGTCACAAGAAATGAATGGCTTATATAATGCAAGCAAGCCAAATTTCTGCACAATTAAAGCTTTAATTGAGTTTATTATTAAGTCTTACATTGAAAAGTGAAGATTTGAATCGAGATGCGAAATTCTGACCAGTTGCGAAATTTTGCTTTTTACTCTTTCATAGAAGCATTTAGTAATTTATGCACTGTGTCTCTAGTTTATGAAGTTCCTTACATCCAGGAGAAACTGTATCGGTGAGGCTGGTTGGCAGTTTATTAAAACAGGATGTACGTGGCAACCGCTCGCTAAGCTAAGCTAAGCTAAGTCAGAGAAACTCATATGTATTAAAACAGTGGAGTTAATACGACTCTCTTTAAACTCTGACCTAAAACAAACACGTATTTTTTATCAGTTAAAGCCCAGCCATAAAGCATGAAACTCAACTCACTGTGGTGCTGCAGCCATGTTGAAGCCAGGGTCCAGAGTGTCATGTGCTGACAGGAGTCACGTGACTTTTGCCTGTGCTGCTTTCACGTCTGTGGGAAATATTAGCTTCATGTCAAGATGCGTTCAGAAACTCCACCCACTGGCTTATGTTAAATCTTTCGCTAAAATAACTGCAGTCAGTGGAAGCAGACACCGTTACTAAAATTAAAACCACGAAAAATAGAAAACCAACAAAGAAAAACAAACTTAAATAAAAAATGACATGAAATAATGACAATAATACTGAAAACAGTGGTGGTTTACAATCGCTGCTCTGATGCACCCTAGTGTTTTTCAGTACCCTTTATACTGCAGTACATTTGCATATGCAATGCATTTTATATGGGTCTGAGTTTCAGTCCTCTGTTTGTCTTATGCATATAGCAAAATTGACAATAAAGTTGACTTTGTTTCTCTGTCAGTGTCCCAAATCAGGTGGTTGGCCCATGTTGCGTTCACTGAGTTTGAACTACTTATTGTATAAACGTGGCTCAACCAATCGCTCTCATGTTCTTTTCTTTTTGTTTAATAGCTTTATAAAGGATATTATTCACAATTTTAAACACAGTATCCGTGCAGACACCATCCAGCTCTCAGATCCTTTTGTTACTTCTGCAGCCACACATTAGACACGTTTAATTAAAAAAGAGGAATAACACAATTAAGACATATGACCATGTAGAGCTACACTGACACTTTCGGTTCCTCTTCTTCTTTCCTTTATGTGTCATGTGCTGTGGAAGTGAAAGCATCTTCTGTCCCAAATGTAAATGAGTTCACCTGAGAGAATGAGAATCTCCTGGGAACACAAATGTGTCTTTCACGCGCATATATAAAGGAAGCTCTCATCTAATTGTTTGTTCATAAATATGTTTCTGGTGCTTAGCCAAGAGAGCTGGCACTATAAACATTGTGGAACATTACACTGTTTACAAGTTACAACTTGGCTAAGATGTATGTAAATTTTAATCCACCAGTGCCCAGAGGTTAGGAAATGCACTAAATACATGAGGCAGAACTAAAAGTTGAACACTTGCAGTTGAAGGCAAATGTCAGGTTTTTGTGTAAATTCTCAGTGGATGGGAGAAAGAAGATGAGTTGCTGCACATTGCATCCAGCTTATATCAAAATCTCAATGCTCTGAAAACAAGGAGAGATGTGACAGCCTCATACATACAAAGATATAGTACTCCACCTTTTGATTTGATTCTGCAGTGATGCATTTACAGTAAAAACAGCAGGGGGAGATGCAACTCTCTTTTAACACGATGCAGAGTTGAGACATAATTCATTATTACGAGTGGCCGCAGACACATGATGCAGGTAACGGCAAACAATGTGTCGTGAGAGACAGCATCCAGACCGGGATGACAGTCTGTCAAAATGGTTGTCTCAGCCACCATGAAACATGAACGGCTTTCTCTATGATGAAAGGCTGATGTCTGATGATAGGTTATAGGGTGACAAGACACTGTGTCTCTTTTTCTTCTGAGCGTTTTAAAAGTTTGATAAATACTTCCACGCAGATGGTGGTTATAACGTTTGTGGAGTTGGGTGTAGGATTTACTCTCAACTGCTGGAACTATTTGCAAATGTGATTTCTTCGTGCCCAGACTCATTTGAAAGAGTGCACAGATTGTGTCGACTCTGAAAAACGAACACGGAACACTTATTTAGATTTCTGGATATTATTAATAAGGCTCGTAACCTTACCGCTACCCTTTCTGTCAGTGCGGTCTCTCAACTAAATGAGGCCATAGCTCTCAATAAGTTTTGCCTAATTCGGACTAGAGGCTGTTTTAACCAGCGCTCGTTATATTCATGTGCATACATTTGGCGCTTTCAAAAGGCCAAAGTATAATCCAATTATAGTCACACTTGATTTTCTTCTGAAACACAGTAAACTTATAGAAACATTGAGATCCTAGACCAGTCAGTGGTTGCTTCACACTCTTCCCTGTCACACCACGAGAAGGCTGTATGCCCTCCCGTTACACACTCATAATTTTCCTCCCCTAAGTGGCCCTCTGGCAGAGTGTTTCTGCTGGTAGTACAAAGGAAGACTCTGGGACACCAGGCGTCAAGCCACCACTGTCACTGTAGACTGAGTGCCAATTCCCCTGCATCCTAAATTTTATCTCTAGTGCCAGCTGTAAGTTGTGCTGATACACTTCAGCCCCTCTGCTTTGAACTCAAAACCTTGGTCCTCGCGGGCTTTGGACATTTGCAATGGAAGGCAGGACGTCTTCAAAGACACTAGGACTTTCAGGGCAAAATAAATAAATACATGCGTAGCCCATCAAAGAAGTGGGACGGCTCATAAAGCGTAGACCGGCCACAAGAACATCTGGTGAAAGATATAAAAAAAATAGTGAGTTTGACAGTGATGGTTTCTAAACTAAAAAGGGTTTGAACAGTCAGAAAACAAAGCTTCTACGGCCTCCTTTTTATATATAAAATGTTACTGCTACAGAAAACCCTACGAGTTATCGTGTGCTCCAAATGATATGGGTGGAAATATTTTTAATACTTCCTTCCTGTCCACGGATGGGACATGAGCATAAGCAGACCAAACTCCTTCTAGAGACACTTTTCAAGTTAATGGGTGTTCAGAGTTTCATATTCCAAAGTTCGTCAAGTTTCCATCACTTATAAAAAAAAGCTTCAGTCAATTAGGCAGATAGCAGAGTGGGGCGACAAGCTCTATTGACTAGATTATTTACTCACTTCAGATGACCAGGAGAGGGTTTAATTAAAACACACACACATACACAAAACTGCCCGCAAGCAGATGAATTCTGCGGAGTGGCTTCTTGCTCCAATACTTCAACTAAGTCTCAAGCACCTCATATTATGAACGTCTGCCACAAGCCATCACAGCACCACCACGGTACATTTAATTTTGTCAAATGACGTTATTGTGTCAATAAAATCACAGCTTCCAATAGCAGGTTCACGGAAAGACGGATCACCACTTTTAGGAGCTTTATCTTTTTTGGCTGACTCGCAAGAACTGACTGCAAATTAAGTTTCAAACTTTCGTTACATCATAATGCGTCCCCCAGCCTCTCATAGACAAGAGCTGGACAAGGGTAATTAGTTTATGAGCTTAAAACGGTATCTCAATCCCTCCCTTCTGAACCTTAAGGCACATCCATCAGTTGAGTAAGAGCTGTACAATTTTGAACATGGATTGAGGATAATATTAGGATTTATACAGAGCAAAATAATAAAAAAAAGTACTTAACTAAGCTGAGGTGGGATTGCCCATCCTTGTACAGTGCATAAGTACATTAGAGTTATTAAACCAAATAAAAGTAAATGACCCAAGTCTCTTTCTTATTTAAGACTTCCACTGTGCAACCAATTTGCCTGAAGGAAACTTCATTTATCCTTTCATAAATTTAGTCATACTCCCAATCTCTCAGTTTTACTTAGTGCATGACCATCAGCCAGTTGGAAATACAAATTGCAAAGCAGAAGGCAAATTGTTTCCAAGCTGCTGGATAACAGAGTAAAGCTTTCAGAGAGCTCAGGTGTGAAAGCGAGCAGGAATATGAATGTGAATGAGGGAGCTGCCGAGGAGGAAACAAATAAACAAAAGTTTGCTTTAAAGTTAAATTAAAATAGCTGGTGGGCAGAGCGACTCCACTCTGCTGTTAAATAAATATAAAAAAACAGTTTTGGTTAATTAAACGAACTGGAACTAAATTCGTTAGATGTATTTGCGTCTATAGGAGAAATATAGGTTACCTTAGCCTTTAGGCTTTGTGTTTATAATGACAGCTTAAAAAAAAAAAGCAGCCATATGAAACCTATTTTTGTTGCTTCCTTGCTGACATTTTAATATAACATGTTCCCTAATCATTGCACAAGTGGCCACATCAAGCTTGTATCTTCAAATGTATGACAGTAGTATACCTGGAGAATTTCTAGATCATTAAGACAAAGCCTTTTATTACACGTATTATTAGTGTGACAGTAGTGTATAAAACTTCCTATTGACAAAATAAATGAAGATATTTTGTTTCCCATCAAACAGCCTGCATCCACGTGAAAGAAGCAATCAAAAGTTCCATGTACTGGACTGTATGTATTTTAATGTGCAACCCATTATTTTGACTGCAAAACATTATTTCCTGCAAAACAGAAGTTACACTGACAGAACAGATGCTGTTAATTTGAACATGGTGTATTTATATAATGCATAGAAATCTACCTGCATGTAAAAAACCCCAAAAAAAACTAATTATCGTCTGAGCAACCACATGAAGGGTTGAGTTAACAGAAGAGTGAAAATTGTAGCTGAGGCTCCCTCAGTAGGGGGTCCGTCTGAGGTAGAGTGGCGCTGATTAGTAGCTTCCGAGGCAGATGAGTTGTGGGCTAATTACAGCAACACCTCCACCATGGCAAGAAATAAGACCCAAGTTGTTTTGACAAAACCGGACATATGAAAACAGCATGGGCAAAATTACACTTTCCCTCCCGGTGAAGAGATGTAGCTTTGTGGTGCATTCTCAGTTTCCATGGTTCCGTCACGGTTCCCTCCCCAGTTACAATCTTGTGAATTGTATTGTATTTGTATTTCGTGTTTCACCTTGTGGACTCACTCTGTACTTTGGACCATCTTGAAAATGTTTTGGTGTCAGTGGTTTATTTTCTGTTTCATTATCTGTGGCATCCTGCTGTAGTCCGTGCTTGGAACCCTTTGGTTTTGTGTGAGCATACAACACTGTGTCTTAAAAAAATGCCATACTGTTGCACTTTTCAGTTAAGCTTTTTTAAATTTAAAGATTTATGTGAATGATGTATTCATGAGTCAAATTTGGGTTGCACATTAAAATCCAGTGCTTTTAAAGCATACTCTACTCTGTATCTTTTAGCTGCTTCTTTCACGTGGATTCAGGCTGTCTGTGTGATGGGAAACATTATTTGTGGCCACGTGTGTGACAGTTCCAATCAATCCTGTTTTGACAGGTGGAATTGATTTATTGAAGCAACATGAATACACTACTCCAAGGTCAGTGTGTTTTTCACCACGGTGCACCTGCACACGCTGTCCTATCCCGATGCATTATTTAATCAGTTTGTGTCTGTGCTTTTCAGTAAACAAAACACCTGCATTTACACATATACGATAATTCACAACTATTCAAGAATTGACTGATTGGGTTGACAGCTGGAAGACATGCACACAGACTAAAGTACCAACAAAACAACGTTTACATATTCATTCATTCATTTTCTGTAACCGCTTGTCCTCTGGAGGGTCGCGGGGTCAGCTGTCATTGGGCGAGAGGCGGGGTACACCCACACTCACACCTACGGCCAATTTAGAATCACCAATTAACTTAACAAGCATGTCTTTGGACAGTTGGAGGAAGTAGGAGTACCCGGAGAGAACCCACGCAGAGGCAGGGAGAACATGCAAACTCCACACAGAAAGAAAGGCTTTCAAACCCAGAACCTTCTTGCTGTGAGGACTCAGTGCTGACCACCACACCACTGTGCTTACATACATACTGTTTAAATATAAGCACTGAAAAATGATTGAATTTGTCAAAAACCTGTACACTTTCATCTTTACTTTACAATTAGGATTCTTTACTTCAAAGCCGGACAGTCACTATTCCAACCCCAGTGGAGTAATGTTGGTGGCACAAGTATAGCGTGCAATTTTTTTTCCATCTGCTGAGATGCCAGAACGAGAGATGGATGGTTCTGTGGAGTTGGCTCTCCTTGTTTCCATCTTGTTAATATGCCTCTGAGAGGCATGCTGTAGTCAGGAGACTCACTAGAGGGGGGTCTCCAGAGAGCTGAACAGGAGAAACATGGTTATAGAAGGCAGTGAAGACCTTCAGAGTGGCGTAAATAACCCTGCACAGAGTAGACAACAAGTTGCTCTGAAGTGCTTTATTATTAGTGGGAGCTACGTGTCAAGAAAGAGTCAAATTAGCAAAGCAAGTTCAAACCAACATTAAGATTCATGATTCTCTGGAAATCTAATTTTCTTTACTGTTTGAATCCTGCTTTGGCGTAACTAGTATATAAGGATAATCTCCTAAATCCTGTTTTACATCAACCACTCTTAACCGAAGCTTGAGCTTAACTGGTTCTCAGTAGATTTTTGGACGTCTGTATGAAACATCAAGCTCTTTTTAAACTTCTACACTGAACCTCTCATTGAACTCTTATTCAGTGCATTGCTGAATTAACAAAGCGTAATGTGTGCACTCACAGTGGAAACAACGTGGATCATGTCCTAAGTTATGTCTGATTCTCCTCTCAGCTTCATAAGCTTGCCCGATTATTCCTTTGTAAGACGACAAAGATGTTTTTTTTTTTCTGATTCCTGCTTTATATATTCTTGTGTAATGTATAACATCAGAATTTAGCCACCAGAGAATAATTGCTACCTTATCTAAAAATGCTCAGATTAGGTTGCGATGACCACTTTGGGTAGCACAGTACAGTGTATGTTTTTGGTCTGTACAGTTAAGGATATCTTCTCTGATTTGAATCACTAAGAGATGACTCGGGGAATGTTTTAAAATCAGCACACACAACGTGATGGTCTCTCAAGGAAAATGATTGGCAGCAGCATTTATATTTCCCAAACCAGCTTCCCAAGAAACTAGGTCAATGTTGGGAGGACTGGAGTGTTCCAAACTTCACTCTTTAGTAGAGACCCACTGTAGGAAGTAGTTTACCCTTAGTCTGGAGGACGTGGTGATGGATGGGCGTGTAGTGCATGGCCCTATATTAAATGTATCGTGGTCTCTTGCCTGTACCAGACAATGGCTGCCATGTACAAGGAAACTAAAGAAATAAAACTGTGGCAATGGAGATGAAATATTTTCTGTCACTTATGAAAAAGGGGTTTTGCAGAAGTGCTTTTGTCTGGAGACTGGGTTGCATTAATGGATGAACCCAGTTTCTTTCCTTTTCACTGCTCAGTTTTGTCACTGCCCCTGCCCTGTGCCGTCGCATTCTTCCACCGGTGGCCACAAGGAGGCCATCAAGTCATTCAGGAAGGTAGTCAAGTTTTTCATTGACAAAGTGTCATCAGATTTTTCACCACGGCCGTGCGTCTGTATCATAGCGCAGTGCAGCAGAAAAGTAGGTTAAGGTTTTTAAACTTCAAAACTCAGTCAAAAACGTCTTCTGCCACACCCAATTTTTATACATATATGCATATATATTTCTAACTTTTCATGCTAAGTGAGGCATCTGTCTGTGTGTCATTGCCACTGGAATACAAAACCGCTAATTCGTCCTCGGTGTTAACTGTAGCTGATCTTTTACAGCCCCTCTTACAGTTAATAAATCAAAAAGCGGAACCCGACAGTGCTTGAATACAATCTTGTATTTATGAGCACTGTCAAAACGGAGCTGGAGACAATATAGGAACACAGTAGGTAGTCCTCTGGGATTTCGATGGGAAATTGCATAATTCCAGCGAGAAGCTTTTAGTTTAATAGTAGGATTATTTGAGCTGAATGTAAAACAGCAGAAATCAAATACAGAATGCATTACGAGACATTTGTTGCTGGCTGAGCGGGGAATAAGTGCAGAAAGATGTTGTTCATATACTTCATACTGTCTGCATCTAAATTCATACCTTATGGAGCTTCGGGGGTTAATTCCAGCTGTCACCATCAAACATGTAAACACCGTGTCAGACCTAAATAATTAGCCCAAACAGCAAAACTATTTCCCTGCAGGTTTTAAGAATTGGCATGCATTATACCCTTCTCTTACTAATTTAAAGGAAGGTGGTGACTGCTGTTGCACGCAACAATGCCAAGATGCAAGCAGATGTTAATGAGAATAACTAACAATGAGGTCACGTGTGTGCACGTTCAGTGAAGGGGCGGTGAAACCTGGGGTTAACAAGTAAAGGAAGGCTAAAAAATAAGCAGAACTTGTTGACAGTATTTAGCATTTCAAATGTACTTTAAAAACACCAGTGGTGAAAGGGTGACAGATGGGAGGGAAAAGGGGGATCAGGTTAGGGCAGCCAGAGCCAAATCCAGATCAAAGGCCGCTCTCTCAGCAGGTTAAATAACAGTCACATTCATAACCCAGGACAGCTGTTTATGATCGAAGCGGATTAGGGACAACGCACATATTTCATCAGGATTTGCCCCCGTCAAATTTTAAAACTGGATTGCTCCAAAGCCGCTCACTTGAACGGCTAAATAATTTCAATTATTATGCAACGTTTTTTTTTTGTGGTTTTTTTCAGCGGAGGTCAACTGTGCCTGCATCCCGGGCATTTGGCAGATCGGTCATTATTACCCTTAAATGTCCTTCAGGTTTAACAGGGCAGGGATAGAAAGAATGGAGACCATCTGTTTTCATTTCAAAATGACACAAACGCTTCTCTTGGACATACAGTCAATCAAAATCAACACGGAAGGACTTAGAGGTAAGCTGCGGGAAAAAAAACTATGACCCTGAGTCTGAAGAGCATAAAGGCCCTTTCAATGTTTGCAGCTGCCTGGATTTTTCGTGAGAGACATTTGATTAGATTGACAGAGACAACCAGGGAAATGAAGACAAGGTTTATTCGATGCAGGCTCAATACTTCAGTCCTTGAATATATAAAAGTCAAAACATATACTGTGTATTTTTTTTACTCCTGAGTGTAAATCACAAGGTAAAATTACTAATTAACTAATAAAATCAAATAAGGGAAAATTAACTGAAATCAAACTATTTAATTAATTGTAGCTACTGTCCAGGTTTGACGTTGTGGGTGTTTTCTGACTTACTCTCCTTTGTAAATTAATAATAATAATAAAAAAACATACACAAATAACAGAACGTACTCATCTTGCTGTTGGCTTTCTGCGGCTGATTAAACTCAGGAATGTATGTCATATATATACTATACGGTTGTTACACATAAGAGGATTGCACCAACACCTACTTGCCTCTCTCCGTCCGTCAGGGTTGCATTGTTCTCATAATACCTGTTACACCTTCAGTTGGATGCTTTTTCCAATTACTGTAGTTGATTTGCATTGTCTGACTCCAGACAAAAATCAGCACTCATCAATTGTTCTGGCATTTAAATTGTTGGACCCTTAGCAACCATTATCACTTGTGTGTGTCAGAAACAAAGGCGGGCGTGACATTATTATAGTCCCACAAACCTGTCAGGGCATAGGTCTGGGTGTACGTAACTATGGCAACAGAGACCATTACTAGAACTGTGCTTCTTGCAAAGGTCTAAATACGTTTCTTTTAAACATAGTCATAACCTGAAGTTCATTTTACTCATTTAATTTGTTATTATTCAAGACCGAACCGCCATCCTTTTCTAATCTTGCACAAGTTGCAGGAGGTTTTATAAAGAAACTGGAGGCCATCCAGGACTTTAATCCACATTTCTCCTCTACATAACATGTACGCAATTTTGTAAGCGCGTGTTTAACGTACCAAGAAGAGATTTAGGAAGACATTAACACAAGTGATGTTTGTTAATCTGGCATCCTACTGGGTTTGGTTGAGAACATTTCTGAGGGTGTATAAGATCTGGGTTGTGATACACTGCAGAGAAAATTACACTAATTTAAATGGATTATTAAACGCGGTGACAAAACTTAAATGAAAAGTGGGGAAAAAAAGTAACAGGGAGCGACTCCGCTATATTCACTGAGTGGGATGTAATTTGCGGGCTAACAAAGAAAGGGAGACATGGATAAACGCTACAAATGAGTTTGATGAGTTACAAGGTAATCAAACTTAGCTTGACTGATATTATAAATGTAGCATCACTGCAAGACATACGCATTCTGCATTTAGAATACGGCATTACAGAACGACAGGCTATCAATCCGTCAGTTCAGCCTGCTAATGCGATTTTTTAATTTTATTCATGTACCATATTCCACATCAAAATAAGGCTAAACGCTCAAAATATAAAACGGCACGCTGTAATTTCTTATATCACAGTGGAAAGTGCAAGGTCATAAATACTCATTAGGTGAAGATAGCGAGAGTTGGGGGGGGAAACTGGCAGATTAATGAGAATAAAGGAGGCCGCGCGTGTGCCATTGTAATGAGTTGATAATATGCCTAACCCCGCAGAACAAGCTCAGCTGATGGAAACTGTGGAACATAAATGTTATTTACGCTTTAGAGGGGATTGGAGGGTAGAAGTTAATTGCGGATATGTTGGGCTTTATATTCACACAGCGATGTCCCAGGTCCTCAGTGGTGTGCTGTGACAACTGGTTATTCATTTAGCAGTGACACTCCATCATCACAAAATAATTGCCTCTGCTGCCAGATATAATATGGGATTAAAATATTAATATAGTTTTGACAGATAGCGAATGCGAAAGTTTTATCTATTTTTCTATCAGCATCGTGAAGCATTCAGGGAAAATATATTTTTAGCTGCGCAAACAGCAGCCAAACCAACATTTAGAACAGTTGTTTAATTTGAAGATGCAATCCTCCTGGAGTATTTGGCAGGTCAATATATAAAACAGAAAATCTTTGTTACTCTGGGCATTACATGGGATTTTAGGAGTATAAACTACAGATTAAACATAAAACGTGTTCTTACTTTGACAGCATTTTATGAAAAAAAATACTGAAAATTGTGTTTAACAACGTGGATTTGCCCTTCTTGATTTTCCACATTCACCTGTCATGCCAAACAGAGCAGGATGTTCAGCAGACATTCGGCAGACAGGATAAGCTAACAACAGTGAGCAGCAGAATACAAAATACATTTCTTTCTCGGCCTCATACAAATCAGACGGGTGACGCTTTCTGTCCTTCTCTGGGACTGAATGGAGGTGTTCAGTTCATACAGTCATACAAAGGATGTCAGAACTTAAATGAGCACTGTACTGTCTGCTCAGGTTAAAAGAAACGTTAGCTGAGAATACTGATATAGGTGTTTATGTAGCCACCAGTCGGTTAGCTTAGCTTAGAATAAAACTGAAAGAAAGAGGGAAAATAATTGGTGTATGTGCTCTAAGTGTCTATGATTAACTGAGTCAAGCTAGGAGACTTGCAAGAGCTGCAATAAGTTGTAGAGAGTTGTCGTACAGAGCTAAATTATGAAGTAACTTTATTCCAGACAACCATGTTGTTATATTCACATATTGTAATGTTCAGATCAGGTTCACTGATTTAAGATGCTCAAAAAGGAAGTACATGGTTAAAGCCACTTACAGTAGCACGAAAGGTATAGTGACGCATTTTCCAAAATAGGTCACTATAGCTTTAGGGCTGTCATGTTTCTTTAATTGATAGCATGTGTTATGTAACCCTCTGCTTGTAGCCAGTTGCACGCTGAAATAAGACTGAGAAGTATGGGTTGTGGTATCCAGAATGACTGGTGGAAAGATCTCAGACAGGAGAATGTAGTCTTCTTAACCAAAAACACATCAAAGTGCCCGTTGTGTATGCATTTTGAATTATGCATTTCTATGGTGGAGGTTCTAAGCGGTGGAGATCAGCTGAGAACCAAAACTGGTGAGCAGGAGTCTAAAAAAAGGTTAAATATAAAGATAAATCCTTGGGATCTGCTTTGAGCTGGCACAGAAACAAAGAACCAACAAAGTCTAGATCATCTTTTCATTCTTAGATCTTGAAAATGCTGGATATAGTGTAATTCCATGTTTGAAGATGTGGGATCTTTTTTTTTTTTTGCCATCAAAGTGCTTAGAAAACCCCAGGTGACCTTTCTTGGGTGGCAGGGTCAATCTGTGAGACCAGCAGGAAAGAGAAAACGATGCTGAAGACCATGAAATAGAGAAAAATAATAATAATCTGTCATTCTTTTTTATGCTGCTTAATTTGAAGTTAGAACACACATCTGCAGTCATCTTTTTAATTTGGTGGAAGAAAGATATCTCATCTCTTAAATCCTTTCCCAAAATGCTTTGAAGTCAGGGTGTGTACAAGTGTACCGTATATACCCTATGGAAAGAGCTTATATAACAGTTTCAAAAGGGAATTATAAAACAGCTTGAAACTGAGGACACCTCAAAGTAAAAAAGAAAGTATCTTATCAGTGGGATGGAGTCAAAGGAATGTGCTGTAGTTAATATAAAATGAATGTGGGGGTGGAAACCCTTCAGCGATGCAACTGAGTACATTATCTACTTCATTAGTCCTCTCAGACCGACATGCACATTATGATCAACATTGTGCTTAGCCACCACTTACATACCTTACAAACAGACAGCAATAGGGTATACCCTGACGAATGTCATTGAAATGTATTCATACATTTCAAATTTCAGTTCACTTCTCCTGAGGAATACAATATATATTTTTTTTAGGCTCACAGCTGTCAAAGACAGTTGAAAATCACTTTGAAACACATCCGCCTACTCTAAACCTTTTTGGGTTGATCATAAAGCTCCTCCACAGTTTGTTTCTGGAAGGCAACGCACTTTAAAGTAGATGATAAGAAGTGATCCTGGTAGTTACCGACTGGGAATCAGCAGGGGGAGGAAATTCACACAGCCCTATCTTATCTTGCCTCCCACTCGCATCATTTTTCGCCTCTATTGCTGATGATACTCTTTGCCCAGAAGTGCAATGCTACACTGATCAGCCGTTTGCATGCCCTTGCTGGCTGGATACATATATATTAAGTGCCCTGGCATGCCACAAATCAAAAGAAAGCCACGACTTGTTATCTCGTCGCAGCTTTTCCCCATGCCTTTTCTGGGAAGCTGTATCTCCAGCTTTGAAGTCAGGGCCACTGGCGATGTCTCAAGCGCTGCTGCCATCAAGTGAGCGCCTCTTCATTAAATTCTTGAGCTGCCTCTAATTACGGGCCGTATCAGGAGGCCCATGGTGGCGGGCGCTGGGGCAGAGAACAATGTGCATGACACAAATGCCAAAACTCACAGGGGAGGCTGAGGACCCAAGTCTCAGCTGACAAGGGACACTGTCCATATCTCGCCGGTTGCGCAGTTTCAAGACAGAACTTTAAAACTGCACTGTCACAATACTCATTAACTATTCTCGACTGAGATTTCGGTCGGGAAACAGCAACAGGAATAGAAATAAAATAGAACTCAGACAATCTGATATTCAGGTGTGCTTACATGTGCGCTTCAATTGATGCGGCGCAGGTTTCCTTTTTCTCAGTTGAAGTCTGCCTGCGCTGATGCTTCTCTGTAAGTTAGCAGATCTGCAGCAAGGGATTGTGGGGTGGATGTCATCCGTGTCTTTCATCCTGAAACTCTCAGTTCCCTTGTCACCTACGCTCCTGCTCTATTTATAACTTGTAACCATAACAACCTGTCTTTTCTCTTCGCCAAACGAAAAGATTTCCTGTCACTTGGTGTCTTTGTGCCTCAGATACGGAGAATGTCATCGGATACAAAAACTTTCATCACTGCCGTCGAAAGCCGAAGTTACCCCCACAACACGTTAATGGTGATAACCGCAGCCATGAGCCAAGGATTAGCACCATTATCTTAAGGAATTTTAAGTATAAGTCTGGAGCACTTTGTTCCTGCTTGATTAATAAATTGTCAGCGCTCAAGGGTGATTGGCAGAGATGAATGAGACTTTGGAGAAAAAAAAAAAAAAGATTGAAAAGTTTCGTCTACTTTGCATCAGTTTAAAAGACACGGACGAGATAGTTTTCAATCTCAGCTCTCTCACGTCTCTGTTCGTCAAGGTTTTGATGGACGGAAAAAAAAGGAAAGCATGTACATTTGAGGATTTGATTAAAGAAATGCCACATCTGTGTTTTAACTTCGGCTCGCATGATTAGACACAGTTAAACAGGTTGTGTTGAGTCTGAAATCGCTCAGAGCTCTGGTGGATGCAGCTGGGAAGGCAGTCACACAGAAACAAAATACGCCGGGAGTTCACCCTCCCAGGGTAACAGGCGTTTAGCTGACGAGAGTTGAAGCCATTGTTTGACATCTCGCTGCTCCCACTGTCCCAGATCCTTTAGTGAAATCTAATTGCTCCCGGAGGGACCAATCCCGTCACACCTAAGTGAACTTGACCCAAGTGCATTGAGGGGTAGAAGTAAAATTCTCTCCATTGTCTAGAGTTGCATTCTCACAGGCGTCCTTGTCACATATTTGACATCAAACAACAACGCAGTCTTTTAGGGGAGGGTGTGGGCTGGGGGGGGGGGGGGGGGGCTGGGGAGGGAGGGAGGGAGGTTTTAATCCGCGCACTGAGAGAGGAAACCAAAACAGTTTATTTGAATCTGCACTGATGGAAAATAAATAAACAACGCAAAATTGTCTTGTGGTATAACAGAGGGGGGATTAAAAACGATTATTGAAATCTTATTATTTCTGAAAGTGCTCTGACCTTGTTTGTAATGTAATTTGGAGAGCCTTGGAAGATTATGACGAGATGAGTCACATTCTAGTTCTCAAATTAAGGAGCGGAGTGGTCTGCAGAGGGACGACAATGAATGTTATCCTAAAAATAACAATTCAATGCCAGAGCAAGGTTGAACATTTAAAGGCCCAGTCTGTCATTCGGAAATAATTAAATACGGAACTAAATTCAACCAGTTTACTTGTTTTAGATGATGTAGTCGTGTATTACGTCAAAAACAAAGCAGTATTTTTTTTTGCGGTATTTGAGGTTAAAGGGGCAGACTGTATACATGCTGGATGCACAGATCTGCCTCACCGGAAAGATATTTTCACCTGCACTGACCCAGTAAAGCGCTCCGGGTATTGGACACCGTCCGACTGATTCACTTTCTATATTCAGTATGCATTCTCAGTTCAACAGTGTAAAATACTGACATTTTGTCTAAGTCACTCCCGTTGCAGGGATACACACAAGGTGTCGTCTGGCGTCAGTGCCTCTAATGGTGACCCAGTCTCTGTTATATTAGATACCATGAGTATATAATTAGAGCTTCTGTGCTGTTCTAACCTTAACCCTGAGGTCCATTTTATTACTAAACCGTTCCCTAGTGATCACTGGCTGTCAGCCTCTAATATTTCCACGAGTGGTTAAAACCTGAGTCAGCTACAAACCCCCTGAGTCACAGCGCTGTCGACAAAGGACTCCAGTGGCGCCTCTCTGAGATGCCAGTGGCCTTGACAAGAGGGCTCCATGTGATGCCCTGCAAATAAGAACTGTTTTAAGATAGTTTCAAACAATTTCTTTATGTGTATATTTCAAATATTTTTAAAAATGACAGTTTCTACTTATATTTAGTCAGTCGCTTTGAGCTGTTTTTACTACCAGCAGTCATCACCTTCAAAGACTGTATAAAGATGGTCACCATATGACGGCTTAGCAGAGGGTTTCAAAGCTCAGGATGGTGGCCAGTAAAGCATGGAGGTCTTGAGGGTGCTGCAGCAACCCCCTGGCATGGAGCAGTTTTGTTTGGAGATACACATGGATGATTTGCCCATGTTTTATTATAGGTTGTTTATGCTACACGCCAACACCATGGAGCCTGCAGGAAGTTGTGCAGTTGTGTTTTGGAGAGTATGCTATGCCAATGGTCATACATATTAAGTGTGTTTATGAGTCTTTTTTCATATCCTGTATTCTTGCACCGTGCCAGAGAAAGCTCATTGCACTGAAGCTTAAGAAAACACATGCAAACAGACAAAACACTCACAACAACACCAGCAGCAAATACCGAATCTGCAAATCCAGGGGACCCCAAAAACTGAGGAACCTTGCTGGGATGCACTCAAAGCTTCATGACTTTGGGAGTTGTTGATGTTTGCTTTTCATCAGTGGTGTTTGAAATGAGCTCAAATCTTCTTAGTTTATTTAGTTTTTCTGTCTTTTTTTAACTTATTTTTGTTATTTGAACATCCTGATTGCTTGATTCCATGTAAACCCTTTTCTTATTAGTAGCTTGTCAGTTCAAATAATCTGACAAAATACACAATTCATTTGCAGATTGACATTAATAGCATTAAAGGGGAATTGCCGTTTTTTACAACCTGGACCTTATTTCTGGCATATAATACGATCGTATACTCACCCATATAACTTTGGTGTCATTTTTAGTGTATCGGAAGATATTTAGCTCCAGCGGAGCGTCGCATATATCCATATAGTGGGAGTGATTGGGGCACCAAAACGCAGCCTCTAAATAACGCATTATCTGCCGGGAAACTCGTTAATTTCACCAATATTTTGTTATGGTACGCTAGTGCTATTGCCCGTTGAGTCCCGAGTTACCTGTTATCATCATCCGGGGTCTGTAGATTGACCTAGTAGCCTCTGACCTGGATGATGTCATCTCTGAGCACCCTGCGCGGCTTCTTTACCTGTAATTTGCTACTGCTAGTTTTTTTCAACATGGCTGAATATTTTTCCGATTCTGAGGTTGTGGACGACGACTTTGTTTATGATGGACGTCCTTACCGTTTTGAGCCAGAGTATACAGATGAGGAGCTAGTTGAAAGGAGGATACGGAGGCAGAGAGAGGAACAGCTGGCCAAAGAACAACAAACCGCTGCACGTCCGCGAACAGATGACAGGTAACTCCGGACTCAACGGGGAATAGCACTAGTGTATCTTAACAAAATATTGGTGAAATGAACGAGTTTCGTGGCAGATAATTCGTTATTTAGAGGCTGCGTTACAGTGCCCCAATCACTCCCACTATATGGATATACGTGGATATAAATATCTGACGAACGACTCCAAATAACACCAAAGTTATATGGGTGAGTAAACAATCATATTATATGCCAGAAACAAGGTCCAGGTTGTAAAAAACAGTAATTCCCCTTTAATTCCCCTTTAGTTCCCTCACTTTTTTGGATTGCTGGAAATAATTCCTTTATCAGTTTGTGCAATTTGCGTTGTGTTTCTGTATTTCCAGAGTATGTCAATATGTGCACTGCGTTTCTGTATTCAGTTGCATTGTGAGTATTTGCAGTGCAAATGTCATCAAATTAAGAAGATGTTTTTTTAAAATTAACTGGTGGTGAGGTCAGCCTTACCCTAATGTAAAACAATTACGTGATCCTGGTCGGAGGGATGTATGTTGTTCACTTGCCTTTCTCTTTACATTTGCAACGTGAACGTAACCACGCATTAAATGAAGAAATCAAGAGCCGCAGGGGAACAGTGAAAAGGTCTGACAGGATGTTAAGCCTGTTATCATGTTTGAGAATAATAGCTCTAATAGATTTACTGCATTGTTTCTTATACCTCAGGTGTGAGCGCACAATGAGCTGGTTCAGTCGCACCATCACCTCTGCTAAAATGTGACGGTGTTACTATTCCCCTGCTGCTATAAAGGATAAAGAAAACACACGCACACACACACACACACATACGCACACACACAAAAAACTGCCTCTCATTTTTCATGTTTGACACATTGGATATTTAAAATCTGTTGGAAGACCGTGGTGGCAACTGAACTGTTACATTCGCAGGTTGTAAAAAAGACGGGTGATTTCAGAACGTACATGTTCTTAGCATGCTAATGAGAAGCCAACTGATTCTGAATTGAATTAAGCTTTTCGAGAACATAGAATAAGTATTGATGTGGTTCAGGGAGGAGTGTAGTTGGGGCATGTGCTTTCTCCTCTTATCTGAGAGCTTTTCTGTTTGCTTGCTGCAGGTAAATAATTGCTGCTTTGAATTTTATCAGCCTAAAATGGAGCAGCTCCCAAAAAGTCTCCCCTTTTCGTTTTCATTACATTTGATTCCTCTCAATGCTCTAAGAATTGCAACAGCAATAAGCACGGGAGGCTACACAAACAGGATTACTTAGTGTGGGCATGCTGAAAATCAATTCAATACTGTTTCAGTGGTAGAAGCCAGTAAACGTGATTTATTTTCTCTGAGAGCCATGCACACTGTACATGCAAGAAAATAACTGACAATTGTCAAGCTGAAATGTCCTTCCATATAGCACACGGTAGTCTGTCAGTCTGTCACCTTGTAAGCACATGTGAGCCACGATTTAGCATGCCGTGTATTCGCTTTAACAAGGTGACGCAGTTCAAGCATTCCCAACAAACTCTTTCCTCTTTGCCATATCAGTCTAGACGATGTCATCCACTAAGAATAGACATTTACACAGTTTTGCATGCAACCACGATGTCTTTTAACGTATAACCTAGTACAAGGACATGAACATTTACCAGAACTGGTAATTGGTATATTGTTTGGATAAAACATTCTGCCTATGAATTTTTGCATGTCTACTCTGTTTGCACGGCGTGGGAAGAGATCATATTCCCGCTATTAGAAACCCAAATAAGACAACTGGGATATAGCAATATTAGTTGAGTTACTGAGGCATGTTCCATCTTATGCCAGGGGGTAGACAAACAGGGGAAGTGCAGTTTCCATGGTGATACCCTGATGGAACCAAAGCTATTCATTGATTTTGTATCTTGTAACAAAGCAACAAAGTGGTGCTGTGTGGTGAAGGGTTGTTTTTGCCGTGTTTACACGTGGGCCTAAAGTGCGGGTTGAGGTTTTGTAGAGATAAAGGAACGATGAGTCCGTTCATTCTGTGACATTGAACTGCTGAATTGCCCAGTTTAAGCTCCTGTTTCAGTAAATACATTTTTCAAATAAAACTGATGTGCACACACGCATGTGCAAATCTTATGACAAACACAGTAAAAAGCAGCAATACTAAATTGTAGATGGATTGCATAGATTATAATGAATGTGTTTGCAAGGATGTGATCCCTGTGCAATTATTGAATGCATTCAAATGTAAGTAAATACTATCAGCATGTATTCGATTTTTTTTTCCATATCATATGATGCTGCAGACATAATTGATTATCAAACCAGTACTCAAACCAGTGCCCTATGATACATTACACAGTCTCTCATAAAATTGCTTACCAATGATAACTTAGGGAATATATAATATAACCTTTTATTAAAAAATGACCAACCTCTGGTGAGGACGAGAAGCTAATAGATCCTCACAACCAAATTATATTCATTTGCACTGCAAAGTATTAATTAAGTCCAGAAAGCTTAAAGAAATCTAATTAGCACATGAAACAAAATCAAATGAATCCAGCACCGACTACAAAACCCCTCCAGGAAGACCTTGAAAAAGTTTGTAGTCCGTGCAGGCTGGGCGCCGAGAGCGAGAGCATTAATGCATTCATCACATCCAGTGAGAACCAACACTTTTGCATTATCAAAATGTGAAGCCACAGACCAGCTAGTATGTTGAGAGTATGAAGTCATGAAAACGTGACGCAGAAGAAAAAAAAAAGCCGCAAGCCCTTGATGTGTAACTGCAACTACACCAACGTATTCCAACTGATTTTGATGAGATATTACAAAGTCACGCTGTGATTGGAAAAGAAATTCCTGGAGCGTAGTCTGGGGCTTCAGTCCCTGAGCTGCCCAGCTCGTTATCCCTACACGAGCGCAGCAACGGCGATAAACAGGGAAGAAGGAGGGAACTGAAGGGCTGTGGTGAGGGAATGATGATGAGGATATTTGTTGCTCAGTGTGTGGTGTGTATCGCAGGACTCGATCCACCACAACAGGTATGATGGGGCTTGAAGGGGAAAGACAAACTGTGGGTCTTGAGCAAAGCTGACATGCAGAGACTTTGTGTCGTCTTACCCTCTTAGATAATAACCATCAGCTGAGTACTCAGTGTGATGCCGCACCAGCTATATATATATATATATATATATATATATATAAACCCTACACACTTTTCTTGCTTCTGTTTCTTGCTTCAAAACAGTTTTAGGCAAGGGAAAAAACAAAAACAAAGCAAAACTCAAGGTTTAGTGCAAATATTTGTCTGTAATTTACCGCTAAGACACATGTTCACATTAAATTCATGCCTCTACCACCGCTACACCTATATATAGACTTGTGAATGTTATTTTGTTGTAAACAAATTCAACTCCACGGCGCTCAGATGTCGTGGATGGCTACGTCGGTGTTAGTCTTCTGTCCATCACCAAATAAAGCTCTTTGCCGGAGCATAATCAGTTCCAGCGGACCAAACCGTGGAGCATCTCTTTGCTGCAAAGTATTTGTGGGCGGGAGAACACGGGCTTGCTTCCAAGCTAGATTAGAGTTAGCTTTAAAAGGGCTCTGTCAGTCAGCTCCTGCAATGTGAAATGCTTCGCCCCGGAGACTCAAAACTTGGATGTCGTTTTCACAAATAAACTGTTTTATTCTCTAATGAAAAATGAAAAATAACAGCTGCAGCGTCATTTTAAATTATATTTCCTCGCAACAAACTACCGGGCATTCTAATTTCTTCTAGGCAATAATCCTTCCTTATTGTGCGAGAGGACTTTTCAAACTTAAATAGACATTTGAATATAAATTGATTCAAAATAGCGAGAAAGGCTGTTTACTCTTTGTTTAGTGAACCACGCTAAACGGAACTTTTGCTCCAGCCCCGAGAGGTATTGAAATCAATTTTTGTTTCTTTCTCTGTCAGGAAATATAACCTACTGGGAAACTGGTTTATTAAAACCATGTGCCGGCTGCAAAACCTGACTTCCAAACAAACAACAAGAACAACAAAAAAAGCTGTATTTGCTAAATGGTGGTTAACCACACACACAAAAAAAATGACTTCTCCAATGTTAAACTCGAGGGAAGGGCATCCACCATCGCCAGGCAACCGCCATCTTTCCAAGTCATCTTCTGAACAGGGCATGAATGAATAATTACTTTCAGAGTAATTACATTTTCCAGCATTGTTGACGGTGGAGACCCTGACTGTGATCACTCAATGCAACAAAACTCATTAATGAAATCACCAAGTGCTTTCTAATCTCGGCATATTGAATCCCCATGGATAATAAATACCCTACCCTTTTCCTTTCCCCTATCGGCAGAACGGAATCAAACAACATCTTGTACAGCTCAGTGGGCGCACCACCAGATTTATTGTTTGATTTCCACTGAGCCCACTTGTACTTGAAATGCATGCAGTCAAACAGACGAAACTTACTTTTTAAAAATCGAATGTACTTTTTACTGCATGCATGGAATGCTTATTCATTAATTTGATCTTTTAAGCTATGCTAGGCATGTTTGGATACCAGAAATACTGCAAACATATCTGCCAGAATCACAGATTAGGGCTGCGCTACAGAGCAGCATCCATTCCACACAAGCTGAGATCCCGTGGAGTCACTCTGTTCGCTTCATCTGTACTTCCCTGCATGAGGACGCTGTCTGCTGTTTACTTTAATCACATTTCACTTTGTAAGGAAGTTTCGCATTTTCAAAAAGTTGCTGCTCGCCGCACCGGAAGGCAGCGCTGACATTAATCCGTTTGTAGCTGTGACAAATGTTTCTTTTTCATCCCTTTTTGCCATTTGCGGAGTTGAAAGCAGGTCAGAAACCAGGTGTGTCTTATGAAAGGTGACCTAAGCAGAGCGTGGTTTGTCAGGACACTCGGAGTGTGTTGGGTCACTGGCTTTGTCCTCGTGTCATGTACTATCCTTCACAGTGGGCACATGGCTGCCTCGCATGACCTTTTTACAGAGCCCTGCAGTCCCTCTGTGTCTGAGGTACTTCTCCTTCAGCTACACAATAGCTACCAAATCCTGTCTGCTCACTAATTAGCACATCGTCATTAAATCTGGAACAATATCTCAGTGCTTAAATGAAGCTGAGGAGAGATCAAGAAATGGCAGTATGCCTTTTCTTTTATAATCAAAAGCCCTGAGGTCGAATGCCGAATCCTCACAGGATAATGACTACAATAAGAGAAACAGGCAGGATTCCTCATACAATCCCATTTGATCATGCTCCAGCGCACAAACAGGACAAGCTGAACACATATTAGAGTATCTGACAACAGTATCAGAGGAGATCAGTCAGACCATGAGATGAGAGATGCAGCACTGATAGCTGTGGTCAGTAGCTGCAGTTTGAACACAGCAGATGGCTCTCGATGCGACACCGTTGCAGATAGGCTAAAACAATTATCCGACTGTCCCTGTAGCGTTTTGTTTGGAATCATCCTTTCAAAGGAGACAAAATCCAGCGCAAAATCTTATCTCGGCTTGGTTTGGAGAGCAAAAGAAATTCTGAGAAGCTGTGGGAGAGATACTGTGGCTGTCTTATCTGTGTCAGGATAAATATACTACAGAACAAACGCTGACATTGATAAGGAACATAACGTTCCTTTGATGGCTAGTGCACGCTTAGCGAGACTGCAAGAATTCAATACCACACAGCAGCTATTTCCAACCAACACTCTTTCGCACCTATATGTTTAACATGTCTAATTTTTGTGAGTAAAATGTGCTCTTAGAAGCCACGGTATGCATTTCAGACAAAAGGGTGAAGACAGAAATTAAATCATCCTGAGCATTCATCCTGTTTCACTGCTGTCATGTGAATGCACACACAGGGACTCAGCACAATTCCTTTCTGAAATGTCTACAAAAACCTTTTTTTTTTTTCATATTTCAGCTGGCTCTACGGTAGAACATAAATGAGAGAGGGACAAATCCCTGAGAGCAGTTTGAACAAACACTTGAAATTTCTGTTAAATATGATTCGTGTCAGCGGTTCAAGCTGTTGTTCTGCTCAAGTGTCCTTTGGAAAAGTTCCTTATTTTTTTTTTCCTTAAGTTTTATTTGTCACATGCACAGTTACACATAGTACAATCCACAGTGAAATGTACTTTAGTACCTGCAGCCAGTAGCAGAAAAAACAACAACTATTAACTATAATAGCTCTAATAATTCCACACAGCACACAATGTAAAAAAAAAAGTATAAATGTATAACTGAGAAAAATAAAATATAAACTGTAAACTTAAAATTCGTTTATTCATTCATCTTCTGTAACCACTTGTTCCTGTTAAGGGTCGCGGGGTCTGCTGGAGGCTATCCGAGTTGTCATCGGGCGAGAGGCGGGGTACACCAAGGACAGGTCGCCAGTCTATCACAGGGCTAACGCAGAGAGACAGACACACCTACAGCCAATTTAGAATCACCAATGAACCTAACAAGCATGTCTTTGGACGGTGGGAGGAAGCCGGAGTACCCAGGGAGAACCCACGCAGACACAGGGAGAACATGCAAACTCCACACAGAAAGGCCCAGTCGGCCCATGGATTCGAAACCCGGGACCTTCTTGCTGTGAAGCATCAGTGCTAACCACCTCGCCACTGTGCCGCCCCAATAACAAATAAAAGCAAGGCCATAAACTTAAAATGGGGTAGCTCTTGTTCAATCATACACCTGTGTTAATGAAGTCCTAGGTACAATAATGCAGTGATAATGAGGTAAATGTATGCAATGAAAAATGCAACTTGTTGCTTTCTGCCTCTGGTCTGGACAAGGCAAACATGGCCAAGGCTACTGATGCATAACAAAAGAAAACAAATGGGAAGTGCTGAGCCAGTCTGATTGACATGTGCACACTGTTGTCCAGGGAACTGTCAACAGTGATAGATTTGGCCGCCTGAACCAAGCTGAGATCAGAGGACTTTCCAAAGACAATTGCAGTGGAAACATGTTCTGCTTTAATTGTACTGACAGATGACTACAATAAAGGACCGCACTTTGAAGATCAACCTTTTGGGAAATACACTTAGACGTACAGATCGATAGCGGTCTCCTACGTCTATTCAATGTGACACTGAAGCCAGCCGTTAGCTTTAGCTTAGCATAAAGACTAGAAACAAATGGAAACTGCTCCAGAAGCAGCACAGAGTCCATAGTAATAATAATAATACAAAAAATCTTGTTGCCTGGCAACCACTTTTGTATGAACGGAAATAATGAAATAACCTGTTAATTAGTGAGCTTTAGAAACGCTGGTCAGCGAATTTGCACAATATGTAAATGGCTTGGTTCCTCACCCTTCTCCACTGAATGTCTTTGTTTTCTTTTTTTTTTAGAGAACACCATGAAATCCCAAAAACGTCCTCTATTAGAGAGTTTACTGTACCTTTTCAGTGCAATGCATTTCGTCCGTCATCATTCTCTGTGCGAGCCGCAGCTCATCTCATTTTTCACCAGACAACAAAGAGTAACTTTAAAGCCACACAGAAAAAAAAAGCAATCTGCTACAAGCTTCTCAACTCTGTAACCGTTGACTCTGCATTTTACTCTGCGTTTTGCTTTGTATACAAATATCCTTGCTTTTAATTTTTTTCAAATTTACTTGGTGCTGACATGGTGTGTGTGTGTGGTGTACAAATGTGTGTAACTCTGTGTTTTGCCTTAAGGGACTGCAGATGAAAATGAACACTCATGAAACACGTTAAAAGGTAACATAAGGTATGTGTGATATTATATATGTTCCCTAACAGATAATATGAATAAATCCACTCAATGCGTTGTGTGAGGTGTGAGTTTTAGCAAATACTGCATATACACATTGGCATAACACACAACTATTGTTAAATAGCAAGGGTTTTCTTTTAAACGACTTTCAGAGATTTGTCCTGACCTTGTCGACTGAAACGCTGCAAGTTGTTCTTTTGGGCTTTGTGGAGCAGACTATTTCATCATAATGATTTTGAATGCAGTTGTCCTTAAGTGGCACAAACTAGGCCAAGCACTGCAGCGATTGTAAACGGTCCGGCCTTCCCACTCAGCCAGAGCACCATGATAGCTGAATGAAAAGTGATCAGTCTTGGGAGAAAGGAGGAACTTTATGTTTTAAAAATTGAGCCAGGGCATGGAAAGAGGACATCACATTATGGCTCAGGGAGATAGGGAGGGACGTGATCAGACGCCTAAAAGAGGCTCAGGTGCTGGAAACAGAAATTTAATGATGTCCCAAGAGAAGACAAAGCCAAAGCAGGCTGACCCTGTCAAGTCAAAGCCAAGGATAGTTACCTTGCCAGGGCACAGGACATGTAAATGGGCTTGTCGCTCTTCCGGCTTTGACATTTCAACGAACCAAAATAATCTGCCTCATTAAACTGTTAGTGACTTGCTAAGTTCATGAGAGTGTGCGTGACGGCTGAACAGTTTTGTAATGTGTAAAAAAAGGCTGCGTCAAATTTTGGGCCAAAAAGAGTTGAGTAAGAGTTTCTCCTCCCGGGTAAAATGAAGAGTAGCAGAAGAAAATCAGACATAATGGTGACATGCAACAGTGTTTCTGTCATTGAGCTGTACAAGCTTTTTCTGCAGTGACAGATGGTGCAGTCAGCTTGAAAACAACGGTGAAGGACACCCAGCCAAGATGTCATCGAGTGTCCCCGCCTCCATCTATATTGACTTAGTGTGAGTGCAAGTGAGGCGACCTCACATTGGACTTCTCTCATAATGCACTACATCAACTTTACACAGTGTGTGTCTCTATTCCCCAGACCGAACCCTGCACAGCACCCTCTCATCAAACGGGTCCAAGGGTCAAACGACTGTGCTGTCCGCCTCTTGTCAGATTTACAACATACTAGAGGCCTTGAGACACATTCTTACATTTTCTCAGCACAGTGCATTACTGAGTAGAGCCTCTCCTGGGAGATGCATCGCCATCATCCCCTCTGGCCTTGAGGATGCTTGTTGCTTCACTGTGCCACTTAAACTCAGCAAAAATTATGATGACCTCAGATTATGTACAGCCCATCCAAACTGCATCCTCCTTTAACCCTGACTATTCAGGAAAATATGCAGTGGAGTATTTATAAATACACTCTTAGATTGGCATTGCAGGTGCAATTTAACGCTTTAAATTCAGAATCAGTGCTTAAGCTGTGTTGATGTCATCTGACAGAAGGGTTAAGGTTAAAGGGTCAAGGTAGATCTTCTCAGGTCAAAAATATGACAAGACAAATCTGGCAAATCACACACTGTCAAGTGAAGGCATCAGTAAGCCCAAACCAAAGTGTCTGACTGCAACTGAACAACATCTAACCCTCTATCATCACCCCTCATACCTATCTGTCAGGGTTTTCCAAAACTGCACATCAAATTCACACTGCTGTTGGTTACAACTACATCACTTCTAACGTATCTTAGCATCCCTCCTAGGCGTATTATTTATTAGCATGCTAACTGAAGGTAGAAAGACACATCCAGTAAAACTGGTATTTCAAGGCATTCATTTCGCTCCTCTTTATGTATTCCAACACTTTCCTGGCAGACAGCTTTTCATATTGCCATGTGGTTCATACATCCCATACACACTACAAACAACGCTCTCCATGGTTCTTATAAACATATTGATTAGGACATTTTAACATGGATATCTATGAGGACTGCCTCGATTTTGGACCCGGCCTCAAGTGGCCATTTCAGGAGGAGCTTTTTTTTTTTTTTTTGCAGCCCTAGAGACTGACACTTAGAGACTCACTGCATTTTAATAAACAAGGCCTTTGGTTATCATAAATACAAACTAAATATCTGTAAAGTGTAAGTGGCCATTTTAACAATTGTTTGCCAGAGTGAATATTGCAGATACAAGTAATTCAATAAAAACACTAATATGTATTCACAATGTCATTGCTCCTAAGCAAAAATATCTTGCATTAACCATTCAAGAGTGCTGTCCTTGTCCGTTTTTAAATGTCAGTTTTATTTTTGATATCCATCAACAGGTCAGCAGGTCAGGTTATCTGTAATATATTTGCTTATATCTACCGTTGCTTTGTTACTAAAATCCACTACTGTGGACAGCTTAAATTACATCTTTACTTGTCACAATGTACTTTGAACAATCAAAATGACATAATGGATATCTGAAATTAAAATTGTCATCATGATTATGACAAATGAATTGTAGAAATCTGAGCCAGGAGTTATTTGTAATAAGACCTCCTAGGCAAATCCTTAAGATTCATTCTTTTTGTAAACAGCAAGAGGATCATTGTAAATACATTCATTCATTCATTTTCTGTAACCACTTATCCTCTGGAGGGTGGGGGGGGGGGCGTGGGTGCTGGAGCCTAACCCAGCTGTCTATGGATGAGAGGCGGGTTACACTCTGGATAGGTTGCCAGTCTATCGCAGGGCAACACAGAGAGACCCACAACCATTCACACTCACATCTACGGCTGATTTAGAATCACCAATTAACCTAATGAGCATGTCTTTGGATGGTGGGAGGAAGCTGGAGTACCCGGAGAGAACCCATGCAGACACAGGGAGAACATGAAAACTAAACAAAAACAAACGAAAAATTCATTACACGTACTGGCAATACATTTTCACTGCAGCTATTAAACATAAAAAACATCTTGCCATATGGACATGCAGAGCTGCCAACTCTCACGCTTTCACCGTGTGACACACGGTTTTGCCTGTTTTCACACGCACTCACGCCACACATCCAATTTCTCACGCAAAAAAAACCAAAAACATCTTGGTCCGAGACTCTTCCGTTCCTTTTCAAACTCCACGACGGTAGATGGCGCTGATGAGCGCCCCTGAACCTTTGCGCTGCGCTACACCTGCAGTGCACCCCTTTACTATCTATGCCTGCACCCCGAAGTACACAGAAGAAGAGATACAGAGACCGCCAAGACAGCAGGAGAAACCAGAAACTACTTTGAGAAGTCTGATAAAGAAGAGAATCTGAGCTGAGACTAGGCCAGAACCATGCACACAGATCATAGACAAGGACTTTACCCAGCTTCTGATCTGCATCTGATACTGATTATGCCTCATTTTAGCTATTTTTGTGATGCATTCATCTGTTTTATTGCTTGAAAAAGTTGTACTGTTTAAGCACTTTATTTGTTGCTCTTTATTTGTCTCTGATGGACCATGTGGTGGGAGACTTTGAATGAAGAATGTCCCTCCCGAACTAATCTTGTGTCGTTTTTGGCTGAACATAAATCATTAAGTGCTCTTAAGAATACAATCATTCACAACATAGGTTAGGTTTTAGTTAAGAATTAGTTTAATACCATTTTAATCAAAATATCAATCAACCTACCTAGGTCAAATCTTAAACACTGATCTATGAATAAGGCTTTATTGTCATTTAGGCACACCGATAGTTTTCTGGTTGAATGTTCAGCTCAAGTCTACAGACTAAGAAGTCATGATGCCGAACATGAATCAGAATAAATTCAGGTATTGCATATCTTTAGCAGACCGCCCAAAAATGCACTGGAATGCTGGAAACCACATCTACTTAATCCAAAATCTCCTGGGGGTGGACCTTCAGCTATGTCTGCTTCACAGAATGTAACCAATATTGTCCATCTTCAGTGGGCTGCCCCTATCAACAGCTTTGGACCTCCCCACCAACCACCAGAATGCAGGGTAGCTACAACATGGGTACAACATCAAATTAATTCAAATTATCTTATATCTGAGCCACCAATTTGTGTGACTGCGTGCACGGCATAATTTTGGTCACCCACGACAAAATCTCACTCCAAGGTTTTTTGAAAAGTTGGCAGGTATGACATGTATGTGAAGGGACGAAAGCATGGTATGCCGGAACAAAGCTTTTTCCTAAAGACTTAGTTTTGGGTTATGCCCTCCGGAACAGCACATATGTTTTCTGATCAGACACATCTATTTACAGGGAACATGATTTGTTTATCAGTTTTAATATAATGATGTTATTTGGCATAAGAAAATATCTTAGGAGTTCGAGTTAAAGTTGCCATGCCGTAAAGACTGGTGGACCTTTGCCATCACAATATTTCAATTATTTTAGTGGGCTATCAGTAGATAGAGAAATATGTGGTGACATCCTGCGGTGATGCACTGGTTGTGATGTATGTAACGTGAAACAGGAATGAGTGGTTTGCCAGAGCTGTAGAGAAGAGCAACCTTTGAGGATATCGCAGACTAATGAAAAATCTTTGAATTCACAAACATCAACAGGGTTTGTGTAATTACTCTCTTTGCCAGGAGGGGGAGACAAAAATGTCATGGTGTATCTTTAAAACAGCCAGGTGTTCATGAAGACACATATGATAACGTGTTTATTTAATCATTTTTAAATGACATAGTACTGTGTGAATTTATAACAGCAATTTTATACATTCTCCTCTATTTTAAAAGAAGCAGGCTTCTTCTAGTTCACTCAGACCTTCAATGTCACAATGACATATTTGTGTCATTGTAAATCCCTGAAGGAATATTCTGCTCAGATAAATGTGAAAAGGCCTGTTCGCGTGCACTTGCCTTGACCCCAGACACTTTTAAAGAAAGCGGAGTCATTTCTTTTTCGCATGTGGAATCTATTGGTTTTTACTCTATTGCCTCCCCCAGAGTCCCGCAATTCGCACAGAATCCCTGCAGCGATAAAAAAAGAAAGCCACAGCTGGTGGAAGGAGTGCAGATATTAGTCTTCATCAGACCAGTGAGACAATGACACTTATGAAGACCTATGTCATTTAATATACATCACCAGCATAAAATGGGAGCCGAACACACAAGCTAGAGCCTCAGACACCTCAAGGTGGGGCTTATCTCAAGGCAAAGAAAGCGGGCTTGTCTTTCAAGGCCAACCTCTTGAAAGAGCTGGTCTTTATTCTCCACCGAAATGCAGAAATTTATTAAAGAAATCTTTTTCATTCTCTTGCCAACCTTCAATACACTGTGTGTTTCGCAAAAATAAGCCCCATCAAAATATCTCATGAAAGAACATGTCTTTCAACTTGCAGAGAGTCTAGAGGAGTACTTCCGATTAGATTTCTTTCTCTGCAACAACCCAGTTTGATGACGTCTTCACTTTGTAATCAGTAAAGAAAGAAAGAAAAAAAAAATCTCCGAGGCCTTTCATTAATCAATTAAAGAGCGACAAGCAATTATTTCTCGTGGTTAAAGTGCATGCCATCAATCTGGACTGTCCAATTAGCCTATGTTCAGTTTTTAAATGCACATTTTTCCTGACCTCTTGTGCGTGAGTGTTCTCGTTGGAACTTTTCAAAAGGAAACTTTGAAACTGACCTTAAAGAGCAGTTAAAGGTTTCCAGAGTTCACCTCATATCTCATTATACAATAGCACTGTGAACTGTTGGCTGAGAGGATGATAGTAAATCCCTATGTGGTGATCGCTGTGTGTCAGCTGTGATGTGGGTTTTGATTTATAATTAAGCATTTCACCCACTGATAGTGCTAGCACTGGATGTATTTTACACGATCTGGCTGTGCTAGGATATAATTATATTCCCTGCAGTGACTGAATGCATATTTTTACATTACTTTGTGACGGTGGGCTTTCTCTCCTCAAAAGAATTAAAGGAACACTTTTTAATCAGAGTATAGCTCAAGTCAGTTAAACTTCTTGAATATTGATCTATTCAGTTAAATAGCAGAGAGGGCTGTAAATCGGTTTTAAGTGCTTTGGTGTTAATTAAATTAACAATAGATGCAGAGGGACAACAATGAGAGGACCTCCAAAACAGGAATGATTTTACAGGTGAAGGCTACTGACATTTTTACCCTCCTCATCTTTTCTGACGGAAAGGTTTACTGCGTATCCCAGCACGGTCTCAAGAGCATCTAAGGAGAGCTGGACAGAGTCACAGAAGGTCCCCAACCCATCAGCAGGACCGGTATCCGCTCCTTTGTTCAAGGAGGAACAGGATGAGCACTGCCAGAGCCCTACAAAATGACCTCCAGCAGAACACTGGTGTGGATGTCTCTGACCAAAAAAACAGAAACAGACTTCATGAGGGAGGCCTGAGGCTCCAACATCCTCTAGTGGGCCTTGTGCTCACTCTGCCCTTCACTGTGGAGCTTGACTGACATTTGCCATAGAACACCAGAATTGGCAGGTCCACAACTGGCGCTGTGTGCTTTTCACACATGAGAGCAGATTCATCCTGAGCACATGTGACAGACGTGAAAGGGTCTGGAGAACATTATGCTGCCTGTTAGGTTGTTCAGCATGACCGGTTTGGTGGTGGGTCTTTGATGGTTTGGTGAGGCATATCCAGGGATGCAGACCTCTACAGACTGGACAACGACACCCTGACTGCCATTAGGTATCTGGATGAAATCCATTGTCAGACCCTACGCTGGTGTCGTGGGTCCTGGGATCCTCCAGGAGTAAAACAATGCTCAGCCTCATGTGGTGAGAGTAGCATGGCTCAGTGATGTAAGAGGCAACCATGATGAGACATAGTTGAATTCTCAAAATTCTAGGAAAATGTGCTCAAGTGCTTCTTCTCTTATCTTCTTTGCAATAGGACACACTGGGTCATCCTGTACGGAAGGCAGAAGAAAATGTCATGTCACAGTTCCTTGCAGCCTTTGCATCACAGAAACAAACAACTTGACCAATAAGGGACATGGATCATCGTGTTCTGTTTTCCATTGTATGTCACAACTTGTTCCCATGCTTATGTGTTTCCAGCAACGTTAAAAGCATTTGCTTATTAGAAATGTTCTGTTGCACCACCTGCTTCTTTGAAGTTGTTGCTTGAGGTCGTCACTCATACGAGTTTAGAAGAGCCCCAGACAAATAGGTTTTTTTTAATTAAAATAATTAAAGTGAATTTAACGTTGTAACCTGACTCACTGGTTATATCCTCGTTCTGAATATCACTCATTTTACTTTTGTCACAGATTCTGTTCTCTTTCCTTTATTCAGGCAGTAATGTCCATTTTTTACTTGTGTCTTTACTGTGAAATAACATACTAGTACTACAACATAGCAATTCATCTTTGGACTTCTTTGAACTATTAGTTACTGTTACAAGCGGCCTAGAAAAAAAACAGTATGTACCATAAAGGTACACTTTTCCTGCTCCCAAAGAAGAACGGGTGCTTCTGTGATGATCACAGATAGATGGCATTAAATGTACCCACCGAGAGTGTTTGCCCGGGGAGCTGTATTTGACAAAGGCCAAGAAGATACTGCTGGCCTTAATCTCAGCTGTTGCAAAGAAGCTCCGTGGAGTGAGTCAATCTAAGAATACAAATTTGAATTCTTCTTATCACATAAACTCACATAACATTTCCTTGATAAGTAGAAGTCGACAAATACACACAAGCCCCCAAGTCAAACGTGCCACTTCATGCACGCAGTTCAAATAAGACATTTAATGGTTGACATGTTTGTTTGTATTGCTGCAGGCTTGACCAGGGATCTGTTTCTTGCATTTGCAGCACCTATCTCTGACGGACTAAACAGAGTGCCGCGGAGGATACCAACCTCCCGTCTCCAAAATGCTCAGATCATGGGTTTTTGAAAAATGTGATGAGTTTGAATAAGGAGCTCTCCTCCCCTGCGGCCGGTCTGTCCGGCCTCGCAAGGTTTTACAGTTTAGTGGGCCTGACTAGAAATCCTGTTAGCGCCGGACCTCCAGCTCCTTATCGGTCTTAATCAGCGGCTGCGAGAACAGACAGCAACAAGGAAGCGTAAGATCTGCTCTCTCTGATCATTACATCAGCTACTTACTCGGCTACAGTGGCTGAATATTTATATCCGCTTTACCATGCACGAATACAGCCACAGCACAGCTTTAAATTTCAGTTAAATTTACCATCAAACACTTACGTCACTGGTGCCGGTGCTTGCAAGTCTTTATTTATTACAAACGAGATGACCGCATGTATAATGTTAGCATGACTAAAAGGTGCACAACAAGTGATTGATTATTTCCCTGCAATATATTAATGGATAATAATGATGCTACAGATAACAGCAGCATTTTCATGTATAAATGTGCAGGACCTTCATTGTGAAGGCTGTAGCAATATACAGCATGTCAAACCATTTGTATTCCATTCAAAATGGAGTTACTTGAAATACTATTTCAATTTATTTCCCCACTTTTCTTTATTTCTAGCAAAATCTGTGTTATTTCAGGCTGATACAGATCTTTATGTGTGCGTGCATGTGTGTGTGTGTGTGTGTTGTGTTTCCATGATAATAACTTCTCTAGCTCGTCTCGCATTCTTACTTTCTGCCAGGCAGCCTTTGAGTCCTTCAAAATGTCAGGGAAATCAGTTGTTATCTTGTTAGCGAGATGTTCCATCTAACAATCTATCTTTAGTCACCCTCTTATGATTCTTGCCTGGTGATTCTTCATCACTGACACCGCCTCCGATGACTCACTGAGCAACAGACACCAGAGATTATTAATGTTTTTACAAAAATAGTTACACAGAAATAACAGCGGTGGCAGTAACCCATAGTTACAGAGATGACGTCGCTCCGTGTCAGTGATCTCTCCAGCACCTCATTCCCGAGTCCCAATTAATCTGCGGCTATAAATTGTTGTGTCAGGGCGTGTTCACTAAACTGATCCTCATATAGAAAACAGTAACACCTTTTCAATTCATTTGCCACCGTCCAAGTCAGGAGTTATAAGTGAGTATTTTTTCTCTTCGGCGGGAGATGTGCCTGACTGGCGTCCCAGTTCATTTGCAAACGTTACATCACCACAATGGTTCGGTCCTTGAACTCTCGCACATAACCTTTGGTAATAAGTGAGGGGAGAAAGGAGATAGAAAGTTTGCAGAGGAGAGAAGCGCCACTGTAATGAACCAGCTTCCTGCAGGGTAATAAAGGTCTGTGTCTAATGCCAAGGGCAGCCAGGCAAACACGAAGACCATTACAGCTGATCGTGCCGGCTTACAGCTCTGTCTGGGAGGCCAGAAACAGCTCAGAGAAAGACCACCCACTCCCACCCGCTTCTGACTGCAGACACAATTATCGTGCAAAGTTGTAGCCAACGTTTCCTTGTGGTGCCAGAGGTGAAGACATGTTAGAAATGTCTTCTTTTTTTAAAAAAAATACTTTTCTTTTTTGGCAAAAGAACAGGCGGGGAGTGTGCTCCCGGGAGCATTTCTTCAGGACAGCAGGACAAAGAAGAAAGTCAGAGTAGGGCAGACAGGCCACAAAGAGACAGCGGACTTTTGCTAAAAGCAGTAGGTCGTGTACTTTCTCAGGTTGCTGTTTGCAGTGTTGAATAAAAGCACCGACAAATGTTAAACCTCCTACAGTATGTAATGTAATTTTAACCGACAGCATTCGGTGGAAATAAATCCCCAAGGCCAGGCATTTCCTAAGCTGTCGAAACCCAAAACGACCCCAACTTCTAATTAGTGGAACTTTTTTTTTTTTGAGCTGTTCAACGGAAAGAGATGCAGTGAAGAGCCACACTGAGATTTTTCAGCACAGAGCAAAATAATGTGCACAAAATGAGATGCAGGGAGTCATTTGAAATGGCACTGGGGCTTGAAGAGGAAAATTGAAGACGGTGATTTGTTAAGAAGTTCCATTAACTCATTTGCATTTAATTTGCTTGGACTTTTGACAGCGCACATACGTACTGTACTGTATCTCAAACTAGAATAAAAAAATTATTGTGTGCTGGGTAAAATAGCGTGGCGTGGAAAAAGCTCTGAATTTAAGTGGAACCATGTAACAAACTCCTTCATTTGGTCAAAGATTAGACATACAGTCATGTGTTACTAATGCCGAGATATCCTGTACAGGAGGTAACTTCCTGACCTTTTCTGTGTTCACAACGATAGGGATGCACCATTCTTCCCAAACCACTATAATAACTTATATGTTGTTATAATAGATTTAGTCTATTTCACAGCATCCTCTGTCATTTGCACTGTGTTATTTTACACCTCTCAGTTTCCCTCCGCTCTCACATGACATCATTTCATTTCAGTCACTATATCGATAAAATGTATTAGTACACTCATAGTCCAACTATGGAATAGACATACAGTAAGTATTGAATCTGCAGAGGAAATGAAAGCTGCAGTCAGACTGGATTCAGGCTTAATCTAAAGCCTGCTTAGACCCCCCAGGCTACAGGTGACTGCAGTTATTTTACTCACTTTTAGATCACCTGACCTTAACTCTGAGCTGCTCTTGAGTATTTAGGGAAGAAGTCATTCTGACAGTTAGGACTGCTTGCAGGGTTTTTGATTCAAGTCTTCATCTCTTGAAACAAGCTAAAATCAGCTTGTTTCTGGACCATTTTGGACCATATGTTATTTTATGCTTTAAGGCTTAGGCGAGACTGAACATAATTAAAGCCTCATCTCACCATAGAAGAGCCCATTCCAGAGGCTGTTGCCACAAAGTCGGTGTCACCAGAAGCCCAAACTCTGCAGCAAGCAAGTCGTCTCTTTCTCTGCTAATACTGGCTGTGACACCTAACTTTATTTTGTAAAAAAAAAAAAAAAAAAAATATTCACATTCAGGAAGAGACAAAATTTATGTCTCTCTTCACACATCATCAGATTTTCTGATATTTTCCTAGATTCGGTTTCCAAGCAGCTGGTTTCCAAACTTAATATTGATAACGCCAAATAAGATATTTGGCAAGCAACTGCCCGCTGCAGCACTCCACATCGTCCCAGGGAACATTAGGGGGGGAAGAAGGAATGTCCTGTTTTTACATGAGTTCAGTTAAGGACAGCTGAGGGTTCAATAAAGGACAGATCAGACACACTATATTACACAGTGCTGAATATATATCCTCTTCATGCTAATTCTTTATGTTTGATGATTTATCTCCTTATGCCTCTACTTATTAGAAAAAAAAAGGGTAATGTAATATTTAATACCTTCTCTGTTTTTGGAACATCTTTTGCTTTTAATTTTACTTAATAATACCTGAAGTGTTTGCCCACTGACACTGGACTAAAAGTCTCTGTGTTTGGAGGAAACAAAGAGAAAGAGAGAGGAAGCTCTTTGATTCTGTGTAATAAAATCAGTGGCTTGAGAACATGAAATTCTTTCCAAAGGAGTTTGAACATCAAAGCCGGCATACAATTAGGCGTCCCTCCAAATATCATCTATTTATCTATTACTGCGCCAGCAGCATTAGCTGATGTTTCAAGGTTTTTTTAAGGATTTTAGCAAACAAGACGTTGGGAGTTTTAGTCACAGGTCAAAGACGGGGTGATACACAGGGGGTTGCATCTCAACCCTCTGCACAACACAATATGAAGTGATGTGTCCTTGAAATCCTAACGCAGATTTAACAAGCACTGCCCTTTGTTTGATTAACTAAATTTTAAATAATTTGCTTTGCTATAAAACATATATAATTAATAGATAACCCAGCACTGAACAATCACACACATATCCAGCCCTCCAGACACTCGACATATTGTACCGTAGTGTCATTGTATAACCCCATGGATTGTTATGGATTATGTAAGAATTACTTGTCAATACCCACACAGAGTAGTGAACAAAGCAGGTCTGATTAAAACAGGTCTCAGTGCTCTATACAGTCCAGTTCTATTAAAATCAGTCTCTACAGATTTGTGAAGTACATAGCAATCTGTCTCATAGAACGTTTATACTGTCATGTGCTCTTTCCAGATCAGGGCAGCGTAAGACAGTTGGCAGCAGACTAGTGTTGTGGTAACTTGAATGCCAAACTGTTCTCCCCAGAACAAGACAGAAGATGAAGTGGTTTGAGCTACATGCTAAAACGGATATGCTAACATGCACACTGTATCTGAGTAACAAGTATAATGCAAACTGTGCTCACCACCTTGGTTTGGCATGTTAGCATGCTAACATATGTTAGGGACAAAACACATATTGGGCCTACAACTGTAAAGGATTAAAAAAAAACTACTACTGATGGAAGTCACACCAAAATCTGTTGGGGAGCTTGAATACATGCACAGAATTGTACGGTAGCATGGAGCAAACAGAAAATGATCGTTTACTCACTCATAAAACTTTTGTGTTATTTGCGCTCCTTCAGCGTATATCCATTTAGCGGGAGTGACTGGGGCATCCAGATGCAGCCTCTAAATAACGCATTATCTGCCGCGAAACTCGTTCATTTCGCCAATATTTTGTTATGATACGCTAGTGCTATTCCCCGTTGAGTCCGGAGTTACCTGTTATCATCATCCGGGGTCTGTAGATTGACCTACAGACCCTGGATGATGTTCTGACATGGATATACGCTGATCTAATTATCTTCTGAAGGAGTGCAAATAACACAAAAGTTATATGGTTGAGTAAACCATTGTATTTTATGCTAGAAATAAGGTCCAGGTTGTAAAAAACAACAAGTTCCCCTTTAATGACCATGGAAGGGTGCACACTTTTGGTGAAATGAAAAGATGGGTTGTTTTGAAAGACGTGCACAATTAGTCTAATTCGTTATTGCGCTACAGTGACTTGGAGTTTTGCATATTTGAAACCGACCCGGAGAACTGCACAGATTAAAATGACAATTGCGTCTATATAATAACAAGTATATATAATAAGTGGCTATATATAAGTGACAATGCCATCAGAAGCTGGGGAATGTTTCTGATCACTGTCCACTTACACTAATGACCTCCCTGTGGCGTAAAGATGTAATGGACAGCCGTAATTTGCCTTTTGTCTGTGACACACAAATGTAGAGAAGTTAGCTGCTGACTCAGGCTTCTGGTTTGTTAAACAAATTATGTAAATTCAGTCTCTTGAATTTATGACTCGTGTGAGGCTCATTCAAATAACCAGAGTCATCAGATTTGACAAAATCATTAGAATTCACTGCTTGTGAGCTCCTGCTGGTTAGTCTGTGTCGCTATGAAAATGGGATTATAGGTGAACAAATAACCAACTCATCACTGACATATCTATCTATCTATCTATCTATCTATCTATCTGTTGATCCATCCATCCATCCATCCATCCATCCTATTCTATAGGACATGCTTTAATGTGTCTTACAGTCATTCGGGGAGAAGCTAATCTGATGGAAAGACTAAGCTGTGATTTCTGGCACAGCACAAGACCGTGTCTCACATGAGCAGTGATGCGGTTTTATGGCTCCCTTGGCACAGAGCGGAACATTTAAAAGGCATGGCTCAAATGAGCTTAGCACACTTTATTACCCATCTGCAAACAGCTTAAGTGTCAAGCAGCACATCCTCCTTGTGTTGGTAATGTTCACAGGCATTCTGAAAGATGAGGGCAATTAGTCCTGAGAAGCACACAAAGGTGGCACATAACCAAACAACACGGAGCTCTTCCTCAGACTAAATGTTAAAACAATACTTTCTGGGCGTAAAACCTGCTCATAACACAAGGCTTAATATGTGTGCACACGCTACCAGAACTGTGATAATGAGACTTAAATTATATCTGTAGGGTGGATGAAATTTACCAAAGAAAATGCGTGACTAATAGCATACTGCAATCTCTTTTTGTTTCCACACAGGAATTGCAGCATGATTGCCATTGTAATACTATGTCCATAACATATGTAATTTAAATGCTGTCTAATTACAATGGCTGCAATAAAAAGCAATACAATTTTAATATACATGGCTTTGTTAAAGCAAAAATAATCAGCGTGACATACTGTATTTCACTGCCACTTCTTCTTCCTGTATGTGGAAGATACAAATATTAATTACAGGGCCGTGGCGAGACATCTTATAATGATCGTGTCCCCTCAAGATCGTCTCTGCATGGTTGTCTCGCCACTTGCTAGAGAACTCCATCACTGTTAAATAAACTGTGGTCAGCCCAGCACCGTACAAGATAGCGTAAAGGTCAGATGGAACTGATTTCGTTAAGGAAAGCGAAGTGGTACAAATCTGAATGTAAGTTTAAAAGATGCTGTGGGAAATAAAAATCGACAGTGATGACAGGTCTGTTGCAAAACATGTACCATGGGGTGTCCTGCTGTCAATCAGCCGCTCCAGTGCCGCCGTTTGAGTGATTAGAGGACGTACAAGCAGCCTGGAGGCAATAAGCAGTTACAGTATTACTCCTGTTTTATTTCTTGTCCAAATCTGAAATGTCATTCCAGTTACCTGAGAGCAGCTACCCTAATGTGTCACTGTGCAGGTGATAAATACTGCTCTCCGCTTCAAGTTCAAAGTTTGAAGGTTATGAAAATGTCGGTCAGCTTCTAGTGATAATTTTTAAAATTCACTGCGGTATTCTCGTGAAGGGCACGTTCACCTACACCATCGAGGACAGCGTCTCTTTGACTCAAAGGTGATTTGTCACTGCAAATTGAGTTTCAGCTGAGACTACTGCCACTTCTTCACAGCGCACAAAGGAGAAACATGTTCTTGAAGCAGCTTCAGTTTCGGTCAGTTTATTTACTCGAGTCTTTAGCCGGTTGGGTAAAACGTTTGAACACACACAGTCCAGTCCCAGTGCCCCCCTAAGCCTGCAAGCACTGAACCTTCACAGACTTTAATTAACATCACATGCGTGCTCAGCAGAAATGTGAGAATACAATGGAGGTGTGAGGGGTATAAATGCTTTATGAGAGATGGAACAGCGCTTTGTGTCACATGTTACCTGGTTAGAAATGAAAATGAAGCTCATATTTGCATCTCTCAGCGTTATGTCTTATGCAAACTTAAGGAAAGTGTCACGCAGCTCACATAACTTCTTCGAGACGGACTCTGCTCCAGACAGAAAGGTTCAGCTACAAGCATCTGGACGTCCAAACTGATAGCTTTGTGGGTTCTATCCTTTCTATTATCAATATACAGTATATACAGTAGCTATAACCATATTCCAAATCATATGATTTTTACATTTAAACAACCAGCAGTGTTATTCAGTTTGATTGCTCATCACAGTGAACACCATGTGTACATCGATTGTAACTTGAATATACTGGAGTCTTGTGTTAACCATGGACTGTGTGTCAAGATGGATGGAGCCTTCGTAAAATCACCCACAGAATTTCTGATGAGCAATTTTGAGCAACCTGTGACAAGAACCGTCAAGACTCTTCATTATTCAGAACTTATAACTCATGGGTTATAATTCAACCTGTACAGTTGTCATGAACGGTGAAATTTCCTGTCAAGGCTAAAATCCTTTTTGTACCAGGCTGTTAACATTTAACATTTCTGCTGTTAACCTGGAGCTTTTAACATGGATATCTACGGGGGATGCCTTTGGACAAGTATTTCTTTTCAATCTAATGATTGGCCGTCGGTGAACATATGAGTGTTGAGTGGTGACCTGTCCAGGGTGTAGCCAATTTCTTGTCCAGTGCTAGCTGAGTTATGCTTCTGTTCCCCATTACCCTTCACAGGATAAGTGGTAATTGAATAGTCTACCCAGATCCACCCACTTTTGGTGCCAGACTCAAATGGCATTTAGGGGAATTGCGGCTTTTAGCATTTCCACATTGATTCTTCAGTCCTGGAGATTTGAGATTGATGTTTACAGAGGAAAGAAATGAGGTGACGCAATCCACACGACTGCTGTTGCATCTTAACATTACTGTCACTGTAATCATGAAAGGGAAGGTGCGCAATTTTACTTAAGTGCACTAAGATTTTTTCTGAACTTTACCCAGCTGTTGCTGTAATTATTGTCATGACTACACTGGTAGTTTTGTGGCATATTTAACTCATCAGCACATTATATCTGCAGCAAAGGCTGTGACAAAGGCAGCTAACATTAATGGTAAAATACTTAGTGCCTGATCAGAGGAGCCTTTTTGATGGTCCAACTTAGTCACACATACAGTTATTGTACATCTAATGTCAATCAGAACTTTAGTATCCTTGGGATGCATTGGGGATTCATTGATTAGAATTCATATAAAAAGATGCTACGTAGAAATTGAATACTGCGTAACCCACACAGCAATAGCTGTCTGTAAATCCATAGGTACATTACCTAATTTCTTATTGTTTAATATTTGAAGTCCAAATGGAAAGCAGGCAAAACCTGTTCAATAAATGAAAACACCTTTCTATATTTTGCAGAACAACTGTCCCTTAGCAAATGTACATACCTCTTAAAGTAACATAGGCAAATCTTTATGTTTGCCAGTTTAGCAATTTATAGTTCTGATTCTTATTGGCTGAGGGCAGAGCTCCCAGGAGCCTTAAGTGGGTCAATGACATGGAAAAAAAGACCTTCAATAGGCTTACTCAGCATCCAACGACAGATCAGTGCACCTCCATGCCAGAGATATTGGACTAGACTTTTATTTATCCGCATACTGTGTGTGAAAACAGCCCCACTATTAAGCTGATGTTTGAGGACAGTGATGGTCATTTAATTCTGCTTAAACGACCCAGAGCGATCCAAGGGTAGGCCATCATCTCATTATGATCGCTCTCATCCTCAGTCTAAAATGTGCTACTGTGCTAAAATATCTCGCTTTGTTCTGCTGGTTTACTCAAGTGAAACAGTTTGAATTACACATTTTGTTTGATATAATATAATCTACCAAAGCGGTGAAAGGGAGTTTTTAATCATCAACTGCGCTTCTTATTTGCACAACTTCAGATCTGGTCTGAGGCTTTCTTCGTAGCATGTTTGCAGATGTAATGTTTTCTGTTTTGGTGCAGATATGAAATCTGGTGAGATTTTTTGTTAATGGATGAAAAACATCTGAAAAGCTGATTACCAGTTAAGTGGAAAATGATCATCATTAGAAGCAATCAAGATTGGCTTATTTGCAAATTGCTGATAAGTTAAGAAGCTATAATTACAGCACTGGGCACAGGGGCTTTTCTGGAGCTATTACGTGCAATTGAAGGGGATGATTCAAACAAGGTTTAATGCTGAAACTGTCTAGAGACCTGCTCCCTTTTTTACTTTTTCTCTTATGTAATGTGCAGAAGTTTAAAAACACCAGCCACAGTTTGTATTGGAACTTTCTCTTATTTTATTTTATTATTTGTCAATTCAAATGATGTACTCTTTAACATCTTTATGTCAGTTATTAATGTTACCACAATTAAAACAGCGTGTAATCATTTCTTTTGCACTTTATTTTCACCTCATATTGCATATTGGCTCGGCGGTAAATGCTGTTGACAGGCATCATACCAACAAAATCACAAAACACGCTGGAACACAATATTTATCCCCTTGAGTTTTTTCATCAAACTGACAGACTCTGAAACAATATGTGACAGGTTGCTCCCAAAACCGGCATCAATTGAATGCTATGATATAAAAGTGTCCCTGTGAAACGCATTTACAGCTGACTTCAGTGGCGCTTGAACCCCACAGGTCACAGGTCGGAGTGTATCGCTGAATGTTGTCAGATGTGATAAGGCGTCTGTGTTTACTTTTATCATGATTTCCCATGATTTTCCTCCAAACTCTGTCCCGAGAGGATGCCATGCATGTGCTGTCTGATCCTGAAACAAAGAAAGGTTATTTTGGCCTCAATGTTTGAAAGCATTTCTTTCATTTTAACACTCAGCTCTCGTACCCCCATCTGAACAACATATTGTTAGCCAGTAGATCTTTTGAACCCCATCCAATTATTTTGTTGCTTTGCTTGGATATTAAATCTGGGTCAAACTTTTTTCCTATTTGTATTTTTTGCTCTGTAAGAAGAACATGTAACAACGACTTAAAAACAAGGTCCCTCAGATCACAGTCTCCCGTTTACTGTTGCCATGCTAATACTCGGGAGCTACCTGCCTTACCCCATGTTCACTCACAGCCGGCTCTACCAGCGAACCTCAGAGGAAAGAAAGCTTGGTTTTTCATGAAAAGAAATCAGTAAATGGGAGACAACTAATACTACTAGAGACGAGCTACTATGCTACTATGTATGCACCCACTTCTCAGTTCATTAGGTACACTAGTGAAACAATTAATCTAATAGAACAGTCCTGCAATGAATCTTAGCTCCATGAAGGTTATGGTATTTAGCATTTGTTTCAAATAACTGAGAGACCGCACTTTAGTCAGGGGGCTAGGCTCAATAACAGAAACACTTTAGTATTTCATTCAACCTACTTAAACAGCACCAAAATACATCCTCCAAAATCCAGTTGAATAACCTCCTCTCTGATGCTGTCATAACATAAACTGAACACTAGAGCAGTCGTGACAGGAGATTTGGTGCAGGACTGTCAGAGCACATTCAATTTCGCAGGTGTACCTAATGAAGTGGCTGGTATATGTATATATCATCAGTGACTTAGCACGCAAAACAGGTTGGAGACCCCTGCCTTGGGTAAAGGTCAGATACGTTTTGCAGTATAGACAAGTTATAGTTCTATAAAACCTTCTGCATTCAAAGCAGCTCCTCTCCTCGCCAAATATGAATAATGATGGGGTAATTATCAAACTGATTTTTTATTTTTTTCCCCACACTCTGCAGTGTTTAATAAACACCAGCTCTGTTTCCATATTCACAGCAGGGCTTTTTCTGCTCATATTGCACTGCTTACATAGCAGGATCAAAAGCTGTGGAGGGGAGATATCAAACCACGCCTGGATCTGCGCGGTGAGTGGAGTGCTCACCCTGGGGGCAGAGCAGACAACACCTCTACTTTCATCACCGGCGCAGGGATCCCTTGGAGTGTAGGATGTCGAACAATGCTTTTAAGATACCAAGTGGTCCTCCTTCTTCTTTAGTGGAGCCACGAGAGTATATGTGTCACATTGCAACTGAATACTTTAATAGCAGGGCTCTCTTAACAAACCAGACGAGTCCTTTCCTAACATGCTGCCCTGTAAGATACAGCAGACTGTTTTAAAATGTTGCCAGCCGCCTGCTGCAGTGAGTCACAAAACCCTGTTGCACGGTTGCTGAATTATTGACAAGCCAATACAGATTATTCAGAGCAGAGTTGGTGGAGCTGAAACAAGTTGTTGTAGGAAATCTGATGTAAAATCCTACTCATTGCCACATAGCAAAAACATGTTTACTGATTTGTTTTGTGGTGCACATTAATGTGATGTCTTTGTATCTTCCAATATCAAATTAGACAGTTTTAACACTTGTGTGCCATGTGTCATTTGACTGGCGTGAAATAAACACATTTCTTCTTTGCCGTAGTCACCACTATTCTACATCCGGGTTCCTCACCCCGGCTACAGAGGAGCCGCACAGTATACGCACATGAAATGTTGAAAAAGCCTCAGAAATAATGCAAACAATATCAAGTTGTCATGCAAAAAAAGAACACACATGGTTGTTGTTGCTAAGCGACAATAAGTCAGAGGAGCTGAACATCGAACAACAGCCTGGACAACGACACAACAACCCAATGTTATACAAGCTGAGTATTTCTGACCAGGGACGAGCATAAAGGGAAATTATAGTACGGCTATTTCTTTAACCAAACTTCTTGGTTCAATTCCAGTTCTCAGGTAATTACAGAAGTAATACAATGTTTTAAAACCCTCCCACTTTGGATTTGCACAAACAGCCACCATGGGAACAGCGGCATTGTCGCTTACATCTAGCGACCTAATGAATGAATTTGTCACTTATTCACCCAGCGCCAAGGGAGCAGATGTAGTCAGCATCTGGACAAAATATTTATCCTGTGAGAAAACAAATCAAATCTTGTGATGCTGGGAAAGAAAGAAGAAGCAGTCTGTATTTGTTATATTACAAAAAAAAAAAAACATAAAGTTGCACATCAAGAATTTAACTGTAATTTTATTGTGCTTTAAATTGTTGTCATCTCTCTCCCAGGCATCACTGTGTCACTTTGTCCAGTGCTGCATCTTAAGAGACACTGGCTGAGTGTCAAGCGTGCATATTTAATCTTAATGTGCCATATGCTGAGGAAAGACAGCTAACATCAAGCTCATTAACATGCAGGTCTGCAGGGATTCAGACTGTTTTCGTGGACATATCCTCCTGAGGGCTTTGTTCTCTCATAGTGGAAGAATGAAGGCTGCATAAAAAATGCATTTATCATTGTCTCCCTCAAATGTAACAAAAAAAAGAAGAAAAACTTGCACATAACTGGATCGCATTTTGAACGATAAAGCCAAAAAATGCAATTGAAGACATTCCTCTTTTGTATGCTGATAATTAGGTCAGGTCATTTTGATCGGCGGCAGTGCAGCAAACGAAACAATAGCTGTGGTAATACATGGCCAAAAACAAAAGCCTCAACTCGTTTGTGCTACACCTGACAGTGTTTTTTCTTTGTTAAGTTATGCCCTGCTCACATGTTGCAGGACCTGTCAACACGAGCAAACACAACCTCTTCTAATGAGCAGGCCGCAGGGAGGCAGTGGTAGGGGCTTCTTACAGAGTGGATTAGTGAATGTGGTGGTTAGGTTGTCTCTCGAGGGTGCTTACATCTACACTATCAGAGTCACGGTGACTTCGTTGTCAAGGTCAAGCAAATGAGTCAGGTGGGAAGGCTCACTGCAGGGAGAAAGAACGCAACTGTCCTCTATCCGTCACGACATGATCCAGCTTGACTGTGGTGACTTAATGCCACTGAGCCATTGTGGCTCAGCGGTCAGCGCTGCCTTGTCACAGCAAGAAGGACACGGATTTTATTTAGCTTCTTTGACGAGTTACAGTCTCGCATTGCTGGCACGGGTTTCACCCAGGTGCTCTAGGCCGCAAATAGAAAGACAAGAAACTAAGACAGCTGAAGGACAGACAGGGTGGTCAGGATTAAACCACGGATAGTTCTGGTTCTATCGGGTCATTTTAATGTACAAAAAAATGGGAATTTAAACTGCCATGAATAGAAAATTACAAGATGCCATGACATACTTTCTTTGATTTTGTGAGCTTTTCTCCCAGCATGTCATTGGGCAAGATGCCTCACAAGCTGTTTGCAGGCAATTAAGAATATAACAGCTAATACTTTACTGTGGCTCCCATTACAGCTATATCAGCAGTGGCATCTAGGGAAAATAAGATGCTTACTGTGTGAGAAATGGTGCGTCCCAGTAGGCAAGCTTCCATAACCACCACAATAGTCAGATGGATAAGCCAGCACCGCTCTAATTAGTCCAACAGAGAAACTTTTAAGGGCTGCATCTGAGCCAGGAGCTGAATAAATACATATAAAAAGCATGGGGATATTCCCTCCATTGTGATCAGCACTAAGCTGAAGCACTCGTCTACAGGAGCTCTACAGAGTGTGAGAGCCTTTTTCTGATAAGCTGGATACACCTCTTCAATTTGCTGATTAAAGTCATATCAGGCGTTGCTCCTGACAGCTGAGCTCCTATGAAAAGATACATGTCTGAAGTCTGTGAAATCAGTTTCAAAACACCACCATTTTCCCTCAACCTCAAAGAGGATGAATGCTACACACATGGATCAAAAAAAAAAAAAAAGGATTCCATATCCTTGCTGAAAATGTTTTCATTTAAAAATGGGGCTGCTCCTTTCTGGTGTGATGAAGCTGAGGCTCCTTGAATGATTTACTCTCCTTTGCTGGATGCTCTCAGACTGTCTAAAGAGGTGGAGGCTGCTCCATCACTGCCTCCATCACTCTAAAAGCCCAGCGGAAGACCGTCATAAAAGCACAGCAGACATTACTCATGGTCCTGTTTCTCAGTATGCAGATGCTCTTCATGCTCTACTTCAACAGACACCAAAGGTTATCTAATATCCATCCTGGACAGTGGATTAGATCACATGCTTCTCACGATGGACCACTGCAACACAGTTTCAAACTGCATATTACCCCCATCCCTGGATAGTGTTAGTACTCTGACCACTACTTGGTTTATCTTATTCCAAGCTACATACAGAAACTAAAATATGCAAAGCCTGTGGTCAAAGTCGTTAGAATGGCACTTTTTTGACTACACAGATTTGGGTGGTTTTGAATCTGCAATTGGCAAGTGGCATATCAGCTTTTGCAAAGAAATGTGTGTACTAACCCAAGACCTTCTACACAGACAATATCAAGATACAAACCTAAGAGGGTATAGAGTCCAGTATAAGCAGGCAAGGCACACTCGAGCTCCCTTCCTGCCCATGATAAATCCCTCATCCTTCCTCCCAGAACTCAAGCTGCACTCAGCATACAGTGTGTAAAGAGGACATGAGCCGGTACTTCAAATGACAGAAAACCAGGAAAGCACCAGGCCTGAAGGTCTGAGGCCTTCTAACAGATCCCTGGAGCTAATACCCTCCTGCTTCAATCGCTTCAGCATCATCCTAGTCCCCAGGAATCCTCCATCACAGGACTGATTGATGACAGACCTGTCGCTCTGCCATTTGTGGCTATTAAGTCCTCTGGACACATGCAAGACCCCCTACACTCTTGACAAACATGTTAGTCCCCCCAAGTTGACTGGATGACCCAGTCAACTTAGACACCTTTACCATTCAGGCACACACGGGATGTAAGGATCCTATTTGTGGACTTCAGCTGTCTGTATTGCCCATCATCTGCCAGTTGGTGGCTTGCTTCCTGACAGGCAGAAAACAGGAGGTGAGGCTGGGAAGAATCTGGCACGCAGACAGTCAGTTCTGATTCCCCCCTGGGGATAGCTCCCCTCGCAGGTGACACATCAGTCATTTGAATCATGCGAGATTGTGACAAATCTGCATAACGGAATATCCAACAGCCCTGTGCCAAATGTGCAGACTTTCAATACACTTTGAACCTTTCCTGTGCACATCCATCATGGAGTGGTTTGGATTGGTCAAAAGAGAAGACAGAAGCAGACATCAGCAAATGGAATCAGAACAAAAGCAGAACAAAATCAGTGAGCCTAATGAAACAGCTAATATTATTATCAAATGAAGGAAAAGAAGATGAAAAAAAACAGTAATTATACAAGATAAAATCAGATCATGGTCCAGCAATGGTTTGCACACAATAAGTAAAAGAACTACAGAAAACAATACCAACTGTGTAAGCTATTTGTAGTTAAGAAACAACAGAACTAAACTAAATATCAGTGATGTGAGATGGTCAAACATGCAATTTACACTAAATAAACAAAATAAGCTACAGAAAATGTTACACGTAAAAGTTGACATCCATCTCCAAACAATGCGACTCCCACTGCTAGGAATGCCAAAAATAAAGCCTGAACCTGAATGTTGAAAGTGTGTGAATTCATTAAACAGAGACCCGGAAAGTTCCACGCTTACTAAAAATGAATCCACCCACCACTGTCAGACAACCAATGCTCAAGTGGCTCAACAGAACAGATCTGCCAGCTTTCCAGCCTTAAAACGAGACAGCATCATCAGCATTTGAATTATTTCAGTGAGTTTTGTCTGATTTATGGTTAGCGTCCTGTGCCTGGGAGTCGTCATTTTGTCCTAATCAATTGTTTTTCACATAAGAACTTGACAAAGATTCCCTAGAGCAGATGCTAATTGCTAGCATGGCAGCGCTGCTCCTGGATATAGCCCTATAGAACTAGACGCCACACATTTTTAATTTACTTTATACCGGGTGTAAGTAACGTTTTGCAGGAAAATAATACGGTTGCACACCAATCAGACAGTGTCTTTTGACTCAGGCAGGGAGCAGGGCCTACGGTGCTCATCCTGCTACTACTAGCAATTACCTAAAAACAAACACCCATTTACCACTTGTGCTGCATGATAAACCGTCACCGAAGGAAAGGAACAACACACCAACAGGGATCCATGAGACGGTAATGTATGAGGGAGAGTACCAACAATAGGAAGCTCTGTGAAAGCGTGAGTAGCAACAATAAACAAGAGCATGCAATAATAAACAGAAGAAACTGAGGTGGTAAAAAGACTCTCATACCTGCAATGGTTATGGAAGTATGGTAAACCAGAAAAAAACTGTGCACTCAATATCAGAGCTCAGTAATCAGCTTCATGCCTTTATAGTGTGTCTGTGCATGCTGATATGGTGATGACTGAGGTAATTAGGAAAACAGAAAAACAACCTGAGTAACACAGAAGTACCAAACAATACCTACAAAGGCAGCAGAAGGTATTACAGACACTTAGCAGACCATAAGTATTTGCAAATTTGCAAAATCCTGCTGGGCAATTATTTCACCATGCAAATTATTACCCATTCATTCACAAGACCAGTGCTCTTTGCCATCTTCTAGTTGACCTTCGACCGCCTTTTTTATTTTTAATGGACCCAACTGTTCAACTATTTTTTTTTTTTTTTTTAGGTAAATCAACTACCTTTGTACCTTTGATGTCTCTCTGAGCAGTCTTTTTTTCTCCTTTAAATGCCTCACTATAATCACCATCACCTCTTTGACAAAGTTTGGGATTGTGCAATAAGGCACATTTGGTCTGCTCCTTTGGGTAATGGTTAGAAAAGTCTACATGAATATGTTTTCATTTGCTGTATGTCTGCTATTGTATGATCAGATTTCTGCATGGTCACTGTTACTAGGCTTAATGCAAACCAAGATGAAAAGTTTCAAAGAAATGCAAAGCAGCCAGAGCCTTTTAGCCTTTAGTCGAGAACGAGAATGAATGCTGCCTGAGCAACCTTCAGAAGACATGTGATGCTGCCATCCTGAAAGGCAACGCAATAAGTTAACAGTAAGAATCGTACGACACAGTTGACATACTGCACGTCTTTTACTGTTTTTGTGGTTTTCTTTCGCAGGGAATGAGGCATTTTAATGCCAGCACTCGCCTCGCTCGACATGTAAATGTTCCTGCAAAACACCACCAACAGTACTTTTAAACATCCCCTGTGATCCCTGATCCTGGACTTACTGCCACCTAAGACGACTGGATGTGAAGAAACCCAAACAAGCCCGCACCCTTTTCCCTAACCCAGAATGATAACGTGTGTAGAATAACCTTGTGCTTCAGGAGTTCAGGAGACAGCAATGTTACTTTTCAGAAAGGCAACAAACTAAAGTAACAAATGGTTGCAAATGGGTTCACATAAATATCGCAATGAGAAGCTGTGCAGAGCATCTAAGTGGGGAATAAAACTAGGGGGAAAAGCAATATGTTAAAATTTAAGCAAGGCCATTATAAGAGAGTTTTACAGAAACACATTTGTAGACTAAATTCATCTCTGCCTCTAGAGGCTGATAGATGGGATTGCTGCTCACTGGTCTTTTCGTGTGCCAACACCAAGAATACACAGTGATGGACAATTGGCTGAGGACAGCTGCTGCTCTGTCTCTCAGGAGGTTAACTAATAGAATGGGGGCAAGTGGGCTGGCACAGAGGGTACAGGACTGAAAAGGACACCATGATATACAGAAAAGATTTTTATCTCTTATGAGCAGGCAAACAAAACACTGTTTATTTATAGCTTTCTCTGTATCTGGTAATGTTTCAGGGAGATTAATTGCCCCTAACTCTTTTTGGTTTTATCAGCCACTAACAGGCCAGACATTCCTAAATGCCTTTATTTGCCAACAACAATAATAAAATGCAGGTCCTCCCTCGACGCTGCTGAGCTTGACTCATTGACTGTAATGTAAAGACAGACGACCCTGTGTGACGTCACCCACAGGATTCCCAAAGGTTTTTGTTGCTCAGTTTGGTGTGCTCCGTTGCCATCCTGGCAGTGCCTGACCGTGGCTAACCAGTCTCTCAAAGCTGCTGTAAATATTGTATATCTTCAAACCTTGATTTGAGTACACTTGTCCTGAATGGGGAAATTGGCTATAGTTGAATAACGTTTTCGTACCAGGGTAAAAACACATCTGTTTCTGCTGTAAAGCTGGACATTTTAACATTGAGGTGTAGCTATGTGAACTGATTCGCTTATGGAGCCTGCCTCAAGTGGTCAGTCGAGAAAATGCAAGTTTTGTGTTGCCACTGTAGCTTAGTCACTGGGGTTGCTGTAGACACTATAGTCCAGGGGTTCCCAAACTTTTCCATGCCAAGGCCCCCGAAACAGCATTAGCTTCTGGCTGAGGAGGACCCCCTTTGCAAACCCACAGACAATGCTACAAAATATGTGAAGAAACATCAACTTTTAGAATGTTTTTTCTTATTGTATTCACTGTATAATAATATAATGATGATTGAAAATAATTAATTATATTTTTTTATTTTTGCAATTTTGTTTTCTTATCTTCCCTCAATTGTCCAGCTGGGGTTACCACCGGAAATACCACTGCTAGTGGCCAATACCACTATTTGAGCTTGCTGTCTCTCCAATTGTCTGAGGGCCCCCTAGCGGCCCCCACTTTGAAAACCACTGTTATAGTCAACTGTGCTGAAAATCGACTGTGGTGAAAGTCGAGTCGACATCGACTAGTCGCCAATATTGTCACTAATATAAACATGAATATGATCTGAAATCTATAGTCTTCACCTGAACACATATTCTAGCTACGGCTAGCTACAGTTAATTGAAGCTTGAACACGGGCTACTTTCGGCTATAGCCCACGCCAACACCGTAAACAACGTTAGTCTGACACTATAATATGTGTCTCTCGCTTGGCAAACTATTAACTCCGCCGTAAGTTCCGTCGGAAATACGCGCTCTACAGCCACAGCAACAATGTCAACTAACAGAAACCAGTCTGTTACGCCGAAAACACACAGCGCTACATACTGTGTGCTGCAGATATCGTCACTATCAATAGCATTTAATAGTAGGCTCCACAGCCTGTTGTAAGATGGCATAGTGCAGCTGGGTTATTGCTGTATTTCAGGACTGACTTACATATTCTGCATGTAGAATGGGCTTCATCTTTAGTGAAGTATTTCCACACGCTGGATGAACTAATGACCCACTGGGCTCCTCACCTAGGCGTCCATGTTGTTATTGTCATGTGATCAGTGACTAGTCGACATGATGCTTAAAGCGTCATGGCACAGGAGAGAAGTCGACTAATCGACCAGCCCCTAACAGTCACTCCACTCTGTACCCCAAGTCAGCTTTCAAAATCAAGCAACAAATCTAAATAAACAAACTATAAAAAGAGATTCAAAATATAAATGTCAGGATGTAAAAAGATAACATGTTAAAATAGTCTATATAATTACAGAAAATATTGCCCATTATAGAATAATCCATATGGTAAAAGTAAGTCTGCTTAAGAGACTTAGGGGCACTTTACACGGAAACGATTGGAGGTGAAAAGCGCAAAACATTTTATCGGATGTCCTATATCGTTTAGATGGTGACGGCGTTTTTGGGGGTTGAAAACGCAAAAAAGTGAAACCACCCTCCAGAGTGGAAATCTTAAAAATGCTCCACCCTCGCGTCACCGTGCAAAGGGTGAATAACGCAAAACTGCGTTTTTCGTCGAATAGAAATGACGTGACAAGCATGCGACAGGACCGGAAAAACAAGTAAACAACATGTCGAGCTCCGCGATGGAGGTTCAACAGGCCCTAGCCGCAATAATTTGTATCCAAGTGGTTGTTTTGGTTAATGTATTTCGCGCGCTAAGCGTGGAAAAGTAGAAGAAAAGTAAATACCTCTACGCAGGCACTATTGGGAGTGTTGCCACCTAGCCATCTGGCGGTATACTGCATCTATGTGTATGAAATTTCACACACTTTTGCGTTTCCGTTTGAACACAGATTTGTTTCAGAAACGCTCGTCTAAATGCGGAGTTAGAAGTGAAAACGAAACGCCACTTTTGCGCTTTTGGTTCAGATAGTTTCCGTGTAAAGGTAGCCTTAGAGAGGACTCTGAGTGATGTCATCAGGCAGGAAGTTCCACAACTGATGGACCTAAACAACAAAGGCCTCTGTCACCTTTAGTGACCATGCAAGATTTTAGAACCATTAGCCCTGCCAGAGGATCTAAGGCAGTGATCAGGCTTAATAAATTGTAGGCTGTAGACAGTAGCTTTGGGATTCAAGGCTTTAAGAACAAGGTGTAAAAACTTACAATCAACTCACCAGTGAAGGGCACCAAGTATTAATGTAATGGGATTGCTTCTCTTAATGTGTGTTAAAAGCCCGGCAGCAGTGTTTTCATAGTAATTGCTGAGAGCCGAGACAAAGGCAGCTGGGAGTACATGCATATTTCACCTGCTGATACCAGAATAAAGCTCTTTGTAACAGTCTCGAAGAGATAAATGTTGACAGAAACTAAACCAAAAAGAACGAATGGATGGGGCTTATCATTTATTTTCCATCATGGTCTCAAGAAGAGAATTTCTAGCTATCAGCCAGTTTCCACTCTCCTGTTGTCTCTCAGTTGTCTGCCTTCTAACAGAATACCCGCCTTATTGACATTTGGCAGCCACTCAGCAGAACAAATGACAACCTGTGACCTCAACAATAGGATGTTACAAAGTAAGGGTGACTTTCGTTCTAACTGAGGAAACCGCTGACAGGTGTCTGCTGCTGAGTATCGGCGCACAGTTGCACAATCTTATATTATCCCCGTGATAATGTGTAGCTGACCGACACTGAAACCCTTAGCAACAGAGGTTGTTAAATAGGAACGACTGATATCTGCATCCGAGTCAGGCTGTTGTTAACAGCGGGGTCTTGCTGTTGCCGCTCTGCTTTGTTCTTTAAGAATTCAAGTATTCCATTAAATATTTTGGCATTTACACAAACACAGCATTAGATTCTAAATGAGCCATTATAAGCACGGAGACAGTGATATGTCATACCATGCTGTTATACCGTGTTGCTATGCAGCAAAGTCACTTCCTTATAACTAATGGGGTACCAAATAAACAGCAGATGTCTGTGTGGAGTTAAACTGGACAACTTGCTGATGTTGAAGAAGTGTGAGATTCCACTGTGACTTTGCCAAATGCGCCCAACCTGTGTTCCAAACAAATCCAAGCAAAGTCCTGTTTAATACACACGCTCGAGAAGCAGGTAACATAATTGCTAAATGCACACTCCAGCTGTGACCATATTCTTAGCTGTAATTAACATTGAAGCCATTAACTTCACAGGTGACTGTTGCTTGGTAAATCTTATAGATGCTGCAGTGAGCACTTTGTTTAATCTACCGTGCTCCCACACTCCCTTGAGGTCTCACAGTTGAGACTGTGACAGCAGGCGCTTCGCTGGGTGTGGCTGGCTACAGTACATCGTGCATGCAAAAGAAACATCTCTGCTCATATCTTCCACTTGCAGGAGCTACACCTTCACCACAGAGAGCAGTTATGTTTCTTTGTTTCTGTTGCAACTGCAGCCCCGGTTGTTTAACATGGTATCAGTGCAATTGACCACACACCATTGACAAAGAAACAAAACCAATATTGCAGTAGAGAGAATAAATGCCGGCTCTTCCTGTGGTTTCAGCAGTGACCCCAAAAAGGCTTGGAAGAGTCAGAGCCACAACTTTCCAGGCTGGATGTGTCGTTGTGGTTCCATGGGGAGAGTTGAAAGGATAGAATGGTTTCATCTGGGTCAGGTCGGTCATGCAGTTTGAGCCCCAGAGTACATTAGAAAGAGCTGAAATAACGCTCTTAGACAGGCCAAGGAGCTGACTCGAGCGCCATAGCTGCCCTGTAGTGCTTTTAAAATACCCTGTGGATCCTTTGGGTTTGTTAAGCTATTTGGGGTTTGCGTCAGAAGTCCTCCACAGCCTGCTGTGACATAGGGAAAATGCCCTTGATGGGGGAAAAAACAAAACCTTTAAGTGCTACAGGTAAAGTTAGTGGGAAATCCTGTAGGGTTCTTCTCTTCCTGGAACCCATTTACAGAGTGAAAAGCCAGCAAGGAGGTGAAGTTGGTGATGAGGATGAAAGAGGAGAGTAAAGAAAAACCATACACACATACCACTTAAAAATCTGAACAATCATTCAAAGGCTTTTTCATTATTTTTACTATTTTCTAATTTGTAGAACAATACCAAAGACATCACAAAAAAAGCCCCAAACTATGTTTTGAATCTTCATTTCCTCCCTTTGTTTTACAGCTTTACACACTGTTCCTGCAATCTATGGGTTCATTCTCTCAACCAGCTTCATGAGGCCGTTGCTTGGAGCTTTTCCAATAGCCTTGGAAGAGTTCCCACATATGCTGAGTACTCGTTGGCTGCTTTTCCATCACTCCGCAGTCGAGCTCAAACCATCTCAGTTGGACGCGGGCTGGGTTTGGAGTCATCTGATGTGACGTTTCATCACTCTGCTTCTCGATCACATAACCCGCACAGAGCCTGGAGGTGTGATTTAGCTTATTGCCCGGATGAAAACCAAATGACTATCCCACTAAGTTCAAATGAGATGGGATGGCGTGCCACTTTGGAATGATGGATGGAGTGCTGATGAACTGTAATGATCGACTGCTGTTTGTCTTAATTTAGCTACTACCGTAGGGCTGTGTGCTGTACACTAACACCACCGGGGCACAACATAACGAAAGAAATTTCACCAATTCACTTTTGACCTGTTAAGTGAAAATTTAAACAGTGGTGGGCCTTCGCAGCTGGTAAAGATACTGACTGATTCCAAAGATAGGCTAGAATTTTGTTTCCAGCATGTGCTATTTCATAATTTTGATAACTCTAGTTTAGTGTTTTTTTGAAAAAAACATTTTAACTGGTACTCTGTGCTATTTCATTTTTAGTTTTTTATAACGTACACTACCTGCTATCTTACCAGCTAAAGTTATACATATACTGTCGGAAGTAGAACCACTTTTTTTTTTTTTTTAAATCCTAGGTCTCTGTGTTGCGATGATCAGAGAGAGCGTGTTTTAAGGTAATATGCAGAGATGTCATTCTCGTCTGACAGACGGCTGCTGCAGTGCGGTATGAAAGTGCTCCCCACGGCAGTGAGCATGGCTTGCTCCATTGTGGCTTCCATCTTAGAATTCACCGGAGATAGTCTAGGTCTGCTGGCACTTATGCCGGAGCCTCGCTGCCTTAGATATTTATACTCAATATCCTGCTGAAATATGACATGATACTCCCAATCTATTGCTGAAGTTTTAAAATGACCAAAAAATGCAAGAGCTTGATGCAGTATCCAAATCTGCTTTCTGAGAAACTTTATCATTTGTGTTCACCCCAAGCTAATTTTATGGCTTCAGAGAAAAAATTGTAGGGCACAACACACCTGTGTTTTTCTCATTCCAAAATGATGTGGAGGAAATACAATCCTGACCTCATTTGTACATGTTGGAAGTCAGTAAGAAAGTCAGGGTTAGCAAGTCAAAGAACTTGATGTTCCTCCACTGACAATGTCTGATATGTTGTCACTGTCACAGAAGAATGTTGTCAATCACCCAAACCAAAATTTAGAATGAAGAGAGCAGTATGTGCCGTTTGCCAGTCTTTGAGATGGTCTCCCAGCAGCATAGAAATGAGCACAGTACCGCAAACTGATGTTTGATGTCCTCTGAAGGGAGATCGAGACAATGCGATTCACAATCTCTTTTGTTTACTATTGGACAACTGAAACAATGGTGCAGCATAAGATGAGATGCTTGAGTGTGTAAAAATGGCGCCACATGTACACACAAACACACCCCCACGGTCTTTAACACCCACAATGGAAGCTGTGCATTTGGAGCCATAACACTGTATCAATCATTACCGTTAATGACGGTGGAAGCAGTGACGTGCACCACTCCCTCAAATAAAGGAATCACTAATCTTCTTCAGAAGTGGAAGTCTTTTAACTCGATTTCCCATCATATAACAAAAACAAACAAGGCATTTAAAAGAAATATACTCTAAGGTTGCAAATCAAGTGTCAGATTTGAATATACTGCAGAGTTTCACAGAATAAAGGCTAGACAACTCTGTGTTTAACATATGCTATATTTTCCTCAGCTCCATGTACAATTGGCTGTTTGTTTAATTTGATCTTTAGTTTTAAAAAAAAAATAGCAAGAACAAAAAACAGAACGAGCACCTGCATAACGGGAAGGATGTCCCGGCCCGTGATCTAGCCTGAAATCAATATTTAATGTTCATTTTAAACCTGTCTCCTGCTGAACTATGGCAAATTGGTAGCCGGGTGCCAAGCAGAACCTGGCAGAGTCAAATATATGACTGTCGGACAAGTGAAGCCACAACTCATCACTTTACACCACTCTGGAAGAGACAGGTCATCCTGTGGACCTGACACAAACATGAATCCTCCTAACCCAAATAAAGCCATCCCAAAGCACACTGCCCAGTCTGCAGGCAGGTGCACTGAAACAGATACCAAGGCTTACTTTAGAGACGCCGAGGCCGTTTACTCTCCTCTCCAAGAAAAGAGGCCACGGAAAAATATTCAGATTTGTAAGGAAATAGAGCTGGAAAAGACAGAAAAATGTAAAAACAATGCACTTCAGAGACATCAACTGATTATTACCTACAGCAAAGTCAGATAACTTTGTATTAACATAGTCAGTATTTTAAAACTTTAATTGGCGTACAGAGGGTAAAATGCGAAGATTATGGTTTACCCATCCCACGCGGCTTCATGGATGGCCTAATGTTTTTTGTCCACACCCTGATACTGGAGTACTCAGCCAGGGGATTGGCTGCCCACGCGGAGCCTTGCCTGTCAATTGATTAGGGCTTGACTCCAGCTTAGGGCACACTCTCTGGAAACCTCAAATGAGGCGCGGCACAAATGCATTCATCTTCATCAGAGGAGCACGGGATAAAGTATCAGAGAGTACCAGCAGATGTTTTTCCCTCTGTTTGTAGCGTTTCAAGTGCCATCACCAGCGGATAATGTCTGTGCTCTGTCCAAGACGAAACTATATACCAGGGCCTTTTTCTCTCACTCCATTTAATTACACGGTGCTCCCGTGCAGCATCTGAGCTAACCTCACAGATTTTTATTTTTTTTTATTTTTTTGCAGTGCCATTTACAAAATGCCCGAATATACAGTGACCGATGACAACATGACGCCCTCTGTTTTTCACCAAGTTCAGTCTTTCTTCTGCGCTGCGTCTTGCTGATAAATCACCACTCCGCCAGAAGCCTTATGGGGACCACACAGAAAACACACTGAAGCACCGAGGCTTTGACCTGTGTTGAAATTGGAGACGTTTGTTTGCCGTGCACCAGTCAATACCAAAGAATGAAACAGCCCACTCAGACGGCGAATCCTGGATTTATTCTGGCCAGTGTAATTCATTAAACTGTTGCTCGTGCCCATTTATCATAATCAATCAAAAGGCAGCTGGGCCAAAAGAGCAATTTAGAGCACTGCGAGTTATTCCATTGCTGACTCTGTAATAAGTTTGAGGAAGATTATATAAGGTATATATTGGACCTCGGGGTACAGTTTGTGTCAGAATGTAATGAATCATTCATTACTTAAAATCTATAGCTTACAAAACCGTAACAGTTGACAACAGATTACGTATGAATGTATGAATGCACTGAATGTAGCAGTGGTCAAGCAGGACAGATGTTGCGAACATGTGGATGTTGATTTTTCAACAGTTAAAACAAAGAAAGGGGACATTTCATTTGCATATCCGTGCACCATGAACCACAAAGACTTTGCAGAAGCAGTGGCCTGTGTGTGCTATATAATAGGCTATTGCTTGCTCTGGGCAGATTTCGGATCCCGACACTATTGATTATGAGTAACACCAGATGCCAGAGTTGGATGAGCAATGAGCAGTGAGAGGATGGAACTGATGAGAGTGCCACGAGGAGGTTGTTTGTCTTTTGGCCAGGGAATTGTGTCACGAATCACAAGCTTCAAAATCAATCAGAATCTAGCTGTCCGACAGAATATATGTTCATTAAAGCCTGTTACGTACATTGATATATCCTGTTAAATGAGCCTTGTACGTATTTGAATAAGCATTGACAGTCATTGATCTGGAGCGCAAAGTTTTATAATTATTAATCACTTTACAGTGTGTTTCTTTAATAAGTAACATGCAGATGGCACATCATATCTGAGTGTACAGTAATGCATTCAGAGGTAATCTAATCCTGTTTATGAAAAAATATGTTTTGTGCATGACACCTTGTGAAGACACCTTTAAAAGCAATACACAGATCCACCCTTGCTGGCACAAAACAGGCACTAGTGATGATTTTTTTTCTTGTCAGGTCTGCTGATACCACACGCAGTGAGCGGCCCACAGTCCCAGCAGAGACTAGCTGCAGCTGCTGTGCTGGTGCCTCTCAGATCTTCAGGACTTGGGCGATGTTTTGCCCCACTTACATGCAGCAGCTTTGCGAATTAAAAAAAAAAAAAGGGCTACACAATAAAGCCTGCTTGTGCTGCAGTGGATAGCAAAGCCTTCCTGTGGGTCTGAATTAGTGTTCTTGGACTTGTACCCAGAGTCCCCGCAGCCAAATCAAGTTGAGAGAAGATTGCTCTTTGCCGCCTAGCACCAGCAGAGGGGGGTGTGCTCAAGTCAGGAGCAGAGAGGGAGTGTGTCAGCTGTAGCCTCTGATGTCTCTCAGCAGCCACACCCTGAATTATGACAATGCACAACAAAACTGTAATGACGTGTGATGTTAGAGGTGAGGGTGCTTTGCGGTTTGAGATTGAAATTACTTCCTGATAGTGACCCTTCCTGATTTTAAATTGAACTTTCTACATGACACAAACAAAATTTAGAAACATAGTACCTTAGTATATCCAAATGAACAGGCTCCCTCTGTGTGCAGTGCATTCTGCTAATATTTAGACTTTTATGGAAAAAAAAAATGATAAACAGGTTAAAGAAAGCCAATCTGCAGGGCTTTATGAAACAATCTCAGATGAATTATGCACATCCACTAGCTTTAGATACCCATCCCATGGGGCTTTTTTCTCTATTCATTAGAGCTCCATTTCCAACACATTCTTTTTTTTATTTTTTTATTTTGCAGAAAATGACTGTGCAAAACCTTTTACTTCAAGTCAGTGCGAGATTAAATACCTTATTGTGTGTGCCTTTTCTGAGGTTGATGAATGTGCTCTGGCTTGGGGCTGTAATATTTTACAATTTGGTAGGCCAGCGTGTTGAAGTGGCACTTTGATCATACAGTGAAAAGACTGACAGGACTCTAAATCAGTACAACCGACTGCACAGCGCACGGCGAGACCAACCGAGTGTGTTTGAATGCCTCGAACACTTGTCAGAGGCATGCAACTAACAGAGGTATACTCACGCATATGTGCAAGTCAAAATGCAAACTGATAACAGAGATATTTAAGTTGCATGAGCAACCACTTGCCATGTTGTGTCGTAATCCATTAGTTCCTGGTCGGAAAGTCATCTCATATCTCTGATAAAAGGGGAGCAAACTCTATGCCGCCTCCACTGTAGCGCAGTAACAATTATTGGAGCAGTGCATTTTATTCAGTATCGCAGCGCGCCATGTTCCCCAATTTGTGAAGAAAGGAAGAGGGGCAATAAAGATGAGACACGGAGCTCATTCATATTAGAAGAGTCTTTAATGAACTCGGATCGTCAAAGACACTCCTCCTGCTCCGGGCTGCCGCCGCTGCGCTCCCGTAACCAGTCGATGCGCGGTGGAAATATTCGTAGACCCCCCCCCCCCCCCATCTTTATCAGTATCAGCATCGCCGCGGAGACAAAGGGAGCGCCGCAAATGAAGATGTGCTGCAATAGAGGGAGAAGCCCATCTTAAAGTCACTATTACCGCTTATTGCTGTGCCCGCCCGGAGGCAGACAGGCACCGGTCCTTGGAGACTCTTAGTGGGGGATGAGCAAAGATGTGAGAGTAAAGAGAGAGACACATTTTGATTGGCCATACTTCTGCTGAAAGCATCAGGCACGACGAGTCATGTTTTCTCCGGCGAGAGAATCAGCGAGGTGGCTTCAAACTTGAGGGAGACGTGCTCTCAACTCACAGCACAGTCGGTGCTTTTCGCGGCGTCTACCGTCAACCTGCATCATTTCAGTCCCCAAACAGAGGCGCTTTCCGCGGTGCTGAAACAGAACGACCCGTCTGATCAACTAGTGAAAAGGAGGAGGAGGAGGACACTTTTACTTCTTCGTCACCTGCTCCTGGGCTTTATTCAATTTGGGGGCCTTGGTAAGGTAAGTCCAGCAGTGTACAGTCTGATTTACAGTGAGAGCCGGGGATGAGCTGTTTTCTGTCATATCTCTGAGATACTGTGCTACAGCCTCTGGAGCCATTTGCGTCTGCCGTGTCTATCTTTTGTCCGGAGTGTCTGCTGAATGCGACTTATTTTAAAGTTTGCGGTCAGAGATGGGCCAAAGCTACTAAGTTTCAGTACCTCTTGAGTTGTCTTAGCCACAACTAATGACCCACAGACGTGCAGACTGCCTGTTGAAGTATTTCTTCTGAAGTCCATGCCCCTCAAAAATAGTTCATATCATATTGTGTCTTTCAATCATTTGAGTACTTTCTTTTCCCATGCTTTATTTGTGCCTCAGAGGTTGTGGGGTATTAAATAGAGGCTACTTACTGTGTATTTAAACAGAATGGCTGTTTTTTTTTTTTGCCTCATTCTTTTTAACACGTTACATAGCATGTGCTGTGTGCATCAGTGCTGCACAGACTATATCACATCCACTAAAGACTGTTGGTAATGGAGCACTGACAGAGAAGCCAGAGGTTTGAGCTCGCTCACTTTCTCACTTTGCTGCACACTGGTATACCTGATAACTTCATGCAGCACACATCCACACAGTACAGCCTTTTGTTTCCTTTTGCTTCTGGACGTCCAAAATCAATTTGAAAAAACTTTGTCACTGTGTCTTGAATATAAGCAGAAACTACAAAAGAGCAAAAAGGGATGGTGTGTGCTGACGTTCGGGGGACATTATTGTTGATGACACTGGACAATAAAAACAGCAGCTGCACGTTAAACCGGCCCAGGGGATGTCTTTTTGGGTTATGTGACTTTTATAATCCAAGTGATTTTGCTCTATTATCTTGAACCTCAAGCTTTATGGCGACTTTCTAACGCTACTTGCTTCCAGCGAAGCAAAGAAAGCAAGAAAAAAAACTGCCAGAAAAAAAAAAAAAAATCCAATAAAAGGATTTTGCAGTTTGTTGCCAGTAACAAACTAATTTTTAAAAATGATTTAACACATGCACTGTGTACACTGGTGGTCGGTTAAAAGTTTGTAATTTTACAGATTACATACAGTCTGTCTAGTAGTTGTGTGAAAAAAGTGCAGTGACTTGCTGTAATCGATTACCCCGTTGGGCTTAGAGGACGCGTGCATGTCATCAGAGCAGAACAAGGCCGCTTTGAGTGGAATAACATATGTTGCAATCAATCTCGAAAGGCATGTCTTCATTTCAAGGATATGCTTTGACAGCCTTCTGCATTGAAATACATTGGATAGTTGCTATTTGAGGCACTATGTCAGTTAGGTCTAAACTCAGAGGACTATCTGCGGGCTTGGGGATGACTTAAAGGCACGCTAGGCAAGTTGTCACGTTAAAAAAGTATAATTATAGAGTCAAGATATTGAACGTTACTGAATAAAGCTTTCCTTTCGCTGAAGATACTTACTTGAAGAGTAGCACTGTAGACTTTCAAGCCTCAGCTGAAAACAGGTGTATTACCTGGAAAATCTCCTCTAGGTACTTGACCTGTGTGCCAGATTTTATACTCACTCCTCATGCAAAGACAAACCCTCCACAAGATCATAAACATAGCTGAGCCGTAATTGCTACTAAGGTTTCTCAGCAGCTTTAATCAATTACTGTGCCATCCTCCATCCGGAGAGACAAGCAGCGCAGGTGTCATCAAAGCAGAATGGGGCTCCTTTGAGGTGGGAAATGCGAGACTCAATGACTTCACTCAGCTGGGTCACTGGACACACAGCAGAGCTTTGACGCGTACAAATTGTGCTTGAGGATGCTGCGTTCATCCTGGGAGGCTCAGCGGCTGGCAGGGGACCAGCAGAGCGGGGACATTGCACTCCAGATGGCCCAGAGAGGCCAGAGGAAGAGAGCTGTCCAAGCCCAGCTGGGAGTACGGGAAGCTGGACTGCCCGTAGTGTGTGTATGGGACTGTGGGAGGCAGACAGGATGAGAGAAACAGTAAAAGACGGGTGGGAGAAAGGAGGATACACGTGCGTATGAGGGTGTGTGCGATTGGCAGAGAAAGGGTTGTAGACAGAGAGAAAATGAGAGCGAACGATACAAACACCCATGCGTGTACACTCACATGCATGGAAGTAGTGGTAGGAAAAGTGTGGGAGGGAGAGAAGAAATAAAAGGGAAGATGAAGGAGCTAGCACCTGTGCCTGTGTGTGTCTGCGCGCACGCTGAAGGAACGACGGAGTAGCGGAAAGGTTTGGAGAAAATGAAAGAGAGAAAGAAACAGGCGCTTGTGTGTGCCTGTGTGTGGGAGGGAGAGAAAATGAAACTGGGAGAAGCAGGCATGTGTGTGTGAGCGTGTGTGTGTGTGCGCACTTGTGTGCTATTGCAGAGAAAGAAATACTAGGGGAGAGAAACAGCAAGAGGGACAAAACAAAAACAAAGAAGAGGAAGAAAGAGGAAATGTGCGTGCTTCTGAGCGAGTGAGTGTATGAGGAGAGAGAAAAATGAAAGAGGAAGAAGCTGGTAGGGTGGGTTTGTGTGCTTGTGCTTGCTTGTGCATGCGTTTGCAAAGAGAGGGCTGCACACATGTTTTTTTTTTTTTTTTGCTGACAGTGGTGTTCACTGTTATTATTAAACCGCAAATCAAGACTGCGGGGAAAATTACACCTTAAAAATCAACTAAAGTGGGGTCTTACCCTTAAACGGAAATAATTTGTCACCTTTTCATTCAGCCAGCATCCAGCCTGCTTATGCAGGAGCCAAGTGACGTATGGTGGTCTTTGAGTATCTGCCTCACGGCTCGGGGTTTGAGGAACATGAGCCCCCCGCTGCGAGGTTAAAATCAGATATTCTGCGCTCACTCTGACTGAGTGTGCATGTTCCGTGCGGAAGGCCTGTTTACTCATTTTCCAAGTTACGTCTCTGCGGCATCGCTCTCTCCTTCCAAAGCCACCTGAGAACGAGCGCAGCACTCGTGATGACACAAACGTAGCGTCTTCATGGAGATAACGTTGCCTCACTGTTTCCATTTTGGAAGCTGCTGGAGAGCGGGCTGAGAGAAAAGCATGCTCTCTTCCTTCTGCCACATCTGCTCTGTGATGGAATGGAGCATGATCTGCACTTTGATCACAATGAATTATTCCTATCCCTAGCTAAAAATATGGTCTCTCTACAGCACCCAATCTCCCTCTCTCTCTCCTTAAACTCGGGAATCAGTGCTGGCCTCTGAGTAGCTCTCTCACTGCGGGCGTACTGCAGCTCTGGTTTTCATCCTCGCACTGAGGGAAACATAAACACTACCTCAGTGAAAACCTTAGAATCCAGTTCAGTAATAGCACGATCATGCGAGAAAAAAAAAAAAAAAGTTCTCTATAAGAATCCACCAAAGAGCTTTGTTGAGGCGGCTGTTATTCGATATGGTCCCCTTTCACAACAAAGCCCCACAAAATTACCACGGACAATGTATGTCTTCCTCTTAACAGGTTTTTGGAGCGTCTCTGTGTATGTTAGTCACTAAAAAAAAAAAAAAAAGGAACTGAATCAATAAAATGTCTGCACATGGTGTTCGCTCATGTCTACGCGCACTGTTGCACGTTAGCGATTGCGGTGCACTTCGACAATATAGTATATCACCCGGGAAAAAACGAAAATGAAGAAAACAAACAGTGCTTTGAGCTAAAGAAAGACGTTACCCATCTTTAAGCAAATGAAAGTACAGATAAAGAAGAAACAGTGGGCCGTGAAAATTAATCTAGTTCTACAAGATGTTTTTAATTGTCAAAGTAGGAAAAGCACAGGTTTATCGATGAGTGTTCATTTCCATTTAGTAAGTTATGACTGTGATCAGAATGCATAAAAGCAGGGCCTCCTGCCACGAGACTATTCAGTCTATTTGTTCAAAGACAAAACAAAACGACAGTGTTTCCTATTTCTGTCAAATAATGGCATACACTAAAATCAATAATCTTTTGGGGGGGATGGGGAATGAACTACTGAGTTAAAATTTCTATATTGTAAACAATGAACATGAAGTGGTTCAATAAGTTAAATACAGTTTGGAGCAAGGAGTGTGAACTTGCACAACATTGTTGGCAATAATTGTCTTAATTTGTCTCATTTTGTTACCAATTATCTTATAAAGGAAGTTGCCTATACACCTTCCTTTATAAGATAAAAGAAAGATAAAATGTCACAGCACTGTTACGTTAAACCAAATAACATTTAGATTAACACAACTAAATGTGAAACAGACATATAGATAGATAGATAACCCCCTGCAAAATGTGCCAGTACAATAAATTCATTGTCATTCAAATTATTATTCAAATGTATCTAAAGACTGAATCATTTCCTGATGAGCTGGCTCTCATGTGTTGGGCCATGAAATTAACATGAATGCCGTGTGTCTAGTTGCAGGAATTTGTGTTCTTGTAACCTAACCATGTAACTGATGTTGTTAAGTGCAGCAAAAAAAAAAAAAAGTTGACAAACTTGTCCAGCGAGTTTCTAAATGAGCAACACCCACACATGTACCTTTCAAAATGCCGACTCCCCCCCCCCCACCCGTCATTTAGACCTGAAGAAAGCACTCTGATGAGTTGCAAAACGGCTTCAAGAAACTCTACGGTAAGTCCAGTTGCATTTCTTTAATATCTAACCTTCACAGATAATGTCATTTAAGTCATTGCTTAAATTATGTCTAAGCAATTATAAATGACTGGAAGATGTCTTTACTCTGATGACACTTCACAATCACGTTCAATTCGGTGGGTGAGTCCTCTAAAGCAACTCAGGAACTAAGAAACTATTCATGGGGTTAGTAAGTAAAACTGTTTAAAGCTTTTTCAGAATATAAATTTAAGTTTGTTACCTGTACACGTTTTAGTAAGTTGATAACTTATTCTGGGAAATCAAAAATTGTCTCAACTTAAGATAAAGAACTTTTTTTTTTACAAGCAGTGCACTGAACTACTGTGACCAAGCAATTTCTTTTGTGGATCAGTGAGGTCTGTCTGAGTCTAAGTCTATAATCACCTTGAATAAACATCCTGTCCTTTACTTAAGAACCGACACGTTTTAAGTTATATATTTACTGTGCATCCTTCAAAAGGAGAGAACAAGAGCGTTACTGTCTCCAGAGATAAGAGGAGAAATTTGACTTCGTTTGGATTTTGATTTAATGCTGTGTTACTTGGTGTGTAACTAATTTTGCTTTGTTTTACTATTAGTAAAACAAACTTTTTTTCTTTTTTTTTTGCACACAGCATTAAACTTTGAATTAGCTTTGTCTTAAGCCAATTTAGCACCGCTATCTCGATGAATGTTTGGTTCGCAATTCACAATATACGCGGGTTAGTACGAATGTACATGTTAATGTTTAAGCCTTAGAAGTGTGAGGTTAAGATTGGTTAGTTTGAGCCACAGCTAAAAAATATTGTAGATCTTTATTTATATGTAATCTGGAGCTGTGTTGCCTTAGTGCCAGGAACAAGTGATTGTTGGATTTAAATTTGACAAGTGGCCAGAAATACAATTTCAAATTATTTTTATTCACGAGATGAGTGTGTGGACACAAGGAGAGAGAGAGAGATGGCATAATGGTGTATTTCAGCAAACAGGAGGAGGAATACCTCTTCAAAGACTAGTTTGACTAGTTTCCATGTCACTCAGACACTTTCCATTCAGACATACTGTATTTGTTTGTTACTCTTGGTTCAGTTAAAACAGTGATCACGACGACTGCGACCAACTTATAACGGGATGGTGGCGATATTACTAATGAAGTGCTGAACATTGTTGTAACCAGAGGTGTCACAACATCTAATCCAGCCAGTGCAAGGATTGTGATTTCGAAAAGAGTAGTTCTGAAAGACTGGATGTCCCTGAAGCCTGAGGCCCTGTGGGATGCCGTAACTTACACACGTAGCCTGCGCCGGTGTTACGAACAGCTGTGTGCTGCTCAAACTAATATTCCTTTCTGCTCAAGAGTGAGACATCTGTCATGGAGGATCTCTGTCAGGTGCAGTGTGTGATGTGGATTGGCTGGCGCCCAGGATTGGCTGTTCAGGAGGCTTAGCCGATTTAAGTAGTCCGCATCTCAACCACCCCCACAAGATCGTGATTACTGACTGCGATGACCTGTACGTTGTGGAACTTTTTTGGTTTCCCCTGTAACATCAGTGAGTATTGAGTGCATGCCTCACAGACGGTCAGGTAGTTAGGTTTAGGCCTCGTCCACACGTACGAAAACGATATTTTCCCCCTCCGTTTTTCCTGGCATCGTTTCAAGAATATCTGCGTCCACACGGATCCGTTTCAACACGACTGAAAACACTACTTCATATTCCAGGCCTATAGGTGGCGCTGTTTCAGTTTCAGAAATTCACCAAAAACGGAGAGGAAGAGGCGGAGCATGCGCATAAAGCTTGAGCCCTGTTTACAAATCGGCTTTAGAAGAAACCAAACTCAAGGAGAAATTATATTTTGCCCTGGTAACCCTAATAGGCTCAATATCCTCTCCAGCAGGAACACGAGCATGTAGTCCGCCATTGTTGTTGATGTTGTTATGAGACGTCTCGCGGGATATAAGAGGTGGAAGGCTGCTCGAGGGGTGTGGCGATGACATCATCGAAACGCCCGTATGCGTTTTTTGCTGTCCACACGAAAACGCAAGAGCTGCGTTTGCGAATTTTTCCACCCTGGGACCAGGTTTCAGAAAAGTGCGTTTTAGGGAAATGCGTTTACAGGATTCGTGTGGACGATCGGCCAAAACGATGCAAAACATCTGCGTTTAGACCAAAAAGCGTCTCCGTGTGGACGGGCCCTTAGAAAATGACTTTTTTTTTCGTTTTTATTTGCATTTAGGATTTAGTTAGATTTTAAGAACCAGATAGCTGGGTTTTTGTTTGTTGTTTTGGCCTAACTTCACCCTGAAGATGAGCTTCATTTATTTTGTACATGGCACTGTAGAGTTCACTTGTTCACTAGTTGTGTGTTGGGAAATAAAAGGGTCACTTTTGCTACATAATCGTTCCCCGTTCATTTTGTTTATGTTGCTTCCTCAAACCCCTAGACAAGGACATAACGTAAAGTGGGGGGTCATCCATTTCTTTTTTTGCGGTTCTTGCTGAACTGTTCTTTGTGTGTAGGGAAGTACAATGTCCAAAGTATTTGATATGGACGAGTTTACGCAAGATCTGTCTTAACATAAGGTTAAAGGTGCACAAAGGCAGATCTGTTACTCATTGCTAAGGTTTATGATGCTTTGATGAGAGTCTGGATTATGATGTATGGAAAGCTACTGTGTTGAGGACTTATAAATTGGTCCCTGAGGCATATCGCAAATCTGTCAGCCAAGCTGATGTAGAGTTCGCACGAGAGAAATCTGTTGTGCTTGATAAGTGGTGTAAGGTGAAAACATTGCCTGAGTTTCGCAAACTAATTCTGATGGAAGAGTTTAAATCCTGTGTTCCTGAAAGGATTGTGGTTTACCCGAATGAGAAGAAGGTGGACACACTGTCTAAAGCTGCTGTGCTTGCGGATGAGTTTGTTTTAACTCGCCGTGCTGTTTTCCCGTCTGTGTGCCGTGAACACATCCCAAGTATTATTCCAAAAGCTGCGCCTAAAAATGTGCAGCGGGTCAACACAAATTCCAACACCCGTGAATGTTTTTACTGCCACATGACCGGACATCTGATCGCTGGTTGCCCTGCTCTTCAGCGCAAAGAACGAAATCGCAGTCCCAAAAAGCCAAAAAGAGCAGGCACACTCTACACTCTACACTATTGGAGGATAAGATCATCCTGTTGATTGCATTTACAATGACAAACATGGCGCCTCTTAGATGTTGTCTAGGCTGCTTGACAGCCGTTGCTTGCTCCATCTTCTGTTAGCCCAGAAGAGGTTGGAGAAGATAAGGTAGATGAGTGTTATAAACCGTTCATTTCCAAGGTTCAGTCTCTCTCTCTGGAGTAGGGGTTTTGCCTTTTCTTAAGATCAAGATTGGGTTTTGTTTGTTGTTTTGGCCTAAGTTTACCCTGAAGACGAGCTTCATTTATTTTGTACATGGCACTGTAGAGTTCACTTGTTCACTAGTTGTGTGTTGGGAAATAAAAGGGTCACTTTTGCTACATAATCGTTCCCCGTCCATTTTGTTTATGTTGCTTCCTCAAACCCCTAGACGAGGATTTAACATAAAGTGGGGGCTCGTCCGTTTCTTTTTTTGCGGTGCTTGCTGAACTGTTCTTTGTGTGTAGGGAAGTACAATGTCCAAAGTATTTGATGCCTGTCGGGTTAATTTTTGTTTCTACATCCTGCTTCACACAAATGTTCGTATCTCCGAACCTCCCCAGTTAACTTAACACTCCTCCATGTGTTCCATCTTTATTGATCCAGAACAATCGGTTAAAAAATTGCAAAGATGGAGAAGCACCCGGAAATACTAAAGGGAAAAAGACGCTACTACCGAGCGGACCAGTCACAGCTCTGCATATGTTCTGCACTGTCGCCGTAGCTTCTGTGAAGTTGTGAATATACACAGTCAAATTCGGCTACTCAAAAGAACTGAAAAATACTTTACTTCCACTTGGGTAGACTGAAAACCTACCCAAATGTCACTAAAGATTAAAAAACTAATGTATTTAATTTTGAATGTTTAAACTTGAGTCAACATTACTTTTGTAATAACAGGTTTGATTATAAAACTGGAATTAAAATGTATAATTTATTGTAACTCAATTTAAATAAGTCACTACTGTACAAAAAAAAAATAAGTTAACTATTTCTATGGATATTTCTGAGTAGATTGGATGTAACATTTTTAATAATTTCACTACTTAATATCACCAGAACTTCTTACAGAAAAATTAAATAGACATATATGGCTATCCCTATAATGGATAATATCAAAGATAATATTATCTTTAACTCCAGAGCAGACACACTCTACAGTATTGGAGGATAAGATCATCCTGTTGATTGCATTTACAATGACAAACATGGCCCCTCTTAGATGTTGTCTAGGCTGCTTGACAGCCGTTGCTTGAAGGGCGTGTATTTATCTGTATATGTCCCTCTGTTATTCCGTTATCTGAGACAGTAGAGTTGGCATAAGTGCCTCTCTCTCTTTCTCTCTCTCACACATGCACCCTTTTTCTCACTCTCTGTCTCATCTGTCCTTCACTTTCCCTCCTGCCTCTCACATAACAAGATGAACACTTTCTCTCCTTACTCTGAATCCTCTCCATGCCGCCTCCCTCTAATCCTTTCATGGAAGTGACTCATATTACAGCATTCTTCAGTTTAATGCACTTTAATAGCATTAATATCTGCTTTTGCCTCTTCAGCGGGAATAAACACCCCTTACATCTTAAGAAAGCCGCTTAAGTGCAATTGACATGGCTGGTGTACCAAAACAGAAATGTACCCCGGGTGAAAAGCAGAATAACTCATTGTAAAATAGTAATCTGCTTTTTTTTTTTTTTCTTCTCATACATTGGCACCCGCTCGGCGCAGCATGGCACATAGTGTACTGTAAACAGACACGGGAGGAACTTAGACAAGGAGCAGTCAGCTCCCTGTAGTCCGTCCTACTCACTATGTGGAGGAGGCCTACAGATACGGGGAAGAACAAGAGTCCCTGCCACCCTCTGTGCCACCCATACCGCCGCTGCAGTGACAGCCAAGGTCCGCTCAGGAATGACAGAGGGCTCCTGCATGCGAGATAAGACTCTTACAAACATCTGAACCACCGTGCTGCTCTTGGAAGGAAAGAGAATCCTGCACCTGAATTATTCATATGGGTCTCCCCCACCCTAAATAACAGCCGGCAAGCATTGTTTGACAACCCGAATGAATAATTAAGGACTGACCTTTCGTTCCCATTAGAGGTGATAGGTTGATAGCACCATACTTTGCGGATGAGATTGTGAGATGATGCGAAGGGGCTCTGAGGGAGAACTAGGAATCGTCTCTTTTTAAACCAGCTAAACTCTCCCGCATAAACAGTGGTGCTAAGAAAAGAAATGCACCACATCCCTGTGGGGTGCATTGATACACAAAGACATGCAGTCTCTGTTGATTGTTCCTAAAGCACAGCCTGAAGCCTCTCTGAGTCACAACGCTCATGTTCTCATAAGAACGGTACGATAGTTTGTTGCTGACACATCAGAGGGATTTTAATTATGTCAGTCAAAAGCTCTGTCAATCAGGAACGACCCATCCCAGCTCAGCTGCCCAATTCCAGTTTGGTGACATTCCAACAAGTGATGGTTCTTTTCCAGTTGATGCAATGAATCACAGTACCTTGAACATCACCTAATCTGTACAGCATTTCCAAAACGTAAAACTGTATGACCACAGTGATATTAAAGGACCTGACTGTACTTTCTTTATTACCAACGACAAAACGCCACACAGTTCACTCATGTGAACACATTATCAAGTGTTGACCATCAAAAACATGATGTTCTTACTCTTCCATAGAGCTCCATTATTCAACACTTATTTAAAACACATCAGTGAGCCATACTGTTGCTCTGGCGGCTGGCGTGTGCATTCATTGTTGTAATGGTGGGCACTCTATTTTGAATTAATCTCTCATACAGTGCCTTATTGACTACAATGTTGTGCGTGTGTGAAGATTGGTCCTCTTTTATTTTAGACACTACTTGATCTAAACAATCCTCTTGATACAGCTGATTGCAGGGTTCTTTTAAGCAGACCGAGTGGTCGAACTGGGCTGCCTAGTAATTTGAATGTTTTCCAACTGAGCTGACAGGCAAGAAACATTGGTGTAATTTATAGTCAGAGATAACCTTCAGGGCTTGAGTACGAATGCCACAAAATCTTTCTTCTCAGTGCCTCATTGTCTTTTACCAGCATACTTGTCTGACAGACTTCCATGCGTGTAGGACATTCTTTCATGTACGTCATGTCTCTGTCTTCAGTGTGTACTTAAAATGTTCTGAGCCATCAAAACAGTCTGCCTGAGAATCTGGAAGTAACCGGTAGCATTGCTACGTTTCAGACAAACTTAAAACCTACCACTTTAGCCTGGCTTTTGAACATACAAGCCTGACTGACCGACCCCATAACTGGTCAAGATCTGATGGGACAATAAAAATTTTTTGGGTGGGCTTAATGCGGTCATGGACAGATGAGCAACAGCGACAAAGTCATTCAGGTCATCTGAGCATAACCCCATAATGAAATCCAAATGAGTGTTTGCAAACTCACCTGACAAAAAGGCATCTGGCTATGCTGGGCTACTTTGTTACTGTTTTTATTATTTAGAGATCAATTTAGATTATTTCACATTTAGTTGTGTCAGTCTAAAGTTAATCTCATGCTGTTCTGTTTTAACATGTGACATTGCTGTGACATTTTATCTTTTGCAACGTAAATTCATCCTGCAATTTGGATATAAAGGAAGTTTTATAGGCTAATGTAATTCATACCTAACACCACTGGTAACAAAATGAGATTTAAGACAGTTATTGCTACCAGTGTTGTGCGAGTTCACACTTCTTGCTCCAAACTGTATTCAACTTATTGAACCACTTCATGTTCATTGTTTACAATAAAGACATTTTAACTCAGCAGTTCATCCCCCCAAAAAAGATTATTCATTTCAGTGTATGCCTTTATTTGACAGAAATAGGAAACATTGTCGTTTTGTTTTGTCTTTGAACAAATAGACTGAATAGTCTCGTGGCAGGAGGCCCTGCTTTTATGCATTCTGATTCAATGTCATAACTTACATAATGGAAATGAACGCTCATTGATAAACCTGTGCTTTTCCTACTTTGACAATTAAAAACATCTTCTAGAACTAGATTAATTTTCACGGCCCACAGTTTCTTCTTTATCTGTACTTTAATTTGCTAAGTATCTTAAAGATGGGTAACTTCTTTCTTTAGCTCAAAGCACTGTTTGTCTTTTTCATTTTCATATTTTTCTGGGTGATGTACTATATTGTTGAAGTGCCCCATGATCGCTAACGTGCAACAATGTGTGTAGACATGAGCATGAACATCATGTGCAGACATTTTATTGATTCAGCATTCCCGTTCATTTCAAATCCGGTAACACAATGAGGCAGAAACTTGTTCACCCCAAAGACAAAACACCCAAAACAAAAACAGAGCAACGTAGTTTATTCCGTAGTTAATGCATGGCTCCACCCATGAGAGTCAGCTTGATGGAAAGTATTTCAGCCTTTCAAACCGCTAAAAGACACTAGTCGAGCGAGTTTCTGGTTGTTTCTGGAGTTTCTGATGGGTAACACCCACCGATGTTCCTATTTAAACCCATCCCTCTCTACCAGCCCTTTAGGTCTGAAGAAGCCACTTGGATGAGTTGCTAAATGTCTTCAAGAAACTCAAGTGGCCTTCCTTTAACATTTTTGGATGTTAAACCACATTGTATACAGGCACTTTGTCTAAAAGCATAGCACACAATATCGTAATTGCCAAAGTGTTTCGTTGAAGTGAATGACAATACACATAAATTGTGATCGTAGAGCTCATTTAAAATTGTTAGCTGACTCGCTCCTGACATTTGGACCCAGTTCAGGATCCAGTTTGATGAAAACACAATGTTATTTGGAGACAGTGATGCTCAGGGCTCGGCTTGTGATATAAGTGCTTCTCTGAGAGACACTTCCCTTATTGCCAACCCGCTCTGTGCAGAGAAGACACAATGCTTGTTAATCTTGGAGCCGAAAGAAAAAAAAAAGGTAGGAGAGGCAGATTTCATCAGGGTGATTCTGCAAAAGTTTAGAGGACGTGGCTTAGCTCATAGAGTTACAGTGGTGAGGGGCAGTCTTTTCTTTCAGGCTGACAAGGTGACAGGTTCGGAGGCTGCTGCCAAACCAGGTCCTCTTTAAGTTCAAAGACAGCATGGTGCCTGGAAGATCTAGGGCCAAGGACACGGTCACGTTTTCTGCCAACATCTCTCTCCACAGTAGGGGTCTTTAAATGTTAACTCTTCTGGAACAGCTCACACCCACAGTGGTGATCAATTAGGCCAGAGTGTTGCCGCCCTTGTTAACTAAACTATTTTACTGACGTTTGGCAATCATGTCTTCTTGGAACAAGTCCTTAACTTGTGCTGTACAGTAGGTCGACCCAAATGGGTTGAACGTTCACTCATACAGCAATCAGATAAAACCACCAACTAGAGAATTAGTCCAGTTAACAATGGAACTGTAGTAACCTCTTCAGTTTTGTGTGTTGAGTTTTCAAGTCGGAGATTTGAAAATTATATATTAGACTTAGACTTAGATACAGTTTAGTCATCCTCAAGGGAAATTGCTTGGTCACAGTAGCTTAGTTGCACAAAGAAAACACTCTTGAGAACCAGAAGAATGCAAAATATATTTAAAACTTGGCTGCAGATTTAAAATACAACAACAAAAACATGTGGTGTTGTAATGCATTCAATTATTTGTTCACCTTAAAGTGCAGAACATTCTTTAACTTTTTACAGTGTTTAAGTTGTAAAGCTGGCACACTGAATATTTAAAATGTTGTAATGTTGGATGTGACAGTTCTATCATTTAAATGTATTCAGGATGTGTTAAACTGACTGATGCTGCACTAGGGATGTAGACCATGAGGTGGTTGTGTACAATAGTAGATGGCTTTGTCTTGACCTAAGACATACACCGACCAGCCATAACATTATGACTAGTGACAACTGAATTGAATAACACTGATTAATTGGTTATCAAAGTACCTGTCATTGGGTAGGATAGGCAGCAAGTGAACATTGTGTCATCAAAATTGATGTTAGAAGCAGGACAAATGGGCAAGTGGAAGGATTTGAGCGAATCTGACAAGGGACAAATTGTGATGGCTCGACGACTGGGGCAGAGCATCTCCAAAACTGCAGCTCTTGTGTCTTATTCGTGGTCTGCAGCGGTTAGTACCAATCAAAAGTGGTCCGAGGAAGGAAAAGCAGTGAACCAGCGACAGGGTGATGGGTGGCCAGGACTCACTGATGCATGTGGGGAGCAAAGGCTGGCCAGTGTGATCCGATCCAACAGGAAAGCTACTGTAGCTCAGCACTGATGACAAATTTAATGCTGGCTCTGATAGGAAGGTGTCACAACACGCAGTGCATTGGAATAACTGCAGTCCAGTCGGAGTGCCCACGCTGACCCTTACCCACGTGAACATCAGAACTGGACCACGGAGCAATGAAAAAGGTTGCCTGGTCCGATGAATTTTGTTTCCTTTTACATTACGTGGATGGCTGGGTGTATTTGCATTGCTTAACTGGGGAACACATGGCACTTGGCTTAAGTATGGAAAGAAGGCAAGCTGGCAGTGGCCGTGTGAAGCTTTGTGCAATGTTCTGCTGGGTGACCACGGGTCCTGCCATCCATGTGGATGTTTCAGCAGTATAATGTGCCCGGCCACAAAGCGAAAATGGTGGGCCTGGCCTTTAAATACCTCCCATCTAGAGCAACTGTCGGATGTGCTGGACAAACAAGACTTGGTGCCAGATACCACCTTCAGAGGTCTAGTGGAGTCCATGCCTGGACGGGTCAGGGCTGTTATCGTAGCAAAAATAAGACCTTCACAAAATTAGATCTCTCTCTATATTTGTTTGTCTCTTAAAACAAGCCAGAACATTTTGATGTATGGTTTTGCATCAGATGTTTCTTGCGCTGCTATCCTTTTAGTGGTTACTGCTGAAGGAGAGCACACAGAACCTCAGTGTGAATTTTAACACGCTCTCTATTGCGCTAACGTGTTTCATCATGATTTTGAGGTTAATGGTTTAAAATTAACGATTTACAATTAATCATGTGTGCCTCTAATAACTTTGGGTGGAGTGTCAGTGCCTCTTTAATCGAGTCAATACAAACACATCTACCTTGATCGCTATTTAACGTTTATTGTTTGGCGATCAGTTTGTGCATTGCCATAATCACATCCACCCACGTGAGAGAAAATGAATCCCCCTCTTTTTTTTTTGTTATCTGCTTCTTCATATGATTAAACAAGAACCACAGGCAGAGGGTCGCTCATTCAATTAGTGTTTCATTTACCACACTTAATTACCCACAGTCTCTGCCCTCTTTGACCCTGCAGGAAGCCTCATATGACTAATGAATGCACTTACCTGATTTCCTTGCCTGGGAAATCACATCTGTCTCTACTTCCCATATTCTGGTCACAGAAAGGCAGCATATATGGTGACTGAAGATTAAAGGATTTTTGGGGGGAGATGAGTATATATTGACAAGGGCAGGGGTTTCAAGCGAGTACTGAAAGCCCCTGTGAAGCTGCCAGCTGGCCACCTTACTCCAGCCAGACACTTTGATCTTCCAGAAGCCCATGAACCCACAAGTGGTCACAGTTCTTTTTGTGTACCAGCCGAATACAAGTGCACCGTTGCACAGGCAGCCCGGCCCCTGTGAAAATGATTCACATTTTGAACATGGTGTGTTGAATCTTGGATGCTCCTGTGACGGAACTCTTTAATGGGCGTGAAAATGATTGTGTCTAGCTTTTTTAAATGAATCATAAAATCTTACTTTGTTTACTTTGTTTTACTTTATTTTCTAGGCCGTCTGAAGAATTCTGAACCACTATGAGGAAGAAAGGGGACTGGATTTGTAGTGAAATAATGAAAGTGAATTGCTTTCTTGTAGTCCATTCAGACCACATGTGCAGTTTGATTTATCCGGTGTTAATATCAAAATATACAGAAGAGCAATGCTAAAGACACTGATATTTGACTACAAGTGTAAACAATGTGAGTAAATAAAGGAAAGAAGAATGGTGTTTCCATACTGTAATTTTTATATGAATAGAGGCAGAGCCTGGTAACCTAAGCTTTTCCCTGTGGAGCAGCTGGTGTTAATTTCACCACCGTCAAATCTTAGTTGACTGATTACACTGGTTTTAGCAAAAGGGAAACTTAGGGTCTTTAAAAATTAAGCCAGCCAGGAAGTGCACATTATCACATTAGTAGTCAAGGGTGAGGCCGAGTGAGGCAATGCCAAGATCGTGACCACAGAGCCACCGCACTAAGCTAAAGAACTTATTCTGACGTCACAGAGGTTTCATCCTTCTTTGCATACATACAGTCAGTGGGTTTTAGTTAACAGTATAAAAACCTGACCGAAGTCTTTAGCATTTCAAACTTTCTGAGCAAATAGTTTTTGTCATTCTCATCCGTGGTGGGGTTTGATGGTTGCTTCTACTTGTCCTTGTGCTAGAAAAACTCATCAGTAGCATGCCATGGACTTTCTTGATGAAAATAACACAGAGATGAAAAATACCGCAACAATCCTTCAGCGCTTGTTCCTTTAACGCTGTTTACAGTCTGAGGCACACACAGCATATGCACACCCAACCACATTGTTCACCACCTGGGCCCAGGAGAGAAATTAACCGTACCAACGCAACTGCATGCATTTGTCTCGCATACATTTTGATTTGCCTGAAACTAAAAAGCATAATTCTTTGATGTGTATTGTGTGTGATGAACATCAAATACTATTATCACTCTGACACAATAGAAATCTTGTTTTTTTTTTCTGCATAAAAGCGGGCGCGTTGTGTCACTTCTTGGCGTATACATCTGTTTGGAAGTGGAACATAAAGGCGATGTCTTTAAAATGAAGCGTTGTTTGATCATAATGAGGTGTTTGTGTCAAACCGTGACGGTTGCTGTGATTTCGTATTCATCTTTTGTTTGAATGTTTCAGGTGAAATAGATATTTCCTTTTCAGTTTTGCCTGGAAAAGACGTACAGTAGTTCCACACAAACACAACCAGCAGAGAAAGTTCTTGCTCAGAATTGCTGTGTGGTGTAGGGTTGTCAGTGAGGTTTGTAAAACATGTACACTGTCAACTATCAACTATGTTAAGAAGGTTCTTCACCCTTCAAAAAACTTTTGGGCGTTAGTTTTTTCAGTTAAGATGAGCCGTCAGATCTCCGTTAGGTCCTGTATCAAGTATTAACCCTTTATGGGGTAAGGAACCATATATGGTTAATTCATTAATCTTGATTTTCTCCATGAAAATCAAAAATGTTGAAGTAAAAAAATAAATAAATAAATAAAAATTCTTATGTCCTACAATAACTCTCATGAAAATTGAAATTTTGAATTTCCAGGTATTTCAATGAGTACTCTATACATGGTTCAGAACTGTGACTTCAACATTACCAATGTTTTATTAATGTTTTTATTTATAGTCAGTGTTTTGGCTTCTTGCTCCTTGCTCCTCCTCCAATACTTGCTTGGCCAGTTTGACTCTGGTCGGGCCTGTTGTTGTAAATCCTGATTTTGAGTAGAGGATGTCAGCCGTGCAGTTGGCTGAGTTGCCAGATCTCTGTAGGTTGCGTGGTGTCATTTCAGCTTTCTGTTTTAGCTTTATAGTTGCATTGCATTCATACAGTAGTGAGTAGCTTTTCACATCATTTTTCACCACCTTCAAATCTCAGCTTAAAACTTATTTATTCAGACAGGCCTACTCTATTCCATGGTCTCACTTTTATCTGCTGTCATGTTCGTGTGTATTTTAATTGTGTTTTATTTAACAATTTTGTACGGTGACCTTGAGTGTCCTGAAAGGCGCCAATAAATAAAATGTATCATTAATTATTATTATTATTATTTTTAGATGCTGCGTTGGTTTTTACTTTATTGTACACCACCAGCGACCACAAGATGCACCTTTCCAGTCAAATGCGATCCATAGAGGGGTTAACTCAGCTTTGCAGTATGTTGTGTTGCAGCATACTACTTGTTGCACCACCTGCTCGAATTTCCACCATGGGTTTCAGAGCATTCAGTCGCTCAGCTCCACACCTTTGGAACAGTCTCCCACCTGACATTCAAATCTTAGACTCTCTGACACATTTCAAACCCACACTCTAAACTCATCTTTTTAAAATAGCTTACTCCATTTAACCTGCTTTCCCCTTTATCTAATTTCTATATAGCTTTTAATTTTTTTATGGCATTGTTGCATTGTTTTTTTTATTCTTTTAAATAAATCATCTGTCAGTATAATGTGTCCCAGTGTACTCATACATACAGCAATAGCCAGCTGTGTACTAGCTCAGCTCATACTTTCACTAAAGATCAGCTTCATGAGTATTACGTTTTTATTAATAGCTGTGAATGTCCACTAATTTAAAAGCTCTGTTATAATGTTCGTAAGCACATAAGAATACAAATTGTGCCTGATGTGAACCTTCATTAGCTTGGCAAATGTGTCGTGTGCTTAGCCATCCGAACATTATAATATAGAATACAGTAATACGATTGAAATGCATCCAGGTAAACTTCTGCTGCTGTAAAGAAATTACTCCTCCACAAATGTCCAATGAACATTGAACCTGGACATATATACAAAGATCAGTTAGCCCTTTATAAATAACATAGCATAATGACATGTGTAAAGCCACTTTCATTGTGCAGTGATTGTTGCTGAACTGAAATGGTGGAACACAGTCATCCAAGTGTGAAGAGCGACAGAACTAAAAAAAGAAAGAAATACATTTCCCGTCTCTCCTCAGCAGTAAGTGTCTTGCACCTTTTAGTTGCACTTTATGCGTGTCTTTGCTTGATTTCTGTACGGACTGATCTCAGGAACATTCATACGGAAACGCAATGTCATGAGCAAAATGCAGAATAAACGGATTTTAGGGTGGTCTCACGGTTTGACATATGAATGACTAGCTTTATCCCCACAACGACAAATACTTTGATGTTCACTTTGATGTGGACTCCGCTGCCACGCCAGTCCAATTAATGCCCATCCAAGTGACAAGTGTCATTTTCATTTATTAAACAGCAGCAGTCATTGACAGCATGCAAGCAATTTTTTATTTGTACCGCAGCAGTAGTCACTAGGAGCTGGTGAATAATCTACTAGTATGTCTTTGGTTTAGTAATACTGCTCTGGTGTGTGCTGCCTGCAAGAAATAGCCATAACATCTCACTCTAATGCCAATTGTCTCCCGTACTCAGCTTTTGTATGTTTCCAGTTGAAGGGATAACCATATAAATTTAAAGATAAAATAATGTTACAACTGTAATTGAGTAATTACGTAACTGAATTCAGATTGTTTGAAACAGTACCTACAGTGACCTACTGGCTGACACGTTTTCCCCCTGGGCTCTACCATTGTGTGACAGCCGCTTTCACCATCAGTACAACAAACCCATACAAACTTGGGTAATCAGATATGGGATAGGGACTCCGCCCAGCATGGATGCAAGAGAGAGGTGTGAGGATTTGCATTTTACTTCTTTCAAAAATCAACAAGACTTGTCATTTGCCTATGAGCATGAATAGGTAAATGGCGATGAACAGGTAAAGAGTTGCAGTGTCTGAAGTTCTGAAGCAGTACTCTCTTGTTAGAGCAAAAAAAAAATTGCCCTAATTTCTAATTAGGCATGGGTTCTTGCTCTGGGTGGAGCAATGTTGTAACTGTAATGGATCTGCAAACCTTGCTGACCCTTTGCTGTGCTTGCATCTGTACTGATTAAAGTTCCAAATGCAAAGTTGTATGTCAGTGAAATGCTCACCCAGAGTCACCAATTAAAAAAAACTCCCACCCATCCACAGTATTGTTTTTCTTACTTATTATTTTGCATTATTATTTTCCTTGTTGACATTTTGATGTCGTCTTTGTCATTGTTTGTTTCCTTGACTCTGAAGACAGCCATTGTGATCGGTCCTTCTGGATTTCTGTTTTGTCTGCTTATTCCTACTTCATGCCGTCATTCATTATCTGTGTATTTTATCATCTGTATAAACGAAACCCAAACCTCGACAGACATCCCCGTAAATCCGAGCATTGCAGCGGTAAAGATGTCACATTTGGTTTGGACTGTCATTTGTAGTTTATCTGCAAGTTCTGGTTTTAGAACAGGATGAATCGTGAAAATCCAGTTCTCGACACCACTGAAATAGAGACAGTTTTATTTCTGCAGCGGCAACACATGCTTGAGTAGTAACCGAAGCTCATTTGCATATTAATTTGAAGACAGATGCTACGCGGTCTTTCCGCTGTATGAACAGACCTCAGAGCTGGTCTGCACCCATGCCAGTCCTGCTGGAACTGTGTTTACCAAGCTGTATCCGCACAAACAGAATGCAGATTGCTCTACTTGGAGGAATTAGGCGGTAGTTCTAAAACCTTGAACTTCCAAACCTTTTAAAGTCATCTGACTCCACGGATTTTTCTTTTTAACTAAATACTTAGATAGCTGAGGCGTTGGCTTTGAATAAATAATATACGCTGGCTTAATTTTTCTTTGAGACGTTCACACCGAGACGAGACATAATGCTGATGTAAACACTGTTATCAGCTTCAAAGAGATAAGACTGTCTGTTGAGTTCATTAAGAAACAATATAGACTGCAAATCACAAATTGATGTGAGACAAAACAGAATTTATACGGTTACTTTCATTACAATTAGACAAAATCACTTCCTTTGTTTGTAAATGATTCATCTGCATTGTAACTTGTAACTAACACTATCAAGTAAGATGTGGAATGGATGTGTGTGGAAATGCTGAGGTGTAGGGTGTAACCTAAGCACCTTCGACTTATGTTGAAGCGCAGCACTTATTTTCCACTAGTTTAATTTACCAAATGGAAGGAATGATGCGATACTGATAAGAAAACACTCTGAAAACACTGTTTCCTTTCTCCACCTTCTTCGATTTTCTTTAGAACTTATTGCATTAGTGTCTGACTGTGCCACATCATGCTGTGGATGAAGACCAAGGCCATGGCCGACTCCCTGTGTGGACGGAGAAGGAGGGTGCCCTGTTTCGTCTGGTTCATCCTGCTGTTCGCTGCCGGAGGTCTGGTTCTCTTTATCCACCAGCAAGATCTGTCAGAGATGGTCCAGCTACACGGCCCAGGTTAGTCTTCAGTCTTTCTTAAGAGGCCAGAATGTCTAACGAGCGTTTTGCTCTATTGTGTAACTCTGCTGGACTAACACTCCAGCTGCTCCTATGGATCAGGAAGTATTGCAAAGGTTTGGCAGAAAACTGAGTGTGGAAAGCAGGATTTCTGTAATTTCATTGAAATTTCTGTATGCTAAATATATTTTCTCGTAGATTTTTCAAAGAAATAACAACACATGCATTGTATTTGTCAGTGAGTTTGGCAATTTACAGTATAGTATATAATACAGCATAGCCTTACGAAACATGCACACAACGAATGACAACTCATACTAAAATGTAAGCATGCACATACAGAAAGACATTAACACAAACTCTACACAGGTGAACAATGGTTAGACCGGTTTAGTAATGCATACATAGGCAGACAAAGGCCTTCTATACATACCAAAAGCATATGCAAATATAAATATACAGCGCCTTGTGTAGCATTGAAAGCATTTGTTTACCCAAATGCTGCCCTTTCCATTTCAACTCGGGGGGCTTGTGGTCAGAGTTTCCAGTCCTTTTCCAAGAGGAGGTTGTACATTCAATTTCCAAATGAGTCAGACCTTTGTCCTGAAAGCAATCCACTGTGCTTCTGCTTGGCACCAAGCATTAAGAAGATTGGGGTTTAAGCAGCCATGATGGACGAGTGTCCTGATCGCATAAAACTAAGCTGCTTCGTGTCTCAGAAACAAGAGATCAGCTGCTGGCTTTTACACATCTTTGGCTTGTACTACCCTTTCCAAACGAGAGCAGCATTACTTGCATGTTGTCGTTGGACCAACCCATGACGTGGACTTCAGCAGTACTAAACACATACATACAGACTGATGATTGATAATTTAGTTCTTTTGAATTAAATTCATCCAGCCACAATCTAGATCACACGAAAATACACTCAAATTTATAATAAGTAAATAAACTAAAATCTGCAAGTCAAAATCAATCAATGAATTTCTGAACAAAAATACTGAGGAGCTAGCCAAGGAGGTTCTCTGGAGATAAAATTATTACCAGCAGAGAACTTCAGAGAGTCGGGAGTATCTGCACTATCATGTGTCAACAGCACTGTGAATCATTATGAATATGAGCGGTGTCACACTCAACAGCAATAAGAGCCACTTAGCTAGAGTGGAATCTCTCCAACCCTCTAATATTCCCCTGATTGTCAGATGCTTTCAGGGGTGGTGTCAGGTGAAAAAAAAAAAAAAAGGCCGTTCACAAAGACACAAACACAAGCAGGACGCACACAGGAGCCCACGCAGAAGACAAACAAGCACATCATGTACAAACCAGAACCAGAAAAACGTGTGCATAGTTTTTGTGACATATAGCGTAGCACACATAAGAGGGTACTTTAAACGTTCAGCGATTAAAGGAACCAGATGCTGAACAAAAAGGAATGAGTTATGATGAATGAGTTAAATCCGAACTCCTGGTTGTTGTTTTTTTAAATAAACAAATAAATAAAATAATTTCCTGCATTTGACATTTAACATGCCTGTTGAGATATTTGCATATATTTGTCCCGTGTTCTGTCAAAATAAGAATCAAGATCAGGATAAGAGGGATCTGGGACAAAAAAAAAATTGCCGATGCTTCAGTTTCATATCATTTTATTTAGAGCTAAAATCTAGCTCTCATTGTAAAGAACATCATGTACACACACAAGTGGCAGTGATGACAGCGCAACAATGAACCGTGACGGAGGTTTGTGACAGTCAGGATTTTACCACCTGCCTGAGTCTGACTAACTTGGGATTTACTTGCTCCCCCTCTGCCATCTTTTTAGCAACATCATCACCTGATCTAATTCCTTTTTATTTTCTACTGTTTCAAAATTCTGGGATCTATCTGCTACTGTCCAAATATTCCTATCTTGGGAGTAAGGTCAACTCAGTCGTGTATAGAGGAGCTACTACCATCGTAGTGTGTGAACACATACAGTACTGCACACAGTTTCCCCAGCACTCTTCTACACGTGAGTGAGCTCTGCACTTTAATTTACCTTAACATGCTTTCTGTGGAACAGCAGTCTGGAGGAAACACGCCCCGCCATGACCCGGACATGACAGTTTGACAGACGCTCGGACAGCTGAACCAATACCTTTCAGGATACAGCATTGTTTGATTTGAGTCATATTTATTTATGTCATCTCGAAGTGCAGTATCGTAAGAGTGAGTGTATATATATATACTTGTACAACCCCCTCCTATTTAACATTTATAGGCAGTGCTTGCTTCATTATGCACTCAAAGTTGCAGTTAGGAAGTCAATAGAAAATCAAAATCAATATGTAAAAACGTGGGAACTCAGAATTGCTGTGGGACTTCAGGGACATGGCAGTATTTAGAAAATCGTCATCAAGTGGCAGTATTGTTTTGCTGGTATGTCTGAGTGTGAGTGAATGTTAGCAAGAGGTAGCGGCATTTCATTAGTGACTTTTCTCCTGATTACTTGCCATTTTTTAACACATAGGACGTGCCGTGTGACACTTTTTGCAGCCGTAGCACATCCTTTTATCTCTTCTATTGTATCGCTACTTGGATATTGAAGTAAGAATTTCACTTCACTAAATCATGCATGAGAGACTGTGTGCTGTATACAGAACACAGCTACGCAGTCTTCCCAGCCCCCTCGCTAACGCACAATGAGCAAGCAGTATCTTTGCCTTAAGCTATGGTGCTTCACCCCAGCAGAAGCTCATATCTAATAGAGCTGAGTTATAATACATTGGGTGTCAGTTTTTATCTTCCTCCCCCTCTTTCTCCACCTCTTTATTTGGCTGGCATTGCACTTGAGAGCTTTGTGTCCCATGGTTTAGATGGTCTGCACAATGGTAGCTGAGGAAACTGCACTTTAAATGGCATGCGGTCGCCACCTCATCTCTTCCAAGTAATTGTTTAAGGACAATTGGACGAACAGCAGCAAGTTTCTCAGGGAGACGCCTCAAGACCCATCAGTTCGGATAACCTGTCTGCGCAGTTTACGCCTCTGGGCTGTTTTCAAATGAGTATTGGAATGAGGACCAACTGCTTTTGGGATTGGAAGATTGACCTGCGTGTCGCCCCACAAACCCCAAATGAAGAAGAAACTGTTACTGCTGTGTGTCAGTGGAAATGTGTGTTTACTAGCAAGCTCTAATTGAAAACAGCATGCTATTTTTTAAATGCTTTTTATTAAAAGCAGCTTACATTACTTCCTAGTGCATTTAGTTTAGTGTTTGTGGTTAGAGCTGGGCCCATACAACACACAAAACAAGTCAGTTTTACTCATTAAAGGGGAATTATCGTTTTTTACAACCTGGACGAGTCGTTCGGACGATATTTAGATCCGCTCATATCAATATAGTGGGAGTGACTGGGGCACCATCTAAATAACGCATTATCTGCCACGAAACTCGTTCATTTTGCCAATGTTTTGTTATGATACGCTAGTGCTATTCCCTGTTGAGTCCGGAGTTACCTGTTATCATCATCCGGGGTCTGTAGATTGACCTACTAACCTCTGACCTGGATGGTGTCATCTCTGAACCGTGTGTGCAGCTTGTTAACCTGTAATTTGCTACTGCTAGCATATCATAACAAAATATTGGTGAAATGAACGAGTTTCGTGGCACATAATGCGTTATTTAGAGGCTGCGTTTCGGTGCCCCAATCACTGCCACTATATGGATATACGCGGATCTAAATATCTTCTGAACGACTCCAAATGACACCAAAGTTATATGGGTGAGTAAACAATCGTATAGAAATAAGGTCCAGATTGTAAAAAACAGTAATTCCCCTTTAACTTTAAATACCGTAAATTATTTAAGTTATTTAAGGTTTTCATTGAACAAATCTTAAAAAATGCTTGGACTATGTTGGATAATTTCCAATGCAAAGTTACAAATGTATCCAGGAACAAAAACAGCTTGAAAACCCAGTTTGGCATGTTCTAAACTATTACAATAAATACCTATGTAATTAAATTGCACACATTTGACAGAGGCTGCTTGCCACGGCTTGTTAGTTTAAGGGGAAAATGATTCTGCTTTTTGTAATGGCTCTCAGTTTATAAATAATTACGCCATGTGTAATTAAAGAAATTAGCTGTGCACGCGTTTTCGCTCCGTGTTGCTGCATCCATTAGTTTCCAGCTGCAGCGCGCAGGTGTCAATGGTTAAGAGCTCTGATCAGCTGTAAGTGACACTGGTGAATAGAGTGTATGCCAAATAAAAGTCCCATAACACCGACGTTGTTAAATATAAAAACAAATGGAAAAGAAAGAAACAAGGGCTTAAAAGATATTCTATTTCAAGTTTGCTGTGTATTGTTGAAAACTGCATACAGGTGTGACTGGGTTGTAGGAAACATTGCTAGTCATTATAGACAGTTTATCCTCATTATGAGAGGTTGTCTCACTCATCCTCGTTCAACTTGGTAACTAGAAGGACCAGATATACAGAATCATATACAGCTATAGTTTATATTATGTCATGTGAAAGTGAATCAGCGGAGACTTAACCACACGCAGCAGTTTGCCTTAAGTGTTTGCCAATGTATAACCTCCCTTAGAACAATGTTTGTTCTGTATCTTGAGATCTCGTTTTCTATTGCAGCAGACAAAAAAAAAAAAAAGCAATAACCACCCACCCACTCCACCCTGCGTGTTAAGCACCAGGTGTCAGTTAGACACTGTTAGCCAATAGGTGATTAATACAGGAAATAACTCAGAAACTAAAGACCCGCACAGCAAGATATTTTCTTATTTGGTTAAGAATTAAATAAAAAAATTTGTAACTGAAGGTTTTTCATGACTATTCAGTCTACTAGATTGGAAGCATCATGTGGCAAAATAGATGTCGTCAATACCTTTGATTTTGTTTCATACCGACCGGCTGACGTCCACTGGAGCTGTAAAGTGAAAGGCTGGTAAAGGCCAAGGTTTGAAAATGTCAGTCTTGACCAGCTCTGCTTTTATGAAGTGAAAAAGCTCAACACGTCTTCCCTTTGAATGCCATGATACATTCACAGCTCAGTCATTCTTACTAGGCAGACAAAGGAGAAGTAAAAGGTCCACAGTTTGTGATGCAAAATTTGGGTAGAATGCCATAGAGTAAGCTGGCAGCAGCAGAGTGTTTAACAAAACAATGAAGCCGTGTTCATTCAAGGCATTTTAATAAATACTACGAAATAGGCATTTAATTTGCTGCATAAGTTCAGAGGTTCTGGGAAACACGTAAAGGCAGAGGAGGTAAAGTGATCTAGACAAACAAAATCTTTGGATACACAGAGACTTGTTGTCTTGGCTATGATCCTGTTGAACGAAGCATTATCCATTTCTGCATGCAGACCATTTAGAAAGCAATATATGAAACGAGAAATAAAATTAACCTCACTCTCGTCTACCATTAGCCCCCTCCAACTACACAACCCTCTATCTCTGTCCACATGGAGCCTGCCAGGAACCGGGCATATTGTTTCACGCTCGAAGGAAAAATTTGATCTCTCTGTCAGAGGTCCAGTAATCCCTTAAGCCTTGTCTGTTTGCATAGTCCAATTTAGCTGTGTCTTAATGTAATTAAATTGTGATGATGACCTGCAGAGCAGTAGAACTGCACTGTATTTTTAGGCAAATCCTTCACTGGATGTTTGTGGAAAAATATTATTTCACCCTGCTTTTCCATTCTTTTATCTGTTTGTGAAAAGCTCCTTTAACAAAGCCTGTTTGTGTTGTGCTGGCACTATCCCCTCCATTCCTCCCAAAGCACTAAGATTGAAAAGCATTGGAAAGCAATACTTGGCAAAGCCAACTTCATCACAGCACTTTAACATCCCTGAAAAACAATGGATATTCTGTCTGTTGAGCATAAGTAAGACAACATACGGTAATTTTAATGTTAAATCAGTGGATGCCAATCTTTTCCATCCCGCTCAGTTTCAGGATCACATGAGCATGGGACGTGGGTATCCCAGCAGTCATCACTGTGCTCATGGTTCCACATTCAGCTCTGCCTTTTCTTCTTCACCTCAGGGAGTAGAGGAAACCTCATTGGAGACCTCAGGGATATCCTGAAAAAAAAAGAAGAAGAAGAAAAAACAAACTATTTTTATGCATGGGTATCAGGTGCCTGCATCGCCGTCTCCTGAGCCTCTTCCAGACCTAGGTCAGGTCAATTGGATTTAAAATGGAGCTGCACAGAGGCGACTGCAAGGTCATGTGGTTTTCCATTAACATTAATGCCCAGGGTTATGCCATGGGAGCCTTGCAACATAATCTGTTTTCCCTGCCATCTGATCCCGCTCACCAATGGCTTCTATATGCCAATCTATACAAAAAGACGACATTTTTCACATTCCCACTCTAGCAGAGCATTGTCAGTGTACGATAGATAGATAGATAGATAGATAGATAGATAGATAGATAGATAGTAAGCTGCAGACTTATAGACATAATAATGACAATAATAATGTTGCTTGACTAACATATGCTGTAAAATAAAGGAGTTTTTTAAAAACTTTTTTATAGTATAAGATTTAGAGTTATTTTGTGAGATAACCCAATAAGAATGGGTACACAGCCACAAATCACATTAAAGCAGAGCTCTCTGCTGAATTTCACAACAGCACATTTTGTGTTATCTAGAAAGCTGTGAAATACGGAGGACAAATCCAAAAGAAACCACACAGTCTGGGAGAAGAGGCTAAAGAAAGAGAAGAGGACGTTGATTGAAATATAAAAAAAAAAAGAGTGGAACATAAACTATGATCCTTCTTTGAACTCAGCAGAGTTGAAGACGAATCCTTTGAGGCACTGGCACAAACAGGCTGGTTTAGGCCCCCTATTGAGAAGCAGAGCACGGCTCAGCCGTCCTGCTGATGGCGATGGGACTTTCGGGTTGCCCTTTTCCGTAACACCACGCTGGGTAACATTGGAAACTCCAAAGGAAATAAAACAAAATGAGGCTGGAGCACCAGGTGGATCCAACAGTGAGGTTGATTTTTGAAAATGTCTTTGAAGATTGTAATCACAGATGTTGTCTCTCGATGCTGTCAGTCTTCCCCATGCTATGTGACTGCATGAACTGAGGCTCACCCACAGCCACTGCCAACACAAAAGGGTTCATTTTCACAAAGATAGTTCTAGATTTATATAAATTATTGACAAATAACATACAAAGCCACCCATTATACTGGTATATTAATCATTTTATCAAACAGTTTATATTGTCTGGTTCTTAAATATTTGGATGGCAACACGTTTTTTTTAATCTCTTTTTTTATCTTTATCTGGCTCTGTATGCCATCACAACAAATTCAAAATGGAAAAGAAATAATGGACTGAAGTGCAGTCTTACAGCTTTAATGCAACAAAAATATTAAGAAACTACAACTATTTTTATGCACAGTCCCATATTTTCAGGGTGTCAGCATCACTGCACAAATTAACATGATTTTTAATATTTTGGACAGAGTCCTTTGCTGGTAATGTCATCATGAAGTCTGGAAACCAAAAGTGGCTTTCTCCCTTTGTGATGCTTTACCATCTGTCAGGCTCATTTGACTTGTCTTGACTTGTTTTAGCAAGTGAACCTCCCCTCTGCTATTGCATAATATCCCACCTTGTTCAGTGTCGACACTGTGTTTTGGGTCTTTGCCTCATTTAGCCGAATCTAAGCTAATGGTATATCCCTATTCGTTGCTGAAAAAATTGTCAATTGTCAGTTGAGAGTCACTTGTCTAATTTAATTTTGCCCCCTTTAAAAAGATGGGGTCACATATTTAAGATCGGTAATTCTTACTTTTACACTCCCTGAAGATGCATTTTATAGTGGTAACTATGCTCCAAATTCCAGTTTTCAAGATTGTGTGACTGGACACGTATTGTATGTGATAGCAGTGCAAACTACTGTGAGAGACCTTTTCTTCCTCTTCCTCTTGTATTAATATGTAATTACAGTATGTGCCTTTGACTGACCAGAGGCACGGAAAGGTCAACTGAGACACAGTTGGAAGGACACCTCTCCTGAACAATGCATGCATTGTTACTCTGTAATCATTACGAATAGGTCGGCTTCAGCACGCATGCAGCAGCCGTGCCGGCAAAGATTAAAGTCAGTGCTTCGCCTTCTTGTTCACTTTGACATTATCCCTGCTGTCAGTGCCCTGAGAGATTGTGTTTGTTCATATTTATATTTAGACAAAAATCTAAGCATATACTTTGTTCATGAATACATAAATTACTACGGGTTCACATGCCCTTTATTGTAGTTCCATAATCTTCACTTTCAAATGTTTATCTGTTCTGCATAGATAGTCCACATATACACCTGCTAATAGCTACTGATGCTAACTTGTAGATGTTGTAGTAGTATTAAAGAGGGTAATTGCTGGGTCTACTAAAGATAAAATGTCCAGTTACAGCATGCAGTCGTCCTTTCACTCCTGACATCCCAGTGCTCCCATTCCTTCATGCATGAGTCTCGAATAGTAACTAAACCTTGACTGAGAGATCAGATAATCATTGCCCTTTTGAGTGTCCACGTGTGCCATCTTAAAATTGCTTCGTCTGCCTTAGGCCAGCTGTTGCGAGAGTACTCTATATACGCAGAATGATGTGGTGTATCACCTTTTGTCAAGAGGCAACTGTTGACAAGTCTCAGGACTCCAAGCATAAATTAAAATCTGAGCTTAATTTAATCTTTTGACAGCAGATACTGTGCCATATGTAACCTGCAGGTTAGGTTCAATATTCACTAGGTTCGGTGAGGAGATTGGCAGTAACAGACTCTACAAGGAGAGGCATAAGACCTCCAACCCACACAACACACTCAACCACTGACTTAGTAGAAAAAAGATGGAGAATGTATTTATGAAAATATCATATCATGGCATATCACTTCTCAGATACCTTTCTCATATATATTGAAGTACCTCTTCAAAAAAATTAAATGTATCCACAAGTGGACCAAAATACACTTATGTTTCAGTTATCAGTTTTAGTTTTTTTTCCCTTTAATTTTCAGTCTCTCTTGGCTTCAAGAACGAAAAATTACCTGAGATATCAGTGGAAAAAATACCAAAGTAAAATAGAAAAATTCTCCTAAAAAGTTCCTTTGATTTGATCCCTACCGTCCCTTGGACTGGCACAACCTACACTTGTCAGTGTCCTGACAAGATGAAGGCATCCATAACAGTGATGGCGACCGGGACCAGAAAATGAAGCAGCTCCACAATGTCACAGATAGAATCATCCTTCAACAAAACCAGCCAGGATACTTAGGTGATTAGAAGAAAACACCCGTCGGAGTTTCTCAAGTGCTCCTGTTTCCACAGTGACCCTGTAGCTTGCAGTGGTTTCCTTTCTCTCTGGTGATACGCCAGTTCTGTTTTATCTAAATCTTACTTTAAAATACTTATTTCACTCTTTTTCAACAAAGACAACCACGTTTGTGTCAGGTATGCATGCTGCAGCATTGAAGGGAAGAATGGATAATCTCTGCACGCATGCCATCTAGCTGACAACCTACCTGTGATGCATTCAGGGAACATCAGTAATTTACAGGGTTTGCCGATTATCTGCATAAGTGGCATTTAGGGAAATCTGTAACTGAAGCCGCAGAAAATAACCTGAGTTACAGTTTCCCCCTCTAGACTGCATAAGGTTTATCAGGTACATGTATGTGAAAAGATGCAGTTTGGGAAAATGCAGCCCCTAAGGTCTGAAAGAATGAACTGATAGCCAAAAGCAAAGGTTCCTCTAACTCATCATACATGAGTTTGCGAGGATGGCGTCTCTCTCTCTACTAGAACGTCTTAACTCTATGGGCTCTGACTCTAGACTTCCAGGTACTGTGTTGTCAGTCTCTGCAACAACAGGGTCTGTTGTGACATGATCTATACTGTCTCTAACAGGTCATATGTGTGTCATGCCAGGTTCAGGTTCTGGGATGTGAACATAGCCCGGAGCTCTGCAGTGTGAAGTAGAATGTGTAACTGCACCACTACTCTCTAAGCTAGCAAGAGGGACTCCTGTTTGGAGCTCATGGCTAGATGTCTCAGGAAGGCGTGTAGAGCTCTGTCGCAGGGGTTTCAGGGTTTAACACCTTCAAGGCTGGTTGAGGTTCAGTGGAAGCTCCCTCCATTATTATGAAAGGACCCCTGGTGATGATATCTGGCACCTGTGTGCTAGGTTACAGTTCGTCCTCATCACTATACAACTCATTCTCCTCATAATCAGCACCTCCTTGTGTGTCTTTTGTTGTTTTGCCTCTCGGCCTCATTTTCCTCTGTGTATCAGTGTGGGAACTGAGCTCTCCAGTCTCTTTCACAGGCCCACAGGGCAGAAGGAGATCTCTGTGCAGTGTGCGATGTGGTCCTTCTCCTGTTTCAGGTTTAACTACATAGACAGGGCTATCTCTCATCGTTTTGACAACAACATGAATTCTCTGTCCCCACCTGTCTGCAAGTTTATGCTTCCCCCTGATATTCACATTTCTCACTAAGACCCTATCTCCTTAAAAGAGCTCTGCTGCCCTGATCTTCTTGTTAAACCTGGCTTTGTTCTTCTCTACCATTTTCTGAGAACTTTTAGCAGCTAGTGAGTAGCTCTCTTGAAGGCCTTTGACATACTCTGAGTGGGTCTGGTGATTGCTTATATCAGGGTGGGTTCCCAGTACAAGGTCCAGTACAAATTATATGCATGGACCAGGGGTTTGACAAAGTCCCTCCAATGGTATTTGTCTTTCTCTTCTAGGGTCCCTAGCATATCCAGGAGTGTCCGGCTTTGTCTCTTTGCTTTGGTGGATAGTAGCCTGCTGTCAGGCTGTTTAGAGGTTTGGCTATCTCAGAGTAACCCTCGACAAAATGTCTGTTGTATTCGGCGAAGCCTAGAAAACATTTCAGCTCCTTCCGGGTGGAAGGGCGAGGCCACTCTCTCAAGGCAGATATATTGTCGGGGTATTTAAGTGCATTTATCATAGTACTTATCTGAGGTCTTAAATAAATGACACTTTTCTGGAAACAGTTTTAAACCATAATCTTTAAGATGGTTCAGCACCTTCATGAGCCGTGTTTCATGTTCTTCCAATGTGTCTGAGAAGACGATTAAGTCATCCAGGAACACAAGTACCTCGTTTAGATGCAGCTCACCAACGCACTTCTCCATCAAGCATTGGAAGGTACTTGGTGCATTTGTGAACTCTGTGGCATGCGATTGAAGTCAAAAAAACCTAAGGGGCACACGAAATCTGTTTTAGGCCTATCCTCCTCAGTCATCACAACCTGGTAATAACCAGATTTCAGATCCATGACAGAAAACCATTTGGTGCCACTGAGGGCTGCAAATGTTTCCTCAGTGTCTGGGAGGGCATTTGCATCTCTGATGGTTCGTGCATTTTACTTCCTGTCGTCAATGCATAGTCTGATTGAGACGTTCTTTTTCTGCACCAAGACTACTGGTGACGCAAAGGAGCTTTCTGACTCTTTTATGATCCCTGCACCAAGCAGTTCTTTGAGGTGTTGCTTGAATAGACCTTGGCCTCTCCGTAAAGGGAGTTTCGTCATGCAGTCTGATGTGATGCTTCACAGCAGTGGTATGACCATATGATAGGTTGTCCACAGCACAAGACTTCTGGAATGGACTTAAGCTTGGTGATAACGCGCTCTTTCTATTGTTCAGATATGGGTGAATCATCATGATTCATCTTGAGGTTGTCACTGTCAGGCTTGTTCTGATGAGATGCACACTGTTCAGATCCAAGGGGTGTGATTTCCTGAGCCGCACATACTTGGACAATGATGCATTTCGGCTGCAGTGTGACACTGTGATCACTCAGGTTGCGCATAACAATAAGGGACACATACATCTCATAAAATATAAAGAAGCAGAGAAGGGATTAAGTGCATTTATCATAGAGTTAACCTCTGCTCTCTCCCAGTTCCCATCTGACCTCATTTAATATGCAGTCTTAGTGACAGGAACATTTACTGGAGTCTAAGCAGAAGTCAGTGCAGAAGCAAGCCAATTTCTCTACAGGCCTACTGTATGTTGATAGGAACACTTAATCTTTGTTGAAAGTTGGTGAGGACACCATCTACTCCTATGGCTGCCTGCTGACTGTCAGACTGAAACTTGGGCCGTGGAATTAATTTCATCAGACAACACTGATGTGTTGCATAAGCTGTATGATTCTTCTAATGTCACTGTGTCCGTATGAATCTGTTCACATCAAACATAATGTTCCTGTCAGAAAGCTTGTCCTCTCTGCTGTAAACAGAAGAACCAAAGCCTTGTCTTAAGTATTCCCAACCAAAAAAAGCTTGTATGTTTGAGCTTTGTAGCCATCTTCCAAAAAGGCTGCAAACACTATAGACAGGAAGAGACATACAAAGAGAGAGTGGGAGGAGAGAGGGAGGTTATATAACCAACAGCTCTCACCAAGGAGACATCTCGCAGCTTCAAAAGAAAAGCAGTGATAATAAATGCCAATGTTCAAGGTTGTTCATCTTATCATCCAATCACTATGGGAAGATTTGGCAAGATGGGCAACAAAACTGTATAATGCTCTGTTAAACGGGTTAATTAATAATGTGTGAGTATAAACGACTCTCTCTCTCAAACATACCAAGGCATAGAGATAAATCCAAGGCTCAAATCTGTTTAAAAATGCAACCTGCTCCTATGTCTACTGAGATCCTTAAAACAGAACCAGTGTTCTCTGTATGCCTAGCTATACTTATTTTATGATCCTTTCATAAATGAAGCTTTGAGATTTTTGCAGCAAAATGTGTGAGTCACAAGAATGAAGCCTATCTACTGTGCCACTGACAAGAAGGAAAGCTGGCCGTCTAGCTCCCACATCAAGGTTAAAAGTAGCGTGAGAAACGTCATGTTTTCTCTGTAGAACCATGGCTTCTGAAACCTGATGTTCCCACACTCACCTGCACGGTTTATATTTCTGTATAGCATGACATGTATGCAGTAACTTAAGCAAAGGAAAAGCCTTTGTCTCTGTATGGATCCGTATGAGCTACAACATTGTGAAAAACCACGCCATTCTCCACCCCTATTAGGGTCATGGATATTATTCTGAGAGGGATTCCACACAATTGTTCCCAAAGGACAAGCCCTGCCTTAGGAGCAGTGATCTGTCCCTGCAGACTGAATCCAGTGTGCCCATTATCAAATCAGACTTGAACCCATCCCCTGTCTGCCATGAGACGTGTTGAATGGATATCATTGTGCGCTGCTGAGGCTTCCATCACTGTAATCCCTCTACAAAGTGCAGGCACTCTTAGAGAAAGATGAAAAGAGTGGAGGAGAGAGTGGCCTATTCACCGTGTGTGTCACTGCAGAGGGCACAAGGAGGGAAGTCGGTGGAATCAGTGGCCTGAGCCGGTGACTCCTCAGCCCTCCCCCGGCCAGAAAAGAACAAAAGATTAAGCCCTCCTGCTATCCAAAGTGATAACAAGCTGTCAACTTCTAAAATGTAATCTGCTGACTCCGGGAGGAAGTGGTGGTGTCAGTGGAGTGGGCCGCCAGATGATGCTTATCTCCTGAATGGCATGCCATTGATGGAGAGAGCCGTGGCCCTGCTGGCAGACACATAAAAGCCACCTCTGTCTGCCACCAAACAAAGGGGTCTGCACGAGCAAAGGAATCCATACTGAGCCAATTTTCAACATATTTATATACATATATCCCCTCCAGACCTCTTCTCTCTCTCTCTGATGCGGGCCACAAAGAAAATGTGATGGGAATGATAAATGACATGAATAGCAGCCGATAGGGTGGGGATAACAAGGAATTGCCCCCAACAATGCTGACAAGTGATGGGAGGCTCCCCTCTGTAAACGTCCCTCTCGAGTCCTTCTACTCCATCTGGGCAAAGATTGTTAAATATAAAAGCCATATTGCTGCCAACTCCAACTCCTAATGCACACTTCAGTGGGCAGCAAGCCTCTGATATGGGAGCTGTCACCAGGCTGCAGCCAGTAAATCAATCCAATCTGGGAGTTATCCAGCCTTTTAACAAGGGGATTGCCGTACAGCTAATTGCTCGCACCTAGTGAATCTCTCAGTCTCTCGTCAACCTTGTGCCCCCACACCCACGTTCTTTTTGTTTCTCCCAAATGTTACAACTCCAAAATTGCTTTTAAATTACCCAACGGAACTGCCAGATGGCTAATAAAACATGCAGGGCCATCTTTGATCATATTAGTTATTAATATTGACAAGCCAGATTTTTTTTTGTCAGGTCTGCGTGTGTGGGTTGTGTCTCTAATAGGGTAAAGAATCTAATTTTCTGGTCCATACAAAAAGCCACTTTCGATCTCAGTAGTTATGGCTGGAGAGAAGGAATTAGTCACACAAGAGCTATTCCAGGCTGTTTACAATTTGATTTCAACCTAGTAGTTGTGGGGGGATGGTTGGAGTGTTCCCTTGTGGATTTGGGCTATTGATCTTGAAATAGCGGTCATATGATAAGAAATAGATATTCTTAGTTGTTTTCTATACTGCTGAGTGAGGGACACTGAGTGACTTTGACCTGGTGCTGTTTTTGGATGCCACTATTTGCAAAATGGTTTGATGGTGTTTGTTGCCTAAAAGTGCTGTGGGCTGATGATGCAATAATGAAAATAACAGGAGGTCATTGTGAACATTTAACCAGCACATGATGGATCTGGTAGCATACATTGCCATAAATTGTATGCATAAGGATTTGAACGCATTAAAGTCCATGTAAACCATACTAGCTACTCTGGCACATAACTGCTATAAGACAAATGCTAACATCCACCTGCTCGCAGTGACAAATGCTTCCCATTGATATTAAGCAGATATAATGTTTACCACATGCAGCATTTTAGTTAGAGATGCTAAAGACCAAGCACAACTGAGGCTATAGGGAGTCTTATTAGGGTTTGAATCCATGGGCCTTTCTGTGGGGACTTTGCATGTTCTCCCTGTGTCTGCGTGGGTTCTCTCTGGGTACTCTGGCTTCCTCCCATCGTCCAAAGACATGCAGGTTAGGTGATTCTAAATTGGCCGCAGGTGTGCATGTGAGTGTGAATGGTTGTCTGTCTCTCTAGGTAGACTGGAGACCTGTCCAAGGATGTACCCCGCCCCTCACCCGATGACAGCTGGGATAGGCTCAAGACCCCCCCGCAACCCTTCACAGGAACAAGCGGTTACAGAAGATGAATGAATGAATGAATGAATGAATGGATTTCACAATCGACTGTCCAACTGGTGTTGAGACATTTAAGTCAAAACCACTAATGTCTACTTCACCTTTGTGCTAAAGGAAAAGTCGGGAGATCATCAAAGTCATTATGACTCATCATATGTGGACCACAGATGTCTGTATAGAGACGAGACAAAAACTCAAAGGCCCACCAAGGCCAGCAGGCTATATCCTGTGGGGAGCATCAAATGTTTATATGTTTTTTTTTTTTCTTTCCTACTCCATTCAACTAAGACCCACCAGGCTAACTGACAGACAAATGCTGCCACCCTCAGAGCTGTGCAGCTGGCGTGGATAAAATATACAGTTGCTATCGATATACAGACAGACCTTTTTTGCAGCATCAGAAAACACTGAATAACTTTCAGTTTTGGCCTAGTGTTTGTCTCTAAGACTTTTCAAGACCTTGATTTCCATCAAGTGGAAAGTGAACCAAAGCGATCTGTGTTGTCAAATGAGCTGTAGGGCTTCCCCCTTCATTTACCCTTACTGTTTACAACTGTTGATAACTTGCAGTGTAACCCAGAAATCACTTTAGCTGATCAAACAGTGACAGCAGTCGGCAAATATCCAGCATGATGAGCTTGGCCCTGGACGAAACAGTAAATTTCCTGCCCTGTGGTGAAGTTACTATTCTGGTAATAAGTGTGTCTCTGCCAGTGTTTGATGTAAGTGAAACCAGCTTGACAAAGGAAGGAAATGATGTAGACTTGGTCATTTGTTTTCCTTGATTGTTTATTCAGTCATGCATGTTGGTGTAAATTGACAGTGCATGGGTGATTTTATTCTCTCATTTTATTTCCCAGTTTGGATACACAGAGAGCTAAGATCCTGTCAGTTCTCCTGTTAGAATACCTGCAAAATGTAAGCACTTCTGAGTTTCCCTTATATGATTTAATCCAGTCCACTGATGGTCATAGGCACAGAATATTTGCAGTTCTGCAAATTTACTCGGGGGGCAACTTAGAGTAACACTTCTGAGTTATTTCCTCTACATGTGCAACATACCCAGCGGGAGTCTGTATTTCAAATCCCAGACATTACATAGTGCATCTTCCACCCTTATCTCAGCTTCTAAGCTTTGTCCCTTTAAGATAATGTCCTTCAGCAACTCAACAGATGGCCATTAACGTCAATTCTGAGGATGCAGCACAACAATCTTAACCTCATTTCTGGCTACTTTCAGACATTGACGATGTCTGTAATGAAATACGTTACGTGCTGCGGCAGCCTGTACTGTTGATGGCGTCCAGTGTTTTTGTCCTCGACACATAAATTAACCTAGAATTTCCAAAAACATGCTCAGAATTTGCACCTACAGTATTTTTCTGCAAAAACAATACAACAACCTCCTTAACTCACTGTACGTGCTTATTATATTTCGATGTAATGTGAAATTGAGGAATATCACCTTTGAGTTCATTGTGTCTCCCCCTTTTTTTCTTTTTCACTCCTTTTCTCTTTCTTTTTTAATTTGTTTTAGTCTTCCACGCTAGGGCCTTTTAATACCGCTCTCAAATGCGGTAGAAATGGAAGGCTTTCAGGCAGCTGCCAGGCAGTTTGCACCCTGTTTCCCTGAGTCAGAATCATTTTTGCTCATTGTGTTTTACTGCATTAGACTGAGCCCATAACAGGCGCAGGCCATTAAATTACATCAAGACAAATTGAGCTGTTCACTACCCATTTCCAATTTTCTCCGAGGTTGGCACGAAAGAGAATTCGACATAGATCCCCTTATATTTATTTCCTGATATCTCTGTAAGTCTTTGAGGTATTTTGTCTTCCTGTGCCATAAAACACAGCGCCGCTTGTTTTATGAGAACTGACTTAGGTTAAGCAGAGGCTAAAAGACTTAACCTCCATATACAGTAGCTCTGCCTTCCATTTCCCATTGCTGCTCTATCATCGAGGGGGATTTTGTCCTCCTCCACTGGGATTGATACAAATACCCCAATTTACAGTACTGGCTCACCGGTCCTTTGGCTCATTGGCACAGAATAAAAGGACCCTGTTTCTGACTCCCCATTTTATTGATTATGAATCAGACTGTACTGTATATCACAACAGAATATTTCCCCATTTTTTTGGCCAACATCATTGTGGGTGTTTATGTGCAAAGAGGATTCCGGAGGATCCATACAAAATTGTAGGAGCACTGTTAAGAAATAAGCCCACTTCAATGGAGGGATTTGCAGGGCCCACTCAGCGGTAGGAGAGAGCTTTCAAAGCCGCCCTTTTTCCAAGGCTGTTTACTGCACTGTACGCCACACGGAGAGTAGAACCCCTCTACGGGTTTCCCCCTGAATTCAGAACCAACACCTAATTAAAAACCTTAAGGCTGCACCAAACATCCATCAAATCCAGCTGTCTCTAGTATGGCGTGAAAAGGGAAGGATAAAAGTTGCAAGGTTCATGGTGACAAGTCATTCTTATGACAGATATCAATTAATGTACATTTTTTTAAACCAAATCTTTTTTCTTTTTGGCATTTGATTCTGTGATAGAAAAAGATTTTTTTTTTTTTTAATGTGACAACATTAAAAATTCGGCTAACATACCAAAGTGGGCTCTGGCACTGTCTGTCCCATCATGGTGTGACTGACCCTTAAATGGCAACTCTATCAATTCAGTGTCAATCCTCCTCCCAGCAGAGTCACGGAGAGAAGTGAGGCAGCATTAATTATGAGCCTTCAAGCTCCAAGGGACAGTTAATCTTTGTCATTTTGCTCCTGGAGACATTTGGATCTGCCACCAAGATTGGAGCCAGGTCACAACTCGTGACCCTTAACTAAGAATAAAAATTCTGCTCACGTTGATGGAAGAAAGCTATTTCTTCCACACACACGCACGCACACACACACACCATCCCCTGGCTGTTTTAGTACACGTAATAATGTCTTCTCTGACTGAAAAGTTTCCATTCAAGGAACAAAGTCAGATCTTTGAATAAGATAGTTTATATGAAGAGTTCTGAATAAGAAAAGAAACTAAAGTAGTTAGGTATAGTTACTTTATGCTAAGACAAAAACAAAGTTGCCCTAATACGTTAATAATAATAATTCAACCTTCAATTTTTTATCATTTGTTACAGTGGTTATTTTGCTTTGTGAAAATAATTAAATATAGGTTTTTATTTTATTTCATTTTTTTTCTGGTGCTTGAGAGCTTGTAGTTTTCCATCTGTATTACAGTCATTATTTCCTGTCTTATTATCTTCCCCTCTGTAATTGAATCCGTTAAGTCACGGCAAAAAAATAAATCGCTGCTGCAGTAACACACAGATGCTAGTGGGGACCATCGTAACTCAGGTGTAAAGAGCTGATTGATTCTCACAGGCGAGCCAGGCAACAAAGCACTACAGAAAAAAAGCATGGAGGACTCAGTGAGGCAACATTTTGACAGAATTGGGGCATCGCCTCGATTATACCTTCTCAGTGCCCTTTTGTGTGTGTTTAATATCTTTGGAACAAGACAGATTTTACTGCAATAAAAATGATGACGGTAGTGAATACAGGCATATTATTATTTTTTTTCCCCCCACTGCTTATGTAAAGTCCGGCTATTCACAAGAGGCAAACCCTCGTGGGCACATGCATACATTGTCTCCATGCTGACAGCAGGATGAGGACACAAACTCTCTGCGTTAACAACCTAAGCTGCACTGCAGTATGCAGGGTCACGAGCACAGGTGCAGGAAATATAAAGAGAAGATTTCACAGCTGCTTAAGCTGTTAATTCTGTAAATGTCTCCGCACAGGTTATATTCAAATGCATGCCCTGTTTGCCTTTCATCTGCAACCCCACCACATGTGGAATCTTTTGCTGTGACAACATGCTGCAACCTTCACGATGCTGAATACTTTTCTCAGGAGAATATGCCACCTAGCAGACAGGCAAAGAGGGAGAAACTCTGACTCAAGCTGCTATAAAGATTAATGAGGCTCCTGTTGTCGATGTCAGTTTTAGGCCATCTCTGCACGGAGACAAGTGTGGGATGTCTGAGGAAAGAGACCTGCCGTGCAGCATCTCATGGTCTGAGCTTTGCCTGTTTTATCTTGAAAACAGGAGGATGGAGTTGGGTGGAAAGCGGGTCCTGATGTTGGCAGGGAGTGGTTCTACGTGGGGGGGGGTGCATGTGGAGTTGCGGCGGAGTGGCACTGTGCGGTGCTGCAACAAAGGGAGTGTGTTGTTTGAAGTTCAGAGGCATCATCAGCTTCATTTGTGTAATCAGAGCTTCTCAGCTCAGGAAAACACAGACAGCTGCTCCATCTGGACACCTAGCCTCCGTCACTATCATCTCCACAGTAACTCGAGGAGCACAGTGAGCTTTCTACCACGCTGGTCAATGTGGATAACGCATGATGAATGACTGTGTAGATGGATTCAAGACCAAGTGTCCTTCCTGCTTACAGTTCCACCAATGCATTGACCGACTGCTGTAAAGCCCTGGAATTATATCCAACTTTTTTTTTTGGCATAAATGTGCCTACCTCTGAACTGATTTCAGCCTCTACAGCTTCACAAAGTCTTTAAGAACCTGGACTTTATTTAAGGTGATCCCTACACCTGTTGCAAAGAAAGGGCATTGTGTTTTTTAAATTGTTAAGCTACTTGGAAGAAATATAACATCAGCTTTGTCAAAACAAGTGGTGGCATTGAAAAAAGTCCTGTTTAACAATTTAGAGAATACACAGAGTAACACAATCATATTGACTAAACAGATGCTTGGACATAAGCCAAAAAAAAAAACTTTCTGATGATCAAGAATCATCATTTCTTTCCAGCGGTAGTTGTAAGTGCAAATCATTTTTAACCATTTATTTTGATTGCTTGCTTAATGTTGCTACTAACTTTTCCTCTTTCATTTAATTTATGGATACTGCTGTAGCTTTGCTGGTTCAGGCATATCGCTGTCAGCAGAGTGCCTTCAAATCACGATTGCTTGAATTTCTGCAGTATGTAACACCAAAGCAATGACTGCTCATCAGCATAGGTGTTGCAAATCTGGGAAAAATATTGTCTTACATTGTGACTTGTATTTCCAACGTCAAACTGGATGCGCGCCCATCGAATGGATTATCCTCCTTTAACGGAAATAGTTCGAGCGTGGGTGAGAAAATGGCACGTCGGTTTCATTGTGTTGTCAGCGCCGAGGTGTTAATGCATTTTTTTTCCCCCCACAAACAACTGATGGAATCATACACCTGGGAGGGGGTGAGGGTTCTTACCTTGTTATTCATAGATTGGCTTTATGGAAATCTTCTCTCTTTTTAAGAGCAGGTTCAAAATATTCTTCCTACTATTATTCCTATGGGAATGACAAACACCTCTACAGTAAAACATATACGCATTTTGTGAATATTCAGATCGCGTGGATCGGTGCATTCAAGAAGAATGGCACTGCAGATAAGAAACTCCTGCCAGATGCCGTCATGGATTCCAAATGTCCTAATTTGTATTCTCTAATATTTAAGGAGGACATTCCAATAAAGAGAGGATGTTATTCTGGACAGGAATAAATTAGCAATGCGTTGAAAGAAAATGTTTTGGCTGGCTCCTTTTCAGTACAGTTCCTGTCATGTTTGGAGTGACTCTGAGCCAATCACCACATCAGAGAGAGATGATTACCATGTCCAAATTTGAACAGCCGATTAGCTGGGCTTCACTGTTTACAGTCTCCTTAATAGGGAGGACAGTGTTGTCCTCGATGGTTATACAGGTACCCGGATAGAGCAAGCAAATATGCATCTATTCTGGTTTCTCTTACTAATAACCTTGAGGAGGTAAAATGCCCCTAAAGGATGAGTCATTGTTTGTGAGGAGTTATTCTTAGAGTAAACTCATTGACACTGGGCCAGCTTACAGAACAAATGGTGCTTGAGAGATTTCTTTTGCTTGAAACTACGTTGTAGACGGTGTCAAAATAAGACAAAAAGGTCCTATTAATTCAAAAAAATACAAATTACAAACTCATTGTGCTGCACTGCAACTGCATAATTCCCAAAGTCATTTGAGGAATGTGGCGCTGAAAACGATAGCTCAGACTTAATGAAGGCACAACGTGTAAAATACACTTCATCACCCCACTTGGGTGACATCAGAACAATGCAGCACTTTATATTATTGAGCTTTACCTCATCCTATTTGTCACTTTCCACTGGGAGACAAAGCTATCGGCATCAGAGGATTAATCTATTGGCTCCTCTGTTTCGGTGCGATGCCAAAACCTAAATGCCTGGAGAAAAATCTTTCATTTGCTGTTGTCTGAATTTGTGCAGAGATGTGATAAAGTCAGCACCTCTGGAACACGGATGGCTTATTACACATTAACGTTTTCAGCAACAATCAGTTCAGCAAGTGAGGAATTCCTTTTTTTTGGCTGAAAGTGCAAGCCGTCCAGAGTATAAATCTTTCACTCATGTTATGTGGTTCTCACTTACCAAAAGAAACACATGGTCACGCTATAAAAAAAAAAGATAATTGTCTCAATCTCTGCAGGTCAGTGAGAGATGTAGGACAAACTGAGCGTGACGAACAGGTGAGGCCTCCCTGCGTAGCCAAGCTCGTCTAATGAGTCGTCTCCGCGTAATTTGGCCTGGTGGTCGGTTGCCCCCGCTCATCCGGGCCACAGGGGTCATCAGGCTCAATATCCTCCTCCTTAATTACTCACCTCATTAACACACGGCTCCTCTCACCCTCTTGCTCCTCGATGGATTCTCACCAGCAACTGCAAACAGGCCTCTCGCGGCACAGCCTGATTGATTGGGCTCGCTCTTGTTACAGCTGTAAACATTATCGGCGCGATCAGAAAAGGAGAAAAAAAGATGTCTGGGATGGGAGCTTAGGTTGCGTTAGAGAGGAATCGTCGCATTTATATTAATAAAACCCCGCCGTCGTGTCTGCTTCTATCTTTGGACAGATATGACATCTACGATACATTATGAGAGGGATGATGTTAGGTGACAGATCCTCCTCTAGAGAGGGTGACATGCTTTCAGAATGATGCGACGCAATAAAATGATTAAACTAAATGGGAAGTAGGACGCACTTTTGTATTAAGCCTCTGGAAAAAGAACTAAGCATTTCCTCCTCTATAATCCCATAATGGCAGATAAAAAAAAAAGTTTTGAATAATGCATAAATGCAAACCCTCTCAGGTATCAGTGGCCTCTCTGCTGACCAGTGATAAATCACGCCTGCATTATCAGTCCTGCTAAAGTTAAGAGGACGATAAGTAAGGTGCCACAGAGACAATGATAAATAATCATCCTTTGCATGGGAGATGGAGGGGATTTTTGGATCCCCTTTGGTCTATCTTGACATTTGTATTATTGATTCTCTTTCTTTAGTTCTCCTTTGGCTTAGGTTCCTAATTGGATCTGTTCTCTACTATTTGTATGTTACTGTCTTTTACACAAGTGTACCAGCAAAGGGTTTTCATGAAAGGCTGCAGATTTTTTTTTTTACTTAAAATCAACTACATTTTGATTTAGTTTAGTCCAAGTGACTGAACACTTTCTAAACTCTGTCTCAAACACATGGAAAAATGGACTGAGTGAATAAAGTGCATTGCGTAAATTGTAAAAAGCCGTTTGGAGTTTTTTTCGAGCAAAGTGGCATCAAAAGGCTGCTTCTGCTTCTTTTATACTGATCTCTTCCTCTCTAGACACCCTCCAGAAGAATAAAACCACGATTGTATCCATGTGTATATTTTATACTATAACACTGGCAGCTAAGCCGTGTTTTATAACACTTCACAAGACCGAAACCCCCCCCCCCCCCCCCCCAGACGTGCAGTTCACCCCAAACCTGTCGTAACGTCACCCAGAGGCTACAGTAGCGTCTAAGAGGCCTCTAATGTAGTGACATATCACTTCCAGCCAGTTTGCTCCATTTATTTGAATCCTCTTCCTGAAAAGACTCTATTGTGTTTGAGGCGTGGAGTTATTGCAGCCATTTATTTTTCAGGAGAGTGGCTTTATCGAAGAGCGGCTTCGCCTGGAATATGTTTTCCGAACGCGACAGACTGCTTCAGTCCTCTCCTCCTCTCAGTTGGAGGTTTGACGTGATTAATATCGTCATGGACAGCATTAATGAAAATCTATTTTTGAATCCCAGACAAAAGCGGAGCTCTCGCTTGCGCAAGACTAAACTGCGAGCCTCAGCTTTTGGTGGATCAGCTAGGAGTTTTATGACGTGGCACGTGCTTGGCTGTTTTTGTACGTCTATTTTTAAATGCCGTATTCCTAAAATAGTGTTTTCTGCCCTCAACTCGCTGTATGTTTTGCTTTTATCCTCTGCTGTGTATTTTCCACGTGCTGATACAGACCATCTTTTCGCGTTTATTGTTCTTTCTACACCTATATGTGGCTTCAGCTCATTTTTATTAAAATTCCTGCACATTTACTCAACATTTATTCCGTGGCACACGAAATAATTTTCGATTCGGGCTGTCTGCTGCTACACTGTGACAGTATTAATTACCACCCTGCTATCTGGCTCTTTTCTAGTAACTGTTCAGAAAGCAGCTATCACTGTGTGCAATCCATAAAACGGTAAAACAGTATGTGTGTGCATGTGTTGTGGTTGCACACAACAATAACTGCAGTTATTGCCTCCAAAGCACTGGCTGTAGACTCAGGAAACAAGAGGCATCCTCAGCTGAGAAGTGCAGTTATGGAGTATAACAGACATCTATTGCACAGCATGAACTCTGTATGCCCAGGGCAAAATTCTGGACTTATTCATGCTTTTGCACAAGGCACAGCAGTACCAAAAATCACATAAAATGCTTCTGTACAATACAATGAAACTGAAATGTTAATTCCTCTTAGAAATGTACTGTTATATACTGTAGATAAAAAAAAAAAAAAAAAAAAACAACCTGGTGTAGAGTCTATACCAGTGCCGTCATTTTAAGATGTGCATTCCGGCAAACTATGCTCATTAATGCTTAAATAGAGATAAATTATTCTAATAAAAGAATATTTATGATAAAAAATAAAATCACTTTTGAGAATCGTTTATTACTGTAGTTGAACATTCAACTATGAATTTGAGCATTATTAATTTATTAAGTCCACATAGGAGACTGAAAAATCGGTTTAACAGCAGCCGGACACATTTCAGCTTGACGTGGGATAAACAAAGCATTTATTGGTTCCCTTAACCGGAGTCATAAGTGCCATCCATCAGCATCATGTCTGTCAACTTTACACTTATTTATCGCTGTCATCACTGATTGCGATATCCTTCTCAGTGTGGCAGGAAAAAAAACACGCTTTAAAAGGCGGTTTGGCATCCTACTACTTTCAAAACAGGACCATAAGGGAAGGACTTTTGACAGCTCCGAAATTGAATATGAAATTACTCCCGCTGACGGTTCTCGTGGTGTTAAACATCTTTTGCTATTGTCTATATGCACATTTTACAGTACCCTTTTCCATCCCATATGGCGCGCTAATCCTAAACCCACTTACATTTATCAGAATGCATTGCTGGTTACGTATTAGTAGGATTGTTCCTTAGCCCAGTACTGATGAAAATAAAAACAATTGAATGTCTAATTGACTGTATTCTGCAAATACTTGGAAACGAACACACTCAACAACATAATGTTAATTCATTTGTCTAATTTGTGCCTCACACAAATTTAAATATATCACATTTGAATAAACATCACATTGTCACCCACGGTTCAGTGTTGTGTGGCGAACTGTGAGTGAATATTTTTAGTCCATACAGCCATGTCCATACCAGTCAAGGGAAGCCGTCCTCTGGCTTGTGATGGCAGCATGCATGGTTTGCTGTGCAGCCGTCCATTCATGTGTGTTCTCATATGCCCTGTTTACTGGCAGTGCTCAGTCAAAATAACCACTCCATTATCGCAATGTATTTCATATCCATCAGCAAGGCTATTTTACAATCATTTTAGAGTGGTAGTTAGCGGGCTAGAACACTCCAGTGTAACTGTATATAAAATGTGAACGATTGCACGCACAGAAGGAGTTCAAATGTAATATGAAACAGACTGTATACAGTATAACAGAGCTTGGAACTGTAAGCGGCCGCTGCCTTGTTTCAGATTTATCCTCACGACTGGCTGGCCTGAAGCCTGCAACAAATGCACACAAAAGCAAAATCAGTTACGTGTCCAAGATCTTTTTAGACTTTGTTCATTCTGAGCTCAAACACTTCTTCTTGTGAATTTACCTCCATGCAGATTTGATTGTACAGTATTCAAACAATATATGTCGTCTACCCCTTTTTATAGCCTTCATCTGATGTTGCAGTTGATCGTAATGTTGTATTATTGAATCAAATCGTGAAAATCAGTGATAACGTTAACTGTGTTGATGGCTCTGATTGGTGAGGACTGCCGAAGTCAGAAGGTGTGATTCCAGGGAGCCCGTTTTACTTTTGTGCTGTGCTGAGCTTTTACTTATCCCTTAAACTATTGTTCAGAGAGTTTCTTACACATTTCTGTGTCATGAATCTTGTTTTTTCCAGTAAACCCAGATTTGTAGTTTGTGAACCTACCTGAGTAAGACATGATTAAATTACTACCACATATTTTTGGAACCTGAGCTGCTGCTTCATTATAGTCTTTTCCTCATCATGCATCCCAGCCTGCTATTGTCCTGACAGGCGGACGAGTCTACAGCAGTTCATAATCTCTTAGGTTACACCAAGCATCACTCACCTATGGTATATAGCATATAAGCCAGGTGAAGCGAGAGGAAATAGCTATTTTAAAAATCACATTTGGGTAATGAGCCCTGCGTCCCAACCGCAGCACTGGGGAGCACATTGGAATAAATGAATATCTACGTTCTCTGAGTGCTTCTGTTTTGTTGGGGAAAGTTCCCTGTTTTCGGCCTATAACACCTCCTGTTATGAAGGTCTTAAGGGGGCACAAAGAAGCGCGAGGGAGAGAGTCATTATAAGGAGTCTTCCTCGGCAGCGGGGTGGGTCAGCGGTTTAGATTAGCATTTTAATGAGAAGAGCACTGAGGTAGCACAGCAGGATGACCTATCAGGTGGCGCTCAGACTATGTAAATGATTAATTACAGTATCTAAAATGCACTGGGATCATTTGCTTGTTAAGTGAATGAGGAGCCTATCAGAACGCAATTCCAATATTGATACCATCTTCCTGTTTCACAGCTTTCCCCGAGTCATCCACCAAATGGTATGTGATGATAATTAAGTGGGAATTAATGAGATATCGCAAGGTAATATTTAAGAACACCGTCCAGTGATAGCGTCCGTTAAAGCACAGAGCCAGTTAGAATCAAAGATACATTATCATTGTTATTGCTTTTTAATGAAATCCTCATCATATCTAATCAGAGATTTGTTTTGCAATTATTTTTTTTCTTCACCTGATTGCCAAAGCTTCTGCAATTGTGCACAGATTAAGCTGAGTATACTCGCAATTTTGGCATGTTTTTCCTCCTCCTCTTCAACAGTAAATCAAATGTGAAATGACAACAGTCTTAAGATACTTGACGGCGACGAGCATGATGAGTATTGCCGAGCTTTGGTTTTTAAATATTCCATTTAATTACATCAATTTGGAATTAGTTGCACAAAGTGCTGCCGTCCTGTTAATTGTTTCCTGTGCGGACAAGAATCTAGATTTCCATTTAAAAAAAAAATTTAAAATGTCTACACACTATACAGTACACATCATTAGAACCACTTTCTTTTTCACTGCAGTATTAAAGGTCAGTGGCTAATCTGCGTTGAGAAACACACCTTGTTCCTCTAAAGGCTTTTAAATAAACACCTCAGCATCTCATTTATAATTATAAGTGTCTGCCATAATTGCCATTAACTTTGTGAAAGCTGCACTTAAGATTAGATGCGTGCCACGGGTCTGACTTACAGTGCCATGGTAAGGCATTTTAATTGACTGGCAGGGGATGGATGAGTCCTTTCCCAATATGTGAGTTTAGTTCCCTCCTTGGAGATGATCTATGGGATACTAGGCGGGCTGGGTTGGGCACAATGTAAATGATTTTGTAATAGTGTGTCAGTGTGTATCGGTGGTGCAGAGGTGTGGAAAATATATCTTATCAGTATCACACCAGGTCTGCTCACCAGGTGTACCCCTGATGCAGCGTATCCCCAGCAGAGTGATTCAGAGTGGAGTTAGAAACGGCCAATTCTCCTCACACTCTGTAATTGTAAGAGTACTAGTGCAGGAGAGTGGTACATTCAGGCCACAGAGGAGGGGCATCGCTGCTCTAACAATGCAGCAAGGTCATTTGATGAGATGTATTCAGTGCAGTGAAATGTGAGGCTTCAAAACGTCACGTACAGTGGATTTGAAGGATATCTTCATTTCTCCAGTTACCTTTTTATGTTCCAACAAAGAACTCTACTTATTCATGGCTGAAAACATATTTCCCCAGCACAAAACTAAATTAATCCTCAATAGCAATACATGTAAATAAAAAAATAAATAAATTATGTGTGACTGCAACCATTCGCAATCTTTTAACTATTTGTATCGCTCCGTTTAAGCATGCATTGAATGCAGGAGGGAAGTTTGAACACTCATACCTGATTATTTCCCAAGTTGCATCATTACAACTGCCTCAGATTGAGATCGTGTTTTTCTTTCTGCTGCCAATTATGCCCTCCTGCATGAACAAGCTGCTCCTATACAATTCATGGCCAGTGTAGCAAAACCTTGAACAAAGCTCAGGCTGGTAGTGTATACATGTAATTACCACCCAGGGACTGTGCTTAGTGGTTCATGGCATCCAAAACACTGCCTGCCCCCGTGCTTTCTTAATTACTCTAATTATAAAGCTGATTCTTTCTCCTTCTGATCACTTCCTGAGAAAAAATAAAACAAAAAAAAGCCAGTGGGGAACAAACTAATTCACACACAAGATTTAAGCAAAGCTTGGAAAACTAATCCTAAAAGGATGTCGTTGTAACCTTGTGGCTATTACAAACCAAACGCAGATTTTCACAGTGAGCCTGGTATCTGAGTACGTACTGTATGACTTGCTTGTGCTTAGCTTGAATCCAAGAGTTAAGCATTAAGGAGCCATATATGGTGCCTTCAAGAAACATTAGCGCTATGACTGACTGAACACTTGGTTTTGAACGTAGTAGTGTGTCAGAATGCTAACTTTAGGCGACAAATTCAACGTTGTATAATCTTTTTTGTTGGACACCACTGCAGTGGTTTTAATGTGTTGCGTTCGCTGTTGTGTTCGCTGTCACGTAAGGCGCTGAACTGTGTAAATTGTTTTAAGTGTAATGATTAATATACTCAGGCAAAGTATGATTCCACTGTGTCTGGAAGAGGACCGACATCAAATTCAAAGTTCTGAAATTTGGTCCGCAAGCTCCACCGATAAATTAAAAGTCATGATTGCCAATTTCATTGCCAGCAGGGCTGCACTGTTAGTTCTACTGGCCTTAGCACCAACAGTCCCATTACGCTACCACATGAATAATGGATAAGAAAATTAATATTCTGACTCTATTAGTGTTTTATTTCTATAACAAACTAGAATACATGTTTGATCGTCCAGCCCACGGTGCCTGAATTCATTTTCATTCTGCAGCCGACTGCAGACGTGATGTGCGGATGTAATTCATGGCATTATTGATACCAGTCTCGAATGTATTTCACCAACAACAACTGCTTGGGTAAAACTTCCATTTACTGTATATAATGGATCACGTGGTGTGGAGATATCCGTGTAGTATTGACTGTGATGAGTAAAGCGAAGACAATACCGACTCCAGAAGTCCTGCCCTGTGGTTGACCCCTGCCTTTGGCTTCATTGGCAGTGGAAGCAATCAATAAAGCTTAAACAGAAATGATAAGTCAAGGCATCGCTCACATTTATGCGTTATTTTTGATATGCCTCCAAAATCAGGAATGTAATTTATTGCCAGGGGATCTGCATGTTAAAATATCCCCTTGCACGTTCACAGGATAATATAATAGCTCATACCGCTAGATATCTGATAAAGTGGCTATTATGTTGTGCACCAATTTAACAAGAGAGCACACTAGAGAAGCAATACTGGTGGGTGCCAAATCTTCTAAATAATTTAGAAATTTCCATTGTGTCATGAAAGTGCTCAGTAAATTAGCAGATTGGAAAACAGAAAGAGTTTTTTTTTTTTTAAAGGACAGTGCAAATTGGTCAAATTTCACTGAACGGCTAATGTCAACAGATGTTGTGTCACTTTCATTTCTTATGTTTCTTATTGTTTCCTGTTTCGTACCCTGAGCTACACAAATCCCCTCTGGTAAGTAGCAATGGAAGCTGCTTCATTCCTCGGCAGAGATTTATTCACGGAGCCATTTGGAAAATTAAGTAAAAGGGGGGGAAGACTGTTTTTGTTTGTATGAAGCTGAATACTTTCTAAGAAGAGAGGATTTCTACTCTGCAGATAATGGTTTCCTCCTTGGAGACAACACACAGCGTTATGCCAAACCCAGCTCGGTAAATGAAGGGTTTCATACAGTGAAGTGTTATCCCTATGTAATAGGAACAGAGCCACTCTACCAGTCAGTAATGAATGGAACAGATAATAATGTAACCAACTACATTATTCAAATGATCCCTCAGCAGTCAGAGCTGTGTGTAATGATGCTCTCTGTTTTACAGTCTATGAAACTGCAGCCATTCATTCACAAGGCACACAAAATCCAGACGTCCGTGGCATGATTATGCATGCTTCCCATGTCATTGGGAAAGGACAAGGCCATATTGTCTGCATAGCTCATAAAAAATGTTTGAGTCTGAATCGCTTCATTCATTCTGCATTCATTCAGTGTAATCATTCATATAGGGGGACAAAGGACTGATGAAATGCCTCTATACAAGTAACACTGGTTGCTGCAGCAGATTCCAGGAATAACATCTGAGATCTCTGTTCAGAAGAGTGCAGTGATGGGAACAGCTAAGATACTGCACAGGACCCTCAAGGTCCCAGGACTCTGGTAGAGGACCTGAGTTTGAAGGAGGAAACAAAGATATACAGACCAGACCAGGTACAACATCTGAGTTCCAGAAGAGTGCAGTCGCAGGATCAGCTAGGATGCTTATTTGTTCTTAATGAAATGTTGATTTGGTTTGGACACTTTTCTTTAATCAAGACACCACATTCATCTCATATGTACCCCGCTTCACCAGCCTCTTCTGACTGCCCAGTTGTTCAGATTAAATATACAAGACGGATTCAGTTTCATAATGACACCATGAGTAATAGAGGAGTTGAAGCACTCTGATTAAAAACGGTCCCACCTGTGGCGGCGGGGTCTGCGTGTTGCTGAGACCGTGGCTTTGGCACAGGTGAACGGGCTGCTTAGGGGGAAGACAGATGACACTGCAGATAGCCGGTGTGCATCTCGCAGGCTGACTGCATTATCCAGTCTGCCCACCCACTCACTCGCAGGGAAGAGTAAGGCAACCAGCAGGGCAGATGGGACCCGAATTTGACTCATTTAAATCGGCCTTGGAGTTGCCAGTTGGCATTTAGCATGTGAACTGAGGCAGAAAAAAAAAAAAACATCTTCTAAATAATGAAATGAGGCTTCATTTAATGAAAGATTCAGGCCCTGTGTCCTTTTACGAAAACCTGGAGGCCTTGGATGAGGATTGTGTTACTATGGTAGAGGTTTCCCAAAGCTGGTGAGTGATGTGGTGTACTAAGGATATTACTCACTATCTCCTGTCTCTCCACCACTGTCTTTGCCTTTAGTGTTAAGTCTTTGAATTCAATTCCTCCAGCAGGATCCAAGTTGTTTTATTTGCTGCAGTAAGTCAGTAGAAAATTGGTTAATGCTCTCAACAAGTTACACCGTAATTTAAATGTAAAACACATAGGGGTATGCAACATTTGGGGCATATAGTGTAACAGCAGGCTAAACATGGTGTTGTGACAAGTATATTGTTTAAGCCAAAGGAATGTACGCGTCTGGGGACAACTGCTAAATTAGATTTATCCTGTGTGAGCCCTTGTGGGGGTGAAACCCATCAAACCGTAACTTATCATGTTCTTCTAATTAGCCTTTTCTACTATGTCTTCCAGTGCCCTCAGCAGCAGTCAAAAATTACACCTGATTAATATTTTTGCATCACTGCCATACCACTTGCATAACTTACCATAAGCATAATGTGACTTAACAGTATAAGACGTCATTTCGCAGTAGCGCAGCAGAGCAAGTTTCCTCATTATAAACAGTTCACTAAATAATGTTCCGCAACTATAATGTGATGTAACAATCAAAGTGGCGCAGCCGTACAGCAGCGGAACCGCCATGGTTCCATGTTAAAGGATTGCAAACACTCGGCTGCTGCTTTCAAGTACCTCCTCGGGCAGAGAGGGCCATTCTATCAGCTTATCAAGAGTCAGGACACTGCCTTTTGTTGTCTGCTCTACACACAAACTCATCACCAGATTGTACTTATAGCGCCTTGTAATTTGTATGGAGTTGCAAGTGCTTCATGCTCTGAGATGCCTTTCTTTTTTCCATCTGGTGTTAGGCTGGTTTACAGTATAGCGTGACTACTCCAGCATCGTAAGATCCTGTTAAAAAATGAATCACATAATTAAGTTACAGCAGGCATTTAACGTCTAATGCATTCTGACTCCACACTCAGTGTTATATTTGGTTACATTTAATCCTACTCAAGCCATTGGTGCATTTGTGAATGCCTTTGTCTTTTTGCAAAGAGAGAACTCGCGGCTGATTGTCAGGCACAGAGTCCCCTTCAGAGGAATATAGGAGGCATTGGGCTGTGCTGCATGGACAGGTCAGGTGATCGACCTCACAGCAGAAGACTGTTGGAAGACAGCAGAAAGGCAAACAGCAGTAGACAGCTGTTGGCTAGTCTGTCAAAGGAGCCGAAGTACTTGCCAAGGCAGAGGGTTCCTTGAGATTACATCTTCGAGCCTCAAGTCATCACATGATGCAATGCAGACAGTGCTGTCTCCGGCAGGAGTATTACCGATAACTCTGGACGCTCAGCAGCTGACCTTGTTCCTCTAGGTAGCAACAAGATAATATGGTCAGATAATTGGATAGTCTGGACAGCCGTTGTTTCAGCATCAGCTGGCATCACTTGCTTTCTCAACAGGTTTCAACACATGACAAGACTTAATTATTGGATTTCTTTCTTTGTTACTGGGGTTTCGTAAGTCTGGCACTGTATGCTTTAATACAGTTGAAGTGATTAGGATTTTACAGGTTGTCTCAGTATTTATGTACTAGGCCTATCGCTATATTGCTACAGCTGCAATAATTACAAAAGAAATAAAAATCTAAATCTCTAAATAACAAAAGCATAAAAAATACATCTTAATAAAGTACATTATGACAAAAAGTGATGATCAGTTCTTTTTCATTTTGTTTTTCTTAGATTGTTAGATGTACATGCAAAATGCAAAATGCAAGCAATCTCTACCTTCAGGTGTTTGCATAATATTATCAAGAGTCTCCCTTGCAATGAATATTCCATGATATTTTCCCAGTGTCTCACACATTGCTCCACAAACAGAACAAGAAAAAAGAGCATGTCGCACGTAGCAGGAATGGGGATCCACAAACGAGGCAGAGAATGATCTGAAATAAGATGTTCTTTGACAAGATCCCATCTTCAGTAGAGGTCAGATGTCTTTGGTCTGAAGCTCTCTCCGCTGATTGGATTATTCTGCTATTCAAGCAGAAGCACGGCTTGGCACACAAATTTAAAGTGAGAAAATTCAATGTGTAATGCCAGATGAGATGCTAATAGAAAAGAAGAATTGCCCTCGGAAGAAATTCAAAGGGGGGGCAACGCGTATAAGATATTTTGAGACTGAGGGCAAGGCTGATGTCTAATGCCATCTCAGCTCCACCGCTATAAAAGGAGGATGAGTGAGATAATCACAGTCCGCGATCATCTTTTTATGTAGGCAATCAAAACAGCTATAATCGTTTCCTGGCCAAACAATGCCAGTGCTGGCATGCTTGTAGCTAGGCAGCCGGCCTGCCACAGCTACTGACCAACGCCTTTGAAAAGTCTCTGACTGTGCAGCAGCTTTTCCATCTCCTTTGTATGACTTATTCCGTCTCGCAAACCCGATCCCGCCGCGAAAATTTAATCTGACGAAAACTGATCCAACCACTTAAATCTGCGGTAAAGTCTGCCCCTCGCAGTAGCCACCTTTAATTAGCCCGTGTAAGCAGAGCCATATTCATTGCAAGAAAAGCTGTTCCTCTCACTAAATTAGCCTGTCAATCAAAGCACATTCCCAAGACTCTCCCATTTCCCTCTGCTGCTGATTAATGGCATGTAGTGAGTTTATCAATGTGCCATATGCGGAACACAATTCATTATACCCTCATCTTCAGGATTCAGCAAAAAGCCCGTCCTGCCTCACTACTGGTGACCGTCCACACACATACACACAGTGATAGTGCTTGTTAGTATGCTAATGCAAATATCACTTTGGCGCACACCTACAATTTCCAAACAGCACGTTATGAGACGAGCAAGCATCCCCTCCAGGTTGACATGCATCACGGGAGAAGTCGACCGAAAAGGGTGGCCATTAATCAAATCATCCACAACTAACAAGCCAAACATATTTTTCTCTCTCGATTAACAGATATGAGCCTGGGGATTTACAGCTGGAACATGTGAAGTAACCCTGGGATGGCTTCATGCAAAACTGCTTTGAATACATTGATCAGGCTGCATTTACTCTGAATCTGCAGATTATTTTGCTGCCCTGAAGAGTCGTTCTCACTGATGATTTATGACTGAGCCTAACTAATATTTGCTATGCACATTTTACTTTTAATCATCGCAGAAAAGGAGATTCTTGGTGGGTGAACTGTCATGGATGCTTTGTTTTTTCAATACAGTTTTGACAAATAGAAACACACGCATTCCCAAATTGTTGTTGTTTTATGGACTACTCAGTCTAATGTCAATTCTAATTAAGCACGTTATTCCATTAATTTAGCAAACAAGAAACGATCTCAATCATTTCACTAAGCCCAGCACAAATATTCATAGGATTGACTGTGCAGATTGATAACTGGTGAGAAGTGATTTTTTTATTTCACATCAAGTTCAGCTGACAGCGCACTTTTTCAAGTCAATACTGCGGCGTTCACTTAATTTTATTACAAGGAAATTAAATGAACCTGAGCAGAGCTGTGCTCTGCATAAATATTACTAAAAGTGGTAGTGAACCCCTAGTGCCATAACACTGTAACATCCAGTATTGCTGTAAGTAACGTCTCCTCTGGAGTAAGTAAGGTGTCAGTGGCTCCAAAAAAAACCTTGTGCTCCCTTTAATCCTTGTGTCTCAAACTTCATCTTGGCAGCTGTATGATAACGTCTGAGGGAGAGCTCCCCGGTGAGGCCTTAGAGGCAGCATGAACAGAGAGGTGATCCTTGGTAAAGAGATGCAGCAAGCCTAAGGAGAAATCCGTGGTACGGAGAGTGGGAGTGAAGTGCTAACAAATCTTAGACTATTTGTAGCATATACTTTAACCATACGTTCATCTGGCTGATGGAACACGACACACTTTTTCCACTTAATCCTATCCAACCCTGATGGATTTAAAAATGTTATCTTCTCTACATATATAAATACCATATGCATATATCATTTGGTGACCACCGTGAATGGGTGCTGATGTGCCTTATGTTACTTATCATCTATGGCTGCTAAATTGTGGCTCTTATCTTATTAAGCGCTCTTGTGACTTGACATTTTGCCACAGGGAAGACCATACAAATGTGCGTATAAGAATAAATTTAAGATTGGAATTTACATTTGTGTAAACTGAGATTAATACCAGAGCTCATGTACAAGGGCGGTTTGACTGAGATTGACTCGTGTCTCAAGTTGTCATTTTTTTATAGGGGCTCATCCCTCCCTCAACTCCATCTTGGAACTTTTTTTTTTTTAACGAGTATTATGAGCAAAGCTATCATTCGTTTGGAATAAACCGTGTTTTTTGATTATTTACCACACACTGAACCAAAGACAAGGGTCTTCTACTGTAATAGTCACACGCCTTATGAAGAAAAATCTCTGCTTTATTTGTCCATGAATCATTAATTCCTAATATTCTGTGCAAACATCCGCCCGTAGCCCTCTCTGCTCCGAACGTCTCCTCTGCCAGCCTGTCAGCACTGAGAGAGTTTCTATGGTTACAGGGATTCTCATATGTTCACATATACACCTGCACCTCTGCAGCATTGTCTAGGCTTGCAAAATCAAGGCGTGAACACAAGATGTGTCTTGTAAACAGCAGCTGGACATTTTAGTAAAAGACTATGGAGGTACTGTTTTATATCTCCAAACTTCACAACTAAAATAAGATTTGGAGGGACGTTTGGGGATGGGGGGGGGGGGGGGGGGGGCGTCACATGCCTTAAAAGATCCCATTGAAAAGTGTTGTTATATGAAACATCGCTGATATGCCATAGTAGGTATCCTCAATGATATTTTTGACAAAGTAATTACCTGGTAAACCGGAAAATGTTGATTACTCGTCCTGCACCCCATGGGCGTATACCAATTTGGCAATTTGGCATTCAGTCAATACACCAATCAGGCATAACATTATGACCTAATATTGTGTAGGTCTCCCTTGTGCCTCCAAAACCGTTGTGACTCATCAGAGAATGGACATGGGCCTTTTCAGGGTGTCCTGCGGTGTCTGGCAACAGATTGTTGTTAGTGGGGGCCTTTGGGTCCTATGGGTTGAGGGGAGGGACCTCTGTGGATCATCCCACAGACACTTGATCAGTCTGGAATCTAGTGAATTTGGAGGCCAGGTCAACACCTTGTGCTGTTTTTCATATTTTCTGAGTTGTTCCTAAACCGTTTTTGTGTGTGTGCCTGTGTCAGGCTGCATCCTGCTGGGGATGGCTGCTGCCATCAAGGAGTGTCATTGCCATGGGGTGGGGGTGCCTGGTCTGGTCTAGGTGGGTGGTACATGTCTAAGTAACATTCACACCAATGTCAGGTCCACACTGGACACAGGAAGCAAGTGATTTATTTAAAACTACAGTGCCAAAAAAAAAAGACAGCAGCTGAAGGCTGACAAAAATCCAAAAAGACAAAACCCTAAGGAGCAATTTAAAGGCAGACTAACAAAAAGCAAAAAACTCAAAAACTAAACAAAGCACAAACTGCGATGACGTGAGGAACACAAGGGAAGACTTCGAGGACAAACTGACAAAGTGAAGAGAAAGAGACTGATATTGACAGAAAGGATAACAAGACGGAGGTGATGAGGGTGGAGTAGACACTCGCAGGGGTGGAAATCAAACAAAGACAGGACATAAAACAGATATGGACCCATGAGGGGTAGCCACTGGTATTTTCAAAGTAACCAAACAACTCAAAGGTTAACCAATAACCAAAAAAACTGAACATTTCCATGACAAAGACCCAGTCACGACACCAGACCTGAATGAATCAAGCATATTGTTAGGTTACAGATAAACCGTTTTTTTTTTTTTGTTCTTTTTTTTTTATATTTACTCCATAGGACCTATTTTGCTAAAACTACTTACTTATTCTTACCTGTTACCGTTTTAAAGTGGCAAAGCATTCATCTATTTGGATTTTCCTTTTCTATTAACTATGCAGAACGACAGTGGCGGTCAATTACACACAATCAAAGTGTCATGCCACCTCATACGTGACTCTTGTTAGTGAATGTGATTCATTTGCTTCGATGAGAGATCCGAGTGGGAAAATCATATGGGAAATCACATCAAATTACAGTTTTGTCTATAGACTAATAGCGGTGTATGTTCAGATATTGGTCCATGATCTCTTGCGGATTCCGAGTCGACGGCTCTTACTTCTTATTTAATTTGCATGTCAAATGTCTCAGGAGTGTCCCTCCATCTCATTTACCAGTCTATTACTGTAACAGCTATTGAGTGAATTGACACGCATCTACACTTCCCATGTCTTCTTGCACACCGTCTCATCATATAGCAGCGACGGAAGAGTCTCAATATACAGCGTTAGAGCTCCTCTGTGTTCTAAGGAAGCCTTTTGTGAAGAGTGATTCAATAAACTGCACGATTTAATGACATTTACGTGATCAAAACCGCTTCACGTTACCAAAAAAGCATGTAAGCATTTGCCAAACAAAGTTGGCTCATTTGAGGTTTTGCTCATAAAATCAAGACTAGTGCTTCTCCTGCTGTCACCCAAACACCTGTCCCAGCTGGTCTTTTGACGAAATTCATTTTAAATCATATTTTGTCTTTAGTTTTTGTGAACAGAAAAGAAATTGGACCCACGCAACAACAGAAAAAAAGGCTAAATTGCTCAGCTCTAATGTGCAGCATACTTTAAGTGTGGTCAGTTGTGGGCTGTCTGTATTTTCTATTAACTCGCAAGCCAATTTACTGCTGCTTTTGCGGTGATAAAATGAGGGCTCTGAAAGAGGCAGTGCAAGAACATGATGGTGATAAATTTATTATCAAGCAGGGTTCAGCGCTGGGCGGAATAAACATGAAGCACATTATCTCATGATGAAGATGTTAGGATGACTGTCCGTGCATACTGAAAGCTCTCTCAGAAGAGACGTTTAAGAACTGGCTGGTGATTGCAATGAAAATCGAGAGGAGGCAGCGGGGGGACAAACCGCTGGGAGGATAACAGCCCGTTGTTTCAGGGGTCAGGGAAAACTAATTACACAAACTCTGCTTCCACGTATATTACTACTCACTCTTTTTCAATTTTATTCAAGGGTACTTTTTTTTATTTTTTTTATTTGTTGACTTCCAAAATGTCGGGCAGGGTGCCATCTGGAGAGAAAATAAATGGGGAGAAGTGTCAAGTATAATTCATAGCAGCATGTTGTGGGTGTGAGAGGACTACTGGTAAAGGGAGCTGATTTATCAGACTCCAAAGGATGTGCCTTCTTCCCCGCAAAACAGCAGAATCATCTTGTCATGTGCCTTTTCCTCACTACCCATGATACCTTGGTTCCTGCTTCATATTTGGAGATCCAAAATGTATGTAAACGTCTCGTGCAGCACATGCGGCCGTGCTGCCACACACAATAATCTTCCAGTCCGTTTGTCTCACCGCGAAAAAGCAGCAGACCTTGAAGTCATTACCAGCTTCGGCGTTAAAAAGTCCCCAGAATTGAGACACTATGTTAGAGAGATAGCCCCCCATCCCACGGAGCTTATATAAGGTTTGCATCAACTAAGAGATACACATGAATGGTGCCTGCGGAGCCAACAAGCTGCCAAAGCTTTTATAGCCACTGCTTGCAGCCCCATTAAAATAACACTCTGGACTCGGCTATAACTCACACTCCTGGAACATCTCCACATTGACCCATTGCTGCTTTGATTGGACATTTCTGTCAAAAAGGTCTGCCGTCACCATAGGGGGGTTTTATGAGACACAGCCAGAAGCACTGTTTATTTTATGGCTGGCTTTTCAAATATATAAAAATAACAGACAAGAGAGGGAAGAAAACACAAGCAGTGTCATTAATTCCACCACATGGCCATGAAATGTTGTCTTGTATGTGTGCAGTGGTCATTTTTCAGTGTTGTTGAATCTCTCCTTTCGTTGTGCATTGTTTGTTTAATGCAGCTCATTTAATTCAGGCAAGCGTTATCACGCTCCGCTGGAACTTAATGCACCTCTAACCACCTACGCGTTCACTGCAGCTGTATTTGTATATTGCTTTCCCCCCCCCCCCCATATATATTTAATTATTTTCTCATGCAGCCTCTTTTGATGTGCAACCTGCCAGTCTGCTGGAAATGCTGTCTAAGCCTTGGTTAGAAATGGAGTTAGACAATTATGGGACTGTTTTGAACCAAACTGAAAGCACAAGGCAGATTATAGGATTTCTTCTTGTAGTCACTCTTTTTTTTCCCTCCACTTCCTTATTCTGCCTGCTGTGATTGGTGTCAAGACGTCTTTCATGATGATTTATTTATGACCAAATTTAAGAAGCGTCTCCTGGGAGATTACTGCGTAATATCCTTGAGCAATGTTATTCCACTTCACCTGTTCCTACAAAAAAGGAATAACGATTTGAACATGTGTGTTGTTAAGACGGCAAACTCCTGGCTTTCCATGCAGTTGTGATAATATTCTGTAGATATAGTTGTGGTTTAATTGCAGTTACATGCGGGCAGATCAGTCAGTCTGTGAAACAGTATAGAGGTGACGGCAGCATCTTAGCATCAACGAAGACTTGCCTCAATGCCTAGGTAGACGATAAACCCAAGGTTTCTTCAGAGTGTTGTGGACTTCCTTTTTAAAGTACCAAACTTGAATGTGTGAAGGCCGTGCCTTCATCAGCAGAACCCTTCAGACCATGTCTCACTTGTTTCTTTATGTCTTTTTATTACTCATTTGTCCAGAGACGACCGAAAAAGTGTTGTAGTTCAGAGACAGTTCACCTTCAGTTAGTCGGTAAAACAACCCAAACAGGATTCATGTGTTTGCTGTTTTATGCAATTTTATGCCACAAACCAAAAATACCAGAAATAAATGAGATAACTTTATTATCTGCTTCAGGTTTTCATCAACTGTGAAATTTGTATGGTTCTTGAATGCGAAAATGAAAGTTTTCTTTTACTTTGAGGTTTTACGTCACAAACATTTATTTTAATTTATTTCAGGAGTTGTAATACGTTTGAGTCGTCTACAATCATCTTAAAAAGCCAAGAAATATTGCATCAGAGCTGTTATTTTGTTACATGTCTTTTGAGTGTCATTTATACGTGGCATTGCATTTATATCTGGATACACTGTCTGAATAATGACATCCACTTCACGGGTTCACACCTGGTAAAAATTAGAATTCATATATATACACATCTCCACTCAGCTCTCTTTGTGACCGTCACAGTGTGACCTTCCAACTTGCTTTGTGGAGATTTTCTTTTCCTCTCCTTTTTTTTCTGTATAGCCATTAAACCGCAGATCTGATCACAATGTGAACTAATGTGATTCAGTTGCGTTCCAGTCTCTTTGTATTTTTGAGCAATTTTCTTACCTTCATAGAATATCAACATCCAGATAGTAGCGCTTAGTTTAAATGGGAATCGATATAACATATGGATTGTGATTTCCGTCATTTGCAGTTTTATTGTCACGACCTGGATCTATAATCACACCACTTTCTTACATAGCGCCAAGGAAAAAATAAGACATTAGAAGCCAGGCATTTGTATTAAACTCCATTAGGCAGATTTATTGTTCTTTCTAAGAATGCTTTTTTTGCACCAAACATCCATTTCACATTTCCAATGAGACATGCTCGATTAAATTCAATGTGTTGAAGATGGAGGGGAGTATTATTAAGCCGAGCGGGTATGTGAATTAATTAAAGTCCCACTTTTTAATTCAATATAAATGTCAAGCTCTGTGTGTGGCAGGATATTGAAATCAATCAGGCTTTAATATAATGGATCCTCTGCCTGCGACAGGGATCAGCACGCGCGTGTCACATGTTGGCTGCTCGTGTGCCGGGGCAGGAGGAAGTCTCAAGGCTCAGACTGTCTGTCCTCCGATCAAGAGCTGTGTTTCTATGTGTCTGACATGAGAGCGGAAAAACAGCTCCCAATCATTCTTAAGAACAGTGAATCACCACTGGAAAACTGGATTTATTGTGGCTACTTAACACTCTGTTGTCATTGCTATTGGTATATATTTCCTTTGGCGTTCTGTCACATGAGACAAACATTCATTGGTATGAAAGTGACAGCTAATCTCTGGTTTTATGTGTCCCTTTGTGGCAACTTTATTGGGTCTCTGGCGAAGAAATGGATTTACAAGGAAAAACAAACTCATGAATTCCCCACCAAACCTTTGGTGTCTAGTTTTCCGTGAACCCAACTATAAATTCTTATCTCCTCGTGCTCCCACTCACCCCGTAGCACTAATTTCAATGCAGATGAGCATTGAAACTGGTGTAACACGGAGCAAATGATATAAAAACGCATCCATGTGCGTGACAATGAATTCAAACGTCGCGCTTTTCACATCGTCTGCATTGTCAGCGTGTATGTGTACGGCTGCCTGCAATGTCACCAGAGGGAAAAAACATTAGAATGAATTTCTTTCTAGTGGTGATGGAAGCGAACGCAGCGCCGCTAAGGTGGCTGAGCTGAGTGTTTGCATGGCTCCTGTGCTTTGCTGCCTTCAAACAGAACTTGTGAACTCTTGGTAATTTGTGCAGACAAAATGCTTTGACGTAACATCAGCTGCAAGTTATGAGAACGCTGCTGCTAGGCAACTGTTGGTATTTAGAAGCCACCATGGCTAACAGTTAGCCAAGTACTGTAGTTATTCATTAATTTTCTTCACTCACGACCTAGAGGCGGATGAGACACTGATCTTGTTTATTCACTTTCATATGCACACAGGGAATATACAAAGAATGAACCTAGAAAAAGGCGAGTTATCACTGTTATCAAGTTGTATCAACAGTAACGGTGACAGAATGACTGTACATGCCGATGATCGACTATGACGCCTTTTAATCTTCCCTGTCTCTGGCCACATCATTATCAGTCGGTCCGGTTGCAAAGTTGCAGGTAGTAATCACAAACCAATTTATATTCTAATGAGCATGACATTAGATGGAAGTGTTGAAAGGGGCCGTGCTCAACGACACTAAGCAGGGGGAAAGTTTTGAGTCCTATTAAAGGAGGTAGAAAGCCAGCTGACTATGATTTGTGGTAATTGGCACGGCGTTCAGCTTGAGTGCGTGTACACGGCCCATTCAGTCACGCGGTGCGGCTTCAATTCAAAAAGCAGCAAAAAGCATAATTGTGTTTATTACTTTTCCCCGCACAAAGTGAGCGCAATTGATCCCAACTGGATGGCTTCAGTCGCTCATAAGATATGACAGTGGGTAATATAACACCTAATTATTTTTGCTGACGGATCCGGAGCATGGCAACATTCACATAATGAGCTGCACTCGTGCCCTTCCCAGTTGAATTGTTAGGCTTCCCCCCTCAGTTACAGAAGATTGGAAGTTGTGATCTACTGGGAAAAAAAGAAAAAGAAATAATAATAATAATAATAATAAATGTGCAACACAGGAAACAATATTCCTCTCCTCATTTGTGAAGCAAATACAAAACACACCAACCAGATGTTTTGTCACACTAACAGAAGTAAATCTTCTCAACTATGATGAGGAAATATATATCTGTAAGATGGAATAAGTTAGTAGTTTACCTCTTGAACATCAGGCCATAAGAAAGAATTACATTTCACAGTGATTTTCATTATTTTATTACTTCGCCAAAAGCATTTATTTTTTTTATTTTTTTTCCTGTGTGTAAAGGATCCATTTAACATTTCTGAAGCTATAGTCACTGAAAACAGATATTGTCAACTGTAAGCTTACACGTATGTGCACATGCGTACTGCATTTATTTTGACTACATGTGTTGTTTTGTGCCTAATTTCTTTTTGGGGCATGGTTTATTGTCAGATCCATTTTCAACAACTTCTCGACAGCGCATGCAGTTCAGCAACCTTTGTCTCGTCTCATCAACACCCTCCCATGGCAATTTTCCCACTTAATTACATCTCAATCATAAAATTAATTAGCTATGCGACTGGAAACATGAATAAAAGGTACTGAGCTAAGGTAAAACAATCATGATATGACAGCGGCGAGCTTAATATACACTATCTCGCTCTCTCTTTTTGACAGGATTTTCTGACTGATTTAAACTGTCGGTACGATCTGAGATCTGAGATCTGAGAATAAGCACAAACAAATGTTCTCACTCAAATGTATCACCAGACGGGATCTGTTCAGCCTCGGTGTGCAGGCTTCTGTCTGCTGATATTGTGCACGCTGGCTCACTGGCAGGCTTTAATTAAACAGAAGAGAGCTATCATTAATGTCATCAGTTATACCTGTGATTTTACGCCTATGACAAGTCAAAATGTCTGCGTGATAAAGGTCTAGTCAACCCTAGCAGAGGTCTAATCAGCCAGCCTAAACACGTGTGTTGCACACCAGGTTACAACTTCCTTTCTAGCAGGTGCAGCGAACGTTTACTCCGCGGGCCTCTCAGCCTGAGACTAGCAGTGATCAGAGCAATACAAACAGTCCTGCTGGATATTAGCCAAGCGTGTGTGCACGTGTGTCTGTCGGATCTACAAGTTGATCACATCGTAAAGTTCATTACAAGAACCCGCTTCCTCCCTCAGCCAATTTTGCATTTTGCACACTAAACTGAGAGTACCAGCCTAATTGTGCTGAGCATAAAGTGCAAAGATACTGGCTCAAATTAATTAACAGTATGCTGTCTTCAGTGCCCGTGAGAAATATCAGAATTAGCTGAAATGAGTTAGTGGGGATAGTGAGAATTAGCGTGAGTCAACAATATAAACAATGCAGAACTGGGGCGGTCGAATGTGATCCCCAGACTGATGAGATGGTCATTAGTAGGGAGACGGTGTAAACTTTAAATTGATCATAAAATCCAACAATGGGAATTAAATCTTTACCCAGTAAATAAATATCTTAACCATGAAGTCAGCACGTACATGTTCCACGGGTAGATTTTCTCAGATTTGTTTCAGTGTCAGTGCTAAGAACAGGCACCAGCCTCACCTCAAAAGATTAATGTTGACTGTGATCTGGAGTATCAATGGACTTCAACCCTGATGGATTTACCTTGTTAAACATGAATGTTACATTGCTGAAGCCTGTTTAGGCTCAAATGAATTATACAAAAAAAATCCTTAAGCATGTGAATTTCTGCATTTTCATAATTACAGAGCCTGATCCTCCTATCAAACCTGAATACATCACTATAGGCTATTATGCTAATTTCCACCTCCCTAAGTGCACAGGTGGGAATTTGCTACGCTGCATAACATTTGCGATTTGATGGACACCTTTATTCCAAATGCCTCACAGGAACATCACTGCATACCTTTCTACCGTACAGGTTTGCATTTCCATTTAGTCCACTGTTCTGTGATGGACAGCTTATCTGACAGCATCTGAATTGTCAGTCACACCTGCACGGCTCCCAGCAGTTCAAGGCAAACATTAATAGGTATTTGCTAATGGCATTTGAGCCAGCTCAGATGTGTTTACATAAGGGGCTGAAAATCCATCACTACAATGCAAATATTTATATAATTAAACATTTAAGGCAAACCTCCATTAATTGGGGTAATTATAAAAGATAGATGCCTGCTTGGTTTCATTAACAGCACAACGGGATAATTATACTTGCTTGCAAATACAGCCATACCAGATTTACAGTCAAGGTCAACAGTTTTTTCTCACGCATCAAGAGGTATTTAACAGGCAGAATTCCCACGAATCATTCCCATCAATCAAGTCCTAAAGTTTAGCATCGTGGATTTACGTTATTGTAAAGTTAGGTCATAGTTTTGATGCCTTGCTAATGAATTTAACCTTATAGATGAAAAGCAGATCCGGAGAAACAATGACGAAAGGTCAGGTGGGAATGCATTTTATTTTTCTTTCCGACATTTCACCATTTGCACATCTGGATAACAGTGCGAATGTGATGGTTACAAACACAAACAGCACGTTTTTTAAAAGCAACTGTAATGAGCAACAGCACCCAAGGCGTTTTCTCAGCAGCGTTACCATAATAGCACAAGACAATCTTCTTGCCTGAAAACATTCTTAATATAACTTTCTCCCTTCAGCTTTGCTTCCAGTTGCTAAACGTCTCCCCTCCGTATCCATGACAAAAACTTTAACTGATGGTTCTATTTCAAAGATACTAAAATAAGAAGTTCATTATAAAAACATCCGCTGTCATTTGCATAATCTTTCAGGGAAGGTTATGTATCTGTAAGGGGTGTCGTGCAGCCACCACCAGTGATTTTCATAATTCAAACAGGCCAGGCCATATTAAATGTAGATTAATTGCCAAGGTGAACAGTTAATTCAATAAAATATAATTTCCCTAATGTTTTATTTAATACCACTGTATAATTAATTAAATCACCACCAATTTATTATGAAGCAGCAACACAGGCTGTCGAGACTAAATAGGATAATGGCATGAAAGCTGTGCTAAAACAATGGCCTGGATTCCTTTTTTTTTTTATTGAACACATCATATTCACACTACTCTGTTTTCGCCATTTTTTGCATTGACTAGAATGAGCAATCTAACTGATTTAATTGACTTCTAGAGGGTTTGCATCTTTCCCCACCTCATCTGATCATTTCAAACGCCCCCTCACTTTTCCGACATTGATTTTGGTCTGCGTTGCCTTGGGCATGGCCTCAAAGCCGAGCTTCACAGTTGTGCTGGGCTAGGCTGGAGGCCAAGGGCCAAGGGCAGTCCTCATTGAGGCCCCAGGGCTGATGGCTATGAGCATGAGCAGGAAGACAGGCTGATAGAAGACCAGAGGGTATGGGCATTGCATTAATTAAATACGAGGGGCTTCTTTCAGGAATGAAAAGGTGTCTAGAAATTCTCCTAAATGGGCGCTGGAGAGTCTGTCCCTCTCCTTCTGCTGTATCCAGCTTCCTAACAGTGGGAGCGCTGCACATGTTGTATGTTCTTTGTACAGTGATTTTGGAGTGAAAATCTTGAGATCAGAGTGAGAGAGAAGCACTGACATCTTTGCACTTCAGAACAGGGCGCTGCATAAAGTGATTCACTGCACATCACATTGTATTATTTGAATTTGTCAAATCGTGGTATAAAATTTTGCTGATCTGTTGGAAAACCTGCACCGTAAAACAGTCAAATACCTAAAGGAATAGTTCAACATTTCCATGAAAAAAAACATTTTTTTATTTGTTTGTTTATTCTTTATTTATAGCAGAGTAGCAGGAGACAGTATTGATATTCATATTCCAGGCTTCCACTCAACAGCGCATCTAAACCTCACAAATTAACACAAGGGACTTTTGTAATAGATGATGATATCTTTTTACAGAGCCAACCCAGATGTTTGCCCCTGTTTCCAGCTAAATATTTACCATACACATATATGAGTCATAGCATTCTTCTCATCTAATTCTCTCCAAGAAAACAAACAGTAACTATTCATTTTTCCTTTTGGCTTTTTTTTCTGGCATCTGCAGTAAATCCTCTCTTATAGAAAAAAAGAAAAGAAGCAAACACTGTGTAAAACTCGTGACTAACCTTTTTTCCTCTTTGTTCTCTTTTCTCATCTCTCTTTATGTGCGGCCATTCAATCATCTGTTTATGCTGACACCTCACAGGTAAGCACAATCTTTATTCTTGCGGGTGCTTTCAACTTAACATACCAATGCTAAAACAGCAATAGTGGAGCTTCACAAGCATTAAAAGGCTGAAGTTATGTTCAGTAGGACACCTGCTGCTGAATATTTCCAAAACAGTCACACAAGCTTCCCTTTAAAGCAATGCAGAACTAAGTTGGACAGGAGCACATAGAGCAGCCCCTTATTCTTTCCCCTAAGAGTTAAGTAATGCAAGTATTAGGGAAGCGCTTCCTCTCACAAGAGCCCTATGATTTGGGTGCCTGGGGGCAGTTGTTGCTGGCAGACTTGAAAACAGCAACAAGCTGAATATTGATTTCAAAAGAAATATAAAGCAGATTTCGGATGAGTTCCACAAGGTTGCTTGTTCACAGAGAAAGCGCATAATAGATATGCAAAGTACATCCCTATGCACAGTGCTGCACAGCACAAAACATTTCAGCAGAGCTTGCATACTTGCATTTGTTTGAAGATATGAAGGCTATTGTTTTGCCCCTAGAGGAATTTGGCTTGCTGGAGGAGGACATTTTTGTGAATTGTTTTCTATTTTGAGGTGGTTGCGCAAGACGTGTAATGAATCTATTTATGAACGGCAACATAAAAGTACCCTTAGAAAATGAATATTGTTGACAGAAATTTAAAAGACCACTTAGAAGCTGTCGACGGAGGGAAGTTAATCATTCATGTTCATAGTATCAACCCACAGCAGCATGTGACAAAATGATTTGCAGAGTTTAATCAGTGACGGTGGAGACGGTGATCGAGCTGCTCCTTGAATCTGATGCATGGTTGTTGTTGTTTTTTTTTTTTTCTATGGCTATATTGATTTGGATTTGGTGGGCGCAATTTCATCCGTTTTATCAGACGTATAACTTTTCAAACTTGCAAAACTGACTGAAATTTTGAGAGGCATGTGACAATGAGGGCAAATATTGACTCTCTTAGCAGTTTGAGCTGAAATGATTCTGATTGCTGCTGTAAAAAAAAAAATGTTTTTGCTCTGTACTGAATTTCTGATCACATCCTAGGTATGAAAGCCAGGCAGTATTTTACTACTGTGATCAGAAATGCATGGTATGCAATGTTTACTGATAAACAGTGTTTGGGAATAATGGATTACATGTATTTGTATTCAGAATACAAATTATGAGTAAATGTATTCTGTTACAGAAACAATTTAAACAGGTGGTAATTAGTATACTGATACGTTGTTGAAATCAAAGGATTACATGACGGCACTTTAATGTTTCATGCATTTATTCACTCTCTGAATAAATGAAGGCCACTCCACACATTTCCCTGAAGCTCTAGTATAGAAAATGCAACCAAAGAATCAACAACGGTTTCATCCATTTGACCTATTTGAGTGATCGGTCAAGATAATGGCGTCGGAGCCGGAGCCCGGACCCTGAATCAAGGACACAACAGAGAAAGGGCAAGAACATAACTGTGCAGCGCAACCTCTGTTTACCAGAGATCAACCTCCTTCCAACGCCCAAAGACTTTTTTTGTTAATTCATTTCCTCTCTAAATAAATTAAGGCATCTCCTCACATCTCCCAGAAGCTCTAGTATAGAACATGCAACCAAATAATCTACAATGTTAACATCATTTTGAGCTATTTGCTTGATCAGTCAGTGGATCTGGAGCCAGTTGCCCCCAGGGCAGCAACATAACTGTGTAGTGCAACCAGTGCAACCTGTTTGCCAGCAACACGCCGCTTTTCAATGTCCAAAGACTCCACCTCCAACCTGAAGAATCATCGTAAAGTAAGTTTCTTGTTTGTTTTTTTTAATTAGCCAGGTGTAGTCGTCTGCATTTTAACAGGTTACCGTGCTATCTTACCTAGCTAGCTAGCTCAACTGGCTACATGCTTAGCTGATGTGCCACTTGTCAATCTTGTGCTGATTTGCTATGGCTATTTGACATGCTAGCTAGCTGGAATTAGCTCATGTTAGCTTCTAGTAGGGTTGCCAACCGTTCTTTGAAAAACGGAATCGTCCCGTATTTAGAAACAGAAGTACGCGTCCCGTATTGAGCTGAACGCACTCTGTCCTGTATTACCGTGAGAATCAAAAATAGTGTGTGAAATGTCAGTGGAATTAATGAATAACAGGGTGCTTTGTATGACAATTTACGTTAAACTTATTCCCAGGCCGTCTCCTGCTCTGTGACCAATGAGCTGACAGCGGGAATCCCACTCATCTCATTGGTTGATGTGCTGTCGCTTGCGAAGAAGATACCGGAAGACAACAAAGCAACAACTTTTCCTCACCTCCTACTTATTATTTCAGGTACTTGTGGGTAGCGCTACTGTGGAAAAGTTGTATATGTTTAAAATGTTTCCTCGTGGTTTTAATGTCAAGTATGCTTCCTAGCATAAAACTATGTCACTGTCATTAATATGTGCTTTTTCTGTCTTTCTTTATTTTATTTTAGAGGAAACAATGGAACCATTGTCCTGCTAAGGTTTACAGAAACGGTTTAATGAAGTGCCATGCCCACCACACTCCCTCCTCACATAAGCAACCCTCAAATATGTATTATTTTGTCATCATCACATTCAGTTTGAGTTTGAGTTTTGTATTGAAGGACTGTTATTGGTGTGATAACATTGATGTGAATACAGTCAGCTGTAACAACCATTTTGAAGGGGTTACGTTGCAATAGCTGTGCACTCAGGTAAACTCAGAAACAGAATATTTCGTTTGTCTATTTTCCCACTTTTAACAGCTGAGTAAATATATATATAAAAAAGGAAATTTGGTCTTTTTTTATTCAAACTAAACATCTTTTGCGTTAACATACCCTTATAGTATTTGCTCCTTGACAGCAAATTATACTATACTGCACTTTCAGTGGACCCGGGCCTAACAGTTGGAACAGAAGAACACACCAGAATAGGTCTGTTTAGTGAGCAGGGTGTGGTTGCCACATTCATACACTTATCAAATGCACTTTGTTGTGGAAGTAATCAGATTGGTTTTAGTTCATGGCATGTATTCTGTAACAAAATACATTTTAAAAGTATCCTTTCCAACACTGCCCGTAAACAGCTTATATGACCTATGCCACATTGCTGTCTTCTGTCTTTTGGTAGTGTGCTCTTCTTATCACGGATATTTCATTAATAGGACACATGACTTTTCCACATGGATTTCCACAACCATCACACTCAATGAAACCAGCCTCAACAATCCAGTAAAACTAAATATATATATCTGCCATCAATAGCACTCTCATCAAAAGGTTAAGTCAGCTGATTATTCCAGATACAAATGGCCTTGCTTTTATATAGCGCTTTTCTACCTATTGGTACTCAAAGCGCTTTACAGTCATAGACACATCTACCCATTAGCTCACACAAGCATTCACACATTCACACACCAGTGCCACGCACTGGGAGCAACTGGGGGTTCAGTGTCTTGCTCAAGGACACTTCGGCATGTGGCACATTCCGGGGATCGAACCGCTAACCCTCTGGTTCGTGGACAACCCGCTCTACCTACTGAGCCACAGCCGCCCCAAATGATTTATGGGAAAAAAAAAAAAAAAAACATTTAAATGCTAACAAGATCATCTAGAGTGTCTGATTTGTATAACGATACATAAAATCCATGTTTTCAGAGACTGAAATAACCCATTTTATTAACAACAACTATACAACAATATATCCTGTACACGTCAGGCGATGAGGCAGGAGTAGGAAAAAACTAATTTAATCAAACAAAAGGAAACACAAAGCACTGCTAAATGGCAGGATAATCCAAAAACTAAATTCAAAACAAGAAGAACACCTGAACATGACAAGACTAAAACTTGACATAATATGGTATGGAAACAGTAACTCTATAATAAGACCTGACAAGACATGGAAAAACAGCATGACAGGACAAAAGGAAAGGCAGGACTATATATACACACATGGGCAGAGGAGACACAGGTGAAAACAATCAGGGCGGGGCAGACAATTACACAGGTGGGAAATCACAGGACAGGAAGAAGGCAAGACAGGAAGGAAAAAACATGAAACATGAAAGAAACTCACAGGAACACAGGAAATCAAAACACAGAATCATGACAGACGATCCTTTATGCAAACCTTCAAGAGTAATTCAGGAGTAATTCAGTGGTTGGCAGGAAAGATTCTACAGCATCATGCTGTGCAGAATAAAAGCCTGCTAGAACAGCTCATTGTTTCTGCCTTAGTGATTTGCTTTAACTCAGATTATAATCAGAAATCCACCAGGGATAGTCTCTACTCCAATCTCTGTCCAGTCACAGCAGCATTCTTCTGAATCCCCCGTCAAAGCGCTTCTCAACGCCCCCACCCATAGCTTGTTTAATGCATTCATAGCACCGTCTTTGATATTTGCAAGGCGGCGACTTGACACATGAGCTGCCAGTTTATTGTCAAGATCACTTCGTTACATGCCTGGCTTGTTTGTTGCCGCTGCTCTGCTGAGACATGCATGTAGCGTGGTCCGCCTGCTTGGCTCCTATCTCACACTTCCAACTAGAGCAGTCTTCCCACATAGACTGCATCTCATACCACGAGCCTGTGTGTACGAAATACGACCACGCAGCCTCACAGTTTGTGATTTATCAGGGTCAGCCTCCCACGGCTCAGAGCCATGCCGAAAGACCTGAGTATAATCCAGCCGCTCTTACCCGCCCCGCTTCATTGATGAACCAGACTCGTGTGTGTTCTCCTGCATATATGCTCACACACACAGGCTTGTGTCTATTTGCAGGCATGTGTGGGGCAGAGTACAAACCACCAATATGAAATTGAATGGAAATGCAGAGGCTTTTTGTGTTGAAGGATCGATGCCTGGTGACAGACTAGTGTCTTCATAAGGGTTTTAATGAAAGCTTATCTTTTTTATTGATTTATGTGCAGTTAGCAGGAGGCCTCATGGTTAGACGTTGATAGGGACAGACAATAGGATATAACATTAAACTTTCATATGCTACAAGATCATTTTTTGTAGTAACAAGGTGACATTTTTTCATCTTTTTTGGGGGTAGAGGATGAATTGTAAGTTGTAGCAGAGCTTGGTACATTAACCAGGAGCAAATTCTAGGGGATACTCTGGGTAGAAGAACTAAAACACAGGAATTATGTTTTGTTTTGAAGGTAGTGTACGTGCAAGATGTCTTCTTGACTTTTGAGAGTCATTTTCATGGGATAATTGGTTAAACACAATGTTAAATCTTTTGGATAACTGATGCCACACCCCTCTTTGCTCTCCCAGTTTAATATCTTTAATGTGAAGCAGAAGGATGCTCCCTCAGAAACTCTACATGCATCATTTTCTGGGACCTCCTGCTTAGACAATCCAGAGTTAAAGTTATAATTACTGAATGTAAACACACTGAATGGCTATTGTAGGAAATTCATACAATGCCAACCGTAAACCATATAAACACGGCTTAGGAATTTATTTAAATTAAACAATAATTATAACCTTTAATTCTGAAACTCAATCAGTGTGCTTTACTGCTTTTATTCATCTCAAGGGTACTCCTGTTGCCCTGAGAAATACAGGATTTAGTCGCACATAATAACTTTTGTGTAAGAAATCCTTAATTGTATTTACTGAAGAAAAGATATCAAACATTTTTAGCTTGCTTATCATGTCCACCTGTCTGCTCGCTGCTGCATTGCTCCAATGACTCCTTCAATGTGGAGCCAGAATCCAAGGCTTCACCATGACCTTAGAAACCAGTACACATCTGGGATGAATTGTTTCAGTCTTTCAGACTTCTCAAACAGTCAGTTTTCTGAGTTTCAATTTTGACAGTTACACAAGAGAAGCTCCCTCTAGTTTGACTCTTCTGAGGGTGTCCTGTGGTGTCTGGCATCAGGATGTTGTTGATCATCCCATAGACACTTGATCAGTTTGGGATCTAGTGACTTTGGAGGCCAAGTCAACACCTTGTGCTGTTTTTCATATTTTTTTAGTTGTTCCTAAACTGTTGTTGTGTGTTTGTCTGTGTCAGGCTGCATCCTGCTCGGGATGGCTGCCATCAAGGAGTGTCATTGCTATGGGGTGGGGGTGCCTGGTCTGGTCTAGGTGGGTGGTACATGTCCACATGAATGCCAGGTCCAAAGGTTTCTCAGCGGAACACTGAATTGTCACAAGATGGTCCTGTCAGTGGTTTTAATGTTGTGGCTGATACCATGATTGGCTGATTTACTCTCTAAACTTCTTTGCTCAAGTCTTTATGTTCCTCAACAAAAAAAACTGTGACACCAACAGAAAGGATGAGATTTATTTTTCATTATTTATGTGGCCCATTGGCAGACCCTTCCTCAAATCTCAGAAATTCAGACATTCCTTTATTCCTGTAATTATTTGTTTATAGCCCTCTGTCATTGATTATTTCTCCCACGCTGGCTCAGCGCTGTCCTCCTACGGTGATCAAATAGCTAAAGGATAGACAACTACACAGGCCTTACTCACCAGCCCACTGGCCCATCGTGATTATCCACAAACCGGGGTAGACGCAGCACAAAGCAGCCTGATTACCACCTGACCGTGGGCTGTTTCCTCACAATATGGATGGCTCTGGTGGAACGGCTGGCTTTGAAGTCACTAAAAATCCTACGCTCTATCATCCTACCCACTGCTTATTTTCTTTCCTTTTTTTTTTTTCTCTACAACATTCTCCTTCTATCCACTATTTGTGTTCTTTGGTATAGTTTGCTAAATGAGGCTCCCAGACCTTTAGTCTCATTAAAATGGAAGTCAAGCTCCTTTCTATTACAGAATGTTATCTTGTTTCAGCCAGACGCTTAAAAGTGACTTAACACTTGAGCTCATTAAAAGAAACAAAAATCATTTAATTAGGTATTTTTTCCTGTCGGCTTCAGTTACACTGATAATGGTATTAGTTTGCTAGAATGAGGGGGATTTGATTTACGCAAGCTGCCACGTTACAAGTCCGGAAAGACATTGAGGAATGGCCGGGACCTTTAAGACCTGCAGCATCCAAGGGTTTCTGTTCATTCTTACACCTGATGACTCTCGCGGTCACTGTGTCACATCAAAGGCTGATAGCTCTGAAGAGAGAAATCCAATTCTTCAGGACTGCTGCACTAGAAAAGCAGGACTAGACAGGCAGGTACTTGTCATTTTATATATATATATATATATATATATATATATATATTTGAAACACATGTCTAAGTCTGTTTGTTGCAACCTGAGAACAACATCACTTCATTTATGGTGCTGCTAAAATGTTCCTGTGTATCCATTTTATTTTTTTTTATTTTTTTTTAAAAACCCTCTTAAGGTTTTATGTTCGCTGATATATTGTGCATTATGTGCATAAATCCTAGACAGCAGTCTGTCTTCTAGGAATCAATGCAATGGCTTTAGCAGGCAAGGACTTTGAATGACATCTGGAAGTTCGGTAATTCAGCACGTTGCGCTTGCTGTATTACATTCCCAGACACTGTTGTCAATAAGCTGCCAGATGAAACAGGATGGAGTGGGTCCCTTGATGGCAGCTGTTTTGATGTTAAAACAGCAGGATGCACGTTGGATTCAGAACACACTGTCCTTGTTTTCATCCATTTAAATGGTCATTGCCTTATTCATGATTACATGCGGGGCTCAGCTATAAGGCAGTTGCTAATAACAAACAGTCAACAAAAAAACACAAGCTACTGAAGCTACTGATGTTGGTTTAGTTTTCCTGGTCAATAAATGTTAAGTCCTGATCATCATCATATTTCATTCCCAAACACCACATCACCTGAAGAAATTACTGTTAAGAACTATTATCAATAGTTTTTATAAATAGATGTGGGACAGTGTAGTTCAGTTCCATGCTGACACTGAGTCTGTCAGAATAGTCAGTATTTTAAAAACATGGATAGTCTGTCTTTGTCTCTGTCTTGTCTGAACAAAAACATAGGGATAATTTCTAGACAGCTGTTAGGATCAAATTGGCAAATCAAAGAGGCTCTGAGGCACATGACAGAAAATACATTTTTAAGAGAGATGTTGACTAAATGTAGTTTTTAAGCGAACAATAGGATGTGTGCACTCCAGGGAAATTACCAAATTTATTGTGGAAATAAATGTAGACCTAAAAATTATATAAGACATGTTATGTATGCTCATTTTTTCAAAGAATGAGTAGTGCTGTGGGCACGTGTTCTTTTCATTAATTATATTGTTTTATTGTGCTTCAATATTAAACACACGGGTGCTTAAAATAGTCTGTTGTAAAAGGAAAGACATTATGTCATGTAGATAAGCTGACGTTGTGCAATGTTTAACCAAAAACAGAACGTTTTCCACCACAGTATTTAGTTTGAACCTCTGTTCCACAAAGGCAGCAAAAGGCAGCAAACCTTGTTAAACCACAGCTGTAGCTAACATCATTTCACAAAGCTTGTCTAAAGCTATAGGAGACAGTGGGGACTAGTTCTAAGGATGGAGTCGGCCAATCACGGCGCCTGGCAGGACAAGGTCACCTCCTTTCTGCTCTGTATCGAATGCCAGTTGACAAGAGAAAAACATGCTTTCCCTTCTCAGACACATAAAAGAGCAACCATTCGAGGATTTAGAGGAGCGATCGCTCCTTTTTCATGACGCAATGCTGAGTAAATACTTTTGCACTCTAGAAAAGTTTTTCACTTTTACGGGAAATTTTCATCGGCCCACTGTAGTGAAAGCTCTGGCACACGCCTCAATGCATATTCATTGCTTTGAGAGTATTCATTCATACACTGAGTCATTTTAATAAGTAATATCCATGATTAATGAATTAAGAACACTGGTGCAAGACAACATAAATGAAACTCGTAAGATAGCTATCAGATAAGCATCAAATTACAGAACATAGAGCTTCATGGTTTATCACTGAAACACTTTAAGGGTCTAATCGAGCTATAAAAATTAATTAAATGTGAAAATTTGTACATCTTTTTATGGAAATGTTTCAGTACAGGACATGTGAAATGCAAGCTCTGGATGTCTCATCCTCATATGCTCCATGAAGGAGGGATTGTAATTGTATGGGAGACAGCAGCATTGTCAATTCCAGGTGATGGAGGAAAGACAGCGCAGCAAAAGGATTTAAAATCTTTTTTGAATCAGCCCTATTTATATGCAAAAGAAAGCTTTAACTGGCCTAAAAAGAGATACATATTTTGTCTATGAATTCTTCAGCTTCTCTCCCACCATACTGCCTTTACTGTGCTGCTGGCAGTGAGCTATTTCCAAACCACCAAAGTCCCAGAGAGCTGTAATGGGTGACTTTTTGCAACATTAACTATTTATTGCAATTCTGTGCCGCACCTTCAAAATCTCCCCCCATACCATCCATTATCCTTGAAGAAGAACAATGCATGGATGTGAACACAAATTCCAGGAGAGGATGAATTCCAGTCCATTTTTCTAACCTGGCAATTCATTTGTCATCCTCACAGCCTGAGGAGCGGCTGCTACCTCCCAGCCCCCTGATTAAACAGAAGAGAATTAATAACAGGTGTCTGAGGAAGGGGAGGCTCTGCCTATTGGAAGAAAAAGGTTCCTCTGGAAGAAAGGCCAAGCAATAAGCTACAATCTGCAATTAGAGTAAAAGAGCAGCAGGTGAGCCGGGGTATATTTGCCGTGTCTCATCCGCCCTAGCCGACGGCTTGTGTTTTAGCTGTAAGGAAATACAGCACAGCTACACTGAGGCAGATGAAATTATTAGAAACTCATCAGGATGAGGTCTGCCAACAAAGAATTTGATCCTTGATATTGTCGCTATCGTAGATTTCTTACTGTAAACTGCATGAAGATGGTTTCGTAGTCCTCCACAATGAATCTACATTAAATCCATGATTTATGCCTATACATAACTTGCCCTTTAAATGCATGAGAGACGGGAAAAATAGAACGCTCAAGGTGCACGCTGGAAGCCAACGTAACGAATTCAGGAGAATCTTTGATTACCTCTAATGTGGTTATAGGTAATGGTGACCTGTCTCTAAGGAGCCAAGTCAGAGCTAAATTATATTTCAAATCCATTAAACCTTACCTCAGATCCATGATTTGCTTCCAGCAAGCAGCTACCCAGGGCAGCGGGTAATTGAATTTCAAACCTGAAGCCAGGAACCAGATAGGCCCCTGAGCTAAGTCCTCTGCGTGAGGTGGAATACTGTTATGCATAAAGTCTTGATTTATTTGTGCCCATCAAATCTTGTAATGGGCTGCTCTCTGCCATGGAGAGGAATAACCCCATTTGTTGAAACAACACTTATGTGATAAAATTAGATTGCTGTGACCGAGAGACTTCAACGCTTATTGAATTTATGGATTAAACCCAACTTACTAAAACCCAAGTAAACTCTAAAAAGACGGAGGGACATGCTTAATTGGGCAGACATAAAGATAATCTGTTCAGGGCCATGTTATGCCATGCTATTAGTGCTTTCTGTCAGACAGCTTAAGACCACAGGGTCCTTAGGATCTCCTCTTTATACAAGTTCAGTGTAGAGTGAAGCTGCTACGTCCTCTTATGATTACGCACATTTTATAAGCAGCCTCAGATCAGTTATTTGGTTGGTTAATGCATTAAAAGCAGAGGTAATAAAAAGGTAATACAGAAAACTGAGAGCTTTCCCATGGGTGTGGAAACAGAAAACTTTCAACAGAAGGCTTTAATTCATCCTGGTGACAGCCAGACTGAGCCATAACCTTAATGTGTCTAATTGTTAACAGTGGGCTGAGCTCACAGGGAGACTCTGGACAGTTAATTGGAGGATCATGCACTCAGGGAAGAGTATTGGCCGCTCCTTCTCCTTGCTGTCATCCCTGCTATTTCAAGACATCACTCACTGTGGAGTCAGACGACACCAAACTCGATCGCGAATCAATCATTGGACCAATTTACCAATTAGCCTCATTGTGCTCTAAAAATAAACACATCACAGACCCTCTTCATGCTCTGCCTCCTGAGATACCATCTGAACATGCTGTCCACCGTTCAGGGTACACAGGCAAACACGTCATATTGATCAAGGACCGCCGTTACACTTTCATCTCTTCCTTCGCAAGCTGCCATTATGCTAAATATAACTCAGATTCACCTCTTGCTTTGAGAGGTAATGGTGTTTGGGATTTGGAAACTGTGATTCGACAGCTATTCTCATCATATATTCATGGCAGATGCATTAGATGCACCTGTTTTTATTACTCACTGACACATCCATAATCTGTGGCTAATGAACACCCACTAATACAAAGAATTATCCAAGCATATATCATCATTAATAATACATGCATTCCCCAGGGTTCCTGGCAATTTAATCTATGCAAATTTGTATAACTCATACAAAAAATATTGTGTCCTAAATGGTCAGTGTCCGTGAAAATGAGCATGGCAGTTCACTCAGGTACCCTCTTAAACATTTGGAAACACCAGAGTTAAGCTTTAAAGAACCTAGTGTATAATTCATAGTGGCTTTGTAATGATACAACGGCTCTTGGCATCATCCCCTCCCCTGGCAGGCCGTCTCCTGCTCTCAGCCTCGATGCTGGAGCAGCCACTGCTGCTGCTGCTACCGCTGCTGCTGCTGCTGCTGCTGGTGCACAGCCTGCCAGAGATCCAGCATGCTCTACCCACCTGTCACCATGCAGAGGAAAACATTTCATTCACACCGAAGATACATGTCACTACCTCTCACTGAGAACCACAAGCATTTACAATAACTGTCAAATCACTGAGTTTTTTTGGGGGGGATATCGACGGATTTTTCTGATATGCGTATCTGTCTTTCAAGGCATGAGCATACACAGACAGGGAATGTCAGAACCAGCATCATTTCATTTCGCAAATACAGAAACGTTTATAGGGATTGTCCTGGTTCTATAGAAGTGTGGAGACATGTCAGAAACCAAGAACAAATCCCAATACATTGTGGTATACATAGTATTAGGATGATAGCAGCATGTGCAGACTGAAGAAGACAGGGCAGGTCTTTCTACTACTCATGGAGGCTCATGCTGTGCTCCCATTGAACAACATACATATCATCAGTGTCTATGCTGTTTAACAAACCGCTTCAGAAGTTATTTGCCACACTAGGAAAGACCATTAAGGAAAACCTGTACCACATAGAAGTGTACCACAGAGTGGAACTGTTATTAGAGTCTTTCAGCACCAGTGTTTCTTCATTGGACGACCTCCCAGAAACTGAGTGCATTCCCAGAATAGAAAAAGAACTGGTTATTGACTCTGCACTACGCCCAAGTGGGCTTTATGATTTAGTGCAGCGAGCCGTCAACTCTCCGAGCAATGTGCAGCAAACAAAAAACATTTTATCAATATTCCATCAGGCAGGAGCCCTCTCCCTGTTAATATAGTGCCCAGGCGCATCTTAGCACCCCAGAAGTTCGTGCATTCAGGCAGCAGCTGCCCTGCAGCTCTTGGGACAGTGTTGAATTAAATGGATGGAACACCACTGGCTCTCCGATTTTTTTAATTTTTTTTTAATTTATTTTGGACCATATGTTGATGCACTGAGCATTTCTATCTCAGAAGACGTTGTCACCCGTAACTAGCTGTTTCACATCGACGTGCAAGACATAGATAGACTTCCTTTATTATTTATTCACCAGTAGGGCACATTAGAATGAAATTCTGTTGAGGTTGATCTTGGACATATGAAAATTAAAGCACTTTACCTATGTAGGAAGGCAACTGTGTTATCCTCCTTAAGCTTTTGTAGTTTACTTGCTCAAAAAAAAGTTAATTCACAGCAATGACACGTACAGCATGTCACTATGATTCTCTGAGAATGAGAATTTCGAAGAATTTCATGCTTAAACACAGAATCATTCCAGACTTGTTATCACCAACACCTGGTTTCGATTCAGCCCAGCTGCATTATTCATGTCATCCTTTTTAGCTTCTATCAAGAGTGACATGAAACGAGTTCACCAGCAGGGCGAGTTTAAGGATGGCATGAAGGACTGAGAGAGAAATAACGGCTGAGGAGGAACGGGGACAAAATGAAGAGGTGCTTTTTCAGATTAAAGGACGAAGATTCCCTGTCTGAAACAGGAAACATTTGTTCATTGTCTTTGTGTTTTTGGAGGCAGGTGAGCACAAATTAGTTTTCTTGACTCGGCCAAGTGGTCAGAGTAAGGAGGTTTTCTTTCAAAACTGTGATTGAGGAAGAATAACTGTGATAAGGCACAAATGGTTGCGCCTTATCACACTGACCGCATCAGCCCTGAAGACCTACACTGGTGCCAGCACAAGGTGTACAGGCCCAGTACTTGGAAAACCGTGCAAGGGTGGTTGCAAACACGCCTTCATTCGACATGAGCAAGATAAAACAGAGTCAAATCTTTTTAGCTACTGGGACACACCATAAAAAAGAAACTCTGTGTTTGCTGAATTAACAGCTCTCTCTTACACACTCAGTAAAAACTCTGCACTTTACAGAGGTAGGATTTATAGCAGGGCTATTGAATTGCATTGATTTATATTGCTCAGTTGTTGCTTTGAGTGTGCCAGCCCCGTCTATAGCTTTAAAAAATAAAAATAAAAATTGTGCCACGAGTTCAACATCCTGATTGAAGCCATGGACTGAAATGAGAAAATGTGATGTGCCACACCTTCCTATTGCCACAGCCACTTTTAAGCTTAGAGAAAATTACACGCCTGCTCTGTCACAGCTTGATGAGTCTATTTATTTCACAGAAAGCCCAAAATAATGCACACCCCCAGTGAATTGTATTGGTTATTAATGATTGATTTCAGGGATGTTGTGGCTCACCGTGCTTTTTCCTGTGTCGTGCTGCAGATAGCACGTGCTGTATAGAGAAGAGCCTCTGTATTATCCAGCGTCATTTGTGCTATGTACCGAGAGTTATGTGCTCACAAGGACGAGACTTTGTGTGCTTGAATCAGCAAGACAGTGCTCAGTGAAGGGACGCAGAATGTGCAGCGCTGCTTGCGTTGTTGACTATGATTTTCATCATATGGCAGCCTGCCATTTAACATGGTGTGGTAATCCAAACAGCCCTCTGTGATAAGTAGATGCTGCCACAGATGATTGCAGCCCCGAGGAAAGGCGAGTTGAGCCGCTGAACCAGAGCCCAGTCCAACCGCCTCTACCATTAGAGGAGAGGGCCACACACTCTAATGAGATGAGCACTCTTCATGTCGGAGAAATAGATGCCACTTTACTGAAGGGAGAAATCAGGAATCGGATCCCTGCCTCTTGATCCCCACTAAACAGTCTGACAGGGGCCGCTTTATGATCGCCCAGAATCACTTCCATGCTGTTTAGTATTTTGTGTTTTTTTGTTAATGAATTGTGCTAAGGCATAAAAATGTCAAGGCACTTCTTGTAGTTTTGTTTTGTGAAATAACCACAATATTTTATTTACAGAAACTTTATTTTGCTGAACCTAAATACTTCCATCACAGCTGACAGCCTGTCTGGGAAGCTGGCACACGTGGGTTTTATGAATCACAGCAGCAGTATCAAAGGAGGTTCTATAAATCAAATGCTTTTCTAACTATTAATAAAAAATAAAGGGGAAAGCGAGGGAGATAGACAAACCAGTCAAAGTGTCCTGCATAGAAATCTACCGGAGACAGTTGTGCCACAGTTGGTAGTTGCATGACACATAAGGTATCCTGCGACCTGCGAGTCGCACATGTTACTGCTCTGACACTAGCGCACAGTTGAGTTTCAGTTTTGTTAGGAGCAGGTTCAGACCAACTTCCAACAGTAAGCGTAAGTACATAATCTTTTTTGGCTTATTGTATCTGCAACGTGAATCAGCAGACTCCATTATAGCCTATAATCGTGTGCTGTGGTGGGATGAGCCAGAGATGTTGGTAATAACCCGTAAATATCAGCGTCATGAAACACTGTGCATGCGTAACAGAGGTTTATCCCCTGGGTGAAAAAAAAAAACCTTTTAAATTTACTTTTTGGGCAAAGTCAACAACAGTTTAAGCTTCTTTTTTTTAATCAGATTTGACAGATGATTCTAAACAAGCTGTTTTTATGTCTCCATAGAAACCATAGAAATTGCAGATACGACTCAGTCTCTCCTGCAGTTATGATGACCATTCAGATAGGGGTCCTACCTTTGTTAACCCAAACTTCATGTGGCTACCAAGATGCTTGCCGAGTTGCAAGGCTTGACCATATTTGGTCAGAGAGAGTGACATTTTTAAGGAAAATTTGAGCTTATGTGTGAATAAATCTGTGTCCTGGTTTCATCAGGGGTTCCTAGATCGTATGTTACAGACATTCTACAGATTTTACAATTTTTATGGGGGGAAAAAGGGATTCAGTAAAGTGTATCCATAAAGACACTCTAAGGGTGTAGTAAGTGACATTTTTTATTTTCAGTGTCAGTTTAAAAGCCACATCCCACTTGCCAGGAAGCCTTACTAAAAGCCAGCTGTGAGTTGAGGATGAATGTGGAAATTTTGAACAGCCACCACATCACAGTTTTCTCCGGGCAAGAAATGAAATCAACCTAAGTGAGAGTAGGTGACCCCAGCAGAATGCAGCGAAACCGGGGGATGTGCAAAAACTTGCCGACACAACATATTATGATCCTTCAGTCTTGGTGCAGTGGCAAATGAGAGATTTGATGGGGAGCACTAGAGCAGTGGCTTGAGTGGCAGAATGCTCCTAAAGCCCCAGCTAGTTCTAATGAGGCAGCTTGATGTAGCAACCAGGTCCACTGGGCACAGGAAGGACCAGATGTCACTCGTACACTCAGTCAGTCCTTCCAGCACAGCCTGCATTCACCGTTCAGCCCATCTGCTGCTACCAAGCACAGTCAATATTTAGCCACTGGGAAAAGGACAGACATGCTCTGCACCTGGATCATTATAGTGCCTGTGGTAAATTGGAGGCATTTCTTTCTGCAAGGCTAACTAAGGAAAAGCAAACAACTTACTTTCAGCCCACTCTCTGTAACCCCTTGGACTTTGCCTCCTGATGTTTCACATACTTTTTTTCAGTTCCCTTAACAGTGTATACTAATGAGGAGAAAAGATAACACATTGCATGGCTATATCACATCCAGGGACGGTTGAATAAGCTTCACAGCTCATGTTGCATGACTCAGCAGTGAATCACGGGTCGTCAAGGCGCCACTGAGCGAAACTGACATGCAATATGCCAATTCTCGCCTGAAGATGAGACATTAACAAATTACTGAAGAGGAGGAAAATACGAATTCATTTCCTGCAGATAAAATAGTTAAATATCTTTCTTGGTTTTTCTCTCGCACGCTCGTGATCTGCAACTGTGTCACCAAGACCGACAAAGAAAAGTGATAAACAGCCAAAGTTTGGTTAAAAGTGCTAAACTTTGCACCAGTAAGAGGTTTTCTGTAAATCAGAGAAATGCTGTAACAGAGGCAATCAAACATATTTTATTTATGTCTGACTTATTTCCTTTTACGTAGGTGTGTAGAAGCACTCAACAATACTTGCTACTATTGCGATAGCAGTACCCTGATAAATCTATACATTAACTAATAAGTAGAGTTTCTTCATATAGTTTGCCTTCTGAATTTGTAATATCTTCACATTTATCCCGATTATCATGGAGCCCAAACTTGCATATTGCTTACGCATGATTTAGCTATTCTACTTTAATGATAACTTGTACAACCAACCCAAGCCTAGCTGTTGCAATTCATAAATTCTGATCTCCGCTGAACGAAACGCACGTATTGCATGTACTGCGTGTATTGTGTCGTAGATGTCTCCAGGGCATCTGTGCTCATTCTGTGAGGAGTCAGCGTGGTGTCGACCATGATGAAATAACAGTAAAACTGCTATGTATGCTATTACTCTACTTCTGCATCTCTCAGATTCAAATACAGGCAGGCTTTAGAAAAGCTTGCTTCCCACTTGTTTCTGAAGAACTGGCAAAATATTTATTACTTCGATGTGTAGGAGTATTATCTTGTTCAAGTTTATGTACAGGGTTGTGCATTTCTGCCTGTCTTGGCTATCAAATGTCTTAAAAGAGAGGCAGCCTGTGAAAATACTGGAAAAAATGTCTTATGTTAATTCTTCTCTCAGCGTGGCTTGTACTGCATCTGGTAAAAAAAGAGGTTAGTGTTGTTTTACCGCCAGTTCTCCAGTCGTGAATTGCATCTTGGCATTATGCTGTGGGGTTCATTTGCATTGTGTGAACCGCTACTGTTAAGAATGTGCTTGTTTTGAAATTGGTTAATTAGCAGACACATTTATTCTTAAACTCAAATGCTACCATATTTAACATCGCATTGTGTATGTTTTTTTAAAGCAACTCAAACATAGTTGAAAACCTTTACTTTGGGAAATCGGACACCCAAGCATTACCTATAGCCAGTATATGCAGTTAGGTTTATTAACTTGTGAAACAGCCTCATCAAAACTGCCCAGAATGGCTCAAAAATGAGCTAGACCTAAAGTGACGGCCTGTGTTTTGGGCCAGATTATTAGAAGAATGTGAAGGATTCAGTGGAGCTGCAGGTTGCCCTTCACACTAAACGCGAAGCTATTATAAAAACATGCATCCGTTCATTGTGCTGAGTCTGGTAAGGGTGGCAGCAGTCAAAGCAACGTTTTCTACCTCCTTCTGGAGGATCTCGACAGAGCAATTTAATCCGGTTTCATACAGAATGTGCATCGCAACTTATGCTCATGCACTTCTGCTGCACTTAAGAACCAATAGCGCCAACAATAAAAAGACTTACAGGGACATATTGAGAAAGAACAGAGGCAGAAAAACAAAGGACTTTTCAGCTTTAACACATCAACGCTGATGGACTTTACATCGCAGGTCAGGGGGTTTTCTATGGACAGAAATCTCTGGTCGCTCATTTTCACTTCACTGTTACACTACCATCGACATGTGTGCTTATAACTTGAGATTAATAACTAAAATTTACTATGAACGCAGGATTACATGTACTTGTGTGTTGTCACATCGGAGCGTGTTACCCATGTTTTCATGTCATATGATGCACGTCTAATGGGGCAGTTATGAGGTCAGTAAGCATTAAGATCCAAACTGACCTTTTCAGTTTACCCCTCTGTAATTATATTAACTTCAGACATAAAACATGGGGACAGCCTACATTGGAAGTCATCGAAGAACCAAGGCGCGGCTTCTCTGGCTTCACTGATGCCTCAGAAAAGCACACAGGATGGAAAGATCATGAAATATAATTGGGTGCATATGAGATCGTTGTTTTCTACCAGAGACCCAGGGACACAAACACTGCAGGAGACTAAAGAGAAAAGACTTTTGCAGAATTCATTCCAAGGTCATGAGGAAATCTTCTTGAACAGTAAAATAAAATGGTTTCCTCGAGTTTGTAAAATTGCCTTATCAGAGAAAAAGAAGTCTGTTATTATTATTATTATTATTACATTACTTATCAGTATTCCTGTGGCGGTTATTATGCTTTACTAGTGCCTCCATGTCAATAGCTTCTGGGTAAATTGAGGCCCATGAGTGGAGTGCTGGGTTGTAAATCCGTTCTGTCAGTTCTCATGCCCTTCAATCAACAGCATACAAAATGAGTGCCTCTCTCCTTGTAAACACAGGATGATAAGGCAAGCAACCCTCATAATCTCCTCTGATTCCCATGCTCCACTGCTGCGCACATCATGCACATCTTGGAAGGTTCATTTCCATTTGGATTGGAGGCCCAGTTCAGGGATTTCTTTTGTCGTTTCAGCCAAATGCTTTCAGCGGAGGCAGGTGCATCGGCTGCTTTCCTCTGAATAAACACCTTCTGCACGGTGCGCTGTGTTTACTGTCAGAAACGTTTTAATGTAATTGGACCAATACAGTGTTTATGAAAGTGCATTAAATGAAACGGAGATCTTATCTAAACCGACAGCTTCATCATTTTTTCATTGGATTCCATCAAGTGAGTGTGTTTTGGTATTAAACGTGTTGCAAGTCAAGGAATGCACTTAAACTGCTATGGAAGTCAAGCTGCCTGCACATGTTGCTTAAGTACAGAGAGGCAAATAGTCAAACACTGAACAAAGAAAACAGCACTGTGTTTTATTGACGGGGAAAAAAAGCTATTTACATTCTTGATTTTGTCGTTTTTATCATACACTTGACAATAACACCTTGAACTATTAATATCAAGCAATGCAAAATCTTCCCTTTAAGCCCTGAAACATTTCCTCTTCCTGGTGCTGAAGATAATCTATAAGCTAGCCTCTTCTTCCCTCATTCTTTTATCATCTGTCGCCCCGTGTTCCATCTTCATCTCCGCCCTGCCTCCTAACCTAAACAGCCTGGGAGCAGTCTTCCCTTTAAACAGCTTGTGACCTTTGGGTGATGCTGATGCTGAGCTGCCATCTGAGCTAATAATATCTCATTTGAATACAATAGCTAAGTAAAACCCAGCTTCCAAAGCCGTGTCAGGAGAATATCCTCAAAACACAGAGACGTAGCCAAATGCAGAAAAGGAGAGTTTTCTATTCATAGATACAAAAAAGCCCCACTCAGGATTTATGATGCAGCTGCTTAACTGTTGCATCAATTGCCAGTTTCTGGTTTACAAGTGTACTATCTTTCTTTCATCAGTGCATCAAATAAAGAAAGCCACTGTTAGCTATGGTGTTTTCAGGTAAACCCTCTGAGGATTTATACATTTTCCTTACCAAAGTTTAAAGAACAGTTTGTCCTTTTTACTGCACTCTGTTCTGGGCTGCATCCACTCATTCTTGAATCCAGCGGCCAAGCAGCCTCCCACCAACAAATGCTGGTACCTCAGCCTGTTTTGTGTGCAGAGGGAGCTGCATTAATTCAGTGCAAGGGATAAAACATACCTGGAGATAGAAGGAGGGAGGGAAGAAAGAGGCGGTTGTGAAGCAGAATGCATCTGTAAGATACATCATAGTAAGAAGAAGAGGGAAGAAACAAGCACCTCAGGAGTAATGTAACAGAAAGACTATTATCACAGCTACTTGATGGGTTTTCAGCTCACGTGGTGATTATGCAAACTGATTGAAAGACCTTGTGTTGATTTTTGTAGCATATGCTGGCAAAGAAATCCCAAACATTATCTGTATTTTTATACTTTCCAGTGCTCAAACATTGCAACCTTCACATTTAAAATGCAGATGAAAGCCCAACCTCAGCAGGTGGCAGATGCAGGGATAGCAATTAAAAGATCGTAGTGTTTACTCTCCTCAGTTTCGTCAGAGGTCTGCAAGGAAGCAACTGTGGCTATCCCGGTCTCCCCACACAAAGCAGGCAGTCAATTCTTGATCGATAATTTTGTATTTGAAAATAATACAGAGCACCTGCTACACACGTGTCTGAAAAACAGAGGGGCAACATGACGTTCAGTGTCAGCTCACAATAATGCTCATGTCATTATTAGAACTCTGTAACACACTATCATGTTCCGAAACAGCTGGTGTTCTTTGCTCATCTTCTCAAGTGGGCCCCCTTTCAGCTACAGTGTAACCTAGAAGGGTCCCACTTGGTGGCTTCTGGGGCAGCAGCATTGCATTGTAAAGGGACTTTCTGGAAGGCTTCTGGGGGCGTATAATTGTCATTGCAAACGTGCCAATGTGCCAAAGGGCTCCTATTTTTGGATGGGCCCCAAACATTTGCTAGTTTTGCCTCTCCTGACAGAGAGCATCTGGTTATAGAACATGCGAGTTTCCATGGAAAGTTCAGTAACCATTTGTTACAAGGAAAAGTGAATGAAATAAACCTGACACAGAGCTCATCTCAGTACTTGAAAGCCAAAAGAGCTTTTCTCTCAACCTGAATGGGCACACTAAGGAGATTGCATCAATCATATTTCTTTCTGTTCTCAGATTACTTTGATATATGCAATGCCGCCAATCCTATTACCCCCAGACACAAAGGACCACTGAGTTCTGTTCTGTGCATTTCACCAGCTCATCGCTTTACACCTGATTCTGTGATATCATCAAGGTTCAGATTGTTGGTAGCTTACGCCTTGCCCTTAGAGTGGATGTTTTAAATTTTGTCCCTCCTGGCCTTCAGCCCATGCACTATCAGCTCACCCTTGAGTCCAAATCTAAACGGAGGACTCCCCAAACAGTTAGAGATAAGTGCGAGAGGGCAGACTGAGAAAAGTATGTTTTTTTTATTCAGATTTTTTCAGTCTGAAAGAGGTGCTTTAAGTCAAAGATGACTCTGTTGTCCCTTTTTGTCCTATTCCATACATATGGTAGTAGTCAGCTGCAAGCTGAGCACAAACACTGGTCTGGCAAAAGTGTTTATATATCCCTGTAATTTCTGAAGATCAATAGAAGGAGTCAGTGACCCACAAAGCTCCAAGGTTGACGAAGAGTCTATTTATAGCAGCCGGTGTGTTTTCTCTGTCCTGACACGCAGCACCATTGAACCACCAGTTGTACAGTGAGTACAGGCTTGTTAGAGAAATAGGTGCCGGAGTTAACGACTCCCTGATAAGACGGCAGTGTCGAGTTTGGTACTTGTGGTGTTGATGGCGGAGGCAGAGGTGTAAAACCTGACTAGGGGTGTCAGGAAATGAGGTCAGCGGCACTTCCGCTAGGAACGCCTCCAAGAGTTTGTTTATGAGTCACATCTGTGAACTAACGCAAAGTGAATAGGGGTTACACGGGGTGTACTGCAAAATCCCAAACTCTAATATTAAACTCACATTTCAGCAAGTAATCAATTACAGGCAAAATAAATTGGACAGCTGATGACATATTTATCAAGTCACAATCACAAACAAGGAATTGCTCTGCTGGTGTTGAGTGACAGATGGAGAGTGCTGCCTCTTTAACAGCTTCCCTGGGAGACAGGTTTTAAGGAAATGGGACCATGCAGTAGATTTTAGCTATTTGGGGAGGAGACTTGCGTTTCAGAGCTGGAGGGTGAGTGATAAAGAATTCATCTTTTACCTGAAATAATAAAACGAAGGAGGCTGAATTATGCATCTAATCCCATTGCATGCATTTCTAACTAAGCCAGAACTTGCTTTACAAAGCTGATGGATCCAACACAATGAGGTCCTTCCCTGAGAATGTGTACTTTTTGCCATATTAATTAGCATAGAAGCCACACAGAGAGACTACTTTGGGTGATAAGAAGGAAGGATTCACGTTTTTTTCATCTTACAGGTTTGTCCACTGTCTTACATGAGGATTTTAGCTTCATCCCTGACCAAACAAAGCATCTCCTCAGGCTGTGCTTCCTCACAAAGACGCAATAGCTACGGCACGGACGCTGTGCCACTGTGAGACATGTTTGTTTTTCTGGCCCGGTCTCCAAACGAATCACGCAATTGTTTATTTGAAGAGATTAATTCCTCTTACAGTGTATTATTCATCAGGTTTTTGAGGGCATGCTGGCTTATAATATAGCTTGTCATTTTCTCCAGCTGACTGAAGCAAGGCTAAATTGTACTCAATAATTCAGGGGGGTTGGTAAATAAAACAGCAGACGAAGCTGGCGTTCGCCTGGATGGAGCAGACTGAAAGGACTCCGCGGTCTCCAGGTGAGGAGTCTGCTCCTCTTTCAGAAGCTGGGACGCAGGAGAGAAATGCACATTATTTAAGCTTGGAAACACTGGGCCTTCATCCAGCACAGGAAGCTACTGTAGGAGATTGAGGAGAGAGGGAGGAGTAGAGGACGAGCAGTTGGCAGCTCATATTGAGCCATGAGTGGGAAACAAACAGTACCAGTGAACAGAAGGCAGGACCTCAGAGGAGGGAGAGGCTCGAAGGGCTGAGCAGCACAGCATCAAACCTGGAGTAGTGTGTTAGATCTGGCCTAGAAATTTTATTTTGTTGTTATTCCTAAAATACAGTATATGCAGTTGAATGCAAAGGTTTAAATGTTGATGCTCTGTTGTCTTTAATGTCACAAACTGCAATTGTGGCGTTCAAACATTAGGCATGTATTTACTTCATTAACTTTTAAGGCCTTAATTGAATCATTAGGGCACCTATAAATTGCTGAAATTCTGAGCTTTTGTTAACAAACAACAATGACGGATTTCTCTCAACAACTGATTGGAAATCTGAAAATGAATTCAATATAATAATAATTTAATTGATAGAGATGATGTACAGATATCAAAACGCATTCATTTTCTGCTATCTGAAATCTGAAGAAATGGCAGATAAGTGGAACGAGGACACAATGTGGAAGACCAAGAAAACTGATTAAACTGCACCGCAACCGCAAAGGAACTGCAGGAGCGTTTCGCTGACGCAGCCCTGGTGTGTCAATGTGCAACGTTGGTAGCACAAACAGGAGAGAGTCATCAGAAAGAGACCTCACCTGCGACCTCATCACAACAGCCACTGTCTGAAGTCTGCAAAAAATATCTCATTTTGAAAAAATTGCTCCAGACAGACGAAGTTAAAATTGAGCTCTTTGGCCGTAATTACCCAAGGTATGTTAGAAGAAAAGAGAACCGTTTGATAAAACGAATGGGTCTGGAATTGAGGTTGTGCGACTGCCAGTGGCACAGGGGAAAAGTGGTGAAGAATGGATTCCTTTAAATTTCAGCAAATTCTGCATGCAAATGCAGCGAGTTAAAAATCTAAAAGAAGAAAGTCTGTCCTCAAAATTCACCGTGAAATACAAAGTGAAGCTTTTTTGGGAGGCTCCAATTTGTGATCATAAATGTGCTGTGTGCGCAAGACAGGTTAATAATATGACACCTTTCTGATCATTATCATAAATTAGCATACACCGGTCAGGCATAACATTATGACCACCTTCCTAATATTGAGTAAGTCTCTCTTGTGCCTCCAAACAGTTGACTCATCAGAGAATGGACATGGGCCTTCTGAGGGTGTCCTGTGGTGTCTGGCAACAGGATGTTGTTAGTGGGGGCCTTTGGGTCCTATGGGTTGAGGGGAGGGGTCTCTGCAGGTCATCCCACAGATACTTGATCAGTTTGGGATCTAGTGAATTTGGAGGCCAGGTCAACACCTTGTGCTGTTTTTCATGTTTTTTATTTGAGTTGTTCCTAAACTGTTTTTATGTCTGTGTCAGGCTGCATCCTGCTGGGGATGGCTGCTGCCATCAAGGAGTGTCATTGCTATGAGATGGGGGTGCTTAGTCTGGTCAAGGTGGGTGGCACATGTCTAGAACATTGCATTGCCACAAGATGGTCAATGTTATTCACTTCTCCTGTCAGTATTTTTAATTTTGTGGCCGATCGGTGTACGGTACAGTATGTGGGATGTACAGAGGCCGGGATGCAAAAAAGCAAACCACACATAAACCCGTGCGTCCCTCTCCTCCATGCTGTGGTGATCCATACAGAGAAAGCCGCATCGATACAGTATAGTAGTAGCAGAGTATATTGTGTCCTCCCTGGCGTCCTCTCAGGTATTCCAGATCACTGATATGTTTGTCGATTTGTACCAAAAGCACTAAAAATATGAATTATCAAGTTTCAGACTTTCTGTGTGTATGGAGAAGTTGTTATCAGGCACTCTGATGGCAAAGCACAGAAAAAGTCCAGCACAGCCTGAGGGAGGCTCAGTGAAGTGTCTGGTGTGTTTAGGCTACTTTATGTGTTGGCTCTAAATACATTTTTAATGAAGCTGAAAATGTCTGAGACTGTGTATACTCGTGTTTGGAATTTCTTGAATTCAATTTTAAATGATCAAAGTGATTTAAATTGACTTAGCATCGGACATAGCGTGTGTTCATCACAGTTTTTGGACCAGCGAAGGAAAAACTTATCATGTTGGCTAAATTACTATATTACACCTTTGCAGTCTAACTAATGGACTGTAGTGATAGGACTATGATACCTGCATAGGAAGGATGTATTTCTTTATTGGTCATTTGATGAATATAATTAATATGCTCTGTGCTGTTGCTAGACTATATCTACTATATATGTAAGAAGACATGCATTGCATTATTGAATGGTACCTGGGAATACAGAAGAGAAGTGGACTGTGGCGTACTCTGATGCCACCGTGGGTTCTTCAGCAGACAATCACTCAGACAGCGATGACGTCTAAGTTCTTTTATTTTAGTTCACAACACATTCACACACATCCTTTGGTGTCGTTCGCAGGCAACTCTCTGTTCCACGCTGCCGACAGCCATGTGTGCGTCCCTGTACGTCATGTTTGGTCTCTCTCCCAGGTTCAGCATGCTACTGTGTTAAAAGGAGAGAGTGATTAGTGCAACAGGATGCAGGCGTGCCAATCACTCTCACCTGGCGCTGCTCTCCTGAGCCCTCTCCACACCTCTCTCCTGCAGCCGATGCACTACGCCCCCTTCACATGGACATAGACATGGCAACAGAAATAGAGGTCAAAACTCATAGAAGAACAATAACCTATTACAGTATTTTGTCCTTGGAGGTCAAATGTGCATGATTTAAAACCATACGTTTGAGTATAAATGTGCAAAACTAGCATCATGTGCTGTACATACTGAAGATGCTGTTCGTAGCCGTTACAATGGTATAAAGCAGAAAACAACATTAAAACTGTGTAAAATGAGATTTGTCCCAATGGAAGAGTGGAAAACAATTATGAATCTTTCAATTATATCTTGGACTGACCACTTCAATTCATCTGAAGATTAAACATCGATTTGTCAGTATTAATGCTCCATTAGGTCTGATCTTGGGTATGAGCACGGAACCAAAACATTTCCTGTGATGTGAAAGGAGTTGTTACTGAAGAGCCACTAAGAATCGATCAAAAGTTCAGGTAAAAAAATTAAAAAAAAAGAAAGAAAAAGAAGTGATTCAAAGCAAAGAAGAAATAGCATCAGGGTCTAAATGAAAGCCTAATGAGCAGACGGTAAACAGCTGCCCACGAAGGCCAAGGGTCAGTCTAGGTAATGAGCACAGGCCATGAACTAGTTATGACACCGACAGGGCCCGTACATATGCAACAAAATCCAAATTGCGGTTTCTACTGCAGAGCCATGACTGTTATTATCATTTCCACTGAATATATTGCAACATTATTTTACATTTGCTTTAAACTCACTGTCTATATAAGCTTGTAGATTCTCAGGATCTGACTGTCATATATGACAGTATACCTATATCCAGTTTTTTTCTCCTACAAAAAATGCAAAACTTTCTTTCTGCTTTTGTCCTGTTCCCCGCTCTCCTGTAACACCAGGCTATATCAGCTTTTCACACACAATGTCTTTGAGTCTGCCTCCTACATGTACCATCTTCCTAGACGCTCTGGTCAGGAAGCTACCTATACTTATAGATTTCTTTGAAAGTAAAAAGTGAATCAGTGTTTCTTTCAAAGAACACCCTGAAGCCCACAAATCAAAGTTATACGAGGTATCCTAGTCCTTATTTCCAACTGCAAACACTCCCTGAAAGCTAGAGTGAGCCTAAGCTCAGTGGAGCTCTTATTTCATCAGTAGCTGGGTTCTATGGGCACCTCCTGTATAATACAGGCTTTGCAGTCTCCCAGGCGACTCCAGAGTGGCTGTGCCAAAAGTCATGAAATTATTCACCATCTCTAATACTAATCCCCCTTACCACCTTCACACGAGAGAAGTGAGAGACTGTGCGGCTTTTGTCTTCATGTGGGAAAGTGCATGTACACAATTGTCTGGACCATTCTTCTTCGAATTGCGCAAAAAGGACTGGGTGAGGTTTTGTCTTCGACATCCGCCGCCCCAAAAAAACCATCCACAGCCTCCAGAGGCAGTCACTCCCCATTACCCAGCCTAATCACTGAACATGCTGCTGTATCCCATTAATGAACTGACAGTGTTGGGCAGCATCTGGGATGTGAGTTGAGTGGCATCCAGCGTGCTTGACTGAGCACCTTATTGGCCCGTCAGTGCAGAGAGCTGCTTAGTGTTCTGTTGTGTGATCTAATGAGATATCCTGCCTGGTAGTCACCGCGTGAGGATAAGGGTCTGTTCCTAAAGCTGAGACAAGCACCGCTGGGAAGAGAAAAGACACCGGCCACTTCTGGATTTAGATCTCTCTTTCCTCAGGCCAGTTATAATTACAGATTTAATGGAGCAGTTTTTATGATATAACATGAAGTTCTTATTCAATGTAACAGAAAAGGCTAACGTTCATGACCTGCATTGGTTTAGTAAATGCAAACATCGTACAGTTTTCTGCTACGTGAAGTCAATGCGAACTGAAAACTTTAACACGGCTGTCTTTCGGAGCTGGCGATTTCAGCAATTTCTGGATCACACACAAATTTATTTCACAAAATGTAGAGTTTTAAAGTCAGAATGCTAATTTTGACCATGAATAAATAATTAAATGATCTGTAAATCTCAAATGATGTTCTCAACTAGATTTTTTTTTTTTTTCTCTGAGCATATCTTTCTATACCACTTGGGCTTGCAGACTGGGCAGTAATTAAGATCATATGCTCGGTAAGAATTTCATGCAATACCCATATGTCTCATTATACTGTGTGAGTACAACCGTCTGAAATTGGTTCACAGTGGCATTTCATTTCTTCGAGTTTTAAAAGTGGCTTGCCTGACATGGATTTCTTATCCAGTCAATACAGTTCACAAGTGGTTAAGACCGTGCAGGTATTGAACATAGAATTCCCACTCATTCTTCAGGCATTAATATGTTTTAGTTGGTCCCTCTTTGTCTATAATTGAAACATGCACTTCACAACAGCTTTCCCAAACGTCTCTTAATAAGGTAATCTGCAGCAATATGCGCCGTGTTGGAGGTAAATGAGATTCGATATGTTTTCTGGCTCGCACTGTGCCATGAAATCCATGGGAAAAGAAATGAAGAATTGACCGTTGTACCCATTTTGCTACTGAATCAGAAGTTAAGGGTCTAACTCGAGCCATGCAGAGAACAACAATTTCTCACAGAGCATTTTTCAATAGTAGTTAGCAGAGGGTAGATGTGGAAACCTGAGAAAATGTGTTGCATGATTAACTCAGAGATGGTGAAATCCAGATCCATTCTGTTCCTTTCAGCATTGTATTTTTTTGTAAAATTGCATCAGAAAATGTTTTGATTTCTGGCTCAGCTTGACCAGTTACCAAGGTGCATGGCGGTGGAAAAGAAACTGTGGAAAGGTCAAGACTCCAGCAGCACCTGTAGTGTCTGGAGCAACTTTATTAGTCTACTGGTCTTCATCAGGATTAGTTATGAAAGTGCATCAACAGTAATGCTAATTATTTTGTTCCTTGTGGTTATCAGTGACCCAAAGCAGACTCTCATTGTAGACAGTGGAAATCCTAGACTCTGGTGAACACCAGGCAAAGACCTTAACCCTAACCTACTAGGGGCACTTGTAGTGTACTATATAATGTCTTCATGGGGGATTTAAGGGACTTTAAAGTTGTCAATAAAGATACGAGACGATGTAAGTGGCCATAACTGACATATTCTTGAGGTGGGGTGCCCAATAATTTGCCTGGTTTGTCTCTCCTGACTGTTGCAGTCATCTGCCCTAATAGAGGAAGGAAAAGTTTAAGGATAAAGTCCAACTAAGTGCAAAATCAGTTATAGATGGCCAAAAAAGGAAACACAAAGCGCTGCTGAGACAGCAGGAGAACCAAAAACAAGAATCAAAACCTTCAAAAAGACAAAAACGGGCAGACAATTACACAGGTGGGAAATCACAGGACAGGAAGAAGGTGAGACAGGAAACTCAAAAACATGCAACATGAACTAAACTCAAAACATCAAAACACAGAACCATGACATAAATAAAATAAACAAGATGTGAGCTGTGTCTGTCTGAAGTTTACATAAACTTTAAAACTTGCCATTAGTGGTCAGGATGAGAAAAACAGTAGTGCTCTCAACTTAAAATGGCGGTTTATATGAAGATAGTTAAATTGATCTTAACTTGGAAATATGAGTTGAAATAGTGAGTTCATTTGACCAGATAGAATGAGGTGACTTGAAATGTTTTACAGTGCAAGAACAAGATGGGTTAATTGTAAATTTAGTCCTCTTTTCATACAATACCAAATACTGCAGCACAACACCCGTGTCTCAAAAGCATCTCCAAAAAATAAGATAATTTTTGACTCTTTCTTTCCTGCCGGTGGCAGTATTTCCTCCTGCTCCTTCTTAAATGCACGTACTGTACTGCTCGCGCTGTGGGAATATAAATCTGTTTGTGCAGTCGCACACGTTTTATTGTGAAGACTTGGTTCAAAGCTGAGGCACGTTGCGGTTTTGTGTGTTTGTCTGCGTGTGTACTTGACAGTGAACATGACTACCTACACACACCTGTGGGGTTGGGCCACGGATCATTTCAGACCACGAAGGCGGGTGCAGAGACGCGCACCAGCGAAAACAATAGCAGACGAAAACTGCAACAGCATCCGCAGCCGTGCGTTGAGAGGTTTTGATCAAACACAGTGTCCCCACTCCCAACTCCACGCCCAAACACACACTTAAACCCACCAATTCAATCTCAGGCCTACCTCAGCCCAAAACAGACACTTAAACATGCCAACATTATAATCCATGCACTGAGCATGCACAGCCGTCCTCCAGGCTCGGCATTCGAACAGCACTTGGTTGGTCCGCTTCAGCACAAACTAGTGGTATGTGAATAAGCCTGATGTAAATAGTTTAGAGTAGGAATTAAAATCCCATTAAGTCAAATGGGTTGTTGACCTTCCCTCTGTTAGGGAAAATTCTGCACACGCTGAATTTATAAACCTATTATGCAAAATCAGTCTCTCCCCTTGTAATTTTCACAGAGATTCAACTGCAAATATGAATCATTACCCACCCTTGTGAATAAAAAAGAAGAGAGAGAGACAGAGAGAGAAAGACACAGAGAGAGATACTGTCATATCACTGCCATGGAATTATTATTCAGGAGTGTCACTTAATGCACTACATCTACATTTGCTGTCACTGAGCGTAAGTTGCAGGGAGCAGTTCCAGACAGTGAGATAAAAATGAATCCTACTGTGGATATTAAATTATAAGGATATTGAAACAGCCCTTCTGAGAGATATGAAGTGCTGTCTATAGACCAGAGGATTTTAATAACAATAAAATATTGCTATGGATATTCATAATAAAATAACAAAAAAAAACAAAAAAAAAACAACAACCGCGTGATCTTTTCAGGCAGCTTTCTTTCATTTTGAAAATGATTTATTGGTTTCTGGTGCACTGTATCTCAATGCAGTGGCATTTTGGGAGTGAGCTTGTCTTTTTTTATTTACCTGCAAAGAAAAGTCTGTCTTTCAAACACGAGAAACCTTGCTGATATTAATCCCTGTGTACAGTGTCTTTTTTTTTTTTCTATTGTGTATCCTGTTATGGTCTTCAAAGTATTACCACAAAAGGTCAACATAAATTTCTCTCTCTGTAACAATGATCACAAGTCATGCTTTTTACTCATTGTAAACACGGCTCTCTGCTAAATATGTTCCTTTGATGGCATTGTTAAGAAGACATAATCAGTAGTTGTGTAATTGTAGAGCAACCGGGACAAATATTAAAAAGACCCTTTGATAAACACGTGACACAAACCGAACACTCTGGCTAAACTTTTTGTTTTTGTTTGATTTTGGCACTTTACTTTCTGTTTCTCATTTTTAATATTCTCTTAAGGCAAACAGGTCACAATTTGAATTTACTTTTGGATTCTCTTCTGTTGTATATACCGTACACATAGAGGACTCAGAGATATGCTTGTAATTTGAATTTTAATATGGCATCTTGCTTGCTCGGATCACTCATGCTCAGGTTGAATAGAATGGGAGTTAGCAGAGCAGGATATTTTTTTTTAATTTCCACCTGTAACTGGAAAAAAGTACTTGTATAGTGTGTTTCTTTCTATCAAAATCAACTGTATCTTTTTAAGAAAACACATTTTTATCGACATGCTTCCATTTTGTTCTAATCTCACAGTTGAATTGTCTTAGATTTTGTCTTGAATCTGCGCTCCATCTATGTGGACTGCTTCATCGTTTACCCCTTCTTTTCTGCCCAGTAGTTTTGAATACAATGTGTCTTCTGGGTGCTTTATTAGTAGATTACCATCGCACCCAGCAGAAAGTGTAAATTACATTATTTCTGATAACGTATTGTTGACGAACAGTTAACACTGGCTGTGTTTTTACACTCAAGTAGTTGCGAAAGTAGTGCTAATTGTTTCGAGGAGCGTTTCAGGCAAAATACAGGTTGAAAAAGTCCGTGTCGCACATTAAGATGGCTGCTGTTGGGAAGTATTATCTCTGAGTTGCCTCAGCTACCGGAAAATGTCCTCACTAAAAATTAAAAGACGGGGAGCGGCATCACAAGGTGATGAAAACGCTGCAGCTACTGTGAATGCGCTATAATAAGACAGCGGAGTGCATCCTCTGCTCTCATTTTAACGGTGGAAGTTTGCAGAGCTGATGAGCTAAACTCTAGATAATATTTATCTTGTATCCAATTAAGATGTTATGTATAAAACATATGCATGAATGAATGAACTCTACAGAGGAAGACAAAGTCTAAATGCTCTGGTACAAAAAATATAGAAACCTTCCAAGGTTAAGGCTTAGCCTATACATGACATGATTGTCTCAGTGCCCAGTTTATCACAAAGCACAACTAATATTAAATGAAAAGAATTTTAAATAAAATATCTGGAATAAAACAAACCCTCAAGTTATTAATAGCTCCTTCAGAAGGTACTCAAAACTGTTTTCATCTGCATAGCATCAAATTGCTGCTTACATTATGAACAAAACTATTCACTAACTATTTAGCAGTTTTGCAGATGAACTGGTACTTGATTTTCATATTTTAAAGGGGAACTACTGTTTTTTTGCAACCTGGACCTTATTTCTAGCATAAAATACGATTGTTTACTCACCCATGTAACTTTTGTGTCATTTGCACTTGTTCAGGAAATGATTAGATCAACGTATATCCATATAGCGGGAGTGACTGGGGCATCGAGACGCAGCCTCTAAATAACGCATTATCTGCCACGAAACTCGTTCATTTCGCCAATATTTTGTTATGATTCACTAATGCTATTCCCCGTTGAGTCCGGAGTTACCTGTTATCATCATCCGGGGTCTGTAGGTCAATCTACGGATGATGTCTTCTGACCTGGACGATGTCATCTCTGACTACCGTGCGCATCCGCGAAGGCAGGTTGTTCAGCTGTAGCACAGTTGAACCTGCATTTATTATAATTTTCAAGCATTTTATTTGATACCTCTGTATGTGTAACCCAAGGAACCCAGGAAGTGCTTCACTTTACGTCTTTTTAAGGATTCCCTCCGTGTTGACATCCCAATAAATAGCAAATTCGGGAAATCACATTCAAATAGAATCAATTTTTGTTCCATGTCTGAGAATCAACAGACTCTCTTTTCATTTGTCAAGCGGGATAGCATCCATCGATCGGTTAGTCGTGTGCAGCAGCAGCAGCAGCACCATGAAAGGTTTTCAAAGCTTGAGTCGGATCCAGCTTTTCCTGGGCAGGTCAGCGGGCGGGCCTGCGTCTCAGACAAATACCGCCACGGTGGTTTCAACTGAATGAGCCCACTCGCTGCTCTCCTTACCGCACTGCTCCTTTTATTGTTTGTTTTATGCATCTGCATATCGATCCTTAGCTGCAGTAGCACTATGTGAAGTTCATGTCGAGGGAAGTCATTCAGATTAGGATTTACAATACTGGTGATATGCTTTCATTTTTTCCATATAAACACAGAAAAATGTTGCTCTCACGTGTACATTTCTACATACTGTATTCTGTGCTGCTTGTAAATCAATTTTAAAAAACAAAACAACTGTTTTTCTTACTGTGTCGTAACATTTTCTTCTGCTCCTCCTTCTACGTACATGGTACAGTGAAAGTGGGGGTATTCTGACCTTTGTCTGATGGATTGTTTTCTCCCAAATGAAGACATAAAGGGGGAAGAGAAGGCGATGGGGTTGGGCTGTGCGTGTGTGTGTGTGCACTGAAAAGAGGAAGGGGGCTCTCGGCGTACGCAGAGATGAGCTTCTGCTCTGCCCTGTAATTACGTCCTCCTCTTTCACCTCCCTCCTCTCAGCTCTTCTCCAATACCACCTCTCCTCTCTCCTCGTTGTTTTTTTTTTTTTTTTTCTCACCTCTCATTCTGCAGCAGCTCCCAGCTGAGCCGCAGGTGGTGGCAATCTCTGTCTGTCCCACTGCTCTGACTGTATACACACAGAGCCGAGAGCTGGAGGGCTGCTGCCCAATAACACAGGCTTTAACTCTCAGACAGCACAATCACACTCGCATGCACATGCCTGCGGGAGAAGCAGAGGAGCACGCACTCAAAAACTCATACTGCGCTGCCGTGCACAGAAGACACAAGCACGAACGAAAAACAAAGAGTTACACTCACAGTTACATCTTTTTTTTTTTTTTGGTACAGGATGCTGCATAATATTTGCTTTCATTTCACAGTCCTACCGTTAACCTCCGTTCTTTATATCACAGTCTTTACAGCTGCAGTATTCAAGATTTAAATGTTAAAAACCCTTCAAGCAGAACATAGCACTGCACAGATAGAACTGTCCTTGGATTGGAACAGCCTTCATTCAATCAATTTACCCAAAGAATGAAATTCTGGGGAAACTCATTTTCATGCAAAAAAAAAAAAAAGTCATACATTTAAATTATTTCATGACAGAAAAGTGACCGCTTTAAACAAGAACCATACAAACCTTGGGGATGGCGCACATGTACCGAAGCGCTTGAAATGTGAGAGATTATTCAAATGGTGATATCACCAGTCACCGTGTTAATTCCCGCTGCCTCTGAATTAAACGGCGAGGCTCGACACTCCAGCTATCGCCTGTAATTTCCATGTAGTTTAATCACATTATGTAAAATTGGAATTCGTTTTCCTCGTCTGTAAATGTACTTTTTAGTTTCTAAACTTCTCCTGTCACTGTCCTTGTCTCCAACAAGAAAACTACATTTATGTTGTTTACATGATGAACAGCTCAAGACAGAAGAACGCGTCTGTTTTGATCAAAAGATATTTTGAGATATTTAAATCAAATAATCTTTAATCTTTCAATCCATGAATCTCATCATATGCCAGTGTTATTTCAGTTTTAATTGAAGTTTTTTTTATATTTTTAATTAACTATGAATTAACATTCATCTGATCTATATTAAATGCGAGTGTATATAACCATGTGCTGTCTCCAAACAGTGCTGTGTCTTGCCTGGAACTGATAGGAAATATTTGGTTATAAGGATTAATTTTCTATTCTTATGGGAACTTGCAGCCATCAACTCCTTCTTTGTCCTTTTGTTCTTTCCTATTTCCCCTGTATAACACTCATAGCTCCCTCAGGAATTAGCTCCCTTTTTATGGGGTGCTGGGTTCATTGTATATGACGGTGGCCTTTCGTTTTGCTAATGTAGGTGATTCTCTCCCTATGAAAGCGCTGTAATCCATCTCGTGCTCGCAGGAGGTGGCGATTTATCGCGCACGCTGGGTGTTAACACGCCACAGCTAAGAACAGATGCAGTGTTTTAACAGATAACACGCACGAATAAGATGGAGCATTCAGATTAGCTGTGGTGTCAAATAAATTGCATGCTGTTGGAGTGAACGCAGAGTTCTGAAACAATATTCCCTACATCAGATGTGCTGTAGGTTTTGGCGTGACAGAGAGTCAATGAAGCGCGGCTTTGCATGCGTTGCTTCCACACGGGACCCTCAGCACGAATCCTGTCTGATAGTAGAGTCTGCAACTAAAAGCACACATGCAAACACGTTGGACACACACTGATATATGCAAACCCACATGCATTTCACTCGTCTGTCTCCGCATATAATCAAATGCTCTCCTCTGTCAGTCTAATGGTAATATTTGCTCTCAGCGGTTTCATAGAAAGCATACATGTTCAAAGAGGATCAGTTGAACTCACTCCTGCAAGAGAAATATTCTCTTTGGTGGATCCTTTAACTTTGTGGCCTTTCATCGGGCTCTGACAGGCGTAGCTCAGAGAGCAAAAGCATATAACTTTATACGTTTCTCTGTGAAATTCAATTCTGCTCTAATATCCTGGTATTAATGTCTAATTTTCTGCACCATGACCATGTTCGCTGGAAAATTCCATTTTTTGTTAAGGCTTCAATTATCGAAGGGGTAATTACAAATGCACGCCTGTAGCAGCATTAATGCTATAATAATATGCTTAATGTGGAAGAACGTGGCATGAGATATCAGCAACAGGGTTCCACAGCTTTTTTGCTGCAAGTTTTCTGAGACTTGTCGAAGGAATGGCAAAATGTTTCAAAGCATTATACGAGCTCCCTCGTTCAGATTCACAATTTGTCAGGTAAGCAGCTTAAGTGACCAAGCCAGCATTCTGTTTTGTTGATTTACTAGAGCTATTGATTGAGTGGTGCTGGTCCAAGTCCTGACTTTGTCCTTTAATCACTTAATCACATTTCCTCAATATGCAAAGTTTACATAGGCGATGCTGGAAAAATCCCAGAGGACGCTGCCAAACACAAGAACGCATTTGCAAAAGTGATCTCCACACGGGGCGTCTGAGAATGGACCTTGACGATCGATGTGAATATTGTGGGAGAGGTGGCATCATCCTGAACAAACACCCGCCCCTCGCTCAACCGCCAACCTCTTTGCCTTTCAACCTCTCAGCCATTAGAGCCGTCTTTGTGGGGGTGAGGCAGTAACTTCAGCTTTTCTTTATTGATGGGCATGTTTATGAATATTTGAAAGCCCTTTCAACCTGGCATTAGAGGAAACAGGGAAACAGCAGCCTTTGTTGGTGGCATTTATGCTACCACAACACAATATGCCCCTCGTCTTAAAAGCCGCCTAAAACGGGAACGTGAGAAAGCAGCAGCGTGAATCCTCTTCTGTGGTGAAATGTCAGTGTCACCCAAAGGCCCATCAGCCACACCCATTGCCACAATGCAAAGCACATCAACCCTCCTTTCCTTCTTTGTTTCTTTTTTTTCCCCCCTCTGTTTAATTTATTTGAATGATTTCTTTTTTCTCAAGATATTCATAAAATGATGGCCACAGTGGGAGGAGGTGATTCCAGAGTGATTACTCCAATGATTCATCTCTCAGCAGATGGCTTCCTTTGTGCGGGCGTGCACGTGCATTCGAGTGCATATTAAACAGCGTCCGTATGAGAGCTGTGAAGAGAAGACCAGAAACACAGAAATGGAAGAAAAGATGGTCCGAAACTGTGAGAAGCGCCCACACAGCAGGGGTTGCTGCCAGGTCAGAATGATTCGCCCTTCCGCCAGCTCTCTCCACACCAGTTGCTTTGGACTCAATCCAGTTCCAGCCGCCTTCGGTGAAAACAGAGCTGACCTTTTCCAGCACTCGGAGCTGCTGGATATGGACTATGAAAGGGTTGTGATCCTTGTCTTGGCATCATTCTCACAGATTTTCATTGCTTTCTCTTGTAGAGGGATTCAATCATCATAGTGCACATAATGTTATTTGGATTTTGTGTTATCTCATATTTTTCTGATTTAGACATGTACGTTAGAAGTTCACTAAAGGGGTCAAGCAGAAGCGAGAGTCTTCTATATCCTTTACTGGATAGTTTTGACTTTTGGTTTCACTCTTTGCCATTGGAACAAGGCTGAAAGTGTTCAAGAGTCTGCAGCCTGCCCTGCCATCACCCTCCAATAACTCATCCATGTCACTCCTCCTACACAGCACCTTCTGGTTGCTTCTATCAAAACTCAGAACTCAAACTTGTGTTGGCACACGAGGTTGTGATGCTGGTGATGTAGGAACTGAAACTTATTTCGTTCCTGCACTCACTGCAAGTTTCTCACAACTAGCACATGAACAAAACGACTGAGGTGAAAATGCAACCCCAAAGACATCCGGGTGGTTTCCACAGCCCACGCTGCCGTCTTCTAAAAGGATAAAGAGATTCATTTTGTTCAAAACCACCAATATCAAAAGCTGTCCATCAACCTGGAGACAGTTTGCCAATGGTAATATCATCCCCTTATCTGCCTCACATTTCATCAGACAAAGCAAAGAGAAGCTGATAGTGTGTTCGGTGCATTCTGATCGTGACACCCTCTGCCCTATACTGCTTCCCGTAGAGATTCTTTCTTCACTTAATATGAGGCCAGAAGTTAGAGGGATATCAACTTTTCCTCTCTGGTTTGAGTAAGAATTCGAGAAAACCTAATGGAAAGCCCTAATGCATGCGAAACAGAAAACAGAAAGCACTATTAAGAAACAAATCATTAGGCCGGAGGAGGAGAGAGGAGACCTCAGATATTTGCAATTATGAAGATGGCGGTGCTTACCTTAACTTTAAGATTCCTCGCTTCAGTATCCGAGCAATTTCTGGCTGCTCTCATTTTTTCCCATTATAACCTTATCCCAGTGTACTTGAGAAAAAGGCTCTCAGCAGCCAATATCCCCTCTAATGCCAAACTTTAGGAGCAAAGGAAATTGGAACTATAATACACAAAGCTGAGAAATAAGAGAGCGCGAATGCCCCGTGTGCTGTTTGTCGCAGAGTGAAACCTTTGAATTGAGCTCCGGTGTATACCCCGCTGTAATGAATGATGCCTCCCAGGTTTCATTTGCAATTAAGGTTAACAGACAGAACTACAGTAGCTTTAATCTTTTTTTTCTTGTTTTGGATTATGGGCCTCTGTATGTCGGAAGGACACCCAAGGGACTGTCACCAATCATGCAGCAAATGAGCTAATGGCAATACTAGTAATTAATTGATGTTTTGTACATTTGTGAGGTCAAATCCTGCCGTTCAGCCGTGCGGGTTCACATTTGTATCAGTGTTCAACACTCTAGCTTGTTAAGTTGATGCTGTACTTTTCCCCTGCTGCCATTATAGTGTACCATGGGCACTGACACACTGTCACATAGTCCAAGAGTGTGAGGATGAGCATGGCTGCTACGGCTTCCTAACATAGTCCAACATATTCTCACGCCATTAAATGTAGTTTGCACATACCTGCTGCTTAACTAGTTTATTTTTCCCACTATTTTCATTTTTGTCAAACCTGTCAGGGCTCTGTCATCTGAGTACGTGTAGATGGCAGATGCATCTAATAACTCCTTATCATTTGCTTTAATGTGATTCCTCTGGTAATGGCTGTGTCATAGGTGTTAGAAATTATCTTTCTAAGGCTGGCATTTGTCCTTGTGGTTTAAACATCAGCAGAGAGTAAATGGATGAATCTTATAATACTGGTGAAAAATACATTACACCTACTCATACATCAGCTCGCCACATTAGCCGCATGTTAATTTTTTTTTTATCACGCAACCATTAATTTGACAAATTTAAGGTTAAATCTGAAACCACCAGTCAGAAAAACATTAACTATAGCTCGGTTATAACATATTACCAATTTAAGATGAAAAACTCCCTCTGCATTTATTCAATTTGGGTTTATTGTTACGGCGTTTCATGCCTTTATGTTAAATGTTTTCATTTGAAGCGTTTGTTGTGGCCTACATGTGCATCAGAGCGCTGCCTTAAACGCAGGATATGGCATTAGATATTCAAATGAAGCAGCTTGTGTTACATCAAAGTGCCATAACCTTCAAAATGATGGAAACACTCAACAGGAGGTGCTCACTCCATGCTGGCAGGCGGCGCAATTACTTCACCGCACCGTGGGGGATGAAATGTGCACCTTGCCCAAATAACATTTAAAACTTCCTGTCTCCTCACTGACTGCTGGTGCCGGGTTTTATTTCGGCTTTAAGGTGCGCTCCGTGTTAACTGGGCTGGAGAGAGAAGGGTTGCAAAGGGTTCACTGGGGGAAATGAAACGGGAAATTAAATGCAAAAGTGGTCCGTTTATTTGTATAATACATTTTACCAACGAGGTCGTTCTGTTTTGCATAGGCAGTAAAAAAAGATTCGATTGAATAGAACAAATGTAAGCCTGCAGTCTTCAAGCAGAGCATCTGCTTGGCCAGCATGGAGGTGAAGCACATTTTTTTAAAAGCACATATCTTAACCAGTTCAGTCCCTGGATGAAAAAGAGGGGTAAAGCAGCCAACCAAAACCAAACAGCTGAAAGACTGAAATGCTCTGTGAAGCTGCAGGGAACCGCAGAGGTTTTCATTGTGAGTGACCCATTTACCTTAATGCACGGTGATTTGACAATAAATAGTGCAGTATCAGAAACAAAAGTTGTGGTTAGAGATGCAGCTTGGTGCTGGAGGGTCCCAGGTTCACCTCCCCCCGTGTCCATGGCTGAGGTGCCCTGAGCAAGCACCTAACCCGCAAATTGCTCCCCGGGCGCGGCCCTTAGAGGCTGCAGCACACGACCCGATGGGTCAAAATGCAGAGGGATAATTTCCCCTTGTGGGATCAATACAGTATCAAAAAAAAAAAAAAAAAAAAGAAGAAGAAAGGTGGTAGTATTAAAGACAGCCGAAGAGCAAGTCTGGCATTGGCTGACCCTCTCTTTGGACACTTGCATTGAAAAGCTGATATAAATTCTCATCCATTTTCTGTGGAAACATTATGAAGATTAATGACAGATATTAAGTCTATAGCCAGGCCATACTTCAGCCTTTTAAGTCCCTTTGAATATAAAAATTGGCCATGGGGAACAGCAGGATCACATCAGCTCATAATCTCACCTGTTCATTGCTGCTGTCTGACAGCCATTACTGTAACTTGGCTGCCATTGTTCTTCATATGGAACGTGCTATTCCTCTTTTATAAACTCCCTCCTTTTCTGTCTGGTATTAATGTAGCGCAGTATTATTTTTTGTGGATTGGCTAAGCGTGTCATTTATTCATTACCTGGCCAATCTCTGCCTGGCCAAGCCTCCCAGCCATGCACAAGCGCTGGGCTTGTAATAAGGTTTTAAGTGCCTGTCATTAATAACGCTGTGCTGACATGACACAAGGCTGATATTTCCTGGTATGTTGGTTTGCGGGCCGCCGTCATTATGCGGGATGGCTGGGAAGGCGGTTCACTGCTTCCTCTCTCATCCTCTGAGGCACTCGGCGGTTTCCTTTGAGCTTTCAGACGCTGATCCCGACTAGTCTTTCAATCACCTGACTGACAACTCGTCTTCCCGCTAGCTGACGTCGTCCACTGTTGTTCACTTACACCCGCCAGTGGACAGTTCTCTATTTGATCATGCACAGGACAGATTAATGGGTTAAGTAGCGTAACAAGATGCTTCCTGATAGGCATGAAACTCAATCTGATTATCAAGTCCTGCAGGGACGTAACACTTCCAGCTCAGTTTATCTGCTCCAACAGAAAGTGAACTGTATAAAAGAGAGACAACCTTAATTCTTATTAAAAAAAAGAATATTTGCAGCCCCCAGATTTTACTACTTGCTATCTTACACTCGGTTAACTTATTATCCATCCACATTTACAGTACATTGCAATTTTTTTTAACCCCAAAAATATTTGTGGATAAATATTTGTGACACCTATTCTTGAGTCGGATGCCAATTAAATTATGCCGAAGACAAAATTTACGTACTCCTCCATAGTCCACACAGTCCTGATGCTTATTTCTGCCCCCGATTTTTGTCCTTTGTGAGGAGAATAGCAGATTTAGTGAGGTTTGGTCAATGTGAGGATGTAAATAGCTCAAGTTAATAAAAAATTGATAGGAATACACAGTTCAGCGTTTTTAAAGATCAGTGAGAGGTTATGGGTTAAAAACAATATCCCAACCCCAGTGCTTCAGGAGCATGGCTTGCATGTCCAAAAAGCTGATCTGTGCTTTTTGGCTGCTAAATGACATTCGTAGGAAATACAGATGCATCCCTGGATGACAATTCAAAACGAATGTATTATTTAAATATATGACACAAGATTAAAATCTGAAGAGGAGACACTTGTGTCAAAACAAATGGGGAGAATGAAGCACAATTACTGAGATAAAAAGGAGGAAAAACAGGTGTTACTGAGAGCAGATCAGCATGTGGTTAACAGGTATTCTGTGATATGAACGTCTGGCCACAGTTCATGAATAATAGCAGCGTGAGAGGCCCATGAGAGCGTCTCATCTCTACCCACTTCTCTTTCTAGTTTATTTCATTGTCATATTTGGGTCACATATTGTACTGCTGCACTCCACTAGTATTCTGTTTCTGTGTCTTATGCTTCTTTGCCTTTTCTTTCTCTCTTTCTCTCGTTTCTTACTATCTCTGTTCCTCTCACTCTGCCCCTTGTTGTCATTTTCCACTACCTCTCCTTCACACTGCTCTCCATATCCGTCTCCTATTGTTTTCTTCCTTTTTCTGTTTACACTCCACGCCCCCGGTGCAGCCCACCAGGGCTTCTGTCCTGGCTGTCGACGTTGCGCAAACTGAAGAACTGGTACATTTGTTATAAGTCCATTGTCAGCCACTGAGCAAAGCTCTGAGTTCAAAGTGAACCCAATTCAATCACACAGATCTCCCATAGAGCCAGCGCTCTTGCAACGCACCGCCGGCCAAACTCCCGCTCGGCCAGAGCCCTCATCAGTCGAACCTGCTTTTCATGCAACATCAGAGCTGTCAGTCGATCGGCCTGCTGTGGGTATATAGAAACCAGCCAAATTCTGCAGCACAGTCTCATAGCACAACACACTACAAAACAAGACAAAAAGACACTGCCATAAAAGCAGACAGGCACAGCAGGGGCAAAGAATGGTTGCTTTCACTTTTTCATTGTAGGCATACCACTGATGCCGTGAGTGCAGTGATAAAATAAGCTTTAGGTTTTAGGTCAGCACCATCAAACGGCAAGCAACATAACAGTGTTGGGGAAGCTAAATAGTTTTAACCTAAGGTGACTGGGCATGGCGCTAACATGTCAAATTTTACACTCTCTGCAATACAATGTAACACGCAGTGAAGCTCAGCTGCCAGTCGGAGCCACAGTTCTATTATTCACCGACAAATAAACCTCTCTTACACGTCCACTGTTATGTTGAACCAGTATGTTAATATTTGCAACTTCCAGTAAGGCTCAATAGACTTGCACTAACAGCTTGTTTTGGTGCATGTGGGTTGAGAATGATAGTAAATGATAGCAGGACAGTCAATCTTCTCCTTTCACACCCGAAGTGGAAAGTTGCAGCTTTCATTCCGAGGGACAAACTGTGACTGACTGAACTATTTTACAAGACGATGCATAGTACCCAGTTTTTTTTTTTTTTTTAACAATACGCAGCCCTTTCAGTAAAACAAGCTCTAACTCTGAGTCTTACACCAGCCCTTCTTGGCTGGTTGCCTTCATTTCTCACAGCTCTGTACTGTGGACTTTAACTGGACATTGGTGTAGCTTCACAGTGTAATTGCAACGGAAGAATGGTGTCTTCATTCATTCAAGTGTAGACAATATAGACAGGGCAGGGGCAATAAATGCTGATAGTATCTATGCGTGTAGGTGTTTTCTAACAACAGTAAACACATCTTATGACCCTTGCACACTAAGTTTGGCAAAGGGCATTTGTTTGTCTGCATCTACAGTATGTACAACACAAGTGTGGCCATCGTTTAATTTACTAAGAGTGTACTGAATACCATTAAACTGCGGCTACTAAACAAAAGGCTAAGTACAAATATTTAAATTTCAGTGCTCACTAACACAGAGTACCAATAGTAGCGTGCACACAGTGGTACATGTACTGTAGTGGATTGCTCTTTAAATCCACAAATAGTGCTTAAATTTTATTCATCCATTAGAGAGCTGTAACTTCTGCCACAGTAGATTACACCAAAGGCAACTGAATTAATCATGCTACAAGTGTTTGAGATGCACCGCCGTGGTGTCACAGCTTTCACAAAGAGCAGCTACAACCTTTTGTGATACTAGGATACCAGTATCACTTATTCTCGTGTATTCTTTAAACATGCACGACCAGATTTATGTTTGTTGATGTATTTTAAGTCAACGGCACTATGATTGTGCTCAGATTGTGCTTCCGTTGTTTGTCACTCTCGTTACATTTGGAAACAAGTATGTGGCGGGAGTTTGGGTGAAAGGAGACAGCTGTTATGTAAGAATCACGGAGGATTTGAAGAACTTGTGTGTGTGTGTTTTTGTAAGGTAGCCAATGAATATAGTTGCTTACTCAACACTTCTTATTTGAAAACATAATTTCAGCGCTTTATTCTGCTGGAACAGTTATTAGTTACATCCTTTTCACCGTTTTTAATGTGTATAGGTTTCAGGGCTCTCAAATTTACTTCACCACTCTCAGACAGCTTATTTAGACTAAAAGCTTTGACATATTCGCTGTATGCTGCCTGCCTAGAAACAAACAGCAGACACCTTTAGTGACTAGCTCATGTATGCAGTGGTAGTCATACACTGCAGATAGAAATATGCTATTTCTATAGGCTTAGCAGCGGCCGGCTAGCCAGAGGATGGCTTTGAATTGAATGTAATTGTTAATGTAATTACCTTTTCACCGGGGAAAGTAATCACATCAATGGTGGTGTTGGGTTGAGGCCAAAGTGGACTTTCCACTTGTGTGAACAAAGCTGGCAGAAGGGCTGAAAGAATTCACTTCATGAAACTCACGCTCTGTATCCATCACTCTGTCTACTTCTCTATTACATCTTAGCCTCACTCCATCTCACTCTTTTCCATCCCTCTTGTTTTTTTTTTATCATGTCTGTTCCTCTTCTCTCTCTCTCTCAAAATATATTGCTTTCTATTCCACCTATTTTTCTTTCTTCCTGTATTTCTCTCATCTGATTTATTATTTTTTTCTCTCTCTGACAAGACATACAGCATGTTTGGCCTCACACCCTCATTTACACGTGTGCACACACATATGCCCTGGTGCACACGTCCCTTTCTCTCTCTGTGTCCATCTTATCGGGATCTCTACCAGCCCGCTGGTTCTGGCCCGTTGCCTGCCCTCCTCAGGGATCACAGCTGAGCAGAGAGAAAAGAGGAGGAACACCTAAGACCCAGGCTCCTTAGCCTCCTTATCATTCACACAGACACACTTACACCCTCATATGCTCACACAACCTGAAAAAAAAGTTTATATGAGCACAGGAGGATTCTTGAAACTCTACGAGATTGTCCTTGTCACGCATGCATTATTGATGAATCACAGTTTATTCTGTACAGCAAGATGAAATTGCATTTTTCTACTACTGGAATCTTTTTGTTGTCGACTTGTAACAACTGGTCTTCAATTTTTAGTCGTACTTGACATTAGTAAAAGAATGTTAGGCCTCAACAGGCTGCTAATGGTGGTCACGCAGCTGAAGACTACACCACAAAATCTCGGCATTTGTCAGTGAAAGTAGCATGGATTGGCAGATGCTGTGATGGTCCACTTGCCTGTTAGCCTTGTATGATGTGATTCTGTCAGTGCGGTAGGGGGCTGGGCACCATCAGGGTAGTTGGAGTCATCTTGGTTCAGGCTCAGACTGGCAGTCTGACAGATCTGGCAAATACACGGTGGAATGCAAGGCCACCAGCAATGGTGGAAATACTGTGGGGAAGAAATTTAACCTGCTGGTTTGTGGATCACTTGACGTATGAATGGCTCATCTGAGGTCTGGTTAGACAGCCCCAAAATGGCCGCCTATAACCCAGGGATTCCACCGTGGATCGCTGTTGCAGTCGCAAAATTGTTTTATTCCAATCTCTCTATCTCTAATGACTTCATACTCATTCCAGCTCCATTTGTTGTGTTACTGATTTGGTTATTTCATTTGAATTTTCATGCTTTAACTGTGTTTAAATACACTACATAGTTAAACGTTTGATTGTATTAATGTACTTATTTCCTACTATGCTGTGTTCTAGCCTACAATGTTAAGTCCCAGATTTATACATAAATCTTCATAATTATGTCGCACAAACAGCGCTGTCCATGGTTCTGAAACAACGGCAGCTCTGACAACTTATTATCCTTTGTAACAACTGTCACATCCTGTTCTATTTTACATTTGATTTCTGCTAATCCCTGTGTTTCTTTTTACAGATTAGACAATTATTTCATCTCATTCATTTGCCATGCCTGGCGAGCCAGTTCATGACAGTGTCATCCTCCTTCTCGTCTCCGTAATGTATGCTTCAAATGAAGTGTTTGAGGTTAATAATAAAATAATACGCTAGTGAATCTGGATCCAGATTTAGTCTGGATGCATCCAGAAAGGCTCAGTTATAACTAATGACCTTAATTATGGCTTGACTAAATGTCTCAGCAGCCATCATTGACATTATGGATTACACCTTTGCTTTACAGAGTAAGACATGTCAAAATGTCTGCCAGAAAGAGGGTTTTAAGGCAGGCTTATCTGCAGTCTGTGTAATACATTAGTCAGTCAATTTGCTGACATGATATACTTGGAAGCCAGCCCAAACTTCCTCCGTCCTTGTTTTTTTTTTTTTTTCTTTTTGTCGTGGAAAGTTGGTCTGCAGTCACTCTATTGAGGACTTAATCTGCCCAGTTGAACTAGTTTAGAACAAAATAGCTCTGATTGGTTGTAGGACTATCCAACCTTACCTCACCTTACGTTATATATTTATTGCACAAGTCTGTAATTTGAATAATTTACTTTTTAATTCCTAGGATGTTTCCCAGACAAAAAAAGTAATAATAATACTTTCACAACAAAATAATGCTTGTATTTATAATAAAGTGTGACTCTTTCTCTAATGCTCTAATATTATGAGGAAGTTGTAATTTCCTGCTGTGGCTTCAGAACACAGACAAGAAAATAATTGTTTCCCTTCATGTAAATGCGAACTTGCATGTAGAATTATAGATCCCATTAACATGACTATCGCACCATGTGTAAAAACACATCCTCTCAACACCCAGCAAGTGATCGTTCTTTTCCATCTATCTGAATGGTCTTAATGAATGCTTTGCTACTGCTTGTCAAGCTCCCAGTATTTAACAAGGTATTACCATAGCTACAACAATCACAGCAGAAAACCTGCCTATTACCGGCAGCTTTTGAGTCAAACTCTAACCTCAACTATGTACACAGAAACACACGCAAACATACCTATGCACTCACACATACACACGGCGTGCACACGCACCTGCTTATAGGGAACACACACAAACATGCGCCTACTCACACACGCCAGCAGCAACAGTGGGCGGTCCCTGGCGAGGCAGAAACACACTAATGGATAATGACAGGGTTTGACAGCAGGAGAGTGAGCTGAGTCACTCCGGGCGTGCAGGCAATGAATAAAAGAATGGGAGTGCTGTCTGAATATCCCTTACTGACTGGATTTCCTTTGATACCGTACTATTCCTGCCAGTCTCCCTTGGTAATCCCGCTCATTACACTGTGCTGTCCCTCTGTTCTGAGACTGGCAGCGGCAGCCACTATGAGAGCAGAACAGAAGGGACAAAAAGTCGTCTACGCTAGCTAGCCAGCACTGATGTCTCATGCAATGATTATTACTGTAGAATTCTCTTACTGGCAAAAAAACACAAGTTATGTTAATTTAATATGTTTCAGCATCTCCTCTACGTGTCAGACTTTACTGTCCAAATAGTACAAAAGTGTTGCTGAAATTTGTGCAATGTGCCTTTCCCCCCCATCATTGCACTAAGTCAGTAGATTCAGTTTATTCACACTGGGAGCTGTGAATCTATACTGCTCAGTGAAAAGAACCAGCTAAAAAAGCTACGTGAAACCTGCTAGTCTTATCACTACTGCTTTTTGAATTAGTTCATTAGTGCAAGCGTACTTTCAGACTGCTTGCTTTTTCACTTCTTATAACACAGTAAGAAGTCAACAATTCTGATAACAGTAAAACTGTCACTGCCGCCGAAAGCTGCCACTCATATCATCCAATTGTCTCTGATCGCATCTGCCCCACTGAGTAAAGTCCAATTAAAACCATCGCAAGCCCAGGCTCAGGCAGTATTGGCTTGTTGTTCACAAGACCAGAGCTTGGCCAAAATTATCATTTGCTGTTGCTCCCGTCTGTTCTCCCACAGCCTCAGACACAAGCAGCCCAGACAAGAGGCCAGATGTCTAGTTTGTCTGATTAACCCACTGCTTCTTTAGCTAGACAACTTGTGAAATCTATTACGGGAATCTCAGGCTCGCCGTTTTTCCTCCAATTCCATTCGGACACGTTAAATGTTGAGCGCTCTTCGTCAGTGTCACATTGACACGTAAATGCTATCCCAATTATTCTGCGCCCTTCTCTGCTCACTGTCAAATTACCTGCGCTGGGAGCGGAGCATGGCTCTCACAGCACCTCTCTGGCATTTTCCCTGACAGGTAGAAGAAAGGAGTCTGGGATAGCAGAAAAGGGGAGGGCTTGGGCTCAATGAGCATTTTAAATGCTGAAGCCAGGTAATCAGACAGACTCTGGCAGAGACCAGGACAGTGCTGTGGGATCTGAGACTTTTTTGTCAAGCATTGTTTTCTTGCAGATCTACCAAGCAAGGCTGTAGGTTTTGAATACCTGATCAGGTGCTTCACATACAAGGCAAAAAAACAAACAAAAAAAAACTTAAAAACTGAATTAATTTCATTCATTCTGCAATGTGTCACCATCAGTGTTGGGTATAGTTACTTTGGAAAGTAGTTAATTAGGTTACAACGTTACCATCAATTAAAAGTAATCTGTTACGTTACAGCGTTACCTATGAATAGAAGTAACGCGTTAGAGTACTCATGCGTTACCAAAAATTAAAAGTCGTTTGCAGCGCCTCGCACATGCTGCAACTTAACTGACATGAACACACAGCCTCCTTTAAATGCACCGAGAAGTCCTGACAATGAATAACGTCATTCATCCAACCAAATTAACTCTGCAGGATAACAATACCAGGTGACAGAGTGGTGCTTGGATACAAGATGTTTTTTTAAAATTGGAAGTGGAATTTTTTGCAGTCGACAGAAGCTTTTCACCACCGCAGTGTGCATTTTACCGTTATGTTGTTCTTGTCCTTTTCTCTGGCGAATTGAAAATAATGTGCGTACCTCCACGCAGAGCCGTTTCTTGCTATAGGCGAACTAGGCGAATGCTTAGGGCCCCAAAGTTGCATGTTCGTCCTCATCTGAGGAGAATTAAAATGTCTTGTCTTTATCTGTTGCTATCTCGTGTGTTTGTTACATCCCTTATATGCTTAAAAATAAACGTAGCTTATAAGTAAAATAAACTGCAATGATAAGCTGTGGCTGGTGTTTTTGTGGCATTATTAGGTCATATTCGTTGGACCGCACTGTAGAAGTTGTCTCTCAGATATTTGATACTTATATTACATATATTTTAGCATTACCTAGGATTCATTTACAAAGTTTAGTGTGTGCTTTATATGCCTCTAATTAGAAGTGTGCTACTATTTTATAATTTAAATCAATATTTTAAAGGTCTGTTTTTTAAGTGAGTTGTAAATATGAGGCATGGTGTTCATTATTTTAGACTATTGTGGCAGTGGATCATTTATATTAGTTTTATTTCTTTAACTAGTCCAATGTATAAATTAACGCAGAAAACTCTTTAAAGTGACAACTTTGTAATTAGGTACAAGCTTTAAAGGGACACTGTACATCACAATGTTTAATATAAAAACACTTTAATTTTCGGTGTTACTGCAACATCACTGCAATTACACAATAGGAATATGCGCTCATGATCTATTTTGCTTGATAAGGAGCTTTGTCTTTGCAGGAGCAATTCTAAAATATGTTGGAGCTCCAGACATTGAGCCAGAGGGATCTACTGAACTTCCTGACCAGGAAGCTCCAGGATCATCACATTCCTCATCAACCATGCATGAGATAGGCAAGCATCTGTCACATGAGGACATCATTGTTGTTTTGTTTTCATTCTTGCACTTAAAATAGATGTTGGTTTGTTGTATTATTTTATTTAAAGTAAACACTCAAAATCTGTTTTTTTATTGACGCATAGAGGATTGTTATTTTCCTTGTATTATAGTTTTTCATCAGTTTAACTTGCATGAGTGGCTCAACTTAAGATGTTTAATTTTGACTGAAGCCTGTTTTGCTCATGAAGTGTAATAGATTGTGGCGTCTTAGTTTACCATCTAAGAGTTAGGAATATCTTCATCGAAGTTTGACAAACTAGGGGCCCCCAAACAGCATCTTGCTTAGGGCCCCTACAAAGCTAGAAACGGCCCTGCTTCCACGATTCAAAAGCTGTCCTCTCTGCCATCTTGCCGGCGGTTCGAAAACACTCACTCACACACATACACACACAGGTAACGTAGGTCAGCAGGGCACAGACGCATCATCACAGCGCTGCGCCTCCGCTGACACATCCGCAGGTGGCACAGTACTGTCTGACAAAAAGCAGGCTGTAGTCGGAATTTTTCTTTCCTTATCCGGAGAAATTCTTAAAGCAACGGATTACTTTTTTTTAAAAATAACGAAGTTACTGATTACTTAACGCACGAAACTAACGCGTTACGTTACAAGTTACACGAAAAAAGTAATTAGAGTACTCTAACCCACAACACTGGTCACCATCAGCTGCTCTGTGTCAAATTCATGCTCATGCGTTTTTCATATGTGGAGTAGACAGTAAGCACCAATGAGCAGAGGCTTAGACAGGTGATGTGAACATAATGCTGCTAGCATGAAGCCCAGCACTGGGAAAAGAAACCTAAGTATAGTTTGCAAAACATCCTTGAACATCATTTGAGTGTTTCCGTGCAAGGCATCCAAAAAAATCCAAGAGCCATGTAATTATCAAAAAGAAGCAGGCTTTTTTTCTGAGCTTGCACAACAAGAATTCAAGTAAAAGAAAAATAATGCAGAAAGAATGTGGGATTAGCTGCAGATTACAGGCAATTTTCGGTCATAGCCATCTGCCCCGGCACTGATGCTTTTGTTTTCCCCACAAGAGGCACAGAAATGGGCTGGCAGTCAGTAGCATGTAAGCTGCAGCAAAAACAAGTTGTGTTTCTTAAATGACACCTCAGCTCTGGGGACCTCGGGGCAACAGCCACCTGACGTGTGTAAGAGTTATTTCAGGCATAAGGCGGTGTCAGTCAGCGTGACAGCTTTTTGCAGCATTAATACACACACACGCACACACATGCACACCCTCTCATTAGCACAGAGTTGTAAAGGGGTTGAGTAAGTGTTGCTCTGTTCAGATGTGCACGTACACTTCACTTGCCTGTCAGAGCCCAACCACACAGAGTGCTCTGGGACTAGAGGCCTCTGTTAAAAAATGCATCTATGAGGGAAAAAGCAACTGTCATTATTCCCATTTTATGATTACAATGCAGGGCTGGGGACACGGGAGAGGGCTCTAAATGTTTTAGATAATTATTTTTCTTGTTTGGTTTTGCACGAATGCAGCCGGTGAGCAGCTCAGAAGGAAGAGAGAGGAGTAAGAGGAGAAATTATAGGTTGGAGATGAGAGGCCAGAGGTGATGCACTGGAGTGGAGGGGATGAAAAGAAGAGATAAGACGTTTGGTCGAGGATGTAATAAAGGACCGGCCACTGGAGGGGGCAAAATGATAATGGAGGGAGAGTAGAGGAAAACAGAGGCGAGACTGGAGGCGAATAGAAGAAAACGGGGAAAGTGCTTGAGGCTAATCAGAAGCCTCTATGCAGACCTGGGATGGTGTGCTTGCGGGGTGGCTAGAGCCCAGGGGTGAGCTGGCAGGCATGTGAAGAGAGCATGGCTTTAAGGCCACAGTAACAAAGAAGGAATGAGGAAGAACGAATGGGCAATTTATACTGCGTGTTTCCTTATGACAGCTAATCAATCTGAGCTATTTAGACTTGAGTTATTCCACAGGATTCCTCATAAGGGATTAAGAAAGCTTGGAAACTTCAATCAATTTCCTGCACGTCGACCAGGCTGTTATTAGTCATACATCTCAATGTCAGAGATTGTAAAATATGTGTTTTTCTCCGTGACCTTAGTTTGTGAATCGTCTGTGCTGTTATCTAAAAATCATACATTCCATGTTAAAGTCTGTCTTTTCAGTAGCAGATCTGGCTTTTGGTGTGTGTTGTTTCAGTGCAAACTTAAAAAAGAAAAAATCTGTGTAAGCAATGATTATCAACACCGGAATCTGGCTAATATTTCTTTCTCCTTTTAATGCAATCACACTGACTGTAGGCAAAAGGTGAGCGCTAAAGCTGCTGATCTATCGAAACGCCGATGCGGTCCCCAAACTATTTACTTAGTATTCAACCGCGGTCCTGGGCTTTACTCACATGTCTGGACTCATCAGTCCCAGCTGTAATCAGCAGTGCTCTGACAGGAAAACAAGGGGTGTGTAAGAGTACGTGACGCTAACTCAAATGAGAGGCCAGTGTAAACAGTGACAGGGCCAATTCCAGTTCCCAATCTCACTGCAAATAGAGGTGAACAGGGGAGCGCGGAGGCTTAACGAAGACATAGCAGCCTCTGATCAGACTACCTCGGCGCGCCACCGGTGTACCCACAGGTCACGATAAAAGGATTCGGCACCGACTTTAATCTAGAGGAAATGAAAAATTGGGGGAAACAAAGACTTAAAACAGGTCATCAAATAACTCCTTTAATCATTCCTAAAGCTAGAGCACGACGCTTATGGCACTGTTAAAAAAAAATAATAAATAATAATAATAATGAACTGGGGTAAGCAATTACGGTCAAAATTCTTTCATTTGTTTGAAGGGTACAATCAAAGCCGGCACACTTTCTGCAGTGAGGTTGCTCTCAAATCAAAGAAAAATATGGTTGTTAACAAAAGCCGGAGAATGACAATTCCCTTGTCTTTTTTTAAGCTAATTTCAGACCATTATTCATTTTTCTGTTGCTGTTAGCTAATAATCTTTTCATCTGCCCATCAGTGTTTAACAGATGCACACATTCCTTCCTTTGAGCAAATACAGAAAAACCTGTTCTTGATCTCGTGTTATTCAAAAAGATATCCTACTGTCTCATTAAATCAGGTTCCACGTTTCCCTATAAATAAAGTTAGCCCTTATTTTATTTCAGCACCAGGAGCTGTCCATAGTCAAAAAGCAGAAGCTACCCGTAACGTGCCCAAACCAGCTGAATATGACGTTTTTCAAACCTTTCAGACATTTTATTCACCGTGTATTTATTTACTTGAATGTAACATGGTAGTGGGGATAAGGGAAATAAAGCTTTTGCTGATGCAGGCCCTGCGGTATGTGATTGTGCCCTATAAGCAGGCGGGAGGCGGGGAGCGTGAAGTGGTTCTAGAGTGAGTAGTCAGCCTGTTGCAATCATGCATGCTTTTCATGTAAGGGCAGAAGAGGCTATTTCCAGCTAATACACCATGAGAGGAGAGACCAATCAGTAGGAGAGCTGTATGTCAAATTCAACAACGTTCTGGTACTGAGCTAAGAGAAGAAACAAACTTTTTTTTGCTGTTTATTCATCTTGTTTTCTTTCACGCGACTAATGATTCTGCGGCATCACAGGAAGATTTGTGGCTACATTGTTGTATTTTACACACAGACGCCTGAAAGTCGTCTTTGACAAGCACTTGTTGATGTAATTGTTGTGTCGGCTGCAAATGAGGTCACTGTCTAAGATATGGACGATAGTGAGAATGTGTTTTTGCTGCAGGGAAGCTGATCAGCATTTCCTTTGTTTCCGAGACCTTCAGGTGCAGAGAGGAAAGAAAAGTCCATAATTGATTTCTGGATAGGCCACAGCAGAGTTAATGAGGACTCCATGAATGGGCATGTCATCTGTGTATTTTAAATACCCCGTGACAGAGGGTGTGCCATTGGAGTCATCTGCACATGTGGTGTAGATGAATAGACCGAAGCCTTGGGTGCGTTACTGTTAGTGAGCTGTGGTGTCCAAGATCCCTGGTTCTAAGATTGCTGTCAAATCATTTTCAGATCCGTAGAGACTGTCAGAACCGACGCTCTCTTCATAGTGTCTGTCTTTTCTTCCTCTTTGAACAGCAGACTATAGATACATGAGAGGACATCACTCCTGTCTTGTCACCATCTGAATCCTTCTTCCTTTTGTTTGTCAAGTCGTGCCTGTCCCATTTTTTTTCAAAACATCTCCTTACTCTGTAGTTTTTGTATCTCAGCGGCGTCTCATTTTCAAGAGAGCACTCTGTACCTACGGGTCAAGAACTCTGCAGCATCTAAATAAGATATGTGCCAATTAAGGCCTCTTGCACCTTGTCTCGGCCAAGATAACTCACTTAACCCTGAGCTCACAGCTGACAGGTAGCATTTGTTTACACATCCCTCTTCACTCAAGCTGCTGGGCCCTGTCCTCCACATTATATTAGAACAAGCCACCTCCCACCACATCCCCACATACAGCTCACTGACTCTGTTTCCATGGAAATCTGCCCTGGGAAGACTTTGCATCTCCTAACCTTGAAAAGTGCTCGGAGTAGGATCGACTCTGAGAACATATTGTTGTCAAAATGAATTGTCAAAACGGAAATCAGTTCCGTATTCGAAACCCCCTTTCAGCATTTGCAATCTTTCTAGTCCATTATTTATTTTTTGTCCTGCTGTGTGGTTTCCCCAAGTTACCAGCATGACACATGAGTCTGCAGATTGTACAGAAATAATAATAAAAAAAAGAATACAAGTCTGGAACAAATTAAAATATGAGGCAGATTATTATAGCTACCTACATTACTGCCTGACAGAGGCAGAATTTCGTTGTCATTAAATGCGGTATCACAATTTCTCTGGCTCAGTATGAAAGGTTTTATTCCTAAAGCACTGTACAGCATGTCAATTTATAGTGAAGAAGAAATCCCATTGCCTCAGTTTCATCATTTAATTATACTGAAATAAAGACGATCCTGTGCATAAAAAAATTACTTTAAAAGCACTGTGAAATAATGCCTTGAGGTTTTCAAATGAACGGTAGATCATTGTTCCAATCAAACATTTTTATTTTTTTTTTTAAATCAGAAATGATATCTTGACAAAAAAGCCCATTTAATCCATCTTGCTTCCTGATATTTTGGCACGTTTAACCCATTCATTAACTCGTACTCAGGCGGGATGATCAAAGTGATAGGACGTGAGCTGAGCAGCTGCATTGCCTCAGAGCTGGAAGTGCTCTGACAATAGTGCAAAGGTGTTAATGCAACACCACAGCCTGGCGTCATAAATAGTCTTCCGCTGAGCTCGATTTTTATCTCACTGAATGTTGATGTAGTCTTCGTATTCTAGGCTTGTGCTCAGTCACGGACAATTATGAGCCGAACCGTGTGTTATCTGTGCCGCGCGGAGGGCACGATGATTTAATGTTGTGGCGGGGGATTGGAGGAAGTGTCCTCTCTTTCGTTTGGATTTCAACTAATGAGAGAGCACATCCTTCCAGCAGTTGACCTTGACGTGGGGTCAGGGGTGGACGGGAGCCCACACGTGGCGTTTTGAACATCAAAAATTTATGGATTTTACTAACTCCTTAAATCCTTGCGTGCCGCCTCTGAGGTGCAGTAAAGGGAAAACAGGTCAGAGTAGGAGGTCAGAGGTCTGTTATAATGGGGTTTAGGAAGGGAGGTCAGGAGGCGCGCGAACATACAACTAGCCCGGAAGCTGCTGTTTATAAAATTACAATGCTCCTTATCATAACGCACACTAATAATCTTTATTCAAAGATGCAACTGAACGCAGCGCTCATCTACGCAAAGCAAATGCAATCATATGGTTATTGTTTGCTTGCCACATCACGCACCATGTCTCATCTCAGGTACTTGTAAATGCATTAAAAAACCATTGTGATATCAGCGCGGATTCACAGTCTTTAGAGCAGAGTAGTCATCAGTGACCTTTATTCACCTCTACTGGCGAACAGGACGAACTGCATCAGCTGCCCCCTAACTCTGACAACGTGATATCACTGAGTTGCGTATAAATAGCACTCCACTTCAGGCGCATTTTGCGTGCCATTTTAGTTTTTTTCACGTGGTATGGTAAAGGTTAGGCTTGAGGACAAGGATAGGCGGTCCTTCATTGTGTTACTCATGTACCGTTAGATGATATCAGACAGAAGTTAAAAGGGGGAGAAAAAAACTGGCTCCACAGCCCCTACCGTACACCTGAAGCCTGCAATTAGCCAGCGATTTAAACAAACAACAAACATTAAAGACTAATAAGGTGTAATTACAACACAGAGCAACCAACAGAAATGTCAAATGAATACAAAAGTTATTCAATAATGCAATAATTACACTTTGTCACCTGTCTTGTGAAAAAGACATTTCAGCTCTGATGCAATGTAACCTTTGTAGGTGGTGCATCTTCTGATGCCAGCCTCCTGCTCGTGTCGCGGTGCACCGTCACGGCAGTATGTAGGAGGAGGAGGAGGAGGAGGAGGAGGAGGAGAGTCGAAATGCTAGTGACTGAGGATTGTTCTTTTGAAAAATAAATTAAAGAATATGAAAAAAGTAATTAGGAGACTGATTACTAGCCTAACACAAAAGACTAATCCCTGGATTTGTTAGGTATTACAAGTTTTCAGAGCACATGTAAATGCAGTAATACAACAACATAAAACATAAGAACTCCTGCTCAAGTAAAGCCAGCAATTTCGAGCCATAATCAATATTTTTATATTAAAACTGATCTCAAGACTACTTGTACCTGAAAATGTACAAGTAGTCGATCATAGAAACAAACCCACAGAGACTTATCACCCAGCTCTAACGTTTCTCTCAGTTCTTCAAAACCGTACCGCTCTCATACAAAAAATCGTATCGAAGTGAAAGTACTGATTCCGGTTTAGACTGTAATAAAGCCAATATGCATGATTATATTGTGTTTGGTTTCCATGACGATCATCCGTAATATTTTAGTGTTCCAGTCGGTGAAGACAGTAGTTTTATCACTGGCAGTCGGCCATTCTTTGTATGTTGTGTGTTCTTTATGTAGAACGTTCATCGTCAAAGCACAGTTAAGTAAAATCTCTTTTTGAAGTGTATGGAAATATATTATTGAGTAGCAAAAATTAGAAGATATTTAGGTAAAGTATAACTATAACTACTAAGTGTGGCATCCTTGTTGCTGAGAAGTTAAGATGCTCAAAGTTTGAGGGACCACTATGTCATGCTCTATCTCATGTCTCCCTAAAGAGTAACAAAAAGCCAAAACATATTCTAAAAAGACTGAACTCAAGTACAGTACTACAGTAAAAATACTTTTCATAATGTATAGTCTTTCCATTCACAGTGGGATGCTGTGACCTTATTATTCTGTGTAAGTTCTTCTGCAATCACTTCAGATTATTAGTTAAACTCTTGACTCAGTCAAACAGAATCCAAGGACTCAAGCAGAGGAGAGTGTCTTTGTGTTCAGGTTTTCCTTGCATTTACAACGCACAATCAGTAGTTGGATTATAAATGTGTTTTTGATTCATTCTTGGCCAAACCTGCGCTTTGAGTTGTGAACACCTAAGCACGTCTTACACCTTCCGAGCCTTCTTCCATAGCCAGTCTTCAGATGATAATACGCATACATTTTGGATGGTCTGTGGTCTTTGGCGAGTCTCAGCAAGCGCATCTTTAATCTTAAATAACTGATTGCTCACCCATCTCCTCCTCCTCCTCCTCCTCCTCCCCAGCAGCTGCTCTCTCTAGGCTGGTCCTGAAGGATTTCAACAGCGGCTGAAACATCGTTTTATCTCCTACCACAACAAGTTAAAACATCAATGCACCAGAGCTCAAAGCCTAATACCTTCATTCTCAAGCGTTTTTCCTCTGATAAACCACACTAGCATGCCCGAGCCCTGTATCCTCACACAGAGTCAAGTGGAGGAGGAACGTGTATGCAGAGAGCAGGTGTAGGTGGTTTATTGGGAGAGAGGGGAGTGCAGCTGGTTGGGGTCACAGTGGCTCACTGTGCTGAATGACTAATGAAAGGTTTATGGTGGCACAGCGTGACTGCCTAGTCTGAATGGTGGGCTGAAGGAGGACACGCCTTGTCTGGCTTCTAGCACCCTCCTGGTCTGTCTCTGGTTAAAAACAGGCATTTAACAAGTTCTCTCAGCGCATGGGGCCACAATCCTTCACTTAACAAGCTCATTATCTCACATTGTTTTTGTCCTTTGCTCCTCCTCTCCGGCAGTGCCAGATAAAAAAAGATGATGTTTGATGTATGTCTCTGTTAGAGAGTTGCACAAGGATTTCTGGGAGGGAGGGATGATAATGGATCCACTAATGATGTGGCCGTTGCTTCTGTGGATCTTTGCCGTAATGCTGGGTCGTCTGCATGAATATTCAGAGTCTCTGAAAGGGAGGTGACTGCTCAAGGTTATCTTAGAGGGCAACAGAGGACAAGGCTCTGCTTTCATATCAGCTTCCATCATCAGCAAAATTACAGTGAGATGCCAGAGAATCAAAGCAAAGCTTAACATAGGACTTCTTTTGATCTATCCTGTGAATGGTGTATTTTATATCTGAATATGTTTACTGGAACACTTTAGAACTTCAAAAGAAGAAGCACCAGAATCTGACATTTAATATCTGGGGGTATGAACGACTTTAGCTTTAATGGAATGTTTTCTTTCCGTTGCAGAAAAGCCCATTGAGGCAGTTATCCTGCGTCTCTCTGGAAGTGCTGCAGTCAGTCAGTCTTGTGAATGCTGCAATGAACAATAACAACAAATATTAACATACAGCGTAAACCTCTAGAATATTCAGATTTACATTTAGTGAAACTTTCGGAAAGAGAAATAAAACATAGATGTCTGCTGTAGCTATTACATCTGGAATTACTAGAAGGAATATTCTGCATCTCTCAGGATGAAGCGTCACTCTTAACAATTTATTACAGTTTCACTGCGCAGCAGTGAAAATCAATAGCATAGTTATTCTGAGTGGAATTGACTGAGTGTGAAATTGCAATCAAACAGCAGTTATTAGCCTCAGCCAAATAGATACTACAGAGATAAATGATGTTTACAAATTCCCCAGAAATTCAGTTTACATCGTTAAATTACTTGTTTCACATATACTCTGTGAAAAATGTTCCTCTCATGAAATGTAATTTTGGCTCACCACTTGAGAGAAAATTGCATTTTCAGAGCCAGAATCCAAGCCTTCTTTGTAACTGATTTGTAAGCCTAGATTTGGCAAATCAAATCAAATCCTGTCATTTCAAAACCACTTTAACAAGACACTGCCGAGACAGAGCCTTGAACAGGACCACCTTTATGCTTAGCCTTGTGCTTAAATCAAATCCAGACTCGGTGTATTTCAGTTTTCCCGTTTCTTAAGCCGTTGCCTTTGCAGAGCTGAGCATGTGACTAAAGGTCAAACATTCAAGAAGAGGAGAAAATAAAAAAAAGTTTGTATTGTGTCAGCGGTTGAGAATGGTACAATGAAAGGTTTCAAATTCTGCACGGCATAAAGGTGCTACATAGAATGGGAAAATTAGACAGTATTGACATCAGCCGCTATGACAAAAGTGTAACAACGGTCAGACAAAACACCTCTTAGATTGAACCAATTAAACCTTCGGAGATTTCAATTACCAGCTTGATGTGGTTTTCAAGATCAATAACCAAGGGTCTTTATAAGATGGCCAGGGCTACAAGGGTCTTGGCCGCTTCATCAGTTTAGAACAGCAGACAATGAAAGACTTTTGCTATTGTTGTGCTTGGATGTGTTTCTCTGGCAATCTGTGCGTGTTGTGATTAGTATTCATGTGTTTCATGTAACTGAAATCAGAGTTGAGCATACTACATGAGCAGTCATTAGGGTTAGGAGATCAAATAACACAGCGGCACCCAAACAAGATCAGGAAATGTCACATGCCACCGCTTTAGCACACTCTGCTCCTCTTTTTCACTCCCCTGCCTCCTCCCTCGTCATCAGAAGAATGAAGACAAAGATTCAACGCACAGAGCCAGACAGCAACCGAGTGCTCTCTAGCGCATACTAATCTAAAACAACACTGCATCTGTGCAACATGTTCTATTCCCTCCCCACTGATGCGTGTTTAAGTGTGAGATAGGGCTCTGCACATCTCATCACTTAGGGAAGGTTGTGGCCTGCATCTGCAGCCCCCTCCCCACCCCCCCGTGCAGGTTCCTATCACTTCCACCCTCAAATTGAAAGTGACAAGCCACTCAGGCAGAGGTGTCTCCCCCCCCCCCCCCCCCCCCCCCCCCTCCACACACACACATCAACAACCATGCAGCCCCACTCAGAGCTGTCACCCTGATTACATATCAGCAAGATGGGGGGACCTAAGGAAAGGAGATGTCCAGCTGGAGACAGACCACTAAACACTTCGTCTGTCCTGCTGCTGCACATCTGCCAATACCACCTGTCCCCAAGGCTGCCACAAAGTCAATCTGTACGTCTCCATCACTCACCTGCTGTCCTGCACAATCTCAACAAACTGCATCTTTCTTTTTGTTGGTCTACCCTTCGGTTTTGAAACTGCACGATGCGAACTTTCATTAATCCTCGTCCCTGGTTTGTTGGCTTTCTCTGCGCTTGCTATTAGCAGCGCGACGCATTTGCAAGCTCGCCATGCTTGTGGCAGCTCGTTGCACAGTTAGAGCTACCTGTCTTCACTCTGTGGACTTGCAGAGCACGGGTGGTTTGCTACGGATCAAAAACAGACATGTTAAGTGATAGGAAGCGTTGAATTATTGGAGCCTCTGATGCATCACCGGCACCTAACTCTCTTCCACAAGGACAAAAATACACGTTATTTACTTAAGTGCTGATTTTCCTGTCTCTTCTCTCTCTCTCTCTCCAGACATGAAGCTTGGAAGCACTCCACGGCAGTCCAGAGAGGTATGTGTCTACTCCATTTCTCCCAAAACACAAGCACACAGGTTGCTCCCACTTGTTATCTGTTGCAAAAAAAGAAAAGAAAGTGATTGTCAGCCTTGTACCTCTCAGCATGTCTGATAGTATCTGTGTAGAAAGGCTGACCTCACACTGTGCATTCAGTCAGTGGGGCTGAGGCTGAGTTTAGTGAGTAAACGGCCCCTGTTGAACTAGGCCAAAATCACATGTAGAGTTGGGTTTTTTTTGTTTGTTTGTTGACAGTGACATAGAAAAAGCTTTGTCACAAGCAATAATGTCATAATAACAATCCATTTCTTTATTAATCCCACACATTAAACATTCACAGTTGTTGGAAAAAAGAAGGTGAACCCTCAAATTAAATCAAATAACAGGTCAAATGTCATTCCACTGCAACGATATCGTGATTCTCAGGATTTTCATTAGGAATTTTTGACCATTTTTCCTTATCTAACCATTTCAGCTTGGCCATATTCTTAGGAAGTCTGGTGATGGCCTCTCTTCAGATTCGAGCGTAATGAAACGACATGTAATGGTCTTGTCTTTGGGCCGTTACAAAGGTGGACTCTCTTTGTGTTGTTCACTCTGTTTGAAGGCATTCTGTAGGAGCCATTTTCACTAATCTTCTGCTAAACTTCAGCCGGCGGAAAGCCACTGAAACATCAACTCGTGACATGCCTAGATAAACACGGGAATTTCTTTTTTCCTAAAATGACTGTGAGCTGTCCAGGCCCTGAAGCAGCAAAGCAGCCCCCAATCATGATGCTCCATCCACTTCGAAATTATGTTTTCATTGTTTCAGAGTTTTCAAACAGTTCAGCAATATTTTTGCCAGCTGTGAGCTAATGAAGGGGTGGAACAGTGCTGTCGTTGTTAGCACTGATGCCTTACAGCCAGGAGGTTCTGGGTTTGAATCCACCAGCCGACCTGGGCCAAAGACATGCTCATTAGGCTCTCTAGACTGGCGCCCTGTCCAGGGTGTACCCCGCCCCTCGCCCAGTGGCAGGTGAGACAGGCTCCAGTAATCTCTGTCACCCTCCAGAGTACAAGTGGTAACAGAAAATAAATAAATGAACAAATGAATACCTGACTTTGTAACTCTTTCCAGATCAGCCTAACTCTTGTTCACATACTTTTTTCCAGTGTACACCATGAATAGTTGAATGATGAATAAATTAGAACAACATATTTTTGTGTGTTAATATCAAACTAGATTGTTTTTACTTATTATTAAAAATACATTTTAGTGAAATCTGAACATGCTTCAGACAACTTTTTTCTTAAATGCAGATTATAATAATAAAGCCAGTTACCAGCATTGATAAAGCACAGTCAAATAGGTGGCAAGACGTTTCTTTACATGTATTTGATTAGGCTTTTTAAGCATTACTACTGAGCGTCAGTAAAGCCTGATGATGATTAACCATCCATTTGTATCCATGCAGTAATTGCAGTGAATGGAACAAAATAAAACAAATACATGGGTAGAATTTGTTCTAAAACATATCTTTCCAAAGTCATCGAGAATTTGGACCATTCTTTATCAGACATGGTTCAGATAACTAGAAACATCCCGCCTGACAATCCCCAAACTAGGGTTTTATGTCAGACGTGCTAAAACTACTGTATGCTCTCTCAGCTGACCCCTGCTTACTCTCTTCCCTGTGATAATCAGCACCAGTGAGAGACTTACATCAAGGCAAGCCCTGAAGAACGTGATGTCTGGTGTATAGGTTCCTTCCTCGCACTCGTCTTGCACACTAAACAGACAAGGAGGAAACCTTTTTTTTCTTTCACCCTCCAGATGAAAGGATATGACCATTTGAGTCAGGAGGGAGGTGAACCAAGATTCATGATGGTCTTGTCACCTTGTCTGTTGTAAAATTAAAATTACACATTCAGTCCGTTGGCTTTATGATGTCATTTAAGCATTTAATTGAAATAAAATGTCAGAATGCATGATGGCCCTGGGCGTCATTTGATGGTAATCAGGAAGTGGATGATTCTAATTTAGATTCCCCATTAAGTGTTTATAAGACATTTATACGGTATTACAGCTTAGTTTATTGATAGGTCATGGATGGCGCTAGGCAGTGTGTGACATTTGCATGTAACAAAGTTAAAGCTTTGTGTGTGGGGTAGTGAAACAGCACCATCAAGTGGCCTATTGGAGAGTGGAACATGTGAAGTAAATGTGAATGCGTCTGGACTGACTAAAAAGCATACGTTGGGTGAATCCATATTATCACTTAAAATGTGTTTTTTGTTTTGTTTTGTTTTGTTTTGTTTTTACAGACTCTTTCCACTCAGGACCGTGAGAGAAGCAAATCAGAGAGTTCTCAGCACTATCATCAAACTGCTGAAGCCATCCTGACCAGCCCCATCACTCCGATGCAGTTCCCGCACTTTGAGAAGAGCGCTAAGGCAGTCACCCCAGTGTTTCCAGAGCAGGACATGAGCTCCCTTCATGTCTCCAAAAGACAACGCAAACTGCTGAAAACAAGTCCCCCAGTCAATCACAACAAAAGTAACGTCACCTCTTCCTCCTCATCCTCAGTTTCCTCCACATCCCTGGTGGCCTCCATTTCCACCTCTACTGCTTTAGGATCTTCTGTCACTGAGAGCTGGAAAAAGATCCCAGGTATTATAGAAGCACGTCGGCAACTGATGAAGGAGGTCTGTGCCAAGTACAAAAGCAGCATCTCGAAGGCCATCACACGAAGGCATGTCCAGTCTATCTTTGTGGAGGACAAGCACAAGTTGTTGTACTGCCAGGTACCCAAGTCAGGTTGCTCCAACTGGAAGAGGACCCTAATGGTACTGGCGGGTCAGGCCTCCAACACTGACAACATTAAGCACCATACAGTCCACTACAGCAACGGTCTCAGGTTGCTCAACAGCTTTGACCCGCAGGAAATCATGCACCGTCTGAAAACATACACCAAAATCATGTTTGTGCGTGAACCCATGGCAAGAGTTGTGTCAGCTTACAGGGACAAGCTTGAAAATCCCAACCCCTACTATCACAACCTGTTTGGCAAACCCATAATCGCCAAATACAGGGTGAAACCATCACCTGAAGCCCTCAAGACAGGCGACGGGGTCACATTCGAGGAATTTGTTCAGTACTTGCTGGATGTCCACCGGCCAGTGGGGATGGACATCCACTGGGAACAGGCAAACCAGCTCTGCCACCCTTGTCTCATAGATTACGACTTCATCGGCAAATTTGAGAGCATGGAGGAAGAGTCCAACTTTCTCCTGCGGTTGACCGGGGCTCCACCAAGCCTCAGACTTCCCACATTCAAAGACAGGAACCCAAAAGACAAGAGGACCTCTCACCAGATCACAGAAAATTACTTTTCGCAGGTCAGCATGTTGCAGAAACAGCGAGTATACGACTTCTACTACATGGACTATTTGATGTTTAACTACACCAAGCCTTTTAAAGAGTTATATTGATTGACCCTCTCATGATTCTTGAATTACAGTCACATTCCACTGGAGTCTACATCCTTACCATGACAGCGATCCGCTTAACATTAAGACGCTCACTCACATGCTCATATGGGTCTTTGAGAGAAATCAGAGAGACCAAACTTCTGCAGATTTTCACAGAATCAGTGTTTTACTACATTTTTACCAAATTTGAACAAACATGAGATAAGTACAGTATGTTAATATGCTGGTGTACTCTCTAAATTGCCCTGACATGCAAGGTATTTATTCTCTTGGTGAGTAAAAGTTTAAATATATTATAAAAGTTATGCTTCTAAAAAAGTTTATTATTGTTCAACAGGCTTTAAATGATGCCTTACTGTGAGTCAAGTAGCATTTGTAAATGCATTTTATGTTCAACTTAGCCGCCCCACTTTACACAGGCAAGATTCCTAACAATACTCTATACAGTACAATACAATATATTATCTGAGCATCTACCACCTGACTTTAGAATACTTATACCACAATGTTTTTAAAATATATCTAGTAGCTTTAGCCCTTGGTTGAGCTCAGCTGGCTCAGATTATTGATTATAATTTGAATCATTTGCCGCTATTTGACTCACAGCTGGTTGGGAATCACTATACCTCTATGTATCAGTGCATACTAATACAGATATTTCATGTGAATGGCTTTACTAAATATAAACAACAACAAAATGAATCTCTATAAATACTATAAATCCTTTAAACGTGTCAAGTGCTGCCCACCTAGAAGTAGTGTGCACTCTATTGTAGCATTTTTATACTTCTAACGTTGTTGGTTGAGTTTGTGCTTTAGTCTAAAACACACACACGGTACATGTGGTGTAGGTCTCGGTCACTAGAGGTAACGCAGGATGTCCAGGTACCTGCAGGGTACAAAGTGTGGCCGCCAAGTTCTCTTAATGCCTGTGAGACTCGTTCAGTTTCTAGTGATGAGCGTTCAAAACCAAATAGGCGAAATTCAACAGATTAAAAGAATGAACCCAAAAACAGAAATATTTTTTGAAAACACGTAATGATTGGGATTTTCCGGAGTGAGACAAAAGAAGCAAGTGTGCCCAAACTCCTCCATCCAACTAATTAAACACCCAGTGAACAGCTTTCACTTCCAGATCTCACACTGTCTGTATGTATGTATCACGTCGATTCTTCACACCATATAGGCTTTTTCTGACTCTACTGTGTAAAATTGTATAATGGGCATTCAGATGACTATATATTTTTCTATGTATTTCTAATATATATATATATATATATATACACACATACATACATATATATATTCAGTGCTTCTTGGTGAAGGTATGTTCATTTCCTTTTTGATGTCATTTCTTGTTCCTTCTGTAATATCAGTGAGTGTTGTGCAAACGAAGAGTTTTTTTTCCAAAACGAAATATCCACCAGGTTAAAAGTTAAAACACTCGTCTAATTGACGCATAATTTAAATGCACAGCAACTATATTTGAATATTTACCACTTGGTGCTTTGGAGGTAGCAGAAGATTTTATCCAATGAAACTGGATATAAATAATTTTGGAAAATTATCTCTTTGATTAATTACTACCCAGATCTGTTTGGACTCTCAGTAGGTTAATAGACCCTGTACAGATGAGCTGCATTTCACCTACTTACCCATCCTGGCTAACAACATTTTTCACCCATAGCCACTCTGCTGCGTGTGCGTTACTGAATAAGTAATTTAGACATTTGAAAATCTTTTTCTCTGTATCTTCCCAAAACGTATGTACACTCACTGCAACTATGTGTGACATAAGTAGACTGTTTTATCCCTAACACACCACCCATCTGCGGAGTCATCACTTTTTTTTCTATTCGATGAAGGTCAGCCCAAACAACGATGTGCACTACCAGAAACTACACAAACATCGACCATTTTAAGGTCTAAGTAATCCGACATTGTTAATTAAGGACTAATACAACCCATGATAAAAATTAGACAATATCTAAGATACAGTAAGTCATAAAATATAATGACTATGACGGCAAAAGAAAATCAACAGCATACCTTGAATTAACACAACACAAAAATTAAGCTTCTTTTTATTTCTTTTATTTATTTATTTCTTTTTACTTTTTGGTGAGCAATGATGATCCGGTGTGTTGCTGGGAAGAACCTATAGATAGACTTCTATAAAGTCACTGTTCATCTATATGCTTTGCAGCTCACTGGAAATGTGTTTTTGTTAACAAAATGATTTTTAAAGAAATGTGTTTGCTCATGGTAAAAAGGGAAACTCCTATGATTTAAATCTATACACTCTATAATCGATTTTTAATGACCTTTAATAATTTTGGTAGTGTTATCCTTTCACGGTGCTGGTAATTGTATGAACTTCTGTCAGTATAGTGTTGGCTTTTGCAATTACAAAATTGAACCTTTGTTTAGGTTATGGTCAGATAAGGCGCAGCCGATCTCTGGCCTAAATGCTGTTGCATTATGATGAATATTACTCTTGCAAATACCCCTGTCAGTCACTGAACCCCAGCTAATAAAGTTTTCTTGGTACGTGGGTGTATGGACAGATTTGTCAAAAGCATAATTACATTAACAAGTGAATGTATAACAGTTTATTGGTGGTGCAAATTGTATAAAAGATGATCTTAAGCCCTTTGCCTTATATTACACTGCCAATCAAATGGTGTATTTCAGGAAGACATTTTTCAGGTGGTAATTTCTGGCTGATGAGTGTCTACTAATAAATTGTCTTTTAGCATTTTCAGTCTTTTGTGTCGTTTGTTTTTAAGCATTCGTGTTGTTTGTCTAAACTTTGGACGATCAACCAAAGTACACTGCCTGCACAATTATTAGGCAAGTTGCACTTCTGAGGATTAGTTTTATTATTTAACAAAGGCAGTGCTCTTGGTCAATCCCAAATGTTAATTAACCTTAAGCCTGAATGTTTAAAAGTGAAAGTGAGGTACAGAATTATTAGTGTACAGAATTATTACGCAACTGAAAGAAAAACAAAAATATCCCCATCTCACTTCTTTATTTTCATCTTTTAAAGTCAGATTAATAGTCAGAATTATAAACAAACAACTCAGACTTTACAAAAAAAATAAATCAGTGACCAATATAGCCACGCTTTTTTTCAATAACACTCAAAAGTCTTCCGTCCATGGAGTCTGTCATTATTCTTTCCTCTTTAAGGCCTTTGCTGGCTAACCACACAGAGGAGAACTTTGATGCATGAGGTGGAGCATTGTCCTGCAATAATACCATGGTCTTCTTGATAGATGCAGACTTTTCCTGTACCACTGTGTGAAGAAATTGGCAGTAAATTTGGGAGTTGAGTTAGAGTCCATCTTCATCCCGAACAAGCTATTCTTTAATACTTCCAGCCCATACCAGTGCCCCACCTCCACCCTGCTGGCATCTGAGTCAGAGTGGAGTTGTGTGCCTATTGCTGATCCAGCCACGGGCCCATCCATCTGGTCCATCAAGAGTCACTCTCTCATCTCATCAGTCCATAAAACCTTCAGATATTTCTTGGCCCAGTCGTGGCATTCCAACTTGTGGGTCTTGTTCAGTGGTGGCCGGGTTTTAGCCTTTCTTCCCTTGGCCATGTCTCTGAGCACTTCTGGACACTCCAGGTAGGTTGCAGTAATATGACAGCACTGGAGGATAATGGGTTTTTGGTAGCTTCACGTTTGATTCTTCTCAAATCTTTGACAGTTAATTTGCGTCTTTTTTGCGTCAACACATTTCTTGCGACCCTTTTGGCTATTTGCAACAAAACGTTTGATGGTTCTGTGGTCACGTCCTAATATCTTGGCAATGTCCAGAGTGCTGCATCCCTCTGAAAGATGTTTCATACTTTTTGACTTTTCAGAGTCTGTTAGATCTTTTTTCTGGCCCATTTTGCCAGAGGAAAAGAAGCTACCCAATAATTGTGCACACCTGATATAGGGTGTTGATCTCCTAAGGCCACACCCTCCCTCATTACACAAATGCACATCACCTAGTATGCTTAAATCCAATAGGCACTCAAGTTTATTCAACTTGGAGTTGGAAAGTATACATAAAAACGACGATATTGTGACTTAAATTCATTCTACCGTTGAATGCACTGAAACACGTCAGCCTGTATCTGAGCCTAAGGTATTGAGGCATGGAACTGCTTTAAGTTAAATGCTAATGCTGTCAGCATGTCAGCATGCACCACGTCATTTTTGTAGATGGGAGATATTTCCCAATTTCAGGTTTGCAGTGGTCAAACCATGATATTTTCCTAAACCTAAAGTAGTTTCAATTCATAACATGCAACTGAAGACTTAACTGAAAGTATGACTTTTGGTTTCACATGAGACACAAACTACCATCCTGAGTGAGAGTCCTCCGTTTGACCCACAATCAACCACAACATCCTCCCTACACAGACTTTCAAAAGCTTTTCTGCCAGAACACCTTGAAATCAAACATCACCATGTGCACCATGGTAACCATCAAAGTTTACTGTATTAGCGTACTAAGATTTGCAAATGCCTTCATAAACCAAAGTGTTGAATAAGTTTATAGTCTGACCTGATGGAGGTGCTTAATGGAGAGCTCACAGACATGTACGGTATGTCCGTAGATAAAGTTCATGGTGTACAACCAGTATTTGCCCAAACATTACACATAAAGTCACAGGTCCTAGCCTCATGTTGGTGTAGGAGTTGTAAGAGTCAGAGGATCACCAAAGTCAATGTAATAAATGAGCTTTCATAGAAGTGTTGCAGTTAAAATTCTCTAGACCTTTGCTGTCTCAGTGGATAAATGTGTTTTGTAATGCAACAGAATACTGGACAGTGACCTGCAGTTGAAGTGGGAGAACTCTTATTTCACTGCAGTTACTTTGTTCCAAAGTGAAAAGTCCTAGTATATTGATTTGCAGAGACAAGAAATTCTCTCACACGTGCCACTGAAATCTGTGCAAAATTAACAACTTGTTATGGAGCAATGAGCACATGCACCCACAATTTTGTGCCATTCCAGTATAGGTGTTGAAATAGTGTACAGAATGACCCTGAATGTACACAGAATACAATTTGCATCCACAGCACAGGAAAATACTTGTGAATTTAGATGCATTAGACCACAGTACAACTGATCACTCACACAAGCAGCAAGGACAGATGAAGGGAGCAACTCTCTTTCTTTCTTTTCATCTTCTCTCTGTCTCGTCAGAGACAAGCAAGAAACAGTCCTGAAAAAAAATACACTATTTAGATTTTATTTCATATTCCATCTCATAAGAATAGTAGGGCAGGCAAAAGAGCTATTTGTGAGATGCTCAGACACAGACCCCATGTAAATATTAGGCATTTGGGACTGTGTCCAAAATTGTAATCCATCCATTTGTTGTTATATTACTGTCCAGGGTGGAGGAAAACCTGAGAACAGAGCAACATTGTTTCTGGTGAGTCCTGTTTATTTTTCAGCATTTGGCCACACAGAGCCGTCAGCTCACCGCTGATGTGCACGCATACAGGTGTCCATCAAAACGACAGCCTGCCTCTGTACTCCACTGGGCATTGCAACTTTTCCTCATGACTGAACCAGCTGGGAGCAGGAGGAATCAAAGGAATCACGATTGTTCTTATTAACTGAGAATGCAAGTACTGTGTCTAATGCTGCCGAGTCTGACTTTCAGAGTTTGTTTCCATTCTGCTTGTGTGATCGCTCTGTGATGGCGTCTGAGTTCAACAGTAGAGATTTTGGTTGCATGGGGTTCGTCATGCGGTGACGTCCAACATTTCTCGGGATTCCTTTTGGAAAAATCCTCCCAGAAATATCCATTCCTTGGTTTTATATGAGGGAGAAAAGAGAAACAGTCACAACGTAGTATCCAGTTTTTCACTTTTGTATGTGACCATAATGTTTTGTAGTCCCAACAAAGAAAGTGTTGACTATTACACAAACCAAATCTAGCAGCTATGCTGTACTGTGGTCAACAGATGATACTGTTGTTACTGCCTGCTCTGTGATGGACTATTTAGTGTATGCTGACTTAGCATTGTTGCATGATAGAAACTCTGCCAAGGTTTTAGGATTGATTTTCTTTTTTCTATTTCAAACCAACGACAGAAATTCTGCGAATTTAAAGCAGTTATATCTAACGTTATCCTCTAATGATCAAAAACACATACTGATCATCTACTGTCTCTAGAGTCCATCAAATTAAATTCAAGGTTTTGAATTATATTTTCTGTGACCTTAGACCTGAGTATGTTCATGCATAATAGCGACAGTTGCTTCATTGGTTAACATTCGCATGAACACAGGCCTGGTGAGATTTCTTAACCTTTTAAGTAGTGTCTAGAGGGAATGGAAGTCATATTAGGATTCACCTCACACCACTTCATAAATCTACACATTTGGAAAATAACTGTCAGTGCACGTTCACATCTCAAAGTAAAACTTTACATTTTCAGATCCAAGTGCTTTCAAATCGGTGCTTTTATTCTTCCAGCACGTACTCCAGCCGACAGTGCCTGTTCTCAAAGAAAGGATTTGTTTCATTTCCATTTTGTGATTAGATCAAAGTAGGTACCTTATGGTGCCTAAATGTACAGTCATTTGCATGATTCTCACACACTCCCCTCAGATTTAAAGAGGGAACAGAATCTGTCACGGCAGCAGATTTTGCATACCAGCATATTGTTTTCCAAAATGACCCCATTTTAATGAAAACAAACAACTTCTTTTGTTGTTGCTCTGGCATATGCGTGCTTTAGACGGCATGCGAGCGTGAGACTATGTGTGGCAGATGAATATTGCAGCACAAATTGATCACTCTGTAGAGTTAGAAATTTGATTAAATGCTCAAGGCTGATTTCCGCAACAGCTCTTGTATAAGTCATGAGAGCACTTTGGGGGAAGTTAAAACTGTGGAGAAAACAAAAGCCATCCATTTACCTCATTAGTGTGCGTGGAAAATCTTGACATGCTTTGAAGAGAACGTGCTTGTGAAGCTAAATCAGCTTAAGGGCCCAAAGCAGACGTGCAAGGGAGGCAACCAAACATCTTCCCAAAGTGATAAACAACCTCGTCTTGGTTGGGAGGACTGTAAAAAGAGACTTTGCTCCATTTTTCAAGTATTATTATTATAAGTTCCTCAGTTAATCTTCATGTTTGCCTTCAAGCCAGCATTAACGTGGCTGATGACAGGTTTCGGCTGATTCTCTGACAACAGAGCTCCGTCACACAAACAGGCACACATGTGTATTACACAAAGGCCCTGCACACTCAGCTCCTTGCAGACACTCACTCCGTCTACGGTGGCAACAACTGCATCAGTGCTTTTGCAAAACCTCCCGTATTAACAGAACAACAGCGGCTGGAGGGGGCTGATGCTTCGGTTCAGCGGGGCAACGTTTGAGAGGCAGAGAATTTCCTCAAACGCCAAACAGCGAGCTGTGCTGATTCACACGCACGCCAGCTTAATTCTCCCCCCTTTTGCGTGAAAACCGTTTGTTTTGTCAAATCGCTGCAGCACGCTCCAGCCACGTCTGTCAGTGAACCTCATTAAAATGATTTGCTCAAGCTCCGTTATTAATGAAGCAAAGAAAAACGACAAGTGGGAAATGATTTCACGCAGGAAATCTCGAGATCTCGAGTCCCGTTGAGGACATGTGCTCATTTGGTTAGCTATCCTGGCTTTCTAACACGCTGCTCATTCTAAAAACAGCCACTTACTGTACCACTGGGCTGCATGGAGCCAGTGATAAAAATCACAACAACAGCTGTAGAGAAATACAATCTCAATCTGTCATCATGTCTTTATTTTTTTATTTGCTCCAGCAGAATCTTTCAATGTCACACTTTCACTTGTAATTTGTAGTTTCAAAAATCTCAACATTAAAGCTAAGACCTTAGATTTAGGAGTGATTAATAACAGAATGACTGATCTGATCATAGATTTATTGCATTCAGATTCAGTTAATACTGTATAGTATATTGAAAAGGCCTTTTGTCTATTGCTGTATTACTTCTTTCTTAAGACATACCATGTTTTAACCACATGGTGGCAGTACTGTATCTGAAATACCCCGACACTTGACTTTCCTTTCAAAGAATGATGTACATCCATGCATTAAAGTAATGTGCACTTTGACACTCAATTTGCTGCCACCACATGTCAACCATCTTTTCTTTTGACACTAAAACATCCATGTAAGTCTTCTAATTAGGCTTAATGCCGAAATTGACATAAATTATGCAGCAGCTGTAATGAACTTGAATCAATAAGGTTTCATAATGAAGTCACACAGGCAGCTGTGGGCTGAGCGCTTCTTTAACCTTGGGGCAATGTCTTTACCGAGCTGACACAACTGCTGAGAATGGCTGAAACATTTGGGTTGGTATGATGATTCTCCACGTTGCTTTCTCATATTTATACCGTCACACCTCTCCCAGAGTCGAATGACAGCATATTGTGGATGTATTTTTAATGTAAAAACACACTGAGGGCTGAGGCGAACATCTGGGCGGTGATGCTGATGGAAGGGGGGGAGGGAGGGGGAGGAAGCGCACTGAGTGTTAAAGAAAGAGGAGGAAATGCAAGGATAAACCACACATTCATAAAATAGATTGCAATTTTTTTTTCCACCAACACACACACACACATCCCTGACTTTCCAGTGTTTCTTTCACTGCAGTGGCTGCAATGTCACACTACAACAACAGAGACAAGCTGTGTAGCTATAACAACTTCGTTTATTTGACAGTTAATCACAGACGTATAATAAAAGAAATAAAAAAGAATTCTCATTTCAAATGTAGGCATGAGACCAAGTTGTGTGAGCTTGCAGCTGATTTTTTTTTTTCTTTTTTTGTTATTGCAATGTTTGTCACTTATCTGTAACAGTGCCTTCTGACGCCGAGCACGGCGTCCAAGTCTTGGAGATGCCGTTGCCAACTTTCTTGGCTGGCAACATCAGACACGAGTAATTTAGTATGCTTTGTGCATGAATGTCAAATAATAATTTGCTTCTCAAACGCTTCAGCCGCATCCTGCAAATTGTTGAGGCAACAGGTCCCCCAAGAGACCTTAGATTAAAATCAACAGTGTCTAGAAATTAGTTGGAGAAAATATTACATAATATCTAATGTAAGAAGCTACAAGCTAAGTGAAAACACAAATAATATGTTTTCCAGAACCCCGTCAGTGAATTGCATCCAGATGTTTTATGTATTTATGTATATTTTATGTATTTTGAGACAAATATAGTTGTACCTCTGCAGTTTCCTCCACCTATTCTAAATAATACAGTGTTTCTTCTCAAATAGACACAACAAATTTGTAGGAGGAATCCATTGTGTGCTCTCCATAAACCAGCCGGGATCCCCTGCCACTTTCAAACAGTTCGGATTTTTTTCATCAATAAAGGTGCATCACACATGCGTCAACATTTCATATTCAAAAGGAGTCTTATTCGCTTTGGAGTCACTCTCAGAGCTTCCTGTTTCCTTCGTATTTCCTCATGACTGGCAGCTCTCAGAAACTCCCAAAAAGGCTGCCACTGTTTCTCCTGCTCCCTTTCAAGGAGAGAGGCGAGCTTTCAATGAATCATCCCGTCTCCTGCCGTGTTCTGAACTGTGTCTTCCCTTCGTCAAGCAGCGTGAGTGATGGAAGTGACAGAGAAGACACCTGCCCTGAACCACCACTGATAGAGGGGGAGAGAAAGAAGGGAGGGAGGGAGGCGCACTGCCTGATGGGAGAAACACACAACGAGGCAACAAACTTGCAGAGACTATCACTTATAGTGACAGGGCAGGAGGTGCCGTGCTATTAGCAGGCCGTAGGGTAGGCCCCGAGCACGGCCCGTCCTACCTAGGATGGATGGGCCTCTCTCTCGGGACTAAATTAATACTGGGAGTCTAGTGAATTGCTTTTGGAACAATGTCCTCCTAAGGAGCTAATCAGACAGGAGTTATCTAGGAGTGCCTGTAGGCTGGCTGGCATGGCTGCAGCGCTGTGGATGCCTGGCAGAAGGCAGGTGCACCACACCAATTCACAGCAGTTCATTCCTGAGCAGGGCACAGTGGTGGTGTTACTCATTAGACTCTGGAAATGATGAACCCCAAGTTTCCATAGAGAAACTGACAGTAAATAAATATGATCTGACAGGGTGATTCTTGTCTGAACAGAACAAATAAAGTAAATTGTAATGATTGCTTTAATTATCAATTTTTTGTTGCAACACGTGAGGTTCCACTTTAAATACCCAAATACAAAATAATTCTATATTTTTAATGCTCTGTTACTCTGTCAACAGGGACACAATACTACATGGCAAATATTGTCCACATCCAGCATCCAACCTTTAGCAGTCATTTGAAATGGGCTTCTGGACACCTGGGTAATGTAAGGTCAACACTCGCTCATGTTTTGGCTTTGTTTTACTCCCCCACTGACTCCCGAGGGGAAAATCTCTTTAGCTTCTAAATGCTCCACGATGTTCACCAGCTAACTTGGTTTGCTTGCCATGTTGTGCTGAATGGGTAGTGAGCAGGCAGTTTATCAGAGCCTTTTTACTAAAAATGTCCCGCTGTGGGGGTGGGAGTGTCAAGGGGAACATTTTGTGTTGTTTTAAGCGACCTCGCTGACTTTCTGCATTTTTTCTGTTGTTAATATAGAAAATTAGTGTCACTCCAACTTGTAGAAGAAAAAGATCTTTAATGTGTTGCATATACTCATTAAACAGATCTTATTAATTCAAACTTAAAGAAGACAGACACAGCTTACTGAGGAAACTGACTCTTTTTATAATTCCAGACAAACTAAAGAAGAAGTGTTTCTTATCCGACAGTGCTTTACTTTGCTAGTCGTCTCCACAGTGGCTTCACAGCAGTGGATTAATACTCCATATCAGAGGCCTGTACTGACAGGATGAGGTCAGAGCTGAAACAGAAGAAAAAGCAACACTGAGACCACACACAACCATTGAACAATAATAATGTGCGAGAGAATAAACTCTCTGGTTGGTGTACACAATAGAAGCCCAGTATTACTTATGGCCACTTAACACAAAGTGTTGGTGAAAGAAAGCAATGTCTGTGGGGCTCTGGCTGCTCAGCCTGCGTCACGGCGGCCTGGGAGAGAGCAGCGCCTCTGGCTACCCCCAGCCTCAGCTCTGCCTCACCCTCTGGAGGATGGCAAACACATTCAGACTATAATTCCCTGCACAAAACAGATATATCAGAGGTTAACAGGCGAAGATGTTGGGTCGACTTATTCTTGTAAAAATGATACCTGCAACTTAGAGAGTGGTACTGTACTATCAGCTACCGGCACACTGCATTTATATTGAGCCAGTGGTGGAAGTCAGATATTTTACTGAAGTAAAAGTGGCAATGCGACAATGTCAAATACAAAACTACAAAAAAAGAGTCCTGATTTTAAACTTGTATTGGAAAATGGAGAATGCAGAGGTGGTGGAAGAAGTATTCTGATCCTTTGCTTATATAAAAGTGCCAGCGCAGCAAAGTGAAAACACTCCATTACATGTTTATGTCCATCAGTACAATAAGCAAACACTTTGAACGTAAAAATTCTCATTTGTTCAGACTAACATTATTAGTCAGGACTGTAGATAAGGGCGGCACAGCGGCATGGTGGATAGCACTGATGGTTAGCACTGGTTCTCTCTGGGAACTCCAGCTTCCTCCCACCGTCCAAAGACATGCTCATTAGGTTAATTGGTGATTCTAAATTGGTCGTAGGTGTGTATGTGAGTGTGAATGGTTGTCTGTCTCTCTGTGTTAGCCCTGCGATAGACTGGCGACCTGGCCAGGGTGTACCCCACCTCTAGCCCAATGACAGCTGGGACAGGCGACCCTTCATAGGACAAGCAGTTACAGAAGAAGAAGCAGATGACTGTAGATAAAAGTGAGGCGTAGCGAGATGGCTAACAGGAAAGCAAAAACATTGTTTTCAGTTTTTGTCTTTTTTTTTTTTCCTTTGAATTTTCTTCAGACTGGATTTTATTCATATTAAACCATGTGAGATATTTAGAGGAGGAAACCACTATTTTAACCACCACACATTGCTTTTTGAAAGACATCAGAAGTTGGATATAGCTGATTTAATCTTGAGCAATGTGTTTAAAACAAAGGCTTGTACATTGTGTAAAATCTTCATCTTAAAAATAACTAAAGCTGTCAAATAATTTTGGTGAAGTTGTACAACATTCCCTCTGAAATGTAGTAAGGTATTTAGTATAAAGTTGCATAAATGAAAATACTCAAGTAAATTACAAGTACAGGTCAAATTGTACATTGCACCAGCAAGGAAAAATAACATTTTTCTTTTTACTTGTGGTTCTCAAGAGTGTTTTTTATGTGCAACTGAGCTACTGTGACCAAGCAACTTCCCTTGAGGATGAATAAAGTCTGTCTAAGTCTAAGTCTAAATATCATCATGAAAATGTAGTTAGAGTATCTGACAGGGAGGTTGTGGGGTAATGGGGTTAGGAACCAAATGCAGGACAAAGGGGGCTGAGGCAGGAGTTGCCGAAAAAAAGGTAAAAAAGACAGACAAAACTAAAGGTGCTGCTGACAAGGCAGGTAATCCAAACTTAACGAAACAAAAACTTCTATGAAACATAACGTATGAACTTGACAAAACTATGAGATAAGAAACTAAATAACTACAACAAGTTACAAGATTTTGGCAAAACAAAACTATGAGACAAACAACAAGACAGACAAGTGACTAGTATGAAAACAAAGGGGAAGGCAGGGCTATATATACACAGGGGGAACAGAGGGGTGACGAGACACAGGTGAAACAAATCAAGACAGAGCACACGAGGAGAAATCAATGACCTACTCAGAAGGGGGGAACACAGGGAGTAACACAAAACAGGAAATCAAGAACTTAACAAAATAAAACAAGAAACAGAAACCCAGGAAAACTAATCACCAAATCATGACAGTATTAAATGCAAAGGTACTTGTTCTAGGCCCCATCTTGGATACAGATCGTTAATACCGTGGAAGTTTAGTTTCAGTAAGTTTTAAGTCAAATTTAAATTTTTCTAGTCTCTATGTTCTACTTCTACTACTCAATTCTCTCTGGAGCATTAAACATGTATTTAGATGAAACCATCTGACATGTTTATAAGAGAAATAATATAAAAAAAAAATTATAAAAAAACACGACAAGGACAAATGGACTTGTAGAGTTTCTTGTAGACATTTCACCACTCATCCAAGTAGCTTCACCAGTCACAAGTAAGTACCTGGCTGTTACAGACCCTAGTCATGGGAGTTTCAGGTGGACACCACCCATAGATGTTCCTATTAAACCTCAACTCCCTAACGGTCTTTAAGACAAGGAGTAGCTACTTGGATGAGTGGTGAAGCATCTTCAAGAAACCCAACAAATCCAGTTGTTCCTTGTTTCAGTTTAGTTTTTTGGTTATACCATGACCTGGATGACTGTGAACCTTCACAGACATACAGTAGATTTACTGGAAGTAAACATGGCATAAAATCAAACTGCTGAGGTAAAGAGCCAGCACCGCAGCAGCACCTCGGCAGTCCACTGAAGTACAGGTGTTGTGTCGCTTTCTGTCGTTCTTTGTAGCTGTTTTTCATCAAAGAGCAGAATATGTTTTCATTTCTCAACGAAGCCTGCATTCCAAAAGTCATCGCAAACGCAGTCGGTTTTAGCTCTTTCTTTTTTTAAAATAAAAGCGTCACCAGTGCTTGGGAACGTAGTCTTGTGCCTTCACATGGTGTGGTCTTAGAGATTACTTTCTCACCCACAGTTGTTTTGTTTACTGTAAAAGAACGAAAACTCTGAGGACATGATGACATGCAGAACTGCGTCATTCTTTGTGTGGCTGTAACCAAAAAAAAAAAAAAACACCACCGTTCAGTGCATGAAAACTGGATTCTCACCAACTAAAGTTGGTGGGATTGCATGTTGTGACCATAAAATGTCATCAGCCAGCAGCCTCAGTCCCTATCAGGCAGTCTGCTGCACAGAGCACTCTCCTCTAGCCCTGGGCTCTGGCCACACTAGCAGGCTCCCTTCCCCCCATCGCCTCTCTTCTCTCTCTTCCTCTGTCTGTCTCTCTTTCTCTCCGTCTCTCTTTTACCAGGCTGCAGTGACCCACCCTTCCCTCCCACCACAGCCCTACCACTCCCCTCCCTGTCACCCTGAGGCGCTCAGCTTCCATAGTGTCAGTGCAGAGGCCTTAGTGTTGACAAAGCAGCAGGCCTTCAGAAGACACATCAAACCCTGTCTTTCCTCTGTGCTGTTAGGGAGTTCTGTGCACAACAAAAGGACAGGGACTCCAGTTTCAGTCTCAGGCCATTACTAGTCTCAACAACATGGCTGCAGACGGAAAAAGGCCCTCGAGGATGCGGTACGTACCACGACTTACAAACACAAGCTGGATCAGCTCAAACCGTTCAAGACTAAATCCATGTTTTGTGACTGTTGTGATGACAGCGTCCTGATGGATGCTTGTAAATATAAAGCATAAGCCAAGGCTGCGGGTTGATGCCATCATGACACATGCACTCTAATGAGGACTGTGGGTGCTCTGCAGTGCCAGGGACTTCCCCCAAGGCACATTGAGCGGGGGGAATGGTATGTGATGCATACCAGATGTGATTGGAGACATCACACTGTTCACGTTGTTACTGCTAACCAAATAGTAGCAGCAACAAAAGCAAAAGATCATTTTTCCTCTGTTCACACATTCAAGGCATGATGCTGGATGTGTGTAAGACTGGTTTGAGCCAGAAGCAGAATAACACATTTCAGAGGAGTTTTTTTTTTCTTTTTTCTTTTTTTTTACAAAACATCAGAGAGGATTGCATTTAAAAAAAAAAAAAAAACGAAGTTTGTGACGGATACAGCAAATGACACGAAACAAAGTCACATTATCACCTCTTCCCCTCGCCGACAAAACCGAGAAAATGTCCATGTTCTCTGCGTTTTGTATGTTTTCTTGAGAATCACACACCGTAATGTAACCCTTCACTCACAGACACAGCTACCGCGGATGATCGACCCTAAAGGCCTTCGTCACAGGTACCGCACGGCTCATCACAGCTCCTGTATATTCTGTGATTAGAGGTTCAGACCACATGATGGCAGCAAAAGAGATTCTTTAGCCAAATCTCAAAGACTTGCACAGATGTTCCCTGAGAAAAGAAAAGAAAAGAAAAGTAGATTAAGAGTTCTTCAGATATGCATGAGCAGTTTCTGCCACATCAAGCTGTGATGATTTTAATCTGACCTTTTCGTTGAGCTGTTTACAACTTTATAGAATTCGCAGCTATGGTGGATGAACTATTTAGTTCCTTTGATCAAGTAAAAAAATGTAAAATGTTATTGTAACTCACATTATGCCAGTTTCAGACAGTTCTGTTTTTTCCATCACCATTATTACAGCTCCACTCTTGGATATGTGCACTATTCTGTCTGTAAAGTGTTAATTTGTGAAAGTAACTAATAACTTGATGCTGCATGTCAAATCAGTATAGTGGAGTCTGAAAGCAATGTGTTCCCCTCTGAATCTTTGGTTGTCTATAAGTAAGTGCATTTGAATGCACTTGTGTAAATACTGTACTACATATACAATATGAAGCGCTTTTAAGTCTAGCGTGGCGTAGAGGTTCTCCGTCTTCCTCCCGTTGGTTAATATTTACTAAATGTCTCATCCAATCACGTTAACATTCTGAATATAACAAAGACGTAACTTGACAGCATCGGGGTCTTCTTTGCAGTTTCACCTGTAAAAGTGGAATTGACTCATAACAGCAACTCTCAGAAGTATACAGAAAGTACACACTCTTTGTGCTCAGCTTTTTCAGAAACTTAATTGCTGGCATTAAGCACTTGAGGGAATTCTGCGCTGTGCTTGTTAGGTGTTTGTGTGCAACACAACCCCATGCGTTCTATTAATAAACTGACACCCATTTACCCTCCCCTCTCCCTCCCTCCCTCTCTCTCTATCCCTCTCTCTCTCTCTCTGAAATAATGAACAATAAGTGTCGCTGCTGCACCTCAGACACACACCAACATCAAGCAGAATGTCAAATGGCTGGAAGAACGGAGCGATTGACAGCAACCAGGCTCCACAAGGCATGCAGATTACTAAAAGCAAGTTCTGAATGTTCTTTGCAAACTTTCTCCACATGCCAGAGGGGAAAGTAGAAGTGTTGATCTGATGTGAAATGCTTGAAAGAGATTCTTGCAAATGCTCGCATTTTGAGGGGCGGATGTGACTGTATTGTACCTACTGTTTTCACCTCAGTGCATATGCTGTACAGTGTGCTGGTGACTTGGGATACTGTATGTGGCTCATAAAAGACAGCTTTTAACCAAAGGCCTTAAGGCTTCAGTGGAAATGTAAGAGTTAAAAAAAAGAAGGTGTATGAAAATAAAATCAGCAGGCTTCACATACAGATTAGATTATACAGTATGTAGAATAACAGCCTCGAAAAAGGAACATATACAAACTCATTTGGAAACTTTTTTGAACCTTGCACCAATAAATGCGTAGGACCCTCAGTAACATAGTGATAAATTATCGGATCGTTTCTGCACAGTGTTGCTCCCAGCCAGCAGATGGTACCAAGTCCCATCTTCTTGTGATCCAGTGATATAATGTTGACACAGTGATATAATGTTTAAGCAGAATATTCATCCTCTGAGTTTGGGACCCTGGCCCAGCTGCTAAATCGTGGCACGCGTGATTTTATTAGTGTGGCGCACATTTGTGTGTGTTCACCCTAAAAGCTCTCAATCTGTCATTGCACTGTGAATTGTTTTTAAGGATTTTAAATGGCCATTTATCCACAGTGGCTGTACATACATGCTGTTAAAAGTGTAATTGATACGCAGATTAAATGCGTTAAGAATCATATGTCATCCTCTGCAAAAAGGACAAAACTGAAAGAAGAGAAAAGCACAGTATTGTCCTCTGTGCCACTTTAGGCAGCACCACTAATAGCACCTGCCTTTGAACCTAGAGGCAAAGTTATTATTCTTACAGGGTCATGCATTAATTCATACTTCATTAACATATGATGTCTGAAGGAGACTTTGAAATTTTGACTGATGCATGCAGTTTAATGTTTTTTTGTCGCAGCTCAAACATATTAACTCAGAATTAAGTAAAAATCTATATCAATTAGACTTCCATACAGTTTTAGAAAGTGAAACACTTATTATTATAGTAATAATAATGGGGAAATTTAGTGGAACAGTCCTTTAATGAAAACTAGAACAGAGCTGTTATCTCTGTCTGCGCCTGCATCTGGGAGACCAAACATCAATAATCTCATTACCTGGGTCAAATATTACAAGCAGACCTGCCTTTTTTTCTTTTCTTTTTTTTTTTTTAACCCTGAATACGAGGAGAATTCCCAATTTAATCATTTTTGTGTCACTTAGGCTATGGAAATAGGAACGTGTGCAGGTCCTTTGGCCTGCTGAGGTGCTGGTCAGGGGGGCAAGATGTTTGGATTTGTTGTGAAATCTCAAAGCTGTATGCAAATGCTCAAGATGACCTACTTCTCCCCATCCACATAGACACCGATAAAATCCATAAATTAAGGAAATTAACTGATGGAGCCCGGGGCCACTTTGTAAGCTATTTAAATCTTTAAATTTACAACATCCCTGCATACTTCATGTAATTGAACTAACTCCGGGCTTGTTTCCTTTAATGAGAAAAAAAATCCAGATTCCCCTCCAGTTTGTACCTCTGGAAACAACAAATCTGTGCCAGTGGGGAAGATATGAGCGCTCTAAGGCGCGCTGAGGTTTCTCTAATTACGGAGACTTGGCCCGCTTCAAGGAGAGACGCATTCTCACACTCTCCTCAGTCGCACTGACAAATATCACGGGCATTAGTGTTTAATTTCAAATTTAAATGCTTGTCATTTTGTTGTTACTTTATGCAAAGCATGCAAAATGCCATGCTGCGAGTCCTTTGAAGTCAAGTGAGGTGTTATAGGAGTGCATATAGTATACAAAATAAACTATAGAAATTCATAAAGATCGTAATTTTTGGTGGGGGCAAACAATGAAGAAGGTTCCAAAAAAAAAATAAAAATCAAGTACATTCATGTATTTTCTGGGGACCAATAATAAGTTCCTACACTGGTTGGCGCCAAATATCAAGAAACGAATATTCCACCTCTCTCACGATGCTGGTACAGAGTAATTACTGGGCTCAATGTTGCATCAATTATTCACAGTTATTTACCCGCAAATAAACAAACATCCAAATAAATAAATAATCGTCTCTTTGGTGTGAGCACCTGCTTGACTCCCCCCGCTACCACCACCACCACCTTCACTCTTTGCAAAGGTGGCGCAACACTTCAGCGCTTTATCACTTGCATTGTGTCTTTCTGTGCTGAAAAAAATAATAAAAAAAAATAACAATAATCAGCCACAATCATATTTTTCTAAAAGTCTGGAGGCTGCCTGCTTTCATTGGAGAGTGAGGAGGAGGGGGGTGTTCTGGGCAGATATCTCCATCTAAGCCCTGCGCTATAATTGAAATGGCGCATTTGGCTGCAGGCAGGTTGTGAGGGCGCTTTCTGCAGCAGCATGCATGCATGTCCATAGACGTCATTTGATTTTAATGGCCTGCAGGAAATTTGGCGTTACAACTCCAGACATTAAGGCAAGAGGGAGAGAGGGAGAGAAAGAGAGAGCAGGGACACGGGGAAAATCGCCGCATGAAAGATATTGGTACAAGGATATCTCTTCATTTTCAGCATATTTTTCTGCTGAGACTTTATCAACAAGTTATTGCGCCTTTATTATATGTTTCCCGAGTGAAGGACTATGGCAGCCCGCCTGGCTTTAAACTTTAAATTTAAGCTGGAGATGGAGATGGAAATGTATTCCTACTAGCTGGACTGCCCGGGGAACTATTACATCAGACGAAATGACAATGATTAAAATCTGCTTTTTGCTGCTCTAAATCTATTGAGCGACTGACAGTTGCCTGTTAGGTTTCCTACCCCCTCTAAATCACAACTTCACACCGTTAAGGGCAACGGTCTACTTTTGCCGGAAAATATAAGATAAGTTATTATATCTGTGCAGTCATAATTTCGAGAATAGGGGATATCACGTTTTCTTCCTTGAGAAAATTGCCTGGGCGAGAGAGTGGAGTTGAGCTAATTGTAGCCTAATCCCTGGCCCAGAGGCGCTCGGGCAGCCCGGAGCAAGAATTTTCTTTTTTAGCTCGGCTCTGTTATTTAGAGAAGGATTATTGGCTTTCTTCTTCTCATAACAAACCACAGGGGCAGTTTCATTTAGGCAAAAAGGCAGACAAGAAGCCCGAAACACGAAGGAGGATTCCGGCAAGAGCGCACATTTTACGCGTATCCAAATAAGAGCTGAGAAGGGGAAGGAGATCATCTCATCTATGTTCAAGGTAAGGACGCTTCCTGTGCGCTTTGGTACAAAGAAGCTTGGTGAGGACAGGTCGAGCCAGCCTTGCAATAGAGCCTTTAAAGCCACAGAGACTCTTTGCAAGCAGTCGATCCCGGCCACAGCTTAGTGTCATTTAAAAAGCAGTTTAGTGCGGGATACCGAGAAAAGACTTGGCTTTCCCGTACGGCAGTATAGGTATCGTACTGGAGCTGGATGGCGGTGTAGTCACAAACTCGGGGGCATTCGGAGAAAATATTTGAAATTTTCGGGGGTTACGCGGACAGCAGCGGGGACCGATCGCCGGCACGGATCTCCTCTGGACTCCCCTACAATGTTTGAAACGGTATGGTGAAAATTTAATATTACCGGATTCACTGTTTTACTCTAGAGTGCAGGTTTGGCTCCACAGTTTTCGAAAAGGACAGTTGAAGTGTGCTGGAGAGTACCGTGTACTGTATACTGCTCGACCCAAAGTGATTTTTACGCGTTTTCTGTGCAGGTAACACGTTTGGGTTTTTTTTTTTAGTCAAACGGGCTGTGAATCACACGTGTCGTGATTTTGCTTTTAATTGCACAGCCGGAATAAGACGCCATATTGAGCATTTGGTAGATTAAAGGCAGAGCACGGGCTCGTGGTGTTCGTGCAGAGTGGGCTGTTGTATCGCATTGTGTATTTTTCCAAACGTTTCCGTATTATTATAATTTTTTATTATTATTATACATATATTTTAAAGATTACCTTAATTGTGAGACATCAGTTTTACGTGGATGTGATTAAGTGTGGAATCGACTTCAGTGTCTGAGCAGGGGTCAGTGGAGGGAGGCAGCAAGACGGCAGTTGTCAGGAGAAAGTTGATGCCTTTATAGCTGCTGTGATTTTGTGCAGGAATTTTATTATGGTGTGTATGCCTCTCTCTGCCTCCCTCTCTCTCCCTCCCCCTCTCGCTCTCTCTCTCTTTCTCTCGCTCTCCCTCTCCCTCCCTCCCTCCCTCCCTCTCTCTCTCTCTCTCTCTCTCTCTCTCTCTCTCTGTGTGTGTGTTAGGGATAAGAGAGAAATCATTTCGTGATGTGATTGGGAGAGTAAGATGTGTTATGGGTTTCTTCTTCCCCCATTCGATGCTTTTAAATCGGCCTTTATATTGTGATTTAATTGTTTGATTGGTCGCTTGTGTGGGTGATGTGGGAGAGTCATGGATACCGGCGGTGGGACAGCCCGGTATGTATGCATCCCAAACTTCTTAAGTCTCTCCAAGTTTTTTCTTTTTTTCTTCTTCTTCTCTTTCTTCTTTTCCTGGGATTTGAAATATAATGCCATCCTCCTGTAATCGTATTAAACGAACACGATTCTGCTGTGAGGAGGGAAACACCCTGGGAAAGAAAGAAAGAAAGAAAAAAAAAAAAAAAAGGCTCCAGTCTCACTTGGTAGCCAGTGGCACTTCTGTCAGAGCCGCGGGGATGATCTGGACTCTCACAGCGGTCTTCAGTTTACCAGTAATGACAGTATAAGAGCTCATATGTGCAACAACAAACTGGTCAATTGTGATTTATTGAAGAGTGCAATTATATTATCGGAGTCTGTTTAAACCCTGTGTATGTACTGCGAGGCTCAAATATTATTTAAAGTTTTGTAGTAAGGACAGATGCGTATTTCAACCTAAGCCTGGAAGTAAACTCATAAAGCATCCAAACCGTAACCTTTCAGTCTGTAGTCATTGAAAATATAACGAGCAAAAAAGAACAGTATGTATTTGCTGATTTTGTTAAAAAAATAATAATAATAATAAAAAAAAAAACATTCTTAGTTCAAATTCAAACATTATTTCATTCTTCTGTGATTCAGCTTTCTACCAGACAATAGTCCCATTAAAATGTGGCCAAACTGAGGTTATGGTGGTTTACCTGCCGCTGTTTGGCAAACAAATTACGCACCAGTAGACTGGATATAAACGCCTCATCTACTCCTCCTGGAGCATTGCGGAATCAGATGGCGGCGTATCGAAGTGAACCAAAAATATTTTCTCAAACATTTTACCACTTAATCAAATACAGCTCGGCACTGACCTCGCTGTGCTCCCAGTGAGCTCCAACTCCCCCAAAAAACTGTGCCTCCACAGTCCGCATATTGAGCTTTTTTGTTCTTTTTGGAAGATTATTGTAGACGTTTCCCTCTTGATGTGGAGCCACAGCATACCAACAGTGGGATACTTCGTGTTTTGGCCTCCCAGCGTGGACAGTAGCGGTATGCTTTATCTGCTTTGAACTGAATCCTGGCGCGTTTTACGCACGTTTTGTGGCCCCTTAATAGCTGTGGTCACATGACAGGCGACCACCTTAATATTGTGTGTGTCGAACACGTGTGTCTCTTCTGTGAGTGTGTTTATTAGAGGGAAAAGTTGCACCCTCCCTCGCTTCCGTGTTTTTCATGCTCTCAGATTGGTGGTTGGTGTGTCTGGGCGCATCACGTCTAACACATAAGGCGACCTTTAATTAGAATATTGCAGCAGCAGTTTATTTTATTCCCCTGGAGGCTGACACCTAGCATTCCTCCCTCTCTTTCTCTCCCCCCTCTCTCTCTCTTTCTATCTGTCTATCTCTCCCTCTCTCACCCGGGTTCTCTAATAAGCATCCTCCTATCCTCGCCTGCGGTGCTGCATGAAAAGATGCAAACATACTTAATTAGAGCGGTGGCAATAATTTCCAGGCTAAATATGCGACCAGACAGACATGGAAGTGATCTGATACCATTCAGAAAGGATACTATCTACTTGCCTGTGTAGGATCACTGTGTTGATTTTTTTTTTTATATATACTTTTACCTTTATTCCCATGGCTTTTCTTTACACTTGCTTTCAGGAGGGAAGAAGCATGTCACGGCTGTCTCTGACCCGGTCCCCGGTCTCTCCTCTGGCCGCTCAGGGGATCCCTCTGCCGGCTCAGCTGACCAAAGCGAACGCCCCGGTGCACATCGATGTCGGGGGACACATGTACACCAGCAGCCTGGCGACCCTCACCAAGTACCCAGATTCAAGGTAAGACACGTCCCTGGCTTTTTGTCACGGCTTAACATCGATGGTGGAGTTACTTTATTATATCATTTATCTTATTTATCGAAAATCATTGTTGAGGAAATTGAAGAGTGACTGGATTTGTATCCTGCTTTGTCTGATGAGTTGAAGTGATGCATTTATGGGAGCAGTCTCTCATCCTAATGGAAACAATTTCCCAATTAATTCTTCTAGTAGATTCAAATCAGTTTGCATCTCAATATTGTATTTTAGTCAGCAAATCAATTATTATATTACTCCACTGGTGTTTGTCTCCATTAAGTCTAATTGGATTTGTGATCTTAACAAGTCATTTAGCTGACTGGCACTGGGACAACTCTAAAAGTGCCCTCAAAAAGCTATTACTTTAATATCTTTAATTTCAAACCATGTGGGGACATTTGTCTTTCCTCTATTATTTTTAAACTCTTTAAAATTGTAAATTTGATAATTTTTAGTTTGTTTTAATTGTGATTTTCATTTTTTTTTTAAATATATAAATATATATATATCCTGCAGGCTTTTATTTTTTGTATCTCCTCTCACATGATAAAGTGCTTGAAAATTCAGCTGCTGCCATATATATAAATATAATTTTAGTTTTTGTAAGTTGATTTGAGGTAAGGTGCCTTAGGAATCACTGAATGTGCTTTATGTCAGCTTCTAATTTGTTTAAAATCAACTCACTGGTGAGTTACACATTGATTTTGTAGCTATTTTAGATTTACCACTATTACATCTCTACAGCCATTATTTGAGTTCAAACCCTGGATTATCTTCAGAAGTTATTATAATAAAAGTTGTATGTATGTCATACTTTACAGTATAATCATATTTCCTGAAGCAGCATAGTAATAATAATACATTTTCAACTTGCTAGCTACTCTAAATTTCGGTTGACAGCAAAATAAACCTAAATTATGGATTATATTGCAAACTTAATTCACTGTGACAAGAGTGGACAGATAAAGAAATGTGCTCTCTGCCAGACATCAGATAGCTCTAATAATTCACTCATAAAGTTTTATTTTTTTATTTTTTTATTTTTTTTTGGATGCACTTCCACTTGTAAGATTTAGTCATGATGATTCAGATTGTGTAAGAGCTGGTGGTGATCCACCCTCCCACTTTATTCACAATTATAGCTCCATCCACAAACAAGGTGACACCGTCAGAGTTGCTGCAGCTCTGAACGCACGTACAACCGATAATAAAATATCTCTGCTTGTTTGAATGTTTCCCCTCTCATGTTTTGGGCCCCCCGCGTTTTGCTCTAATGCCTTGTGTCATTCATTACATTACACTGCGTCAGCTGAGTCCCACGAGGTCCAAGGTAAATACACACCAGGTTGTTAGAAAATCTGCCAAATTGGCTACAGGAAACAATCCACATAATCCCTTGGTAATAAAGTCTTGATATTCATAGAGCCCGCTGACAGGAAATCGCTGACAACTCTGCTTTTATTCCAGCGTAACATGTCATGAGAAAAAATAAATCTCGACCCAGAAGAGGGTTTATCGCTGCCTTTGTTATCAAGACGTTTTTTTTGTTTTATATTAAGTTAATCCAGTGGATAGTTGGAACATTTCTTCTCTGTTTATCTATTGCTATTGTGTTCCTGTGTTTTTTATGATCTGATGCAGCTTTACACTTTACAAAGGCGTTATTCATAGGGACACACACACACACACACACAGGGCACCATGTAAATGCTGCAGAGAGTCATGTCAGAGCATCCAAACAGTGTTTTCACAGTGCGAGAAAAAAAAAAAAAAAAGGATATCAGTGTGAGTGTTGGTTGGAGTGTTCTTTCCTCTTTCTCTTTCTCTTTCTTTTTCACACATGCTCCTTTGCTCCTTCTCTCACTCTCTCCCTCTCTTTCTGTTGTTTTTTTTTTCTCACTCTGGATCACATACACACTCGCATGCATACACTCAGTGTGTTTCTCTCTTTCTCCCAGCCTCCTCAGCGTACATTTGGCCTCGGGGCTCCACTTTCCACTGGAGCCAGTGGAAGGAGGGGCCCTTTTGTGTGAATTAGGATAATGGCTGACAGCAGAAAGCAAAACAATTACACTGGCATAACCATGTATGTCGCGTTCAGCCATGTCCGGTCCAGTGGGGCACTTTAACAAAACTGAAAACGTGACGACTCAAAGAGCAGGGTTAAAGAGTTTGAAGCCGCTGATTACTTTTAATAGATTGACCCCTAAATAATGCAGCATGCCAAGAGAAAGTTAGTCTAGTAACTAATGTGCGGCAATTCATCTTCTTCTGTGTGGGCCATATTAAGGGACAGGGGTCATGAAACATTGATGCGCACTCTGTGTAGCTCTCAAGGAGGACAGTCTCAGCAGTCACTTGAACAGAAGCTGAGGAAATTAGGGGAAATGTTCCAGAGACAAGGAAACTATTTTGAAAGGAGCACTGGATATTTTTCTCTTTGAAGACCAGTCTTCTGTGTCCAGAGACACTTATATCTGTACTGACCTCATGCTCTTAATTGGTCCTCTGTGTCTTTGCCGTAATACGAACCGTAATTAACTGAGGAAATTATTCACTGAGCTTCATTTTGTTTAATTGTTAAGCCTCTTTTTTAGTCTATATGACGCCAACACATAGCTACGAGCCTGCACAGAATTAGATGTTCACTTAATGTTAAATAATAATGAGAATTAATTGTTGCTCTTGAGCAGAAACATATTATGCAGCTCTGTGAGATTAAAGGAGATAAATCAGATAAATGCTGATTTATTAACAACAGATAAAACCGGTGCACGACTGGAGACGTTTGCACGAATGTGGTCAAAGTTATCGTTTTACAGCATGCGCGATTGAATTTCTCAAATACGAAACAAAAAAAGTAAATCGCATCGTGGGCCAATCCTGAGTAATAGAGCCATGAGAGCAGTCCTCAGAGAAGTCTTTTGTTGCTGTAGCTGATTGTGTAGATACATATAAAAATGTGCAAAGAGGCCGGAACTATAAGTCATGATTTTTAGTAAAATTTTACTCCTCGTTGTGAAACTTTAATCACCCTTTGTGAGAGGTTTATTTTCCGGTCGATTTGAGCAGGACTCAAAAATGAGTGAATCATTTGACTATTCAAACTGGGCAGCCTTGGCGTCAGGCAGGACAAGCTCACCAGGATCCCTGGGTGTGTTTGTTTCATTTCTCAGGGAGCTGCTGTCCACTAGTGGTTGAGTTTAGAGATCTGTTCAAGTAGAATCAGTGAGATTCAGTGCTCCGGGTCCTCGTCCCTCCTCTTCGAGGACACGTCTCTGGCAGCTCTCAGCCACTGGTCGGATATTTCCCACCTACTTGGCACCGCTGGGGTGGGAGGCCGGAGCTGTTTCTGTCCTTGATAACCTCCTACAACCACCACCTCTTCTCCATGACTCCTTCTCTTTATCTAAGTTTTGTAACTCTGTCAAGCCTTTCTCTTTGCTTCTTTCTCTTTTCGTCTTAATTTCTGGTTTCTGCCTTCTCTTCTTTGGTTGTCTCAGTCTAGTTTCCCATATCTCCGACTGCTTTCTCTCCATCAATTTCTTTGTCTTTTGGCTTGTTTGTGTGTCTTGTCTCTTAATTTCTCTCCACAGCTCCCAATCCCCCCACCCAACACACACCCTTCTCTCTCTCTACCTACCTGTTAAAAACAACCCCCCCTACACACATTCAGGGATTTAACAGCAAAGGGAAAAATGAGGAGACCAACAGAGAAGTGAGAGAGAGAGAGAGAGAGAGAGTAGAAGGGAGTGGAAGAGAGGGAAAGAAAAAGAAAAACAGGCAGCATTTTAATTGCTTTTTAAAAAAGTGGAGATGAAAAACAGAGTTAGCCTGGAGGGGTATGGTGAAATTCTAGCTGGAAGAATTGCAAGACCATATGAGAAAGGAACACCTCAGGCAAAACAGGGAGATGAGTATTGGTTTTTTATAAAGCATTTTGCATCGATTTCCAGAGAGAAAGCGAGTAAGGGAGAAGGATGGAGACAGAGAGAGAGAGAGAGAAAGAAAGAAAGACAGAGAGAAAGAGTGAAAGGGAGAAAGGATGGCGGGAGGGGAGAGAGGGAGGGAGAACCATCTTTGCTCTGCTTCTTCACACAGTCAAGTCAAAGAAAAGAGACAGGGCGAATTTGACTTGATAGCTTCAGCGTGTTGAGCCGACACATCGGGGTCAGGAGATTCCTCATCCATCCATAAAACACGAGCGCACTCACTTTTACAAAGTGGACGGTTGTAATTGTAAATTCAGTCAAAATGAGTCTGTGAGTGGAGCCAGCCCTGCTGTTTGTTCATTGACATTCCCACAACGGCTCCCTTCCAGTGTCTTGTAATAGAGTTTGACAATGCCAGTGCTCAGGCAGCGGTGGGTGCGTGTACTGGTCGGCGCCTTTGCAAATAGTTTTTATGATTGCCTTTGTCATACAGCATTGTCAGCCAACCTAGACGCAGTTACTGTGATTAAAGCGCTGATTACTCCAGAATGATGATAATAACAGCAACACACCGCCGTGCCAAGAGCTGTTTCTCTGTAAGACAATGTACTGTAAACGTGCAGTGAAAACGTTAAGGAGGTTACGCACAACAGATTTCTTGTTTAAATCAGCTGTACAGCTTATTTACACTGCACAAGTACTGGAGGTTTCTCTGCTTTTGTTTCAGAATGAGTAGCCAAGCATTCAGTTCACTGAGACTTTGGAGAGGTTGACAAAATGGGACACTTGCAGCCTATTTTACATAAGCTAAAAAACGATTTTTAATTATTACAGGGGGATATTTAGCATTTGGGAACGAACAAACAGACAAAGTGGAGGTGCCGAGACGAGATTATTAGACCAGTGAGAGAGGGACCTGCAGGTAACCGGCAGGAAAACCGTACAAAGACGCAGGGAAATGAATATCTGTCCGAGGGTATCTCGAGGCGCGGCGCCAACATGCTGCGATGAAAGTTTAAAGATAACAGCAATTTCCACTCTTTGCCTTGATGAGCCCCTGTAGCCAACTTCAACTAAGCCCTTAATCTTGCGGCGCACCAGTGGAAGGGGTTAACCGTGGGACGCTGAGCAGCAACAAGTGTCTTATTATTACGCCAGCGTCTCGTCAATATTTGGCGAAAGCTTAAATTCATACATCTAATTACTGATTTAGTTAATTATTGTGATACTTAACAGGAAAAACATTATTCAGAATTTAAGATGGTGTTATTTTAATGATCTCAGAAGCTATTTTCTTCTAGATTATGCAAGATTTAGATATGAAACAAATAGGCTTACAGGATGTCCTGCAAGCTTAGTATGCATTTAATTTATCTAAGCAATACATAGGATAATATGATACTCATGTAGGAGGAACTAAACTGAAAAGCAGCATACATCGATGGGACATAGCTATGTTTTTCTTACAAAAATAGATCCTGACAACAAATGCATGTTTTTAAAGGCTAACATGTGGACTTCATTTTTAGTGTGGTTGCTCGGTTTCACTTATTGAGATCAGGATTGTGCATTGGGTCCCAGTAATTCATAGCTGAAGTAGGAACCCAGAAACATAAATATAGCATTAAATACAGTTGTTACCTCTTGTCCTATATGGCAAAGTAAACAGCCATTATTACCGCAGAATTATGTTCTGAGACTGTCTCTTATATAAACACTATACAGCATGTGAAGGATATTATTACAAATCCTAAGTGTATTAAATACAAACTGCATGGCGTACAGTAGTAGTGCACCTGTCCAAATTCCTCCAAACCCCACAAGGAAGCCAAACTGTAAAAGTAAAACATCTTTTTCCACATATTCTCCTCACATTAATATTTGGCCCTTCGCCATTTCCTACCTCTGTTTCATTTCCGCCCCTCTGACAGATGGAATAATAGAGCTGTAATGCTACATTCATGCCATTAATTTCTGTAAGTACAAGCAGCAAGCGTGTGTGTTGTTGTAATCTCTCTGCAGAAGAGACACTTCAAACAAGTCTGGAATGGAGGAACTGCGCCTTAAGCCCCTTGTTTCAACCTGGGATGCTAATGCATTTCAAGCTTAGTGCTAATAAAATTGAAAAATAAATGGAGGGTAATTGTTTCATGCATTTGAAGGAAGCTGGCTCATTCCATTATGTGCTTGTGTTTGTGTGTGCGGCTGCCTGCGTGCGTGCGTGTGTGTGTTTCAATTTTCAGAATCAGTCGTCTGTTCAATGGCACCGAGCCCATCGTGTTGGACAGCTTGAAGCAGCACTACTTCATAGATCGGGACGGCGAGATATTCCGCTACATTCTCAGTTTCCTCAGGACCAGCAAATTGCTCCTTCCAGATGACTTCAAGGTACATATCTGCACCACAACATACTGCACGCTGTGTACATGTCTGCAACATCGACCTGAGCAGTTTGAACAACAGTCATATGTTAAGCTGTTAATCTTCGGTGTGAATGTGGTTGTATTTATTCATGTTTTCCTGTCCTCTCACGAGTTGCATATTTTCAAATTAGACCTAGTACCACAACACAGCTCAGGTTGTGTTTTCAAAATCCGCAATGACGACTCACCCTCGTCCCATTCAACACACTAATTACCCGTAGCGTAAGCATAAGCAGTGATTAAGAAACGATGGAGAGGAACAAAAAGAAGCATGACTCAGCTGGTGTATATACACCGGCGGAGAGGTAAAATGCTAAATGGCTAACTGGAGCATGGCCTGGTGATGTGAGTGCCAAAGCCCTGAGCTGTTGTTTTTTCACTCAGAGTAGTTTCTGTAGAGGTGAGCCTAGGTGAATAACCCTGCACGCCCCTCTGCTCAGCTGCATCCTGATGATCAGCCCAGATGCAGAAAGAAACTTTGATACTTGGAAACATGATCTCTATCAGGCATGTATGCATGTGCACATGGCCTTGGCTCTGTGTGAGCTGGTGAATCTGCTTCAGCCCATATTAGATTAACAAGGCAGCGCACATCTGGCTCCTGGGTCAGCGTCTGCATGGAATAAGTCTAATATAAGTGAAAACATATACGTCTGTTATCATACAGTATTAAATGAAGCGCAAGTTCATGGCGACAAAGCAAAGGCTGTCTAGTTTGAAACCAAATAATGTTTTGCTTAAATATCTGTAAAATCTTTTTTAAAACGTTCGTCAGACAAAAATACTTTTCTTATATTTTCGGTATTAGTTGTGCAACTGCTAAGGTCGACATGTATAAAGTTGATGGAGAATGTGTAAGACAAATAGCAATATAAGCGGCTGTCTTCCACCTGCCAAACGTTGTGTGTGTTCACCAGCAAGTCACAAACTTTTTCTTTTTTGCTATTTGCTTCTGGCCTGATCATAGTTACTGTGGTTGTCAGAGCTTTTGGCGGCAGACAGCAGCAGCTTAAAATCACAGGCTGAAAAACAAAAACAAGCTGAAAGAGACTAAAATGCCTCGTGCAGCTGGAGGAACTGCAGAGTAGGGGGACAGTTCTTTGTAGGATCTTCACTACACGTGAACCCTTTCACATCAAACGCACTCATTTCATACTCTAATATAAAAAAAATAAATAAAAAGTACCCCCATGACCATGTTTGGCTTTGTCAGAATGATTATACATTCTGCCTACAGCTCAATCTGTCTCAAGGTTTTTATTCAGTGATCCTGTTTCCTAGGTGTATTCTAGTCTTCGCTTCTGCTCCACCTTAACTTGCGTGACCTTTTCACAGGGCTGGTGCTTGTTCGTCATTCTCTACAAGGTAACAAGACCAAGCCACTCGAAGCCCGGGGCTAGCTCTCAGGGCCCCACGGATAGTCTGAACAAGAGCCAAACCTCAGACAACAGAACATGACATGAAAGCCTCGCATATTTTGGCAAATGATGGTCTGACTCAGAACCGATTAGTTTTTCCCTTCTTATTCATGGTCCTCCCCCACCTTCCTGTGAAGTCTTGACAGTCCAATCAGGCGCCGCAGTTGAAGAGAATGCATTGGACTTCATTGTTTCGACTCATTACGATCCCCTCACATAAGCCCGTGTTGATCTGCATACCTTTCAATTTGCGTGAAGCCGGGGAGGGAAAAAAAAATAAAAAAATGCAAATAGTGCAAGGCAGAATTGAGCATGTCCTTATCTGAACACAATCAGGCTTGCCGTCGCCCCAGGGCTGGGTCTGTTCTGCTGCTGGCAGCCACGGCGCTGTGTGTTTTGCTAAATCAATGTGAAAGTCTGAGCAGAATAGGAAAATTTTCAGCCTACATCAGTGGAACAAAATATTCACTATTAATATCCTCCTTCATCTCATTATTCAAAGTACAATTAATCACGAGAGTGTAAGCAATGCTCAGTCATATTGAGGGCATAAACCGGTGAGAGTTAGTGGTTTCTGTGTCGAATTATTCAGGCTTTAGTGTGGCACTTTAAATCAATTCCTTCTGTTTTGTGCATCGAATACTAGAATTAGATGAGACCTGGCTGGATTTTTCTCCAGTGGCTTGTTTAATCAGCTACCTGTGAACCACTGCTTGTGTGGCGTTAGTCACTTTTTGTTCAAAACGTGTAGGTCTTTATCAGTCCTCCGATTCCCTCATAGTGACATTTTCCATCATTTTCTTCTTCTTCCTCCTGTCTTCTGTGTCTCTCCCTCCCTCTGTCCTTCCCTGAAATGTTGCCTTGCCGGTGGGCGATCAGGTCGGATCATTATTTTGAAGCTCAAACGGGCTGTCTGGACATAGGATTGGGGGATGAATTGTCTCGTAGAGCTGGCAGCAGTAGCAGCAGCTTTAGCAGCCAGGACGGAGCTGTTGGCCCTGTCTCCCTCTCATCCTCACCTCAGCGCTTAGGATTACTCTGTTGTTTTCTGCGCTGCTCAGGATGACTAAAGTGCCTCGCAGACAGACCCCTGTTAAAAACATATCCATCCATGGCTTCAGACCTGTGAAGGATGAGGAGCTACACTTTGATACAGAGAGCTGCCTGAAGCGGAGCGTCTCAGTATGAGTTTTGTCAGCTGCAGCAAGAAGGCCAGCAGAGAGGGAAAAAAAAAGAAAGACAGGGAGAAAGGGAGGAAAAAAACAGGGGGGGGGGAAAGGACCGCTATCCCCTCTTTCACATTCTGAAATCTTAAATATTAGACCGCCAGCTTAAGATGTGTTGCGTCAACGCTCTCTGTCCAGATGGAGTTGTATTTGGGTGTCGTTCACATGCCTCAGATGAAGGCACAGATTAGATGAAGGGGTGAGACAGTGAGGGAGGCCTTTTAAGGCTAAAGAGTTTGACCAAAGCAGCAGGGTTAATGAATATGCTGGTTGCTGTCATGCTCCGTTTTTGTGCCCTGCAGTGGTCAGAAAAGGAAAAGGGGAAAACTCTTTGTAGATCAGGACTAGTGATGCACACTATATGAAACATATGTTGTTTATGCAACACAAACAAATAGTCTCACTCTTCAAAAGTGTTTCTAGTCTGTCCTGCACCGAGAGCATCAGCCTCTCTTTAAATCTATTTAATATGTAAATGGGCATTCGGTGCCCATAGACTAACATTAGCTGTAGCCAGGAGGTAGCGAACATGTACATCACGTAAGAATAAACAATGTCAGTGATTCATAAACGATTAAATTAAGCTGTCATTCTTTGTCACTGTGAAACACTAATCAGAACACCGATTTATTAATTACTAATTGTTTAGCAGAAAGATTTGCAGCATTTAGGTGTAACCTAATTAAATCTTGTTCTAATAGGAGCTTAACATCGGGCCACAAGCCTCATTAACATAAAACTCCCTCCATGTGAGGAATACATTAAAAACCTCCTTGGCTGATGATTGTCCTCATGTTCACTTGCACATATCTTTTCCTCACCTCCCGTCTGCCTCCAATAGCGAACCTCCGCCTCCCCCCTATATTCTATGGTAGCGGTGAATGATGGTGCCATCTGGTCTTTTGGGAAATTAGAGGCAAGAGCGCAGGGGCAAATGGCCCCCAGCAAGCCCTGCCCGGGAGGGAGAGGCAGGCAATCTGCTGCAGACTGTCTGCACACAGGAATGCACCATCCCACTTCACTGGAGCCCCACTGACGGCCTTTCTGGAGTCAGCTCACTAAAACATGCTAAAGGCTAGCTTAACTCTGCCAAGAGCTACTGTGGAGGAGAGCTGCGGCGCGGTTATGCTTTGTTTATCGAGAGTGTCGTCCTGCTGGTCAGAGGCCGTCACTGATCTTGGTTTATTGTTCTGATGTCCACAAGATGTAAGGTTTCATAAGAACAAACAAAGGTCACATTTAGACAGGTATATACAGGGTATTGGCCTGATTCTTATTCTGGTTACTCTACCATGAGGGCAGAGTGAGTGCTACTTTGCTATAATATAATGGATGGCCAAAAGACACAGTACCTTGATAGTGATTTATTCCTCCATGTTCACCTGTGCCACAAAGTTGGTGTTTCACTGCTGTAGAAGAGTCAAAGTGCAGATACAGCCAGAACAGACCTCCTGGAGTTATTCGAGGTTAAGTGTCTTGCTCAAGTGTCTTGCTTTGTCATAGTTGCTGTGGGCATCCCTCCACAAATACACCCTCTACTGTCATCTTAATGTTGCACAACCCTGTATATGTGTAGGGTTTTGTCTCTGTGACCTTGGTGATGGGATGTAATGTAGCGAGTGTGTTAGTCACACATGTAGCCAAGAGGACTGTAACACACGTGCAAACCCATTCCTCTGATCTTCATGTTCATCTGCCCATGCAGGACTTCCACCTGCTGTACGAGGAGGCTCGCTACTACCAGCTGACACCAATGATCAAGGAGCTCGAGCGCTGGAAGCAGGAGCGCGAGCAGCGGCGGATGGCGCAGCCCTGCGACTGCCTTGTGGTCCGAGTCACGCCCGACCTGGGCGAAAGGATCGCCCTGAGCGGGGAGAAGGTCCTGATAGAGGAGATCTTCCCAGAGACGGGAGACGTTATGTGTAACTCGGTCAACGCTGGCTGGAACCAGGACCCAACGCACGTCATCCGCTTCCCCCTCAATGGCTACTGCAGGCTCAACTCAGTCCAGGTAACACAGCAGAACGTTTCACCTTTGTTGTAGTTTGAAAGACATGGTAACACAAAGCAAAACACCTCAATCTCTGCATGTGGTTATTTATTACATTCAGGACAATTATTCAGCTGAAGTGTTTACAGAGTTTCATATAAAGTAGGTGGTATGCCCTGATCATACCAGGATATCTATCTCTGTGTGGCGATAAGAGTACGTTATTATTGATAATTTAAAAAGACTTTCATGGTTAGTTATCATTTCTTACGTAGGAAGAAATGTAGAATCATCCATTTCTTTCATTTTCTTTCTTTTTTTACCTAAATCTTATCAGGCCCTGGATGTTATTTCATAAATTTACTAATCTGATGCAGCATTAAGCTTTGATTAACCTTCATTATATCAGCTGCCAGTATAAAAAGGTGTGTTTTCAATAATACGGACATTTGGAATTCGTAGCAGTTTAGTCCTTTTTCGTATTTAAGAAATGCATTTCATTAAATTTTCACGTCCGTCTAAAGTCTGACGATAAGTTAGAGCTAAGCCGTAGTCTTTCTGAAACCAGAGGCCACGTTGTAATGAAGGCAGCAGGCTGCGTTTTTAAGACCACAAGTTTGAACATTTGCTGGATCTAACTTATGTAGCTCATAAACAGTCTCTAGCTGTGGGTAGCACAACTTCCCCGTACAAAGCTTCTTCCAGTGACACTGTTCACGTTGTGCCATGGTTTCATGAATATGGGAGAACAACGTCATTCTCTCTGTGGTTTGAAGGTGGAAAGGGCCATTTGTGCTCAAGGCAAACAGAGCTGTCCTGAGTCTTGAGATTATTAGGATAAGATTCAACTCAGGGCAGGTCTGAGGCTTTGGCAATGAATTTCACACTAACAAAGCCAGTAAGAAGAGACCAAATGCAAAACAATAAATAAACAATAAAAAGACTGATTTACTGCTTAGTTACTTATCTGGCTGTTTAGCTCTCGTGCAGGGTAACCCTATATACATACTGTCTGGACGCAGTGTTGCATCTGTTAAAATTGAATTTGGCACTGCGGGTGTTTTATGGGATCGGTTCCCTCTCCGAGGTTAGCCATAAGACGCAGGTTCCACAAAGAATCAAAGAAACGTCGCTATGAGACAGTCTGCAACAATACGTTTATTTATTCTGCGAGGGCTTCTGCTGAGCAAGCGAGCCACTTTTTCATCAGCAGCCATCAAGATTTTCCAAACGCACTTCAACAACGGGCTGGCATGTGTAGCGTTCAGCCAGGGCTTTGTTGGCCACTGTGCATCTCCACTTAACTGCTGCACATGATAGCGTCTACTGAGGGACAGGAGGCTGTCACGATGTCATTCCTGCGTCAGCCTGCACTTTAATTTGATGCTTTTGTTTCACTTTTCTTCAGTGAGCAAAACTGGAATTCAAAGTGCATTTTTAAGGCAGTCGGGTTGATTTGTGGTCATTTATATATCATTTTGCCTTAGAAATAATAGCTTATTGTCACTAACCGTGATAATAGCTAGAGTGTACAGGTGCATACTGTGTGTGAAGTTGTTTATTGTGTCAAAATTTGACCAGTTGTTGTAGCATGATGCCAAGTCTGCACCTGGCTGCTTGTTAGCTTTTATTGTAATAATAGTTGGGGCAACAGATGAATAGTGTTCTTATCACCTCAAATACTTTTGATTTACAGTATCATTTTCAAATAAGTTCTCTATCATGGTCTGGAGTAGAGTAGTAAAATGTTAAGGACAACTTCAGAAAACTAGTTCTACAGTTGCGGTACACAGCAAGGCCTGGAAGAGGGAGAACGGGGGGAAATATAACAGTCTCACACCACAGGCTCGATATAACACACTCGAGCGCCCTCAGCCATGAACAAACCAGCACACAGCGGAGCCTTCGCCCCTGCAGCACCCGGAGAGAGCCTCTCCCAGGCAGGCTGGTGCACTCTGACACCTCCACCTCCTTCTTTGCCAGTGCGAGAGACCACCTCCAGGGAGGAGAGTGGAGGGAGCGGGACATAGCACGTGTGGACTGCGGCCATGTTTTCCTGCGAAGAAATGAAGAAGAGGAATGGAAAGGGGGGGAAAATGATATGCATAATTTACGCTTTACTCCTTTTTAAGACACAGCTCCTTTTTTTAAAAAGACTCCAATATAACACCGCTCAAGGCAATTGAAATACACGTATTGCATTTTTTAATACCATACTTACAATTTCTCAAACAGCCTAAACCGGTTTATACTTCTTTTATAGATTTTTAAATGACTTACAATATAATTAATTGGCCGCATCAACTAACACAACATTTTCCCACTCTGTTTACCAGTGAGACTGGTTACAGGATGTGAGCACGTCTGAATAACGCAATCTGAAAGAGTCTTTATGGTTTAGCTTTTATTAGGCTGTTTCCTCTGAAGGCGAGGTGAGCTGAAATCCTCTTTTCAGACAAACTGCTAACAGCAAGAGGAGCTGGATCTTCAAGGTTTCCTGTAAGCAGTGCTCCCTCTTTTCTCATAGTATGGCGCCCCACGGTTAGGGCGGCGTTACATGTGGCGTCCTTTTTTTTTTTTCTTTCCTTTTTGTTTTATCTCATCCTGCCCCTTGCGACGGCCCCTTTAAAACACACAGATACGCAGCGTTCTGTTGAAAAAATAATCAAAAGCACGTGCACACACATATGCGCGCACAGTGGAAGGAAGGGCCCGGCTCATTGAGTCGATGTAGATGAGGACACAAGAAGCAGATGGAGGTGTTTTTCGGTGTAAGGGGAGATTTTTCTAAACAACTTACTCATTCTGTCCTCTCTCATTGTTGCGTGAAGGTATGAGAAGGTTAGGAAAATAATCCTCGTCTTACCTGCCAGACAATAAGCCTCTGATCTGATTTCAGGCATGGACCCCGACCCTGGGGAATGCACTCGCCACCACACCCTGCCCCACAGAGAAAGACCAAGGGAAGGGGAGGGCGGGGCGGTGTTGACAGGGCTTGTTTGAAATATATTTATTGTATCACTGGATGGAGTTTTGACAAAAAGGAACGAGATGGACGTTTGACCACATTTCAACATGCGCTGTTTTCAGTTTATTCTATGTCAGCTCCACTGTGATTTTATTGAAGCTAAGGTGCTCTCGCTGTCTTGCCCTGGGCTGGAAACTGCTGGACCTCGTGATACTTTGGTCACAGTATGATAACATCAGATTTCTTTATACTTTACTGCACATTAAGCACAGCAACCTAGTTTGTGATTCAGTTTTAATTTGCTTTAAGATAAAGTAACATCCCTGAGGTCGATAAAATTGGACATACTTCAGAGTCCAACAATATTATATCATCCTCTATTTATAGTTAGCAATGTACCGATGCTAACTTCTTGGTGTCAATTTACAGAGCGAATATACTGGAAGGAAAAGTAAAACAATATAATGTTTACTGTAAATTCAGCCCGTTCTTTAGCTCTCTCCATCTTGTGTATTCAAATGTAAGAGAGTGAAAATAAACAACTCCACCTTGGCGAGTGATTCTCCATGAAGTCATGAATGGAATTTTGGGAATAATGCGAACCACCTGCGCTGTGATGTAGATCCAGCTGAGAGGAACAGAGAGCAGCAGAGGCATTAAACGGAGGGAAAACATTTAGCCGAAGAGCCGCGCAGAGGTGTGCACACACGTGTCCCAGAGCTGGAGCCGGCCCTGCTGCTCCATACATCACCATGATGAAGCACTCGGATCAGACCAGAGCCAATCCGTCCTTCATCAATGTGACAGCGGAGGCAGTCGTAGAGAAGGGCCCCCTGTCCCTCCGTTGCCCGTGCGGGGGAACGCAACACGTCGCAACACTCTCTTACATGTCACGCTGCCACTCCATCAATCCTGCGCCGGCTGAAAAGAGAAAGCACAGCTCATCAGAGCAGACAAGGCCACACAAACACCTCAGCCAGGCTCCTCAGCGGCCTGAGTGGCAGAGTAAGACGTTAAGACTGCTGTGGTTTGGGGTCCCCGCGTTCCCTGTGTGGTTCTTTGGGTAGAGCTCAACATCAGGCTCAACAGGAAGCTCATTAATCTGCAGAGTGGACAGGATGAAAACAGGACAGCAGTTTGGCAGCATGTGTCAGAAATAAAATGTGTCATTCTTGGACACAGCCTGTTTAGGTATTGTGAAGTTGATCTTTTCGAAAAGTGGCCCAGCCTAAATAATGACGTACTTAAAGAAAATTTAAAGAAAAGGGGAATTTTTATTCGAATTCGAATTCGAATTTTTTAAGTGTCCGTCATCCTTCATCTTGTCACATTTGAGGTAAAGCTATATAACCTATGTTTAAAGAAGGGTCAACACTACAATGTGAATATATTTTAAGAAGAGAAAGATATATTTTCAACAAAATGAGCTCATGAAATATAAAAAGTAAAAGCATATTATAATATTTGATTGTTATTGCTGAAGGAATATAATAATTTAATATCGTAGATAATCAATATTATGTATTTTATACACTGAACGCTTGTTTAATCTACAGGTCTATGAATCATATTTTATCATAGGTTTATAAGTGTATAAAATGTATCTTAAAATTTTTACTTCAGTGCAGTACGTGAGGAAATTCTCATAGTTATGTTGCAAGGCAGCAACAAATGGCCGCAAATGAGTAAGAAAAGGTTACTGAATGATTCATGTGGTGTGAGATCCTCGTGTGCTCAAGACCGTTCACTTTAGTCTGAATTACTCTCGGGCCCTTTGAGGGTTGACCCAGAACACCTCTGTTCCCTGCGCAGCACAGTGTGTATTTACACTGCCAGGGTTAAGTGTTGCATCCCCACGAGGGTCACCTGAACTAAAAGTGTGCGTGACTCATGATACCTGAAGACACTTTAAAGTGTCTTTTTGCAACGGGGAGCTCGGTCACAGCTACATGATCATTTGCTGCAAGTTCGAATTCTGTCTGAGTGTTTTTTTTTTTTGTCGCTTGAGACTCCTAAAAAAAGCTGGCAGATGGCTCCGAGAATTAGAAAGAGTTGGAGCTTCACGGCCGTTTTATGCCAGATGCTTGCAACAAGCAGAGGATACGATGCAGAGATTGCAGTCGGCGCTCCTCAAAGACCGTGCATAGTTAAACAAAAGCGACCCCCTGAGTGTACAGCCCATCACGTGCGACAGTGTGTGCGTGTGTCAAACGTGTCAATCAGCTCTGAGCCCTGCGCCATGAGGAGTAAGTGCTCCATCTGAGAGGTGCTGCTGGTGTGTCTGTGCGCTCTGGTGGCCATCAATATTGCATTGTGCTCCGGTTTCCAGCCCTGAGACTCGTTTCCTTTGATTCGTGCTTCGCCATCTTTGCTACCATGCGGGGAGGTTAGAGTAGTGGGGCTGACATATCCCCTCCACATCCCCATGGCGACCCCGGATTGAGTGGCAGCTCAGTGAGACGGTTAAATGCTGAACGCCGTGTGCGTGTTTGAAGGGAAGATCCCTCTGCAGTCAAGTCGACACTGCAACTTTGAGAATGGTTTAATTGTGTTTCAAATGCGCGAGGATCACCGGGGATGAAAAGACGCTTTTATTCAGCTGCAATCACACAGGCAGGAGACGACTAAAATAATGCTAAAGTTCAGGGTAGAACTAGGAAACTTTGGTTGCCTCTGTAATTCCCTGCTCTAAAAAAACAATGGTGGCTTACTTTGTATAGTTGTGTCAGTACTTGTAATTTAAGTCCAAAGCAGTGTACGGAAAAAGGAACAACACTGCTGATTGGCTGTAATTCTATTTTGTGAACATCATCACAGTTTAAATGGGACTTTGTCAGATCCAATCAGATTCCTCACATGAAACAGTTGAACATAAACTGGGATCTGAAAGCCTGCAGTCACAAGTATGTTTTGCTGAAGTGAGCAACCCGACATGTTTTAGCTTTTTAAGAGGCCGCGTTGTCCCTGGTGATTGATTCCAGGACATTGTCCTGTGGACATTGAAACCTTTTGCAAGGATACATCTTAATTATTCAGGGAACTGTTTATTCCCCCATGGCACAAATTCATTATGTCAAACTGAACGTGAAGTTTTTTTTTTTTATGGTGTTTTACAGTATCCTTGAGTCAGTTACAACTATCTATAATAATATCCTTAAGTCTTTGTGCTGCCGAGCATTAATGATAAAAGTGTTTTCAGTCTATCTTTATTGATCAGGCCATACTCCTCTGTGACCAAATTCATTGCTGAACATGACAGAGTCCCACATGCGTTAAGAGATGATGGGGAAAAATGCAATGTGATGCAATGATCAAAGAAGGCTATGTAATATCATTTCCATAATCGCTAGGCTCCTCCGTCGTCTGTCATGGATTTGGGAGTGTTTGATGCTTGGGCAGGTCTCTTAATTAGCCATCCTCACCATCAGCTGTCTGCCTCCCCTTCTGTCTCACAAATTACAGAGTTTGTCGTCGTCGTATGGCCAGAGGACGAAAAGAGGGGAGGGGGAAACTTTTCCAAGTGGTCCTTTCTGCTTACAAGCAGCATGTCAGCACACATTTTAGTTGCAATCAGGAAGTGGATTGGTGCGAGGGGATTGCAGGGCTGTGCATTTATTATGTTTAGCATTTATGAATTTGTATTGTTTACGTGTGATTTATCTGCTCTTCTACGCTGCGCTAATCCCCAGTCAGGGGATGCTGTAGACCTTTGACTTCACAGCCTAGAAACTCTTCAGTCCTCTGATAGTCTCCTGTAATAACAGAGGTCACCCTTGGCCATGAGTGTTTATGTGAGTGCGTGGGTCTATCTGTATATGTGCCTCTGAAGAAACCACTCCATTTTGTGTGAACGTCTCTGGCTGCATATCTGGCATTAAGGGTTAGCCTTTGGCGAGACCTTTCATTTCCACGCACTGCACGCTCCATTAAAAGGAAGGGGGAATAAGTAAATACACAGCCCTCGTCTCACTGGGATTTAGATATATACCCTCTACAAAAAAAAAAAAAACAACATCCCACGTGGATTACAGCAGATGAGGAGAGAAAAGTGATGCTGGAGTTCACGTGTCTCTACTTGTGCTGGTGTGCGTATCAATGCCCAGACTAGAGGGCTGACTTGCTTCCTCGTCTCCTGTTCTTCTTTCCTCGCAGCTCCGACACTGTGTCCTCACACGGATCGCCCATAACTCCCCTCTCGTCATTCCCGGCACGTCGCTCTTTTCTTTCGCTCACGGACCTCACTTCTCCTCTCACCCCAGCCTCATTACTCAAATTAGGAGCTCCAGTAATCACCACGCTGAGCTCCACTCGGGCCCCTTAACACACCTCACTCCAACTCCACTCTCCTCATCCCTTTGAGCTCATGCCCTCAGTTCAGTAGCCAAGCACAAGCGGCATGAATATTGCAGAGGTGGTGTGATGTTGGAGTGCCCTCTGGTTTTATTCCATCAATGTGTGATTGGAGGAGGGGGAGGGTTAATGACACATGGTGCATGTTGTGACTGATGAAGATCTGAGTTGGGATGGATGGATACCAAAATGGTATTGTTACCTATCTAAGATTTACTTGTATAGTGTGTGTTGCTCATGATCCTTGAAAGAAATTTCTGGTAATGAGATCTCTCTATAGGTCATCATTATGTTTATGAGCCTGTTATTCACTTGCTGAGAGTCCATCAATGAGATCAATACCTGCCTCATGCCTGTATGCAAAATATGAAGCTACAGCTACTAGCTAACAGTAGCTACAGCTACTAGCTAACTGAGGATCGCAAGACTGGAAACTGGGCAGCCCGGCCTCACAAAGACCTGTTACTAATACACATCATATTGGGTTTGTTTAATCTGCACAAAAACAAAAGTGTAGAGTCACTGTTTACGATGGGTTATGTGCCAACTACAGTATTTAACCAATATTTAGTAAAACTAGGATTTGTTCTTTTTACGCTTTGTGCAGAACCAGATTTAAAGGTCAACCAGTGAGCTTTAGTGGTGGCGGGAGGCCAGACCAGCTGTTTCCTCTTGTTTCCAGTCTTTGTGCTACGCTAGGTTAGCCCAGCCGCTAGCAGCAGCTTCGTATTTAACATGCAGACATAAGAGCGGTACCAGTGTGTATCTGTTAAATGCCTCATTTAGACTCATCCCTCCTGACATGACACGGTTCCTATCAACGCCTTCTCTTTCTATACACAGGTTCTTGAACGTCTTTTCCAGAAAGGTTTCAGTGTGGCGGCGTCATGCGGCGGTGGCGTGGACTCGTCCCAGTTCAGCGAGTACGTGCTGTGTCGCGAGGACCGGCGGAGCCTCTCCCTCAACACGCCCATCAGGATAAAACAGGAGCCCCTGGACTAGAGGATTCAGGGAGAGGGACAGCCAACACCCCTGCCTCCTTCCATCTCCTCACACCGCCCCACCCCAGTCTACTCCTTCACCCTCCCTGCCCTAACAGGACCACAGCCACCCCCCCAACATACCTAAGTATTAGCAGAGGCTTGTTAACCTCGCCAGCTCTGCAGAACTCTAAGGGGAATGTAGTACCAAACAAAGGAAAAAAGCATCAGCAACAAAAGTTTTTGATTATGTTAAAAAAAACGCCCAAAGAATCTGGGACTGTGATGAAAACAACAACGATGACAAATGGACGCTACGGCAGCTCACTAATTTAGCACAGCGACTGGTTGATTTTTTTCCTTTACTCCCTTATGAAAAATATGTGTCCCAAACCTTCTGGAGGGACGCAACTGCCCTCTCTTTCAACCCCAGTCCACTCCACCCTTCAACATACACCCCCTCCCATCGCTTTAACCTTCTCTCAGCGGTGTATCACCCGGTTCTTTTTCTGTATGAGGCCTGTAATTTGTCTGACTGAACAAGAGAAGCCTGCTGTGGGACAGTGACACTTTGGTAAACAAGACATTTTTAAGGATGACAAGAAGAGGACTTAATCTGATTTTGTGAGTCCCCCAAAAGGCCCCCAATCCTCAAGACCCCGTGACCCACAGGCCTGGCTGCAGATGTCGAGCGTCGCTGAACACAGCATCGTTTGCCAAACTGATTGTTTATTACAATTTTTCATTGTTGTTTCTAAAGTATGTTCTTCTTGCTCCCTTTTGCTGTTCTTATCATGACATGGTGTAAACAATTATTATTAATAGGATTATTTTTAATGTCTCTTTTTTCCTTTCTCCAATATGAAGGATGTATGAACTTGTATTCATTAGGCTTTGAGAGCTTGTGAGGGAGCATTTCTTGGCAGTAGTTGCAGAAACTAAGATGTCTGCAGGCTATGTGGCTAAAGCGATCTGACTGGCAATGCATTCAGAGCCGGAAAAAGTCCCATTGTTCGAACAGGAATGGAAGAAAACCTGGATGTTTCAACATTGTTTATAGTCAAATGTGTAGCACACATAAAAAAGTGCTCTAGAATTTCTGCTTATTAGCTCTAAAACATATCTCGGGTCTCTGATGGGATTCTCCTGCACGAGCACAAAACATTTGCTCGTATTTAGCACAAGTTTAAGAGCGTCTGTAAATTTGAAACGCCGGATCGAAATTGCACATGCTCCAAGTATAATGCAGTTGTCGTTTTTTTTTTTTGTTTTGTTGTTTGAGTTAGAATGTTAAAGACGTGAGGACTAACGGGGAAAGCGCTGACGTTTACCAGTATGTCTCATGATCAGCGAGAGATGTACTTTAAATGCTTAATGTTTCTTTGCACTTAAACGTTTCCTCCAGAGCTGCCCTACCTTGTTCCCTCAAAACACTTGTTTGAACCCAGTGAGCAGTGCCAAGTCATGCTGTTTATCTTCTGACTGTGACATTAAAACACTCGAACAAAAAAAAAAAAAGAAGAAAAGAAAACAGAACAAACACTCTAGGTACCAAAGTAGACAAGGTGCCTATTTTGTTGATTGTACAAATATAAAGATGTTCTTTTTGCAGTTTATAGAAAAAAAAGACACAATGCATTATTCAAAACTGTATGAAGGGTACCAACATTTTGATCCTGCAGGCCTCCAGTCTTGACAGTTTTGTTGAGAATAGCTCCGGGTACCTTCAGACCAAGTTTGAAAGTCTCTGTTTCAATATTGTCACTTCTAAGCCAAGATTATTTCAGTGGTTCTTCACATGGATGTATGGCAGAACCCAAAGTGAACTCTACTCCCAACATTGGCGTGTTATTCACAAAGAGGCGAGTGGGCGGCATTTACTCTATCCTGCTCTCATTCTTTTGGTCTTATTCTCAACATTTCTGCATCAAAGACAGAAACAAGAAAGGCCAAGTTTTCATGCTTTGTATTTGTGTGTTACTTACAGATGCTGTTTCTAACATTCCAAAAGACTGAGAGAAAGAAAAAAAAACAAGTGCATTCTGATCTTTGTGGGTGCTGCCAGTTGTTTGAGTTAAACTGCGATTGTTTTTAGTTGTCCATTAAAAATGGGTGGTAGCTGTTCTGACCATGTCGTCCTTTGTCTGGATGCCGCTGATTAAACAAGGCCAATGAGATGGATAAAGATGGGCTTGGTGTACGTGTAGCCCCGCGTCTAGTGCAGTCTTCCCTGGGGGTCTTTCTCACAATCAAGTCCATCTTTGTTCTGACCTGCCAGTGGCCTGCGCCTTTGCATCCACTCGCCTCAAAGGGAATGGTCAACCAGGCCTTTCATGTGCCGAGGCATGTTGGACTCTTCACAGCGTTTCTAACCCCCCTCCGCCTCCCTGAAGGCCTCGCAGCTCAGTGGTGCCAGTAGAAACTTGGGTTGTACCCCCTGCTGCTGTGTCATCCCCTGTGCCTCATTTTCAAAATGCCCTCCTACGCCGTAACTCAGCGGACCACACCACAACAAACCAAACAAACTGATGAGTCAAAATACAAGCACACTCAGAACATAGTGTACTGTGCAGCCAGACGACTGGATTCTGCTGCTGATCTCAATGTCTTTGCCACTTAATACCACTTCATGTTAAGTGTCACTGGGTTATTTCTGGGGGAAAGAGGTGTGCGAATGATCAGAGCCACAGCTACAATAATAACTTTTATTTTCAGGGAGGAAGGAAAGAAGGCCTATATTTAAAATCATATAATGGGCTTTTAACCACATTATTTCCAAATTGGAAATATAGCAAGAAAAAGGAACAAAGGACGCCGGCACGGGTCTCTCTCATCGCAATAACCAAACCAGAGAAGCACCCTTTTGACTCAGCATACACGTAAATGGCAGGTCAACCACAGAGCTCGACAAACTTGACAGGACTGGGAACTTCACTGAACATGCTCACACACATCACCCTTTCAGACGAAGTACTGGTCAGTGTGTTTAGGCAGTCCACGTGGCAATCACTCCACTCCTGAGGCGGGTCAGTTGTACAGTTATTGTATATTGAATTATCAAGGACTCTGGGTTTTGTGGGACCCTCATGTTTTTAAGAGACCTCTAAGTCCTCTTCACAAAAAGAATGAAAAGAATTCAAAGCATTACATTGTGTACATATGGATTAAAACATTTCAAAGGGTATAATAAGGTGCAAATGTATATTATTTAAAGTGTTTAAAACAATTAGACTGTGGTATTAAAGGGCATGTGTTCATTTACAGTGTCTCCATTTGACTTTTCTTGCATATTTGCGATAATAAAAGGATGTACTGTATATCTGACATGCGTCTTACTGCTCTCATGCTGTTCCATAGGAACAAAGAGAAGATGAGGGTTTACTGTAAACGATGCCAGCTAAAAAAATTGAACTCTGTGTCCTCTAACTGAACCGATGAAACCAGATAAATCTCACCAGCCCACTGTACAGAAGCATGTGTGCGCGCCGCGTTCGTTTTCGCAAAAGGGGGAAGGTCGTCTTCAGGGCTGAATCCAGATCAGCAGTCTAAAGCTCCAGAGGGACCAAGGCATAGGCCGAGAAACCAATATGCTCCTAAACCCCAATATTTCGCACTGAGTTAAACGGTTTGGTCTTTTCAAAAATGCTTCTGCTTAATTAGCAGCAGAAACCTAGGGGGACTTTTCATAGTTGAGCAGCGGCGCTTGACTCAGTTTGTACTTAGCATGTGCAATGTAAGAAATGGAAATGAAGCAGACCGAATTAGCAGTTGACTTTGGTATATATAAAAAAAAAAAGGTCTTGGAAAAACACAACATAGCTTGCTTTTCACTTTTAAGAAGAGGGAGGAGAGCACGCTGCTTAGCTATTAAGTCATTTCAGAGTTGACATTTTTCTTGCCAAGACCTACAAACATTTCCGTGTATACGCTGAAGGGAAAGAACTGAAAAAAGTCAATATACATTATGTTTAGTTTAGTAAACAGTTCATTTATTCCTTTACAAAATAGGTACAAATACATAAGTATTGTTTTTTTTCCACACAAACAGGAAATTTTCAAGATATGTACAAGAGTTTACCAAAAATAACGTGGTTCTAATAAACACATAGTCTTGTAAACAATATTTACAAATCATCCTTACATTGAAATGTTATTTCCCCGTCTGTTTCACATCAGGAATATTGTCATAATATTTTGGCTAAAAAGCTGTAGTAGTAGTAGTAGTAGTAGTAGTAGTAGTAGTTGTAGAAATGTCTGACCACAGAAATCCCCAAAATAGGTATTGTTGTGCTTGTTTCTGAAACATGGTATTTTGGAGATAAAGTCTACCAAACCTTGTGAAGCATAAAAGCCAAAGAAAAAAAAAAAGGAGAAAAAAAAAGAATAAAAAGAAATATATTAATTGTTAAAAATAAGCGTCTTTTGACCGAAACTGGTAATACCGTTTATACTTAAAAGAGTAATTTCTTTGCTATAATACAGTGAAAGCTTTCAGTTGTCAGGTAAAATAGATATTAAAAAAAGTGCTGTCAAATTTTACAATGCACAACAATAGTTTTAAAATGTCACCCATATTTAAATAAGTTTCAATATGACGAGAAAAGCTGCATAGAGGCCAAGATATTTAGTTAAATAGAAAAAAAACCAAAAACAAAATATTAAAAAAAAAACAGCATAATGGACAATGTTACAGTTATGATAAAAAAAAAAAAATAGAAGGCGAAAATGCAAGACGACATTGTAAAAGCAGTTGTTCTATCCCATCGTTCTCTTCAATCAGTAATACAAAGAGAGACAAAATATAAAAAATAATATATAGAAATCAGTTTTAGGCTGGAATCATAGAACCGCTTGCTTCCACAGTTACTTTGCAGCTGTGATATTTCATTTATATTAATAAAATGCTTCATTGATTTATTCAGTCATTATCACCGTGTGGGTGGAGGTGGTGGCGGTGGTGGGACTCCTTGACAATGGTTGAAGTGTCATTTTTTCTTTTTCAACAATGATGTGCAGACAGGACGAGGACAGTGACAGATCAAGGAACCAACCCACCTACAAGATCACCAAAACTTACCTTCATACAGCGGCATGATACTGCAGGACACGAATTACAAACAGCTACTCATCAAAACAAGGTTCACATTATGTGTGCTTTTTAAAAAATAAATAAATAAAAAAATACTGACTCACTCTACGAGGGCGACCGATTGAAAACTGGTGTCACATAGCGTGGACCGCGGTTTTGTTAAATGACCTTTGCAGAAGGGACAGGCGCAGGCTGCCTCGTAACAATACTCTACAGAACAGTCTGTCTAAATTTGACTCTTTCAAAGCACGTGGTTTTACAAAACATCAGGTTTCATAGTACTGACACATGGAGTATTCCTTTTCTTACAAAGCTTACATGTGATAAAAATATACATGCTGTAAAATAATTCAAAAAGAACTATTTACACATACGGTAAGGAAACATGATGCTGTTATTTGGAATCTGAATGTCTGAATGAAACCTGTAACATCCCATTTATTAAGTTCAGCTAGACTACATTCATTGAACTGTGTTCAACAAATAGCTTGTGGAGAAATAGGAGAATATCATAGGCTGTGTCGAGGTGTGAGTATTATTCTGTTGGGCAAAGACATCCTAACTTTTAGGTGGTTCGTTGAAGTTTCTGCCAACAGTATCAATTAAACTGCTACCCAGGATACGTGGAACAAGTTCTGGGTCAAGTCCTGTGACATTAAAACACAGTTCCTCAAGCAAATCCAACATCAACACAAAGAACATGATATGGCCTTTAAATCGAATGATCTAACTACACACCGTGGAGCTAAACGGAGAAGATGCCGACAACAGTTTTATTTTTGTATTTTTCTCTCTCTCTATCTCTCTCTCTCTCTCTTTCTTAAAAGCGTTATTAAAAGCTACATCGAACAGCACTACAGTACGTATGGAGACACAGAGCTGAAATATTAGACCTGATCTGAAGGCACGTGGCTGGGAAGGAGGAGGAGGAGGTTGAGGTGGGCGCTGAGCGGAGCAGAGGCTACTTGAGCAGGGCACGGTAAAGGAGGAGGGAGTGGGCGGTCTCTCTCTCCTGCTCCATGTAGAAGATTAAGTCCCTGAGGTTGACGCGAGTGATGCGCTGCCGTGTGTACTGGCGTGATGAGGTGGACGGGGCAGAGGAGCTGGCCGGGGAGCCCGCCGTGCTGCTGGAAACCTGGAGAAAAGGGAGACGTTAAAAGGTGAGATGGAGGGACGCATAAAGGACTGGTATTCATAGTTGTCAAGTAAGCTACTATGTAGTATATACAGAGGTTCAAAAGGTTGAGAGCGCATCACGTAAACCTGGACTCAGAATTTTTATAAAGTTTGACAATTTAAAAATGAAAGTGTGAATTAAGAGCTCATGTTTAAGAAACTGCAATAATTGTTTTTTATGTCAGAAATAGAAATGCAAGTGATTTTGTGGTGCTGATCATGTCAACTGCTTTTTACAAGATGTCAGATTTCCCTGCATTGAAGCAACATTCAGATGAGTCTGGAGAGGATTTGGTTGACTCATCAGAGTCTTGTTCAAATAAATCAACTTGCAGCTGCTTGTTACAAACAAGTTTCCAGCAGAACATTGCTTACTAAGTGTCAATGTGAAAGTGAGAAGCCACGATCATTATCAGAACTAAGTGAATGTTTCCGATGTCAGATTGTTATTGTAAGCAAAGAGGGGCTTCGTAAGTGTCAGTTCTTGTTCTTAGGGGGACAGTGCATTACTCTCTCAAACATTTCATGGAAACTGGAACACCAGCCATGGTAAGGCAGACCACGCTATGAGAATATCAATTCATCAATCTTTGTTCAGTGAGAGAAAGAAAAGCTTCTTGAGCTAAGATATACAATTTATCAAATAAAAGAGGCAAGGAAAAGTACTGCCTATTCAAGTCTTGGTGGGGGGGGGGGGGGGGGGGGGGGGGGGCAGCATCTCTAAACCACTTCTCAGACGGGGGAACAAGGCCAAATGCAAGGGTGGGCGAACACATAGCAGCAATTCACAGTGGATGATGGAAAACAACCCTATGTACTGATTTATTACAATTTGAGATTAGTCACGGATGGTTGTCTGTGAAAAGACAAATTCTGGGTGTGTTTTTTACTTTAAAGTTAGACACCTGTACTCAATCGAGCGTGACCAAGTAGAAGCAGCTCCCCATTCTGAGACAAACTACACCTTCTGCTTTGCATCTTTGTGGAGAAGGAGTCACACTGTGCCAGGATAATGAGCCCAAACACACCTCAAAGCTTTGAAGAGCTACTTGAAGACCAAAGAAGACCAAGGACTGCTGACTGTCATGAACTTTCCACCACAGTCACCTGACCTAAATCACACAGAACCCAGGGGCACTGGAAGACAGAGAAAGCCAAACGCTACTGAAAAGAAGCTCTTTGGAACACCGACGGATTATGCCAGGTTAACTGGTTATCAGGCTTGAACAAATGTGCGTCGTCCACACAGCTTGTGTGTGAATGCTGTCATAAAACATGACCTAGAGCCGCTTTTTCACTATGGGGACTTAATGACACACAACCTGAATGTTATGCGAACTTACAGTTACGGGTCAGTGGGTTTCCAAAGTGGAAAAGGCCTTTGGGTGGCTGATGTAAATACGATACATATGGCTGAGTGGATGCTGTAAAGAAAGTCAGGCTGCATCACAATGAGTCATAGGTAAATATATCATTTTATGTTCATTTCAATGTCCACAAATATCACAAACATGGCCGGATTTATAGTTACAGCACCAAGACAGCATGCTGCATGGCTCTAGAGACATCCATGCCTGTTATGTAGTCGGTGCATAATTTTAGTCGTGACTGACATACTATCTCAAAAGCTACTTGATGGATCGCAATGGAATTTTGCACAGATATTAACATGTCCATCAAAATAAATCTAAATAATTATACTTTGACTTTTCCTGCAGAGCGAGTGTGGACTTTAGTGACATATCTTTATCTGTATTATCTGTGACTGTCATTACTTTGTTACAGATATTCATGTTTTGCATAGGATGACTTTTACTTATGTTGGAGATCACATTGCCTTTTACCTTCTATTAGTACTTTGGTTTATGACCAACTACATTCTCATCAGCCTCAACTCTGTGTGTGCGTGTGGTGAAATGCTACAGCACTCAACTAAGATAAGGAATATTATGCCCTCTTAGTATCTGCATGTTAGCATGTTGGCGTTAGACACAGCGCTGCTTTGAGCTAAATGCTGTGGCCGCAGATTTATAGTCTTGTCGTTGTCCAATCCCAAAGTTCTTTGAGACGTGGAGATGATAAACCAGATTTTTCCTACCTTTCCAAAGCTGGGTAGGGAGTACTGCACAAGGTACGGATGGGAATGTGCTTTGAAGTGTCAAATGTGGGTGACCTCGCAGTATCTAACGCAAACCTTGCTGGGAAAGTTGAGTGCTCATTTTTTATTTTTTTTTGTAAAGATGTATTTATATGCTTTTATGTGAATTGAAAAATAAAATGATTGTACTCTTTATCAGAAAGATTTAAATGACTGTTTGGGTCTCAAACACTGTTCTTTCCTTTGCGTATATTCATTTCCCTTTCTGGGAATTTGTCCTCACTTTTTTAGCGACTGCGTAATAAGGGATCGTTTCCATGGAGAAACGCAACAGTGTTTGGAAGCAAGCATTACTGTGTTTCCCACCGACTGAATGAAGTAATCCTCGTCGAATGGCAAACACATTGACGGTATCAATACTGAAGAATGTTGTGGCCTCTAAACAAGTACACACCTCCAATTAAGAGAAATAACCCCTCTTGCAGAGCACAAATGTGATCACAAAGTTGCACTAATAATGATCTTCAGGTGCAGATTTCTTTTCAAGTAGAGAAACATCGTGCGGAGGAAAAACACTGGCAATGTGCTCCGGCAACCGGGGAAACCATCGTTTTAATCAAAGTGTTTTATGGCTTTATACATCGCCTTGAATATGAGCAGATTTTCCCTGTAAACAAACAGCGCTGCGGACATAGATCTGTGCTGACGTCCCACTCTGAAATGGCGGCCTTGTTGTTTGTATTTGATCCAGGAAAAATGAGAACGATAAAAAAAGAAAAAAAAGAAAGAAAAAGGGAGTGTATACAGTGGCTGATACAAATCAAGAGACGCATTTACATTTGGAAATGAGAAACACTGGGAAACAAATCCAGCAAGTGCCCACTTGAACTCAGGCAGAGAGAAATAAGACAGACATTTCAGTCAGGAACACCCTCTCACAATTACATTGATTGCGCCGCTCTGTAAACACACAGTACAGACAGGCCTTAATTGAAAACATATGATGGGTATGAATTTACAAGAACCAAACCAAAATCCCTCCAGCATCCGCCCCCTCAAATGCTTGTGTTTGTGTACACTGTATGACGATGCCCTGTCTCAAATTTCTCTCGGTACACTCTCTAACCCCTGGACGCTGGATGTTGAGTGAGGCTCGCCAGGCCACTGTTGCTGAAAAGTTACCTCGGCCACATCTATCGTCTCTGGGCTGCTAGTTGTGGGCCAAGTGGGTAAAGCCGGCAGTGCCCTGGGGCACACCAGACCCTCACTTAGAGGAACAACCCTGGTCTAATCAGGCCGATCATAGCTGACCACATGTGAAAGATGGGCCTGCCTGCTGCCATGCCAATTACTGCCACTCACATGTGAGCCGGCGACAGGGCCACAGATTTTACCAATCAAAGCCATCCATCCACCTGGACGGATGGGCAGCAGTAGCCACAGGCAGGAGGGTGGTGCTGGGGTGGTGTCGTGGCCACAGTGGGTTATAGTACGGGGGGGAGACAGTAAGTATAGCCAGATATTGTCATCCAGGCATTGCGCAGTAGCTCCCAGAATGCCTCATTCCCTTCAGGGACAAGTGCAGCCTTAAATGATTAAAATACAAGCAGAAAGGTCAGTGCTCATCCAGGAATTCACTCAAAGCAGCCTCACCTCTTCCCTCTGTCTTTATCCGCCCTCCACAGAAAGAATGCTAACAACCCAAACACCAGTATGTTGTTGTCAGTATCTATGGAGACCGATCCCTCTCGCCAGTACACGTAGGAAATCAGGTTGTGGAGGCGGGAGAAGGGATGGGCGGGATAAACACCGACGCTAAACCAAGCAGATGGCTGAATGTCAGTTAAAAGGAAAGTGAGACATCAACGACCACGCTTTCCTTGTCACCAGCAATTACGCAGTAATTGTGTTTGAAATTCAATAAAAAAACAAGATGGCAGGCTTTGTAAGGTCAAGGCGGATGAAGAGAAAACGTGAGGGGAAGAGGGAAAGCAGGAGAGGAGAGTCACAAAGAGAGAGGGAGAGGGAGAGAGAGAGAGAGGGAAAGAGCAAAAAGGAAAGTCTCAAAATCAGCTTGGCCAAGAAAGATCCATGAGGCAAAAAACAGCATCTGTCATTTTATCTGTGATGGCCGCTCGGAGGCATTATGTCATATGACATATCCATCGTACAGAACGCGCAGGGATACTTCGATACATCTCTTCAGACATTTGACTTGTTTGGAGCGGGGGACAGAGAGAAAAACACAGAGTGCACGAAAGGACCTAAGGAGAGGAGAGGACAGGAGAGGAGAGGAGAGGCTCTGAAGCTCCTCCGTACGGCCTTCTTTGGGGGTTCTGGTCTTCAGCGACATACATGATACATGGTTATTTTACACTATTTCACTCCCTTTCATTTCTGGTACACATGTGCATGCATAGAACAACAAATAGAGAGAGTCTGTGTGCTCTATGTAGCTGACAATTAGTACTGCAGCCATTAGATTGTATAAGCAATACATGATGGATGTTGCTCAAATCGACAAAAAAGTCCACAAGAAATATTACATAAACAGCACGTTTCTTTACTTTAATCATGTCTCTTTAAGTTCGAGCCCGTGTATAAAATTGATTTAGAGCAGCCGACACAGAATGCTGTGAGGGCAGATGTAGGCTGACATGTTTGGACATTCATTCATCGTCATGACAATCAGAGGTCCAAAAAAAACCCCAGATACTTTACTAAAAGGACAAAGTCAGCAGGTCACACTTTAATGTTCTCGGACGTCCGGTGACTAGCAACATTCACTTCAACCTTGAGAGAATTAAAATTATGTTTTTACTCTTTATGACTCCTCGTCTCAAATTGTGCAGTGGCAGCAGCAGCGGTTGTAGGTGTCTAGAGTCTGAATTTACATTCAGTCCTTTATTGTTTAAGAAAGGGAGAGGGGGTGGGGCAGCAGAGGCAGTGGGTTTCTTGCTGATCTGTGGCTTTGAACCCTGAGTGGCACCTGTGCCTTGATGCCGGAGCCAATATTGGATTTGGCCCAGGTCACACCTTAGGGCGGTGGGTTAATGGCCCACTTTGCCAGGCTCACAGAGCTGCTTGGGCCCTGCACAGTCCAACCTGCTGTCTCAGCACTCCACTCCTCTCAGCAGAAGTTGTAGACAGGGGCTGCATGGTGAGAAAGGCTGTACTGTGCTTACCGGTATGTGACCAGCTAACATACGGTGTTAACTAAAACTGCAACACGGGAAGAAAACGCTGCACAGCGTTGTAGTAGAAGGATGCAGACTAGCGCCTTGTTGGTTGAGAAATAGATAAGCTGTTCATGATGCAACATTACTGTATTGTTGTTATTACTTTGATGCAGAAAAATCCGTTAAAACTCTGATGTCTACGCTTCAGGCAAGGAGGACATATATAGCACAAGAGAGACAGAGTGTTGACAAGCTAAACAAAGAAATGAGGCAAAAGCTGAACCAGGTGGTGTTTTTTTTAAGGTTAAAGCCAGGGTGGAAGTTAACAACAGACACTATTCAAATATTGATGAATGAATGTTTCTGATCCTGGCCACCCTGGCAGGTCACCAGGCATGATTTGGTTCAGTTGTACTGCCTAAGTGCAGTTAGCGGGTAGATGACTTAAAGTGGCTTCCTGATGGGCTTCATGACATTATGAGTACCTGACTGACTGACAAACCAGCATGCATGCTACCCACTGAGTGAAGGACTCACAGATTTGCTGACAGACAGACTGGAGAACTAGCTGTTTGGCTGATGGCCTGACTGACTCACTGACTGACTGACTAATTTACAGACTGAAGGACTGACTGACTGCCTGGTTGACTGACTGTATGCCAGGAAGCAAAGCTTTCCCACATGTTCTTCTCCATGCTGCATTTCAGTCGGGGAACGCAGCTTCACAGTGTTTACAGTGTACAGCCCAGCCGTGGGAGTGCAGCCCCGCTTCATCTCCACACTCGGCCCGAAACGCCTCTCCTACGGCCGCCATTAATCAGCAACAGAGACTTTCTCTCTCCCTCTCTCGCCTCTCCTTCTTCTCGCTCCTCTACGCCCACAGACATGCTGGATGAGGCCATTTTGAAAGAGTTAACAGATGTCGGCTGATTTGCCCCGGGCTTTCTGACATTGCCCAAGTGATGTATTTGATGTGGAGTTTATTCAGCTCTAATAAACGTATAAAGAATTAGAATAATAATTCACAGATGTACATACCCAGATTATATGCCGGAGCCCCTCTTTGAAGCAGACAAGGCAGCCAAGATTAACAGAACCAGGGGAAAGGATGAAAAGAGTTTTGGTTCAGTCCACCAATAATCACAGGGGTCACAATTGACTAATACCACAGCTTTATGTTCATGCACCGACACAGATGGCCTTTGTTCCGAACACAGGTTCGTTTTCTGTGGAAAAGCCAAAACAAGAAGCTGCCATTCTCACTGTGTTTTCAAAAACAGGAGTGAGTGAGGCATGTTTGCTTTATCTGGTATAACCTGTCTCAAACAGGCTTTTGCTAATTTGTCATTTTGTTAACAGCAGAAAGAGAAACTGAGAGAATAAAGGGGGAAATACAAAGGAATGGGTGTGAGGTCTAGCATTCTGATCATGGCAAAAAAATGAGGGAATTACTTTCAAAACAAACAACTTCCATTTGCTTCACAACTAAGCAACAACAAATCTCAAAAATGGCCAGTTTCAGAGCATCTTAATACCCACATAAACCATAAAAACAGCTACACAGCTCCATGGCAATGCATAGCAACCGTGCAGAATTTCAGTCAAGGAGAAAGAAGGCAAAAAAACACCTTATTACTTCTAACTCCTGCAAGCCATTTTGGTCTCCAAAGGTTTTAGAGCGCCGCAGGCCATGTGTCTGCAGTGTTTCGGGAAATGACTTGCCTTCGCACGAACACTGCTATGTTCTGCAGCACTGCTGCCCCCAGCATCCCCGCTCAATTTCTGTTTAACCCCTTCCTGCCTTCCCTCACACTGACTCACTGCAACAGAGAGCTCACACCCAGCACAATACTGTCACATTGTTCAGCCTCCCACAAACCAAGGCAAATCAGACCAGCTTTTTCACGAGCTAACACATTAAGTCCACGTCTAATTTGGCTACTTAAGCATGTGATGGCTCCTAACGAACACGGTGCACGAAAAGGCGCAAGGTTACATGATGAAGATGAAGAAAAAAGCCCCAGCTTCATTCCACTTGATCTACTACAATGTGCGACACAGTTTGCACACTTGAGTGTGTATCAACGGTGGATTAAATCTGCAAACTCGTTGACACAACACATAATTAAAACATCTTGCTCGAGGTCAGGAATTTTCTAATTAGTAGTGTACTGACAAAGCTGCAATTCCATTGCCCTGAGTTTCAAAGTCCACAGGTTACTGCTAAGATGAAAGCCGACCCTGGAGCACTGTTCTGCAGGGCTGCTCATACAATTCCTCAGAAGACAGTCACAGGGTCACCAAGCTAAACAGTCTGCAGCACCCGGAACCTTGCTTCCAAACAAAGAACTTCAAACTTTCCTGCCTGGAAACACAATGTTGCTTTTGTTTCTCCTCTCTCTTTCTTTTCAACCTGAGAGAAACAAAAGATTGTGTGAAGGCAACCAGAGGAAGAAACCATAACATTGTTTTTAATCTGTTTAATTAAAATGCTCTAAGCCTGGCTAGCTGAGGAACTTGTTTAATACTACAAAGGATTTATTAGGTGGGTCTCTGTAGCTTAAGTTTGCAACACCATTTAGGATTTGGGGGTAATAACATTTTTCTTTACTATATCGCCACCTATTAAATGATTAGAGAGAGATATATTGTCCACAGCCAAACAACAACTAATATATCAGCACTTCAGATGATGATTTTGTTGATGTTAAGTTACTAAATTAGATGAATTTGTCTGAAGATCATGATCAATGATCCACCGACGGGTTCCATGTTTTTTGTCTTCAACAGAGAGAGCAACAGCATCAAGGAACAGCTAACGGCTTGCCTGATAACCCGGACAATTAACGCAGGCCAAGTATCTTTGGCTACATAAAGTGTCAGAAGTAGAACTTTTTCAACATTAAATATTCAAGGCGTTTCATATATAAAATGAACCCAATTAGAGTTAAAATAGGAGAAGTGTAATGAGTCTCTAGTCAGAATGCTTGTCTTCAGAACTACTCGCTAATGAGCCCTTGTTGGTTTTATACACTTTACTTTCAATGGTGTGGCACTGTCATTTCTGCTGGTTTTTAATTTTTAATTCAAGTTGAATGAGAGGGTGGTGACTGTGTTAATAATCAAGGCACCAGGGTGTTTTGCAGCCGATGGATTGCTTGGAGAAGTTGCCAAATGAGGCTTCTGGTCCACGCTTTGATGTCTTTGCGAAACGTTTCAAATAGGAACAACCAGTTAACAAAAGCTTATCAGTTCATAGTGGTATCGAAACATAAATGACCACACAAAGGAAAACGCATCCTGCAAATGGCCTAATTAGGGGAGGCAATAGGGCTGGCAAAACAGCATGGCGCCGAATAACACAGAAACCGAGCACAGTAACAGACACTGACTTGAGATTAAGACACCGAAAGGCAGCGAGACAGATCCCACTGTTAAGCAGACATGTGCTGTATGCTGAACTGTCAGTCTTAAATCCTCACATGAGCAGTGACACATTTCTCTTACCAAAAAAAAAAAAAAAAAAAAAGGAATGCACCAAGGGGCCACAGAAGATATGCAGATGGAGGAGATTAGAAAGCACATTTACGACAGAGTTTCACACCATGAATTGGCCCTTGATCTAAAATTGACATTAATGGGGCCATTTTTGACATCATTTAGCCATCACAGGCTCAGCTCCAGCGCCGCTGACACTGGTCCCCATGCACCTACTGTGGCGCCTGCTAAGTACGAGGAGCAGGAGAACGGCTGTCTGAAGAGCAGGTCTGATTAAAATCCAGGCTCTTCTGGGGAAAGAGCAGAGCTTCATGTTTTATATAGATGTCCCAGAAAGACGAACCAAAACTTTAATAGAGTGTCTCTGTGAACATCTGTGACCCCAAGTGTCATTGTTTTTTTATCCAACGAGCTGACGGGGTGAGAGGCTGACAGTTTTTAAAGCTATTCAGACACAAATGTCTTTACTATTGTGGTCCTTTATGGTTACAATATGATTTATGATTTATGATCATTGCAATTTTAATGTAAACAGCCTACTTATACTATTACTTCTACTAGTTCTGCAGATAAGCAGAGTCGTGATTCACAATGTCCACGTTTGACACTTCATTGTCAAAATTAAAATGAGTCCAAATGTAGTCAACTCAGTATCTGATTGGGTTGGGGGTGTTTAAAAATGGCATGCAGCATTGCAAAATTTGGACTCAGTTGAGGAGTAACTCATTACGGTTTTGCTGGCACTTTCCTGGAGGCCTCATTGTCCCATCAGATCCCTCTTCCCCAAGCCCAGAAGGCTTCCTTCCTACCTGCGCAGCATTTTGGCAACCTGCTTTATTATACCACATACAACATTTTCCAAGCAGCTGTGTGTATATATATGTGTGTGTGTGTGCGCGTGTGTGTATAGTGCTTATCTACATATTGACTCGGTTTAAATCCACACCCTTGTCTGCCATAATAATTACACATCTTGTAAAAGGAAGTGCTCAATTCTTCCTGTACCTGAGGCGGGCAGCTGCAGGAGTTGCCCATCGGCGCCCAGCAAACACACCTCCGGCGCTGCCTCGTATCCAAACAGCTTCAGCACACACCCAGAGCCATTGCCTTCCGTGGTGTAATGGCGCCTTTCTATTAGATTCCAACTGAACAGAATACGCCAATTCAAGCACGGGTAAATGAGTTTCAAAGCACAGCAGGAACAAAGCAGTTGGGATAGGTCGAACAGGTAATAAAGACAGCAGGGCCCTGTTTTATGGTTGTCAACGAGTCAGACCACACACGCATAACTGTACACACCCCATTTCAAACACATAGATAAACACACAATAATGTAGCGGTGTGTGGTGACACAGGCTTGCCCAGGAGGTATGTTTACATTTTGTGACTCTCTGGACCTTGCTGGACCTTGTTGTGTGTGTGTGTATGTATATATATATATGTATATAATTTAAAAAAAAAAGACCCAAAAGGCCAGGCATGTCTTTTTCAGCCAAACTACATCTCATTGCTCAGCGTTGCCATGACATGTAATCAGAACGCTGATGTGGGTGATAGAGGCCATATCTAGCTATTCACAACTCCAGTGGAGGCTGTTCATTAGTCCAACAAATACATAATTTATGCAGCCTAAAAAATACATGTGATCATGAATCAAAATGGGAATGAGAGACATAGAAACACTGAAGTTCTCTGTTGATGCCAATTCTTTGTTTCAGGAAGGCAAACTGAGGTCAAGTGCTGCCAAACATGCTCAGCTGTAACATCGTTGTTCTGCTGCACTGAGGACAAATCAGAGGAGCCAGGTCTGGGGACATGCCTCTTCAAAGCAGCTGCAAGAGCATAGTAGGGTGTCATGTAAATGTTTTTTTTTTTTGCAGATGTGTATGTTAAAAGATACAAAGGCAACGTGGGAGACACTTGGTTAGACTGCATGCTAACTGACAGGAACGACGCATCAGTGCCAGCACACAACATTTCCAGAAACACAAGCAGGCACAAAAGACTGCACGGGAGCCAGCAGCCTTTATCCTCTCTCCATTCAGAACTGATAACATCCGTGTGTATGGTGATGTCTGAATTCTGCTGAGATTATTTGTCAAAAATGCCTGAATTTCACAGTTAATTGGCCTCCCTAATTAGCACAGGATGTCTAATTCCCATTGCAGTCAGTGTGCTAAATGGTAAAGCTTTAGCAAGCGGATGCCATTCCTTTTCGTTTGAGCAGAGAGACTCCCTGTGCAAGCCGAGCTACACTGTACATTACACACTCAATGATCGATTCTAAATCTTAATTAGGGAAAACGACAAACAAGCAAGGGGACTTAATGAACTGTGTACCTTGTCAAACAGCTGGCTGATTATATTTATTGAGATATATGTTAAATTTAATGATTTGGGCAATTAACTGTCGACCCCCTCTGTAATCTCTGAGGGACATAAAGGGGCCAGGGAGGCGAGTACCAGGGCCACAGTCCTAATGGAAAGCAGCTGACAAATATTTGTCATCCCCAGAGAGCTGAAAGAGGCATCAGCGACTCCGAGGACCTTGAGCTCAGAAATAAAGATGTCATACAAATTTCACTCCCTTGTTGCTTCAGTCCTAGTCACTTCCAGTCCTGGTTAACACAGCTCCGATGGCGCAATAACACATGTTTCAGGCAGTCGCAGCTTTGCTGGGGCCTCATTTCATTTAATGATCTGAAATGTTCTGCAAAAACAATAGAGAAACATAACAAAAGATATCTAAAAGTGGGCACAGTCTTTATTATCAGCGTCGTTTTTTTTTTTTTTCACGGCCATCCATTTCTAACTTTTTTTTCTAAATTGGTCAAATGGAAAGCAGTGAAAAGCGAGGAAAAAAAATTACGCTGAGCCGAAAAGTGCGACTTGGATTTAATATTTTATAATTGCCAAGGGACATTCTAAGATCAATGAATTTTTGCCCGGGACGCACATCAGAAAGAGATGTACTTCAGTCTTTTTAGGGAACATTGGTCTATTTAATTCCAGTGTCTGATGCATGTGAAATATGCCTTCCATGGCCTCCTTCTTCTTCCCCGGGCACTGCTGCAGGCAGACATTACCACTTTTAATGGGCCGCCATGAGAAGAGGCAAGTCAGCCAATAACCCATCCTCACTAATGGATCGCATTGTTTGTTCTCTTTCACCATTTTCTGAAGCTAATTTTAGATGTTCTGTTTTCCCCGTTAAAAGACAAAATAGAGGACACAGCAACACAACAATGGTGTAACAAAAACAATGAAATAAATGGCCCCCAGAATGAAGGACAAGAACAGAACTGTAATAGATGCGATATTCATTTGCATTGGAACATCTCTGTAGTGTAAAGTAGCTGGTGGTTGGTCCAGGTTATATGGGGTAGCTCATGTGTAACTGGAAGTCAAAACAAGGTCTCTCCCAGTGGGATGCTAAGAGAAAAAGGTACCATTAGATTCGGTAGCAAACGGCTCAGAGAGCTGAATTTAACAGCAGTGGCTTTTGTTTCTTTTGTTGATCACTGGTCACTGATCCAGTCAAGAATACATTCACTTGGCGTCATCTTAATTTCACCTAAATAGTCCACTATATGCCTCTATCTTATTTCTAAGGGATGCAACACTTTTGCAGACCACACATTTACATTTACACTTGACAATACAGATTACTCATACATGTACTTCCTAATACAGCATTTCTAAAATAAAAACCACCACAAGTGCAAATCACAGTCTATAGCCTGCTTTAAGTGATGTGCAAGCCTAGATAACTGCTCTGTTTGTATTATGACTCGCTGGTGAGCAAAATCCACATCAATCCACAGCACTGTTAAGTTGATGAGACACTGGGCAGACACTGCTGGTCTAAATGTCTATCAGTTAACGTGAGGTGAAGCAACAGATCAAAATGTTTAGTATCATGCTGTTAATGTTTCTTTTTCATTAGTCATTCGCCGTAAGTATGACACTGGAATCTCATAGCTGGACTTCAGAAGGCACCAAAATCTGCAGAAATTACCAAAAATAAACTAGACTGATCATCACCAGCAATATGGCTTATCTACGGACATTTTCGCTCACGTTGCCATTGCTGCAAAGTTCCTATTGATGTGTGCTACTAGCATTAGCCTGAACTCTGCATAGTGCTTATAAGTTAAATCAAATTGATTGTGTAAAATTAGTAGTTCTTCACTGGTCTTCTTGACAATTTAACGGATAAACGATTTCAAACTGCCATCTTAGTATACGTTTAAAATACACTATATTGCCAAAAATATTTGCTCATCTGCCTTTACACGCATATGAACTTAAGTGACATCCCATTCTTAATCCATAGGGTTTAATATGACGTTGGCCCACCCTTTGCAGCTATAACAGCTTCAACTCTTCTGGGAAGGCACTTAGGACTGTGTTTATGGGAATTTTTGACCATTCTTCCAGAAGCACATTTGTGAGGTCAGACGCTGATGCTGGTCGAGAAGGCCTGGCTCGCAGTCCTCGCTCTGATTCATCCCAAAGGTGTTCTATCAGGTTGAGGTCAATACTCTGTGCGGGCCAGTCAAGTTCATGTCTTTATGGACCTTGCTTTGTGCACTGGTGCACAATCATGCTGGAACAGGAAGGGGCCATCCCCAAACTGTTCCCACAAAGTCGGGAGCATGGAATTGTCCAGAATCTCTTGGTATCCTGAAGCATTCAGAGTTCCTTTCACTGGAGCGGAGGGGCCAAGCCCAGCTCCTGAAAAACAACCCCACACCACACAGTAATCCCCTCCTCCAATAAACTTCACACATGGCACAATGCAGTCAGACAAGTAACCTTCTCCTGGCAACTGCCAAACCCAGATTCGTCCATCAGATTGCCAGATGGAAAAGTGTCAGATACACCACTGCACCTGACACTTGGCATTGCACTTGGTGATGTATGGCTTGCATGCACCTGCTCTGCCATGGAAACCCATTCCATGAAGCTCTCTACGCACTGTTCTTGAGCTAATCTGAAGGCCACATGACTTTTGGAGGACTGTAGCGACGACTCTGCAGAAAGTTGGCAACCTCTGCGCACTATGAGCCTCAGCATTCATCAGTCATTTTACATGGCCTGCCACTTCATGGCTGAGTGTCTGTCATTCCCAGTCGCTTCTACTTTGTTGTAATACCAATAACAGTTGACTGTGGAATATTTAGTAGTGAGGAAATTTCACAGTTGGACTTGTTGCACAGGCAGCATCCTATCACAGTACCACGCTGGAATTCACTGAGCTCCTGAGAGCAATCCATTCTTTCACAAATGTTTGTAGAAGCAGTCTGCATGCCTAGGTGCTTGATTTTATACACCTGTGGCCATGGAGGTGATTGGAACACCTGAGTTCAATTACCTGGATGGGTGAGTGAAAACTTTTGGCAATATAGTGTATACAAACAAGCTCATCCAAACTGATGTTAAGCTAAATTTGTCTTCACGTTGTATTGGGTGTGAAAGAAGTTTAACAAAGTGCAATTACCACTTATTGGTGTTTTTACCATTTACATTCCTGTCACAATCAAGCTGTTTTCTGTTTCTGAGTCATGTGGAGTGATAATATATTTTTTATATATTTTTGAAAAGCACAATTAATTAAACAGACGATGTGTTTTTCTATTATATACTCTATTCAACATTCAAATTCTTAAATATTAACCGACGGTGGCACTTTGCAAGATTTTATCATTGTGAAGTATTGTTTAGATATCCAGGGTTCATTTCCAGTGACATTCCCACATACATTATTAAATACAGAAACAGCTACCTGTGAATGTATTTGTTTAGGTTACACAAAGAGCCCCTGCTTTTGACAAAAATAAAATGGAAACCGCAAACTGCTTGAGACCAGCAGTGAATGTAAAGATGGTGCTCAATTATTTAGTATTGAGTGTTAAGCAGTGAGGAGGTGCTTACAGGGTGGATGTAAACCTTCAGAAGGAAAAGTCCTGAATCAGATTATGGAAAACTTCTCTATGTTAGCACTTCTGCCATCTTCCTGTAGCATTTTGCCTACTCAATACATATCACCACCACCACCCCTCCTCACTTCTTTCTCCTGCCCCCCTACCGGCATCTACTGAATGATCTTTTCTAGTGTTTTCTTCTTTCTTTCCCTGGGATCAAACCTTGACAGCTGACAATGGAGCTGGCATAAAACTTGTAGTCAAAGAAAAATAAACTTAAATACATAGCGACAATAAAATGCTTCCTTGTAATGCCAGAGTTGTGCTGCACAAAGCAATCAGAGTTAAATCTAACAGCATCGCAGGAGGTCCTATAAATAACGACAGTAAGTCACACAAAGGCACAGGAGTTTCTTAAGTGAGCCATAAACGAAAGAACCCCATGGTCTCTCCGGGGCTCCACCATGTAAGTTTCAGAGGCTCGTTGTTGACAACTTCATTAGAGGCTCTTGCATTTGAAAATTCTCGAGTCGTTCAACAACATTATTACTTGTTAGAAGCAAGAAACTGGAGGCCCAGAGTTTCCATCTCCTCCAGGATGGAGCAAACACATCCAGTCACAGAATGGCAAAACAGTGATTGAGGCGTTTTCTCTGCCTATGCCTATGAGTGGTAAAGGCGTAGGATGAGGAGAGTGGGTATGCACAGCGCGGTATAGCACAGCATGGGGCCCACGATGTTAGGCTGTCCCCATGTCCCTGGCCAGCAGGCTAGCTAGAGAGCCAGCCATTATCGGTCCGCCTCCATAGCAGCGAGGCGGAGAGGGGAAAAAAAATAAAAAAATGCAGCAAATTTCATTCTTCAGAAATTTAATTATATCAAGATTAACAAGGGAGGTAATTAATTTCTTTAAGATGGGTATCTGTAAAGTGCCTGGGGCTTAACTTTGTTGTCAAAACTGTATATTTAACCATTATTTCAGGGCAAAGTTTTAAAGGCAGAAATGAGGGGGATCACCACTTTGCCATGAATATGGATGTATAGGAGCTTCTTATCTAAATAAGGAGATTACTGTGTTAACACTGCATTGTACAGTTATGTACATGTATAAATGTATGGCACATTTAGGATTTATCTAAAAAAAGAAGCAACACAAATAGTCTGCATCAGCTTCATTTAAAATTACATTGAATATATATATACACTGTATATATGCAAAGCAGGACTGAATAATGTGATGACTATTTTTTTTTAGCTTGAACTGGACTCCCGTATTGTTGTGACATGAGTCTTTTTGTTATGTGGACTAAAAGGCATTGCATAAGTCCAATCAGCGATTCATTTTTTTAAGGGAATAAAATTTTTATAAAATTCTCCTTAAGATCAGGGTGCTTAAATTACATGACAGAACCAAATGTGGCCCCAATCCTTTCCCCAGAAGTTACATTTCTTAATGAGATAACGCATTTCCCATTTACAAGCAGCACAAAAAAAGCATTTACATATTCACTCAAAAGCGTAAAAATCCTTCATAAACAAATTGGGGAAACATCAGTCTAAGTCACACACACAACTGAATGGAGGACTGAGGCAGAGACACAAACACTCTATTCAGAGGGCCTCTTAAATACTGCCACACTGAACTCCATTTATATAAGTCTTACATCAGTTCGATCCTGTTCCAGAGGATGATGGAACAGACCATGAAGAAGATAAACTGTCTTGTAAGCTACCCATTATCTATATTAGAAAACTGTGCTTTTTAGTCATGCTTGCAGCAGGTCTCCGTGTATGGCAACATTGGGTGAATAGTTACTGGTCCAGACTGTTTTTATATGGTGAACAGACATCTATGGATTCTAGAAACAGGCTAAAAACTGCACTGTGGCTGATGTTTTTTGTTATAATGCAGAGCTGCATGATAAAAGTTGATGAAGATATCAATAGGAGGAAGCTCAATGGTTTCGGTGATCCACTGATTTATTCTATAGCACCTGTAGCACGTATTCTGAGAAATGTATCTCAACATACATTGGATGGACATTCATGGAGGATAACGCCTAATGAGTTTGGCTCTACTGTTTCTCTCACTCTGAGTTATAAATTTTATATTGCTGTTTTACTACATTACTCCTCATATTGTCCTGTGCTAATTAGCAATGCTATAATGCTAATATGTTAAAACTAAGATGGTGAACATGATAAACATTCTACCTGTTAAAGGGGGTTAGCATTGCCATTGTGATTAGCACTGCTGTGCCTACGTACAGCTTCACAGAAACATGGCTGTAGACTCTTAGTATTGTTTGCGCTAGAACTTATATATCCATGTAAACATTTAAATAAAGTTTTATTTGGACGTACTTCTTATTGAAACTAATATTGTGTAGGTCTCCCTTGTGCCTCCAAAACAGTTGTGACTCATCAGAGAATGGACATGGGCCTTCTGAGGGTGTCCTGTGGTGTCTGGCAACAGAATGTTGTAGTGGGGGCCTTTAGGTCCTATGGGTTGAGGGGGTTGAAGGGGTTGAGGGGACAAACTTGATCAGTTTGGGATCTAGTCAATTTGAAGGCCAGGTCAACACCTTGTGCTGTTTTTCATGTTTTTTGAGTTGTTCCTAAACCGTTTTTGTGTGTGTACCTGTGTCAGGCTGCATCCTGCTTTTGATGGCTGCTGCCATCAAGGAGTGTCATTGCTATGGGGTGGGGTGTCTGGTCTATTGTAGGTGGGTGGTACATGTCTAAGTAACAGCCACATGAATGCCAGGTCCAAAAGTTTCCCATTGCATTGTTACAAGGTGGTCAGTGTTGTTTACTGTCAGTAGTCATAATGTTATGTCTGATCAGTGTGAGGGGGAAGCTTTGGTATAGTGGTTACAGAAGCAGCTTGGGACCGAAGGGTCACAGGTTCGCGAGCCAAGTGGCAGCCTGCTGCTCAGAGTGTACACACACAACTGTGAGAACGAATGGATGGGTCAAACGCAGAGAAAGAATTTCCCCATGAGGGATCAATAAAGGAGTAATTGTATTCTATTTGCAGTGTCCGTTTTATGTAACGTACATGTTATGTTGGTTTGTGAGTGTGTCAGTTTTAAAAGAAAAAAACACTATAATTAATATTTTCATGCTAATGTTGTGGATTCATTGTAAATTATTTAACCCCTAGCACTTAGTGCAAAACCTACTGGTGGGCACCACAGTGCTCTGCATTGTGTAGGGGAATATAAAGTTGGCAAAGTGCACTGTGTTAAAGCTCTAAGAACGTGTGGCATCCAGCCAAGGAACCCCTGTAACCACTGTGAAAACTCAACCTCTGTCTCCTCTCTGTCCTCACTGGAAATACAGAATTGCCTTGAGACAAAAAGTCAAACTAACATTACAATCTTCTTGACATTATGAAACCAATAGCAGCCTCCCTGTGCCCTCTTTAATCATATTTATGTAGTATGTAGAGAAGGGGAACCCACACAGGAATCCTTATGCTTCATTACATCCTGAGATAAGTCATGCTAAAGGCATCGCGTTCTACTTCAGATCCCAACTTGAATTACTTTAGAGGTGAATTAAATAATAAAAACAGCTAATCAGGGGTTAATGTCAGTGCACTCGATGGATTTAACAGAAGCCTCCATATAGTTAAGAGCAAAAGTAGAGGTCCACATGTTTAAGAAAACTAAAAGAAAGGTTAAGCTAACGGGCTTTTCCATTAAAAACATCCACTGTTTGCATGTGGTTTGGCCATGGAGAGAAGAAAGGAGCAAGCAGGAAAAGCAGGGATGCTGCTGTAGCACAATACAGAAGCGAGCTGTAGTGAGTACAGTGCGTTGGCTCATTACTGCTACCACTTCTCTTACACCAGCAAGCATGCATGACTTTTTAACCAGATACTAACCCCAACAGACTCTGGGCAGAGAGGGGGGAAAAGATGGAAAGGAAAAAGAGATGACGAGGAGGAGCGAGTGTTTTCCTTCATGCTGTCCCTTCTACTAGCATTCAGTTGGCCTGTCTCCTTCTTAACCAAACAGCCTGGTTGGTCCTAGTCCTCTGAGTCCTCACGCCGCCCCTCCAGCTCCGGAACCCTTGTACTCTCTGAGCTTCCTGTTTGTCTGGTTGAAGACCTGGCCATTTTACTCCCAGGCGGCACATTGGGAGGGACGCAGGAGGAGGAGGAGGAGGAGGAGGAGTATGCGAAGGAGAAAAGCACAAGAGAGAAGGACAGAGGGGAGGTTGGCGGGGAGAAGGCAAAGGGAGAGACACTGAACACTCCCGAGTTGGGATTGATTTACTTCATTAACCGAGATTACAAGTTTAACTTACAAACCAGAGGTCAAAATTTCTCATTAACAAGGGGACCGTGGAGAACCTCAGGGCTTGGAGACCACTCTTATTACTGACTACACATTTCAATCTGTCTTTGATGTTCCATGTCTGCCTTTCTACCCCCACTTTCCCCCTCCTATTTTTTGGCAGCGAGGTTGATTTTAATTGTAGCTATAGAACAGAGCATAGTTTGCCTGTAAGCCAGCCTCCACATCTGTAGTGAGTGCAGCTTTAGTGATATTGGGTGCAGTCCATAGCTTGGGGCTAATTTTAATGGTCCCCCCCCTCCTCCCTCCTTCATTGGAGACTCAGATTGTTTTCCACGTGATTCCTGTTAATTTAGCTGGAGGAAAGGGCATCAGTTTTCCTTGTGCTTTTCCCCCCTCTCTCCCCATGCCTCTCACTCTATTGCCTCACTCCTTCTTTCTGATCTACAGCCTCAAAGAAAGAAGGTGAAATGAATTCAAATGGAAAATAGACTGTGCTCACTATTAAATCGCTCGCCTACCTTTGTCCCTCGCATTGCGCCTGGTCGAGATAGATAGGAGAAAGCCAGTGTGGCTGTACAAACTGGGGCAATTTAGCTGCTATTGTTGCTTTTTCACGTCAACAAACAAAAGCTCTCCCTTTGATGTGATAAATGGCCTAAGTGCCTGGATGATAACTCTGAGCCCGTAAATGTGTCAAGGATGTTTTCAGAGCTCTGAGCGTGTTTAACACTGCAGGACACGTCGGAGAACCTGTAACGCTAACCTTAGATGTAGAGAGGAGCCTTCCTCCGTCTCTCACAGGCTAGCACAACAGATTCACCAGTTTGGAGGACAGACGACCACAACATGCAAAAATCAATGGGGGGAAATGAAACAGCAAAGTGTTCAAATCATGTTAAATGTGTGAAGGGACAGACTACAGTGGGTGTGATGGAATAATCATTGTGAATAAAACTCTATTTGACAGTCTGTCTCCCAGCTCTGATTCACTGAGCTGCAATCCAACTTTATCTTTTATGCATTCAATTTATAAATACTGTTGTGGCTGGAAAGGCGCCGGTTTACCTGTGTCTCAGCTGCTACCACGTCAAATACTGTCTTCAGCGGCAGCATTTTAATGGATGAACTACACAATAATACCAGAGAATTAAAGAAAATATCATCCAGCAGTGTACATTTTCTTTGTGTTTTAGATTTTACAGTCAAACAGGAACCATACACCGAGTAAATCTAAACTTCTCAAGCTAGTATTACTGGTAGTATTATTGTTGTAGCAATGGTATTGCCCACATGTTCAAGCTGATATCTTGAGGGCAAAGATAATATTGTAGCCTTTCTTCACATTGCCATCCACCTTCAACCGCCCTTCTTCACTGCACCTCACCCCCTCCTCCTCCTCCACCCCATCCATTGTAGCTCACCCTTGAACTTTTGTGCTGAACTTTAAAAAAAAAAAAAAAAAACCCTGTGTGTGCTTTTTGCAGGGTTGCGGACTTATGGGGGAGAGTTGCAGCGTGTGCGCCTGTGCGGCCCCTGCCTGCGCAGTGACCAACCGCCGGGGCCACAGCAGGCCCCCTTACAGCAAGCCAGCCAGCAGCCCCAGCCATTGGCTCCTTGGAACTAATCCACCCCGAGGAGTCCTGTAAGACCCCCTTTGTTCCCTCCTGCAGACTAGATCAGGCTGGAGACAGACACTCCAGTCTTGACTGGCTATCAGTTTCACAGCCCGTGGCAATCCACATCCAGGCACAGGCCCAAGTCCGGCCAAGCCACCATCAAATTAAAGGTGGGTGAATGAAGCAAAATGTGTCACCTGAATTCCGTCACAGTCCGAACAAGGTGGAAAGGTCTGACGCGGCAAAGAACAAGCAGGAGGGAAGGAATATTGAAGAGGAGGATTTCAACAGGAGCTCTGCCTCTCAGAAAACAGAACAGGATCTCAACAAGGCCATTATCTGGCTCCTAATTTGAGCTCTGGCACAGCACTGAAGGGCTGCCTTTGTCTGGGATTAATGCGGAAAGCTCAGGATGCGATGTCAGAGGGAAATAATCAGCGTGGGCCCTTCATAACGTTGGCTGCTTGTGCTCCTGGCCAGGGCCCCCCGGCTCATTTCTGTGGAGATGAAATCTATGACAAGCCCCTCAGTGAAGCTAAGAGCAGGCAACAGTCCAGTAACACCCACAGGCCTCCAGGCATCCTGTGACCCCCTTAGAAAAGTCACATTCACTTTGCTCTGGAGAAGGGAAAGAGAACGCCGCAGGCGCTTCCAGCCCATGTGAAATGAAGAAATGTGAGGAGGTGAAAACGAAGTGAAAATAAGTTAAGATTCCTCCTCCGCCCCCTCTGCAATCACTCCAGAGGAGGAGCACACTGTGACTTCACTTCATTATGCCTTCTAATTAAACATATACAGGACATTAAAAAAGGGAGGGAAAAAACAACAACTCCACAATGTATATTCATGTTTATGTTGTGTAACTGCATTTGGGAAAGAAGTATGAGAAAGCAGCTTTTTGTTTGGATGCAGCAGAAGGTCGTGGGCTAATACCCATCAGGGTAAAACATTCTGAAAGAGGTTGGCAGTGTACTCAAGGACCAGAAGTAATGCTTTTATTTTGTTATTTATGCTTTTTTACCGGGTGCATTACTATGCTCCTCTGCAGCATACTGCTGCTAAGCGAAGGATGTGAAGATGCAACTCGATAAGCAGGTTATTAAAATGACCAATTGACATTCAAAATTCAGGCTTATTTTAGATTCATCATATTTACGGATGAATATGTGGAATTTAAATGTTTTTTCTTGCCGCCTAAAGGAAAATGTGACTGGGTACAGCAACTGTGCATGACTTCATGTATAACACTGTGTTAGAGAAATATGATACGGAAGTCATTGCTTATGGAACCTCTAACGGGACATGTTGTTTTAAAATAACACAGTTGAGCTTAATTAAAAACATACTAGGAATGTCACATGGAAGTATGTCACCATGCTCCCTGGAACATACATAGTCATTACTTTACATCTGTGTCATGTTTGCTTACTTAAGGTGGAGAATTAAACTTGGCTAACGCATAAAAGTTCAAGCAACGAGGGGATGTGAGGTATTAAGAATACAATGGCTCTTAGAGCTATAGTCACAGGTAAAAGGAGACTGACCCATCTCTACGACATCTAACAATTTGATTACCAGACCCTGACACGTGTCGTGTCGTGATATTTAACGTAATACTTTTCACTATGTTTAAAGTCAGTGTATCTGCTTTGTATCATTTAATCCATTGTATCCATAGCTCTAAAGCCATGTCTGCTTGTCAACTGAATTATTTGCTGTTCGCATCTTTATTTGTAACTTTGCGACTGTACTGTATTTCATATTTCATTTCACCATATATCATATTTTTCACAGCAGTGACAGAAGACCAAACGGGCTTGAGTCCACGACACTGCATAGTGAGGCCATGATCATACAGATAACTCTAAGTAAACAAATTATTTTTATTTATGTATTTATTTATTTATACAAATGAAGTGTAACGTGCAAGATGGCTTGCATGACTACGTCGCTGTTACTATCGCCACATACAGTCCCGCCCAAACGATTGTAATCAGTTCCCAACACAGTGAGACTGGCCCAACATTCCCCCACAAAAAGTTTATGGGTGGGGGAAGTTTGGGCTGGCGTCCAGGCCAATAACATGCGGCTAATAATAATGATACACTGTGTCTGGGTCAGTCAAATTTTTACATGGGTCATTTGGTTTGAAATCTGAACGTCTTTGCTACTGGACTGCTTTTTTATTTTCATTTCCACTATCATCTCAGAGCCTGAGGTGTAAGGTTATGTGTTCTTGATACTGTATGTAAAACATACAGCGTCCGTTGAGTGTAAAAGTGAAATGAAAGTGGGTGTTAAATTAGCGAGACTGGCTGCACTGAGGCGCGAAGCCTGTTTCTAAATTAGAAAGAATGGTGTAAAAGACGTTTGCAGTAGAACGCTGGTATACAGTAGATCTACATTAAAACTAATTCATTTAACTGCTGCATGTTAAGTTTCTAATCTGTAACCACGATACCACAGCCTCATGTAGATTATTGATTAATTGTCCTTAGAGCACTGTTTATCTTAACAATGTGAGAAAGGGTAAACCTCTAGCAAAGTGTCAAGTTCACGACTACTGTCAACTTTAACCTACATTCTGTGAAAAGTGTTACTTGACAACAGCCCAGTAATTAGATTCAGGAGAATATCCTGCATTAAAACAAAAACTTCTCTAAAAGTAGTTCCCTAAAGAGGTGTTCTGACCAGCAGCTGGTATCGGAAACCACTATATCACCTGCAGTTATGCATTTCTTATTCACTGTCTTGGAGATATTCAGTGTCTTATTTTTACTGTCTAGCAAACCCTCCAATGTTTGAACAGTAAGAGATGACAGGACCAAGTACATTACCATTGAAACTGGTATACTAAAAAATGTAAACAAAAGAAAATATTTGAAAGAAGAAAATACTTTAGATTATAATAACCTTTCTAAAGATTGCCATGTTTATCTTTACAGGTGGAAAAAGAGCTGAGTTAGAAGTCATGAATCCCGCTTTCTCTGCTTTCCCAAACTATCAGAAGTGAAACGGTAGAATACAATCTCTAAAATCCAAATTTCCCTCTTTATGTTTCTACAGAAGTTAATGTTGAACATGGTGCCAACAATAGTAGATAGTAAGACAGCATTAGCAACTATAACATCAACAAATAAGAAGACAGTCTGGTTTTTACCTCGGTCCCTGATGGAGTGGCCCCTGGTGAATCCACTTTGCGTTTTTTCCGGGGTCCAATGGCGGCTAGTGCTGTAAGATTGGCATCCCGCTGCCTCATCTGGGCCAGCTCCTGTTGTTGCATCTGATGAAGAGAGAGAACACAAGGAGGAGAAAGTTAACTCACCCTTTACACTATACATGGCGTTGTATTGATGTAATATCATGTTATGTGTTTGGATGAGTGAGTAGGACATGTGTAAGATACCAGTACGCACCAGTGACCCCAATACCAACAAAACAAATTCAAATATCCATATAAAATCGATACAAAAAGAGATTTTCATTCATATTTACAAGCTTTGACCGATAATAACCGTCTGTCCGTGATACGGAGCTGCTTTTAAGCCTGATGGTGCCAGACTTCAAAATAATATAATTAGTATTTAAGTATTTAAGCAGAATTTAATTTAAGATGTCCACCGAAATGATCTGTAGTTACACGAGTGGCCGCAGAATTTTGAAATTGAGGTGAAATCATTTTGGAGGCAAAACCTTCACGTACTCCTGGTGAAAATGACAAATCAGTGCCACAACAGTGGAATCGAATGTCCGAATTAAAATTAACAACAGCAGATGTTTCACTGTTCCTCCATGTATTCTATAAGCAGAGCACTCTCCTCAGCGGAACAAAATGGAAGACTGTTGCCAGCCATTAACAGAGCTTCTCTCAAAGATTGTGTGTGTAGTCACATGGTGCTGTTGTGATTTTTGCAGTTTGTGATGTATAAAGGGGGGTTTGTAGGGAGGCTCTGCCCAAGGTAATGTCATGTCTAGCCGCAGGGCTGAGGGGGAACCCAGCGTCGCTGGGAGCTGCCCTTTCTATTGGGTGGAGGTGTGAGGGCCTGAGGCCATGGCACAGAGGGTGTCAGCACTCCCTCCAACATGCAAACACAGCGTACACACACACACACACACACACACACGCGCCTATCAATCGTGGCCACAGCACAGGGAATGCCTACCCACCAGCTCGCCTGTGTGTCTGCCCGCTGGGGAAGAGAGGCCTGGGTCGAAGCGAACAGGGACAATCAATGTGCGCCTTGATGTCTTTCATGTTCTTTTATGTTATCTCTCAGCATGTGTTCGCTGGGCGTTGGTGTTTGTGTGAGGCATGCATGTTGTCTGATCAGGGGAAAATTTCATGTTACTTTCAGATGGCGCTCTCTAAAAGGTTGCTTTGGTGTACAAAGTCTGATCTAAAATGTGCATGCAGTTGCCTCTGATTTTTTCCTAAAACCCCGCTGGCAAGGCATGCCCTTTAGGGTGTTGCCACTTCACATTTAGCACGGCGGAACTGTTGAAAGATTCAAACACGCTGACAACACAGAGTAGGGGAAATAATAGCAGTGGTACAAACCGGCTGAATCTAGACACGACACCAACCAATATCAATATTTATGGAGAAGTTTGTGAAGTGAATTTGGGAGCAGTATTAACGTTATCAATGGTGAGCTTATTACCACAAAAAACACAAATCTCCGCAGGCCTGACCTTAAAGAATCCCACCACAAGTGAACTATGGCAGAGTGATAGATCAGGGGAGAGAGAGAGGGAGAGAGAGAGAGAGAAAAAAAGCAAGGGGTCCGCTATCTCGCTGATGGCACCAGGATGCCGGCATCTCTGGATGGCAGTTGGCACCAGGCATGGGCTCCCAGCGCCCACAGCAACTGCCTGCATTTTCAGATTTATGACTGTATGATAAATGAAGACTTCATTTTACCATCTGCAGCCCTCCAGACTGCGTTTCCCGTCAGTAAAGCGGCCGCCATGATACTGGGAGACTGATTTCTGATTTCAATCTGGTGCCACTAAACCTAGTCTACCTTCCTTTGATGACTGGCAACTGATCCAACCAGAGTTGGGCTGGGCCTCGAGAGATTGCCTTTACATTGCGAGTTGCCCTCGACTACCATTTAATTCAAACACTGAACGAGTGTGCTGAGATTTAGGTGTTGGTACTATTGTACTGTTGACACTCAGTCTCCACCACTGTTCACTTTTACTGTTCTTTCACAGAACTTCCATTTTTGGGTATTATACAGACACAAAGGGAAGAAAAGGTAATCCATGTGACTGGTACAGCAGTATGAAGCAACGGGACAATCATTGCAAAAAAAGGAAAAAAGAAATTGCAAAGGTCACTACCGAGATTCTTCCCAGACTGGATGAACGACCAGCTGGCAGGATGCATACATTTGCCAGGTCCGATCAATGGTACCACATAAATATCTGCTGTTCCAAAGTCACTTAAATACCAGTGCTTCCAGTCTGCATGTATGCCCTTTGGAACGAGAAAAGTGGGACTCGTAAAGTCAAATTATAAGCAAAGGTCAGACGTTGTAGAACATTTTTGAGATACCACATAGAATTAATCTATTGCTTTGTTAGAAGGCGGTTTCTGCCCGTGTGCGCACACACACAACACAATGCCTGGTATCAATTTTATGGTCAGTGTAAAGAAACTGTGAAAAAATGTATGAAAATACAAATATGTGCATTTCTGGAAGAATGCTTGACACTGTTGCACAAAGCTCTTTAAAAGGTGTTGAGCAACCTGACAAGTGTGTATCCATTTACGGTTTAATGACATCAAGAGATGTGTTATGACAGTGGATGTGAATGATGGGTAACTTGACGCTTGAGCTTGGTTTCTAGCTATGAATCTGACTCCAGTGGATGAATATGCTTGAAAAAATAAGACAGAATTACATGCATCATATTAGTTGTGTCATGGAGTTACGTCCTTAAGAATCCGCCAAAATCACATTTAATACCTCTAGTTTGAGAGCGGTGGATGCTTAGACATTTTTGTATTGTAGATGGCTAGTTAGGACATTTAACACACAGCAGTTGAACAGCTGCTGCCCACAAAGTAAAAGGTGGATAAAATTAAAACTAAACATAAGTGGTGTTTTTATTACAAATGTTTTCAATTGCCAACTTTCACTAAATGGATAGTAAATAGTAGTCGTAAATAAGGTTTTCACTAATTTGCTAATAGTAATAGTCCACTGCACATTAGGTTGTCCATAATTAAGAGGAAACCGGTGCTATGGGTATGTTTTAGATTTCTCAAGTATATTTGTAATGTGCCGTACGTCATTACACAAAAATTTAAAATACAACTTAGGAAAACACACTTGAGTTTGTGTGCAGCAAATAAAAATAATCAGATCACTTTGACTGTCTTACAGTCGCTTGTAGTTACCTGTTTCAAATGTCCCTTAGATTTTATTTGCAAGCTCCGTGCCCTTAATAAATTTCTAAAGTTGTCTGTCAAGATCTACATATGAAATAACAGGACTTGTTTCTCATCACAGACGAGAGAGCAGAACGTTCCCTTATGATGCAAAAATGTCCAAATCACAGCAAGAACCTCCGATGCGCTTGGAGTCAAGAGGATGATGAGCTGGAGGAGCCATGATGGCCAACCTGCCGTCCTCCATCTCCGCTGTTTTTAACAAAGGCTTTTCTCACCAACCCCCCGCTCCTGGCCCGAGGGGCTGCTCGCGGCCCTCCAGACGCTTACAGACAGATGTCCTTGGTAGAGCAGAACACGCTCTGCTTGACGTCACAAGCAGCTACGGGGCTTTGAAGGAAGCTAAAGGGCTGTCTGCCCTGCAAAGACCATGGGTTTTGAGTCGATCTGTCTCATGCCCTCCCAGTACAAAGCTCAGGTCACAGCAGGGAGCTTGTGAGTATGTAGACATAGCATATGCTATATTTGGAGAAAGCTTTTATTTCACTCAAGACCCTTGGAAGAGTGCGTACATGTTAAACACGGGTGGGCGGGTTGCACTGCGAGCCTGGCTGAGCTATAGAACATAATACAGCGTAGCGTGTAAGACAACAGGAATGACGTAGAATCTAAAGGAATAATTAAGGATATAAATAATTTTAAATGCATGGTATCAATGTACATGGACATGGTTGACAAAAGAGGCGCCTTCTCAAGAGATTCACAAAAATCCAACAAACACGCTGTCGATGGTCTCCTGTTTCTACTATTATTATTTATACTTATTTAAGAGCATATAGGAAGAGATGTGGTAAAACAAAAAAATGTTCATTGCAGTTCAAAACACTGAAATTCTAATTAATGAAGAAACACAGCTTCAACTTCAAACTAACTGTGTAGGTGTGGATGGCATTAACAGTTACATGCTGTTAACACCAGTAATAATACTATTCAGTGTCAGCGGTGCAAGTGAAGGCTTTGGCAGATCTAATCAACCCATAAATTGGGAAAGATTACATTAAAAAAAAAAAAAAAAAAAACAATCCGTGGCTTGTTTCACAACCAGAAAAACCTAAAAACACGTCCAACCAGCTACACAAGCCAGCAGTCAGAATACTTGTCACCTAGTATAATGCATGCTTTTAATAACTACAAATGTGTGCAGATAGGTTGTGTGGACAGATTTAGCGCTGCAGAAAGAATCCATTTTTCAATTATTTTAGACATTTTCTATTAAACTATCACTTAAGTTGGTATAACGGTTGCGGGGACACAGTACAGATGAATAGGGTAAACATTTTAACTAATGGAGCTAGCATATGGTTAAATATGCTCTAATTTTATATAGGATCAGAGCAGAAATTTGAACATGGTTTTAACTCAAGATCAAAATTCTGGTTTCACTGGAGTCAATGAGTTGTACTGATATCTCTTTTTATTAGTCAGTAAATTAGAAAATGCTGTCAAATCCGTTTTTTGACATGTTTTTAGGAATGAAATGATACATAAATCAAGCTGCGAAAGACATATAAACAAACTCTCGTCAGCTGGAATAAAAACAGGAAGTTTGATTAATGTAAGGGGCTTCTGAAGCAGAGATTTATGGCTCACAGTGTGTAGTGTAGTAAATTAAACAGCACATATATACCGCATGTGCATTTTGAACACTTTCTTTCTTCTAGTCTGAAAAAATGTTATCGACGCAAAATAGAATAAAATCTCCAAATTGACTAGTGCATGAAAAAAAAGTATGTTTTCTCCAGTAGTGTCTCTCCTTAATATTTAATAAGCTGTTAGTCTGGCTAGAGGTATGGCTCTGAGGAGCTCTGTGTCAGTCAAGTGTTACACTCATGGTAGTGGGAGGAAGAATCCTTATGACTTTGGCTTCCTTGACTTTTCCTTTCTGGTTTGGTCATTTTAGGTAATGAGAAGCGATGAACTGACAATCATGAAATGTGGTAAACACATTAATGTCCGTTTGTATTTTGTACTAATTGTAAAATGTTTGCGTACATGCTAAACTAGGATGGTGAACATGGTAAACTTCAGCATGCAGGCATTACCACTGTGAGTAGGTTACATGCAGGTTTAAAGAGTCGCGAGCATAGCTTTACTCAGTATTTGACACAAAAAGAATTCGTACACAATGACTATATGTGGTTACAACACTGCAGAACGGTGATTAATCTGTAAAGATCCTTAGTTCCCGTACTGCAGCACCGGCAGCACTGAATGTCCCTTTGTGTGCATTCTCCCTCCGCTTAACACGAGTGTGTGTTGACATTTTATGTATGTGTTTTATGTATGTTTGTAATCCATGCGTCTCATTCACCTGACACCCACATGGTCGGCATTACGTGAACATCTGTGAGCTGCATCTTGAGGCCTTTCTTCATGTGAAGTGCCTGGCAGATAGTTTGCTGCAGGGAGAGGGGCCATTTGCGGCAACCCATCAGATTTCACTCCTCCATCTGCACCCGTGCGCTACAAACAGACGAGTCGAGCCCCAACCTGCTAATGCGGGCAAGACTGTGTCTTAATACTGGATAGATGCATGTATGGCTTCATCGTTAGATCTCAGTAATTACTTATGGTAGAGTTCCTCAAAATAAAATATTGATTCTGTGTATAAATATATGCAGTAGGTGTATTGTGTGCTTGAAGTTACACTACACTGTATTCAGTGTTGAATAACCTGCATGGATCTGCTACAGTCTGCTTTTTAACGGCAGATCAGATGCAGCACTTTTGTACAGATGCTAATCCTATAATCTTGAATAATATACAATAAATCACTCATTTGAGGTAGAAAATGTGTAAAAGAGACACCAAAACGCATTGAAATTCTGTTTCATCACCTAATTTGAACACATAAATCTGCTTAAATAGTCCGGTAACTCTGGTTGTGATTATATTATTTTACCTATGGAGATGAATTCAAAATACATGCATGAGCTAATGGTCTTGGCACAGCCTGTTCCATTCCCTCTGATGCCGAGTGTGTCAGCAGCGCTTGCAGGGCCAAGGACCAATTATTTAGAGCCCTCAGTGGTCCCTGGAGCGAAGGTCATTATGTTAGTGTCGCTATCATGACTCTTCGGTTCCTCTTCATCTGCAACTTATTTGCAGGAATTAAACCGCATGAAGGGGACACTGTATGAAACGTGTGAATAACTTGAACGTGTCAGACAGACTTAACTTCGGAGTAAGTATTATTTCTATAAATAATAACATTTGCACAGCACATTTTACCAAGGAACACTGTTTAATGAAGGAGCCAGAAATCAGTGTTAAGCAGATTCTGACGGCGTTACACCGGAGCGACAGTGGGAGAGCGGTGATCATTAAAAATACTGCTTATCTAAGGGAAAATTTCCTACTTTAAATGTTCTCTCGCTTTGTCTCATTCCATGCTGCCATGCTTCGTCTAGCAGTCTTCTCTCTCTCTCTCTCTCTCTTTTTTTAACATTTAGATTCGCCGCTCGTCACCTTCTATTGATCACGCCTAATTTGCATCTACGAAGAGATGAGAACTCAGATATTCACACTCCGAGAGAGGACGATCTCAATGATTTATTCATTTCCAAATCAAAAAAAAAAAAGGAGTGAAAGGAAGGTAGATGAGAAGGGGAATCTTCATAGGCAGCAGGCGACTAGCAGGCTCTAAGGCTGGGCTCTTCTTCCCCACACTGCCCCCAGGCACATGGTGTGCAAGTCCTCCTAATTAACAAGGTGAATCATGCTGCCGCTCTCTAATTAGCCAACATGACAATCTAATGGAAACATGCAGGCCGAGCTGGCACACTTAGCATCACCTCACAAAGACCCGCGTTACTGTCCTTCCCATAAGAATTGCACAAAAGATGACACCTTAGATTCTGAATGAAAAAACAAGAGAAAAAGGTGGAGCGCTGCAGTTCAGGGAAGTGTATTTTTGGGAGAGGTCAGAAGGGAGACGTTGGTTGACGGGGGCGAGGTATTTTTCTTCCTCTCCTATCCTCTGCGCGGTGTTTGTTGCCTAATTGAAACATGTCCTGCCTCCTGCCTCCCTCTCACTTATATCCCAGGCACAGGAGGCTGGCACCTCGCCACCAGCATAGCTCAGCATGCCCAATTCCCCTGTTGCTCGAGTCCCAAGGAGTGCTCCAGCGCACAAAGAGAAAAGTGAACCTACAGGCTTGTACGGCAAGTAGACGAGTCGCTATCTCCCTCTGAGGCAAAAAAAAAAAAATCTCCCTTTTTTGTTGTTTTCCTTCTCATTACAGCACTTTGTAATATTCGAAAACACACAGGAACACCAAAGGTACTTTTAAAGCCTGCTTCTATTTTTTCTTGTAATATGTCTTGAGGTGAAGAAAAAAAAAACGAAAGTTGAGACTACAGACAACAAAGCAACAAATAAAAATAGGGTTATAGTGTACTACTTAGTAGCCTGCACATCTTGAGGACCTACAAAACACCTTTTGTATCTTTCTCATCAGATAATTTCAACCGCTTTTAAGACATCTCAAAGACGTAACCGAAATCCAGTTGAAATTCTGTTTTATAAAATGACTCCCGCTGATTTACAGACAGGTTTAAAACACGCGCCATCTTTGCACTTCAGCAAAAAACCTTCTCTCGACTGAGTTGACCACAGTTGGTGCTGCTCTTGTGAAATTAATGTATTGTGTAGGCCAGAAGACAAGAATATAACAGCTATGAATTGGGACACACAGAACAGCAGGAATTCTCTTTGAAAGTCAGCTCAGAGAGGGAGAGAACACGGAGGAGGGTAGCAGGCTTTTGCCCTGGGGCCTACCTAATGGGGGAGAGTGCCTCTTTTGAACAGAGCAGTTTGTGGAGGGCCAGAGGAGGAGAGCCTATGAACTCGCAGATATAACTGGCCTAATAAGAACTAAGGAGCTGTAACATTGTCCTCTGACACACAAGAGACTCTCAGATGTGTAAGGCTCCGGCTGATGGGGCTTGCAGCGTGGGCGGATACCAGCCTCTCCATGACCTGGTCACTTGTGGAGGATGCCAGGCGAATCACGGCACATATGTGTGTAATAAGGCCTGAACTGAGGGGTTAGGATCTTAATAACAGGCACAACATTAATGTTTTCATTTAGTTTTTTTTTGTGTGTGGGCAAACACACCAAGTATGGAAAATTTGAAAAGGGTTTGCATATGTCACATGAATATTATTCTAAATGAATTAATGGATTCTAACATATATGATGGTACGGCAAGGGAGGATGCACAACTGCAGGGTTTTTAATTTGAGCCACGCAAGGTTCAAAGTTGAGCCAGGGCAGAATTAATTTGGTGGAGGTTCAAGACATTTCAAGCAATGCTGCTGCGTCAAACGGGCAAAAGAAAAAAAAAAATCTCTCTCAATGCCTGAAGAAGAAAAAATATTTGAGGAAAATTATTCTAACAAAAACCTGTGAGATTCCCATTGGAGAGCTCACAGTCTCACACAAGTCTTCTGGAAACACTCGAAGCGAGAAGCGGAGTTTTGCTGCAAGGGCATGGTAATGTGGAGGAGAGGAGAGGAGAGGAGAGGAGAGGAGAGGAGAGGTTCTGTCTCATACTCCACCCCACATCATCCAAAGGTCCACCAGTGATTGGGCTATCAGTGGGAGACAGAGTAGCTTAACCATTTTTTTAACCTTTATTTATCCAGGGAAGCTTGACTAAGCTTCATGCTGCTTTCCAGCAACTCCCAGTTACACTAACTCACACCACAGAGTCCTGCTGAGGAAACGGTAAGTAAGAGAATATGAATCATGTGTTGAAAATATGCACACATGTTCCGTTTTTGGTTTCGCTCCTGTGGTGTTACTTTGCGCAATACCAGCCTCCCGAGGTGATCTCAATCTTCTTTTAAATCCCTTTTTTGTTGTTTTTATTCCGACAGCTGACAGACATGCAGTGAACTTTAGACATCTTAGCATTAAACTGGGGTTATTCTCAAATTGTTTCAAAGAAACAAGAGGCCCCTGGTAGTTTAGGGGTTAAGACACCGACCATGAGCTCCCTCAGCTTCACTGGTTCATATCCAGCTGTGGATCTTCGATGCTGTACCCTACGTCTTATTTCTCATTGTTTGGCTCCCGTCAGCAACCAGATAAATACTTAAGATACCAAAAATGACTCTGAAAAGGTAGGAAACCTAGCTGTGTTTCTTCTAGAAAAAGAACTATCCATTTTGTGGATGATTACAATAATTACCTTAACATGATGGATGATGGCACTTCAGAATCTGTGGAAGAGTTGATTAACATTGTAACTGTCCCAAAGTGTGGGATTTAATGTGAAGTGAAATTATTTTCCCTTTCTTCTTAGCAGCTTGTTGCATTATAAAAGATGAGACAGTCTTGGAAACTCGCAGAAAATTCATATATATGTATACTACTTATATCACTGTGTACCACTTCTTGTTGAAATCACCTGTAGCTGCACATCTGTGGCATCTTTAGCATCCCAAAGTGAATTTATGTGACTGAGACCGTTCCTTGTGGAGCCCGAATGGGTTGTGCATGCTGCGTGAGCAACAGTTTGAGATAACCGACTCACATGAACTTTGCCGCGCAGAGGAAATATTGGTGCTCTTGATACGACACTGTTTGCTTTCGGAGCTGAGCAGAATCTAACAGGAGCTTTTGGCCAAAATTTTGGCCAGCTGTAGTGGCCAATTTGTCTTTCCCCTCTTCCCTCGTCCCTCTTCTCCTGTCCTCTTTCCACTCCTCTTCTCCAGTTCACTCGTTTCCTGCGTCCAGTTGTGCCTGCAGACGCGGCTGCGATGATGAATCTGTGGCTGCAGTGTGTCTGTGTGTCTGACATTGTGATGTATCTCCACTGGCCTTAACTCCCTTTCTATCTCTCCACCGGCCCCCTCGCCCCCAACCCCATTCGTGTTTCCTCTCCATCTTTTTGTCTCTATCTCACTGTCTCCTTTTCTCTCTCTCTCTCTCTCTCTCTCTCTCTCTCTCACTCTCAATGATTAGGCATCGCCTGACCCCCCCGCCTCAGTGATGGAACAGACAGAACACACAGACTCACCAACAATAACAACAAACAGGAACTGAGCTTCACGATTTGCCCATTGATTTTCACTGGGGGCATTTCTGAAATAGCCCATCTGACCTTTCGGCCAAATGGCGGTGAATGGAGGAAACAGACGCTCTCTCTCACGCAAAACCTCTGCCAGCAACTATCTGACCAGCCTTGACTCCTGGTGACAAGGGTTTATGTTGCAGGTGCAAATGCGTGAGCACAGACGCATCAGTATACAAAACTAAAATCATACAGCCCTGCTAGAAACACTTAAAGCGAGCAATTCCTCATCACAATCTATAATAAAATCCACCGAACAGAAGAAACTACTGATGATTTTCGTGTCTAAAATTGTAGTTACATTTTTACTGATGGTAAGTCGAATGAAAAAGATTGTGGCAATCTATCCTCTTAGTTGCACAATACTATTCACAATGAGCACATTGATATACACCGATCAGCCACAACATTAAAGCCACACAAGATATACAAGTGCAATGTTCTGCTGGGAAACTGTTGGGACCTGGCATTCATGTGGATGTTACTTAGACATTTACCACCCACCTAGACCAGACCAGGCACCCCCACCCCATAGCAATGACACTCCTTGATGGCAGCAGCCATCCCCAGTAGGATGGAGCGTGACACAGACACACACAAAACGGTTTAGGAACAACTCATGAAAAACACAAAGAAGAGTACAAGGTGTTGACCTGGCCTCTGAATTCATTAGATCCCAAACTGATCAAGTATCCGTGGGATGATCCACACTTCTTTTATACATGTTAAAGGCAGGTCTTTGTACATATATGTACTGCACTACAGAAAAAACCCAGAGGGTCACAGGATTTAAGAAGCTGGTGAACTGATCCCACTGTTATGTTAACCAAGAGTTTCAACAAGAAACACATCTCACACAGTGAGGTAATCTCAAATTTTATTCAGTGTTTTTTTTTTTTTACTAACTCTCCTCCTGTCATTAACATTTATGGACTGTGAAATGGCGAGAACAGGTCATTTTCTTATAATATGCAGTCTGTGTGGATCTGTAGGGTCTTTCTCAGAAAATAATAAAAAAAAGGTACTACAACTTACGATGAAGTACCACCATGGATGCTGACTGTAAGAGGGATCCCTACTCTTCCTGAGGTTTGCCCCCTGATTGTGAAGTTTTTCCCTAATTATTTAAATCAAGTGTTGGTCAAATTGTAAAACTCTTGATGGTTTTTGTAAACTGAAACTAAGCTTGACCGTTCATAACATTAATTTGCTGCTTAGGTGGCAGCACCTGTTCCTTCAGGTCTGCAGTAGCTCTTTCACAGTGCACTGTATCTGCCTTTTTAAAAACAAATCATGTGCGAGCTCCATTTAGACATCGACACTTGGTTGGAGTACATAACAAGGTGTAATTCTATCTTTCCAAAAATGATGTTTTGTGTGTGTCTGTGTGTGTGTGTGTGTGCGTGATCCGGCTGAGAGGCTGGCTCTTCCGCCCCTTGCCTGGAAGAGTAGCTCGGGCTCATTATCCTGATGAAATTTGCGCAGATGTGTGAGCTGCCGACAGACTCTGCAGTGACACAAACAGCCAGCTCTGTCCCCTTGAGCCTGTCAGGTGATGAAAACTGGAGAGGCACGGGGGCTGAGAAACGACGGCCATTAAGCAAAAAAAAGAAAGAGGTGAGGGAGGGTGGAAGAGGGGTGTTGTGCATGAGTGGATGGGGAGGGGGGGGGTTAGTGAGTCTTCCTCGTCTCTATCTAGCGGGAGAAAGCATTACATAAAGTAACAATTTCCAAACCACCTTCTTAAAATTCCAGATGAAAATGAAAATGTGCATACATGCACACGGCATCTCCTCACGAGGCACTAATCTGGCCGTATCCAGATGACGAGCGGACTGCCACTTAACAGGGAGGAGATCCACTTTGATCACATAGACCCCGGGGCAAACCTATCGCGCTGCCTATTACGCTGCTTCATTTGCATATGTGGGGCTTATGGGTAGGCTGAGATCTAGTGTGAATGTTTTAAACTGCAGCAGGGCTCACTGTTGCTAGAAAGAAATGTCCAAGAGAGGCGCAGAGGAAAGACAGAGCGCTGCCAGTAGCCCGAGGTACGCAAAGTCGGCTTGTCACTTGAAGGTCAGAAGTTCAACGCTGCAGACGAGCTAAGAACGTCCCGAAATTAAATACTTTGGCAAAACAACAACACAGGAATGGCCCTTGAGCAAGACAGTTACAATTACCCTTAAATAAAAGCGTCCAGTATTTAAAAGAGAGCTGTCAGTTGGGAAAGTGTCGAGCTGGGTGAGTATAAATTAGGATGTTAGCGAGAAAAGTGCATACGTGCTCAGTAAAGTTTACCTGGATGAATTAAAGGCTTTTTTTTTTTTTTTTATAAGAGTAAGTAACTTAAAAGAAACCACGTCTGCTCCTTAAATTCTACATCAACAAAAACAACAACAGGTGAGTGCCGCTTGTTTTATCCTCCTGCCTACTTTATGGAAGCTCCACGCAATCCTCTTGATCCTTGTTAGCGAGCCAAGGACTGAAAGCACCCAGTGAAGTTATTTCGATGTAAACAAAACATTAAAAAAAAAGGGAAAGGAAACGCAAACTTCCACTGTGAAAGAAGTATTTCGCTTGCGTAAACAACAATAATCACGCACTAAAAGACGAGTGGTCTACTTTCTGCGTCCCACTGGGAATTCACTCTTTACAAGACCTGCACTTTAGATAAAGAGGATAGAGCGTTGTACTACCAGAAAGAAAAAGTGCACTATATCAGTTGAAACACTTCCCAGTTTGCAACAGCGCTGGGTGTTGTGCCTCGTCCTGTTGGGAAGGAAGATAACTCTTTTACCCCTTTTCTTGTAGCAGAAGTTAATGCAGAGAGTGAACTGGCACACCTGAAACCCTCATTTATCATACAGTATAGTTTTATGCTTTTAACAAATGCTGTTTCTGCAACTATCTTGTTGTAATGTGTTGTTGCGCCAAGAAGGTTGGGAGAAAATTAACATAAAATGTAAACAAATGTGCATCTAAGATGAGATACAGATGCGCAAAAAAGTGACTGAGATGAGAAAATGCACGGTGAATAAAGGCTAACAGCCCGTCTACATACACACACAATAAAAAGCAGGACTAAATGAACAGTCAGTGAGTCAAAATTCACTACTGGTGCAAGATGAAGAGGCCGATAATGGTGAGGAAAAGAAAAAAAGACGAGGGGTGGAGAAAATGGTGGGTGTCCTGGGCGCGCAGAAAATAATTTTCCACACACGGGCATCAATCGGCGCGAATAATTCCTCAAACTTTTTTAAGTCTGACTTTAAATGGCATTACATATGTAGTGAGGCATGAAAAATTAATACGCTGGAGTCGGGGAAATGTCAAGGGTAATGATCTCCGCAGCGGCTTACCTCCTTAGCTTTCTGTTTTAGTCGAGCTTGCTCTGGGTCCTCTTGCCGGGAGCGACTCTGTGGAGTAAAGGGAGGGGGGGGAGAAACACAGGTTAACAGCTGGTTTAAGGATCCCACCCCCCCTATTCGTCGCTCATCTGTTGCTGCTGCAGCAGCAAAAATAGTGCAAAATGGGAACAGGATACAGAGGTGTCAAGGACATCGTATTTGAATTCAGAGAAGTGCAATGGAGCGCCCCCCGGGGGGCAGTGGCCTTTAAACCCGCTCCAAATCCAGCCCTAAATAAGCCGCTGGAGGGGGATTCTAATCAAAAGAGGTTATTAAAAATTCTGCACGTGCCAGCACACACAGAGACACACACACACACACCCACACAGACATACACACACAGGGGAAAGGATGTTGGTGACTATCAGTGGCAGTGGCTGTCTGTGTGTCACTGTGAGCCAGTGTGGCTATCCGTTGCTCTCTGTGCGTGCGTGTGTGCGTGTGTGTGTGTGTGTGTGTGTGTGTGTGTGTGTGTGTCCCTGGCGTAACAACACAGCACTTCTATTTTAATCAGCAGCTAAGATCTGGGTGAATGTACTTGTCCCTGGGAATCCTACACCACACAGCCAAATGTACATGTACGGCTGACCACTGCAGGCAGTACAGGCAGATTACGGCACTACACACCAACCGAATATCGTTTGTGACTCTAGACTCTAATCCGTGTCGTTTTATTTTTGCTGCATTAACCAAAATACGGTCCAGCCCATGATCAGCCCTAATACTTTTGTGAAAACATATCATTGACTGACTCCTATTTAGGTGAGATTTTCAGAAAACTGAAATATTTTAAGTCGCATTTAAAGTTAAAAACCTATCTAGTGTCAACATTCAACAGCAGGTGCAGATCCACCTTCTAAAATAGTATGGCCCTCTCCCACACTCTATTTCTCTTACTCTCTTCATCTAATGTCTTATGGACAGAGAGCTGCTCCTCCTAGCCTCGTTGCTAATTGGCTTTAAATATATCAGGCAGTTCACGTACTGGTCGGTATCTCAACTAAGACTAATGTGTTTGCCCTCCAGTCGGCCGGAGCATCCCTCAAGACTTGAGTCATATTTTAAATGGCCGGCACAGTGGAAGGGAGGGCTTCTAGAGAGGGAAGGAGGAGAGAAGACGGGGGTGGAAGGGATTATTTCAGTGCGTTTCTTGTTCAAGAGGTCAAATTAGCGGGCGCTCGAGCAGGAAAGAGGCAGGCAGGGAGGCGGGTGGCGGTGGGGCAGGAGAGTGGGAGGGGTAGGTACAGATGGACTGTTTACAAAGGGCAGCGGTGCCACCGGCATGCTTTACATCTCCTCTGTCAGCTGCCCTGGTTTTCCCACTTACAGGAGAGAACAGAAGGGAGAAGAGGAGCGGGTACTAGACGCCGACAAGCTTTGTTGGGTTAGACGTAATAGAGTGTACTGTACTTAAATAATACAGTGTTGTACTGTATATCATCAATCTACGATACTGAATGAATTCCAGTGTTTTATGGTGAGAAATCATGTTTTCTTACCTTAGCTAGTTTCTAACATTGCCCAGAATGAATTCAGACAACCACCGGAGGGTTGTACTTGTTCCTTTAAGCAGTGGGTTGTATGTGGAAAGTTAACTTAACACTGAATATTCTGTCAATATATTCTCCCAAATATGAAGTCCAGTGTGTGAAACTTGTTATTCCTCTTGCAGTAATCGCTGCTGAATATATTTATGATAAGGTTAGTCTCACTTCCTTCCTTCCTTCCTTCCTTCAATATCCACCAACCAGTCACCAAAACCTGCCTTCACCTGAAATCTGTTTTTGTAATGAAATCCTTAACAAGGAGTCACTTATGCAGCATGTCTTCTGGCTGCATATAATTACGGGGTAACAGAAGCGTTCACAAATTCAGTGATAGATTTGTCCTGAATGGCTGAACATGAAATGGTGTGCAGTAAAAAAAAAAAGTGTCCTTTTTAGATGAAAGTGAAATGAAGAAAAAGCATTAAAAGGAGCATCGGTGTCTGGAAAAAAAGAAAAAAATCGAAACTAAAATCAAGTTAGATCATCAGAAATTTTCTTACAACATTTAAGTGTTTTAGGATGGATTTTTCCTGTTTTCCCTTAAATCAGCCAGCTATATTGGCTGCACAGATCAAAGCCTGTGCACTGATAAAGCGGATGATATAATTATGTGAGTGCTATAGAAAAAAAAAAGAAAGATGGAGGAAACAGATATAGAACTCATGATCAAATAGTAAGAAAACTACTTATATATTATAATGCATTTGTGTAATACATTATACAATAGTTAGCCAAAGATCTGCTTTAGAAACTTCTCCTTAAAATAAAACGCCAAGGCAAAAACAGCCAAAAAGCCACAGACATGGCCCTGAGGTGAAGTCAAACTTTCCTCAGCAAAGCTCATGCAGTACAAACAAGCCCCAAGGTAAACCCTTCCAACAAGAACTTGGCTACATTTGCAAAAGTTCTTCCCTAATCCTGTTAATAAAAGAAGCTTTCCGCAGTAATAAAATGATTAGAGCGTTCAACCAAGTAGAACTGGGAAAAGACAAAGAGGATCTAAAAGCCGCACAATTCTTTTATTAAACAACACACTTTAGAGCGTGGTTTCCTGCTGAGGCGGTGTCTTTTTTCACAACCGACCCTCGGAGACTATCTGGATGCTCCTAAAATAAAATAAAAAAAACAGACAGGTCAGGAGGTTTGGTGGCCAGTGTTCATCAACGAGAGGATTTTCTAATATCCTGCATGGCAGGACTGGAGCGTAATAATGCAATTAAGACAGTGAGGTGTGCTGCAATGAGAATCTTTACTGTGGGACATTGGCTCCATTCAAAATTAATTAAATTAACCTAGCTTTCTGCTAATGTTGCACTGCGGGGCATTTTCATTTGCAAAAGATTCTCTGGCTTTTTTATTTTTTTTTTTGGTCAGTGGTGATCTTTCTAAGTTTGAAGACCTTTTTTACTGAAAGATAAATGTCACTACGTACAGGGAGCTGACTGGAGAGCTGACAGAGCTGTTGGATAAGTATCATGTAAAAGTAGAACCCACACTAGTAGAACCTGTGTAAACTTATATGTTTCTTGTGTCAGTGCTACAGTGATTAGATCAATCAGTCAACTGGATTAAAGCAACACACTCACACTGGGACCATTTTAAGGATTTTGTTTTTATGAGGAAATTTTACTGTGGCTTCTGTGCCGGTGAAGAGCTCCTTCTTTCTAAATTACAGAGCCAGTCATATAAACCACGAGTATGTGCAAACCACAAAAACTTTACTACTACTTTTGAAAAGGCGTTATACAGCTAGTACGTATGCTACCAAATTATTTTACCACCACTGTTATGTGTTTATTAAAAGTCTCAATTGTACAACATTTCCCACCTCATTAGCGACCGATAATGAACAATCTAATACCGGGTCTTGTGACTTAGACACAAGATTTACTCGACTCATCTGAAACTAAACGCAGTCAGCTGACAACATAAATAAAAATGGACAGCGAGAAGGCACAAAAAACAAAAGTCTCCAAGCCACAGGTCAAAAACAAATTTTGACCAATAGACATTCTAGCTAGGATAGAAACATTTTGAAATCAGCGTTCAAACCTTTTGTCATTGCCTTACTTATAAACATAATCCGTTTTCACATTTATGGACTTTATATTTGCAGTGTTTCGGAAAAGAAATGCATAATTACTACTGTAATATATCTTTTATTATTATTGTTTAGTGAATTTGTGCTGCCGTTTCCAAAGCGCACCTGTCAGTTACCGCAGTGTAACCACGTATTCACCATTTTCCTTGTTGATAAAGTTTAAACTAAGCACGCAATGATCTGTATATAATGATAGACTAACTGATCTGACACTCTGAGAACATCTGTAGTATTTTTTTTTTTCTTTTAAAACTGATGCTCTGTTTCACCTGAGCTGTCAAGGCTTGTGATAGAGGGGTGTTTTGCAGCTTGTACATGGGAGGGTGAGGGGGTGAGTGTGTGTATTGGCTGTATGGTGCACGGGGGTTGCTACTGATTCCCCCCCCTCCTCACTGTGTCCGGGGAGGAAGAGCCAGGACAGAGGAGCCCCGGGGCCAGGAGCCTGGGAGGACACAGGGAGGTCACTTCATCCACTGGTGTCACACTCTAATTCATCTGTCAGGGCCTGCACAAGATCAACATGCGCACACGTATATACACACACGCACACACGCTCGTACACAGGCGCACACTGTTGCGTGGGGACATAACAACTTTGGCGCGCACCGGCGTGTAGCAGGGTGGTGAGGTGACAGGCAACTTACTTTAGCGGCTTTCAGGAGTATCTCCCTCTCCTGCTCGTCCTTCCTCTGCTTCTCGATTCTCTCCAGCTGCTCGAAGAAGCGAAGCTGGGAGCGGACGTCTGCAGACTGCTCGTAGCACTCGTCATCCTGACAAGCAGACAGAGAGTGAATTACTCCAACGGTAAGAGTGGAATGAAACTGAGTCCCATTAGGGAAACCATTAGTTCATATATATATATATAGATATATATATATAGATATATATGCATACAGAAATATCTCAAAAGAAAATACACATTAGAACGATTGCAGAATATTTGTCTGACATCAATGACAATAAATTGAGAATATAATGGAATAAAGAAAGATCTACATCTCTAATCACCCCTTGCTGTTTACCAGCAAATTGTGCAACTATTTTCAGTAGCTACAGCAGATAATGAGTCTTTCTGCTGTTTTGCTCTTAGAGAATTTCTTCCAAAAACCTTACTACGACAGCGATGAGTCCGGACAGCTTGACAATGAGCCGAAACTGGCTACGAAGCTCTGTGAAGCTGACAGGACTGTGAGTCTACAAACTACCGTGTTGCTTTCACTTCGTCAACTAATTCTTTATTACTATAAATCATTATCATAAATGATTAAGGTGCAATACTTCTGCCAAGATCATTTGTCGTCTTTATTCTGTGCGATGACTGTAACTGTAGTAGTAGACGACTTCTGGTTGACAATACGGCAGACAATACTGTTAAAAAAAATACTATAGCTCTCACAACAAAAGCATAACTGACTACCACCCCTATTAAAATCTATAATTGCAATCAATGATTACACTCAGTAAATACATTAGGTGTATAATATAAAATTACCTTCAGCATTCTCCAGTCTGAACACATCAACAGACTTCAACTTTTTTCTATTTACAGACACCGCTTCTCTTTGCATATGTCACTTCGCCTCCCACTTGGGAAATGGCAAGGCAAGTGAAAACAACTTTTGTAGGTCATCAAAAGTTAATAGGATAATTGCTTATTTCTCATGTTTGTGTGCGAGACTGTACGTGTCTCCGTGCAGCTCTGTTCTCAGCTTGATTTCTATATCACTCCCTACTCTGTCTGTGTGCCAGGTCTGTGTGTGTGCGTTTCCATGAGTGGATGACAGAAGCCGAGTGGCACAGAGCAAAAAGACAGATCAGAGGAGGCTCATCACCAGCACCTCCCCAGCCCACCCTCCCCTTCCTCTCTCTCTCTCTCTCATCCAGCCTCCCTTGTCTTTGTTGCAGCGCTGAGCCTGCACTCTTGCCGTAGCTCCTGCCGCCGCTCCTGCTGAAGCCCGGCTGCTCTTTAAGGCCGCTTTGTCTTTCGGTCTTTTTCTTTTTTTTTTTTTTCTCCTTCTTCTTTTTTTTTTTCGCTGATGTCAACAGAGTGGCTTCACAGAGCTCCGTGCCTCTCTCACACACACCTCATTTACAAAACCACAAGAAAGGAAAAGAACGAATGGAGAGAAGAAGCACAAAACAAGATGGGGACAGCTGGAGCAGGGCTCTTCCTCCCTCCTCCTCTTCCTCCCGCCTTGGCATCAAGAAAAACCCCATTTTCAAAGTTTCCCCCAGTTTTCATAACAATGCAAAGATTAAGCCGTGCAGTCGAGATGGATTTGTGCTTTAATGTATACCAATTAAACGTGCTTATACAGTTGTATTCAAGGGCTGTAAGAGGTAAAGTCACCAATAATAAGAAAAGTATGCAGGTCTGTGTAGACGGGCACTTGGAAATTCTTTTTTAAAACTCAGGTTTGATGGTAAAACAGATTTCTCACTTCAACTCTTATGTGTTTATTTTCGTGGTTTACTTGCATTTTTGTTTGTGACTTAAAACATAAGAGAGAGAAACTGCACGTGTGCGCATGCCACTGTGTATCCATGACCAAAAGTTAGAGCGTATATGTATATCTATATTCATATTCTGCAAAGGCCGGATAAAGTTTCTTTCCCAACTCGACGGTTTTAAAATGCAGCCTCGAGTTTCAATTTAATATTTATTGTATTTTTGTGTGCATAAAATGACTGCAAGCAGCTGCCCAGGTACATGACACACATTTTACATAATTATGTTCTGTGATTTGACCTTCGGCCCGACCCATAGTTTGGGAAATACGGAACTGATTCAGTGCCATGAATAGCAAGCAGAAACAAACCGCCCGGAGCAGGAAGGGACAAACTAAAGGGTCCTCCAAATGGCAAGCTCAGACCCACCAGAATAGACAAGTCCCAAATACCAGCCATTAGCAAACACCCCAGTTTAGTTAGTTCAGGTTTTTTTTGTTTTGTTTTTGATGCTTCAGGGCATATTATTGCCCTCCACGGGGTTATTTAATACAACTGCACTTCAAATTCCGCTTGCTTTCCACAGTGTTACTGTTGCTTTGATCGTTTCCTGATTTCCCAAAATACGGGATGGGTTGAGGTCATAATAACCAAACGTGTGTGCGTTTATCGCGAGTTAATAAAATTGGTGGCATTAAAAGGAATTTGCATTAACACGTTATTAACTTATATTATAAAGATCAGTTAAAATATTGGTGTTTTTTTAAGTACCTTACATACGTTTTACATGATTAGGTCACTTTTAAATCGCAGGAAGTTGCAGCTGTTGCGGCCCCAATGGTGAACTGAATTTAGTGACACTAGTGACACAAATGGACCTCTCCTTATTCGTTTGCAAGGCGTTCAGTCTGACTGAACTTTGATTCTTAAAATTGCAAGGCCCACTGATGTCCGTCCAGGCCGAGAGAGGTGCAGGATTGACCGCTCGTTCATGAAATGCTGACCAATTAGCAGCTGTGAATTTTAATGTTGGCGTATAACAAACAAATTATCAGTTCAAAAAATGCATAGCCAATAATTATTATTTATAAAAATGTATTAGTTGACTTTATCAGCGATGCTGTTAACTCTGATTGATTATTTCTGTGCTTTCCTCTTACCTTACATGAATCCAGTCGGTGCTGTGCAATAGTAGAAACCTTTTCTACCACAGTTCGTAGTCGCGACTGCGTGGCGTGTGAGATGAATGTCACTGCCTCCATGGGGACCTCCGTAACTCCAAACTTCTTAGCTGCGAAGGATACACACACGCGTTTAGGACAAGGTGAACCTTTTCACGATCACTACTTTATTTGTGTCAAATAGTCACCTCTTTGTCTCACAACAGGTACAGTTTGTGCTGTTGCTTCTCAATCACCCAGTTCATTATTAACCACTTCACCGAGTGAGAGTGTTATATTATAACCCATGGTCTTACAATCTCTCTCTCGTGTCTTTACTAAAGGGATAAAACGAGTCGTTGTTTTATTATCACTTAAATTTCCTCCCTGGTTTGTCACTTGTAAAAAGGAAACAGCTAAGCAGGTCAAGAGAGTTGTTTTTGAGAAAGAACTCGTAAAATCACACCAACAAATGACCACAGTTTTCATTCAGTTTCTCCTCTGACACACACATCCATACATACTGTACTCACACTCACATTCACTCAGAGGAACTGTCTGGATTAGGATGTGCAATTAACTCCCAGAAAGAGGACTCATCACACGGAAAAGTTAATTTGTTTCACAGTCTTAGTGTGAATTCCAGAGTGGTTTCACTAGCTAAGCTCCTTCGAGTGTGTAAACGACATTGACCATCACTTTTCGACGGAGGATAATTCCATTTCCTTGGAGCAAAACTTGTCTGAAGCCATAACAAAAGAGAGGAGGGCAGACTTTGGTAGGGTTACTATCTGTTTCCAACTTCCTTTTAAATTATTCCATTAACATAATTTTCTCCCTGGCACCCTTTTAAGTAAACCACACCAATTATTTAAATCAGCTGAACAATACATACACTCTTCACCCGCTCGTACTTTGAAACGGAAAGAGGGAGCCCTGTTAGCCTCGTAATTATAATGGCAGTACATGTGGCAATGTCACAAGGTCGGAAGGAAAAACGTTAATAGGCTGCTGCTCCCTAAAAAACAAGATCTTTCATTAATATTTCAGATAAAGTTTAAGAGACTTAACCAGAGAGAGAAGTAAAACAAAGCTGGTACTGATACAAATTAATCCTCACCTAGAAAACGCATGTTATAGAGCTAGAAACCGACTAATGACTTATTTTGTCTTGAATCTTATTTTTTCCGCACTAATGACGTGACTATGAATGTCTAATCAGTCCTCCAGTGAAATATCTCAACACTTACATGGCTTGCCATGATTTGGGATGGCCAAGGATACAAAAGTCATACAGACTTTCGAATCATGAAATGGCATGTCAAAGCTTTCTCTTGTCCAGTAAAATATTCCAGCATCTATAAGGGGCTGATGCCATTATCAGGTCAAATTTATAATATGTCATATACTTTGGTTTACGGCTAATAATGACGATACAAATAATAGCAAAATTGAAGCTTCTTGTTAAATAAGGTACTTCAATTCAGTTTTCAATTACATTTTATTTATAGAAAATCAATAACAGTCAAACTGTCTCAAGACAGTTTACAGAACCCAGAGCCTGTAACCCCCAGGGCAAGCGCTAAGGCGACTGTGGCAAGGAAAAACTGTCACACTGGTGGGGCCATGACCACAGATGAGAAACATAAAGCTTCACAGATAAAACTGCAGCTAGAGCAGCGGTGAGCAACGTGTGTTAAATTGTCCCATCACACAAATTATAATTATCTTTTAAAATAATACAGTCACATATGCTGCTATATTGTATTGTCTCTGTGTAGAATTGATTTCCAGTGAGTGGAAAGCTCGGCACATACTGATAGTCACTGATACTCATAAACTCCAGCTTCCATATCAATGTGAAGCAGCTATACTTTATAAATACATTAGGGGTAGGGCTCGATTTAAAAAATTAATCTAATTAATTAGAGGCTTTGTAATTAATTAATCTCGATTAATCACATTTTAATCGCATCACAATATTTGCCCCAAAAAGCAACATTTTTCAATTTAAATGGATTTTAGTGGATGATTTTAATAGACACAGACATGAATATTGTAAACTCAAGCTGTTTTAATGTCTGGAAAAATGCGTTTAATTGCATTTCAATTCAAAACAGTAGAAAAAGAAAGAAAATATCCCTCGCCAAAACTGAACAGACCTAAAGTTAAAGTGCCATTTTAAGTAGCGACTCATCTTGTCCGTACTCGGACCGGGTTAGCGCTAACAGCTCCGGCGGTTTCTGTGCTCACTGCAACATGCTTTGCATTTAGATGGTACCGTAGGGTTGAAGTGCTTCGGTGGCTTTTTTTTTTTTTTTTGTGCACAATTTGCACCGATTCCTCCATTTTGGTAGCTGTTAGCCGAGCTCTGATGTGTGCATCAGTGTAATCGGTTTACCAGGAAATCGTGCACTGACAAAAGTTCCACGTTGTTTTGAAATGCAAACTGCGATTAAATGCGATAATTCTTTTTAACGCGTTAATTTTTTTGGAATCAATTAATCGTACTTAACGTGTTAAACTCCCACCTCTAATATATATATTTTAATGTATAAAGAAAAACAATATGGGCATATATTGCCATATTTAATAAACATAATTTCAACTGTTTAACTTGAACTTTATTGTTCTGGTTGACTCACCCAACAGACTCTAGACACACCAAATACAACCATTTCAGCACCAAACAGCAAACAGCTGGAGAATATAAGTTATTTGCAGGTAAAGGATCAGATATTTTATTGGTAGAGACCAAAAACACAGCTGAAAGATTCAGTGTCACTATTAATAATTATATTATTCATTCTAATTTATTCTGCACCAAACAAATACAGAGCAAGAAGCTTTAAAAACTAGCAAGAAGAAGACAAGAACAACAAGGAGGTCTGAAACAGATGGTATGGCCCTCACAGAGCTGCTGTCAGTTACGTAGAGAAACACAATCCACAAAACAGTTGTGGGGGAGTCTGTGCTTTTGGGATTTAAAGACAATGGCGATATTTGTGAGGATGTTACTCCATAACTTGACTATAACTCGGTACTAGTAAGACTGCCATTAAAGGTGCTGAGCATAGTTGTGCTGTATATAAACTAAAATTATGTCTACATTCAGTGTTACATTTTAAATCCTGTGACTTGCTAGCAATCTTATTCTTTCATGTCTGTATCGGCACACTTCTGCAGGTCATGACTCATTACCGCCCCCTACCGTTTAGTAATAGCAGGCAATAACGTGAACCATTCAAACTGCGACGTAGCTCTACTAAAGGGCCGGAGACCATTAAAAGACAATAACTTGTTAATATTGTGTTCACAACAGCTAGCCAGAGACCAAACACGTACACTTTAACCATTGGGTCATTAGACTACAATGTTTATGTGCACTGTGTGTTGTTACGTACCATATGTCAAAAAATTCTACACTGGAGTCATTCATCTTCAACCCGACAGACAACGTAAGGAGAGACCGATCTGCATTGAGGTCTGATAACTTCAATATTTATTTAGTATAGAACTGACTGGTATCCATAGCAACAACATCCCCCCTCAAAAGTAGCTGGCAGTGAACATGGAAAAGGTCCTGAATGGCTCTTCCATACAAGTTCACATCTACAGTATGTAACTAAGTGATTTCTTCTCCTCAAAATGCACCGAGTAGTTTTTAATGCAGCTTTTGACATAACCTTCACCATCTGCTGACCCTCGATACCTGAATCCACTTGAGGCAGCTACTATTTCTCTCTAGCTATGAGAAATTCAGATGTGCTGATCTTTCGCCTTCCTCCTTACAAGGATAAAGTCAGATCAGATGTTGCACCTCAGGAGTCAAATTCTGATAGAGCCACGTCCACACACAGCTTATATGTGATTAACGTGATGCCAAGAGACACAACACTAGCAAACGATGACAAATGGCCGGTCACAGATCTACAAACACACGTGTCGATCATATTAGAAACATTTTAATGACCCCTTGGTGATCTGGTTGAAATTACATTGTTGACTGTTTAATAACACGCTCATGTCTTAAGATTGTAAGGATTAAATGCATGTCTTGACCAATGTTTTACACACAGCATGTTTCAGTGTAAAAGTTGTAGATGTGAAAGTAGCATTAGGAATAATTTGAACAGGAAATAATGCTAAAGATGTTATCCAAATACAAACTGAATTTGCTCGTCACTGTTATTACACACTATATGACCTCTTAGAGATGTAACTGGTAACATTTCTTTGTGACAGTTCAAATATATGAAGTGGATGCGTTTTAGGTCTTAGACTTTTATTTCAGTCTTATTTTAAAACCGATGTGTGTTCCCTTTTTAACCCATGTCCCCATCGGTGTTCTTGTGTTTGTGCACACCTCTACGTTTGCGAGATAAAGCATCATGCATGCATGTGCATTAGTGTGTGTAACTTAAAGGTAGCAGCGGACTACCATTACTTCGAGGAGCTTTTTCTACAGAACTCCAGCTGTGCCTGTGTTCTGGTTTCTAAGATGGGGGGTTGGGGTGGAGTGCTTTGCAGTTTCCCCCAAGCTCAAGGACAAGCCTGGAGAGTTCTAAGAGGAGGGAGAGAGAGGTTTGGGAGAGGAGGAATGCAAGTGTTTGTTTGCAAGGGATAAGTAAGAGAGGAGAGGAAACAAGACACAGAGAGACATAAAGAAGAAAATAAAGAAGGGGATAGGAAGAGGCAGTCAACATCTCTACTTGAAATCAGGATTCTAGAGAGAGAATAAAAGGGAGAGGAAAGGAGGCAACTAGGACATCTACAAGGATTTAAAAAGCAACAATGAAAAGAAAGATGCTGGAAGCCATGTTTTTGCGGGGGCAACCACAAGGCAGGAAAGGCCACAGTGAAGTTTTAGCAGGATGCTCAATGGCAACTGTAAGCAAAGTCGAAGTTGGAGCTTGTAAGAGTAAAGAGGAGCAGCCGAGCCTCTCTGATTGAGCAGACCTGGCAGGCCGGGGGAGCCTCCCTCGGACTGCTGTCAGCTGCGAGCGTGGAGAGGCAAATCAATGACACAACAAAGCTGCATAAGTGCCACTTGCCCAGCAGGGGGCGCCCTAGCCTCCTGCCCTGTGTCATGCTGTGTGCCACCCCTGAGGAAAGATTATTATATTTTTACACAACCACTCTACCCCAAGGTGACGGGATAACGACCACGCCAAGAGTCAACGTAACGAAACATGACCTGCAGGCCTCCGTGCAACACTAAAGATACTTTAATTGAGATGAAACAAGATGAGGGCGCTAGACTCCCCGTCACGTGGAATTACGCTGTGTGTTTTTTGATCTGATGCACAGGAGCAAGACGCCAGGCACAGTTTTATTTTGAGTAAAAATGCTCATTTTATAGGTTTGACTGTGCAGTGAGAGCCTTACGTATACTTCCGATTGCAAAAAAAAAACACGAAGCAAAGCAATCACTATCACTCTTATACTGCAAACAAAGCAAGACATCTCCGCATGTATCGATTAGCACATGCATATACTGCGTGCGATCGGTGTCAGGATCCACTGAAAAGCAAGAAAGAATCAAAATATCACTGCCAAGTTTCATTCCTATAAACTCTGTTCCTTTAGTCCAGAGGACAATCTGACAGCCAGCCTTCAAAAGACAAACCCATAAAGTATTTATGCATGTGCCTGGGGTCCAGTGAGTTCAGACAGCCACTGAAGAATTCATTAAAGGAGGTGAAAGAATTGTTAAGTGTATCAAATTTAAACCAAGGCCAAACAAGAAAAGGCTCAGTCTCAACCACTGAAGTACAGAAAATCAAAACTGTCTTTAGTGATGACACAATAAATACAAAAACAACACGCTCCTAACACAAAAGACAACAGATAGGGATTTCATCACTTCTACAGCTTCAGATTATTTTAGAATACAAAGGGAGATGTAACATTAGGATTTTTTTTTTCTTTTGCTTTAGCAAATGGAGATTTAAACGTTAAATGTTTATGAGGCACGAGACTGCTACGCTGCACAGCAGTTCACGTATATGTGCCTCACCTGTTTCCAGAATTCGTCGGTGTAGCAGCCCCGGATGGAGAAAGGCTTCGTCTTTACAAGAGCGGATCTGCGTTCCCACTAGCTCAGAGTTGGTGGCGAGTATTCTCGCGCTCTCCTCGTTCAGGTTCACGCCGGCCATCGAGGCCACGTCATTGATGTCATCATCGTCCCTAAAAGGAGAGAGACGGTAGATTAGAAAAATGCACAGAATGGAAAATATTAACTTGAACTTAAAATCCATTAAACATCAACTAAATTAATTCTTCGGCAAGAGAAGACACCAGTGTAGTCGCTGGTAGTTGGAAAGCAATTACATTGTAGGAACTAGTGAAGCAAAAACAAAAACTACCAAATGCAAGAAGTTGCACTGAATTTCATTTATCTGGCTAGGGCTTCAGATTTTGACACATCTCTATTGTATAATAACAGATGCCAGGCGAAGTACAAGGTACAAAGTGTTCTGGGAATCTGGATCTGAAGAACATGTTGAACCAAAGGTAAACTCAATATAATCTGCACAGGTCGCCAACAGCATAGAAAAGACTCGGTTGAGTGGTTGTTTGTGTCTACACTGTCTCCTTCCATCCAAACTAATTTCAATAAACACACATCTGCAGATGATTGTGCAGAATCTGTGAATGGGACAAGATTTTGTGGTACTGACCAATCCTATTTGAGCTGTCTTTGGTGGCATGCGGGTAAACAGGTTGAAACAAAAAATGTACGGTTGGAAAAATGTAGCGTTTATCAAAAATAAGTGAAACAAAAACTGTTATGCGAGTCTAAACTGGCTGCATGTGCAAAAATCTTGTCATAAATGTCGTCACCCTGATACACTCTCGCAGAACGCTAGTCAAACTGACACAGAACAGGTAGTGTTGTTGCTAAAACCCAAATCTCCAGATCGGTCCCAACTCTCTTCAATCGGCAAAATAATTCCTTGTCCATGATGACTTACTCCATATCTGCATTCATTTCCAAACGTTATCACAATGCATTCACTGAAAATAATAACTCAGGGATCGTATTTTTTGCTCATGAATATTTGCCTGGATGAAATTATTACAGAGGGCTATACTTTGGTCATAATGGCACAGAATTCCCATTCCAAGGTCTATTTGTGTCAACACTCTGAAAGGCAGAGAGAGATGAAGAACATTTGGAAGGAGCTTTGCTCGGTAAGGATGCTCCTGAGGATTGGTACAGAGCCGTGATGAATCTGGGTGTACACTAATGTCAACAAACTCCATTTACACACCGCTTTGGAACACCTACTGATGTATTTTCTTGATGTACTGGGTTATTCCTCTCGGGTGTAATGCTGACTTCCCAGTGTTTACATGTTATTATATATTAGCAAAGACAGAAGAGGGTAAACATGCAGAATTTATGTCTGGGTCATTGCATTTGACATGCAGAGAGGTCCACACGTCCCGTAAAGGTTCTAAGATTCTTTGTGAGTTGTCACTGAGACAAACTCCTCTGCAATTATTCTAGTTGGCAAGTAATGATTCTGATTCTGGCCTGAATTAGCAGAGCAGTGACATGTTGTGCTTACAGGACTGGCCCAGAGCAGGCAGCAGATTTTCTGAGTGGCTTTGACGTAGAGAACAAAGAGCCACAGAACACACACAGAGTGGCCTCTCGCCACTCATTGGCTCACCTCCACAGTCATTTTCGTCCACGCCACTGTTGTTGGTTGCGACAGACCTAGTGCGTGTGTTGTTGTGCTTTTGTGTACGCAAGCATGCAGCGCCGGGCCCCGAGTTCTTTCAGGCATCTTGGAGTGTGGGCACACACCGTCAGCCAACTCCACCCCGCCGAGGCCCTCCTGCTCCTTAGTGCGGCCACGGAGAGCCGATATGAAACTTGACACCACGGCGGGAGGTTGACAAAGACGATTAGAGTATCTCCCCGAACGCCACACACCTCTACCTTCTCTCCTCTTTTGCTCCTCTCCTCCAGCGCTCTAATTACACCTTCACAGAGAGTATCTACACAACAACACAAGCATGGATCCATAAGATTACACCCTGCGACGCAGCTTAGGCTGTGCACCTTTCTTCATCACGTCCTCATGGATAACTTGACCTGCCTAAAAAAAGTAAACATGCCTTAGGGCATACTCACTGGAGTAAAAACAAGAAGGCTGCTACTTCCACGGAGTAAAACTATGTATATAGCAAATGTAGATGGAAGATAGAGAAGGGATTAAACAAGGTCATAAAAGTAAAGCGGGGCAATCGTCTGCCAATCAAGTAGAAGACATCTAGTGAGTAAAGACAAGCAAAACCTACAACCAAAACCAACGTACTCAACCCCAGTGTCACAGTTCTCTACTAGGTGATCGTAACTAAAGCAACAGCAGACAGTTCTGCTTTAGCGACTAAATGCACAATGAACAGAACGAATGAAAAAGCTCTTTTGGATAGATAACAAAAACATAGAGCAGGTTACAACACTGAGGTTACTGGAGGACAACACAAAACCAACTAAAATCTCATGCAATCTCAAACAATTAGACGGTTCACAATGAGAAATTAGTGGCTTGGCGAATTTCTAGCTCAGGTGATACGACACATATTAGGATATGTGGCTTTAATGTAGTTAGCAACTCCCAAATGCCAATATTCCCTACAGAAAGCTAAACATCCAAGTGAATTTACAATCTCATTATGTGGCTTGGATGTGTCCTTACATGAAGGACGCCAGAGAAGAAGTCTTCTTTTTATGTCAAGCTGGCACAACTACAGCTGCACAATAGCTGAAGAACATGTGCGTCTTCATTTACTGTAAATGTCACATAGATGAGTTACATTTAATTTAGTTTTTATGTACAAAAAAATGGTCAGCAAGGAGATAACTAATGTATAGGCACGCAAAACAGTAGCATCCGAGAACACTGTTAATTTTTTTTCCTTGGATGGTCGGATTTCGGGGCCATTTGATATCGCCGTAGCTCAAGTCAAATGAGAATGCCAAAGACAGGTCTGACATTAAAAGGAGGGAACGAGATATGAAATGCAAAATATTCCCGACTATACCTCTGCACTAATAAAGCAGAGATGCAATTAGCTTCCACAGAAGCTAAAGAGCAGCCTCTCAGTTATTGGTTTGGGTTGGCTGGAGGACATGGAGCCGGGAGCCACATGAATACATATGCATGTCGTTTCCATATCAAGCTTGTGTTTCACGGAGGGCATGCCATAGGTGGTGGGAGGATTGCACTTGCCATTTCAGATGCCGCGTGCGTGAGTGTGTGGGGTGCATCCAGATCTCCTGTGCCTCCCTCCACCACCGGCACCACCTCCTTCACCCCCCTCTCACACACACACACACACACACTGCTGTGGATAAAAGGTCTCTGCACCCAGGCAGGGGGCCCTGATTGATCCCTGTGACTAACACCCGGGCCATGCATGTTGTCGCGCCCACACTGAGACATGCACCACTGGAGAAGTATTCTCCACACAGCAGCCTGAGGTTCACTGAGCGGCTGATGGGATATGTGTTCATGACCCAAGTGGGTGATAGCACTGGTTTCTTGGCTCAAGAGCAGCCAAGAAACCAGCACCAAGATAAATACATCTAAATGTTTAATAAGTAAGTTATTAATTCAGCAGGCCACCCACACACGGGCTGTAATTATTCATAAGCATTAAAAGCATTAAGATCACCTAGCTCTGATGAAGGCATATGCCACAATACTTTGAATTAACCATCGTCTGATAAGAATATATTAGCACTGCAGACTTTCCTACAGTGTGCCAACAGTTTTCTTTTTATTGTGGCACAGCATCCAGTCTGAACATAATCTAATCTTGTTGCTGCCGTGTTTTCCGACTTGGTGTGTCAAACAATTTTTGGGAGGTCACTTTTAAGTTCTAATTGAGTCAGATTTATTTGTAAAGCCTTTCTTCATCAAATAGCAATTTACAGTGGAACAAAGGATAACCGCAAAGGCATAATGAAGTCACTTTGCTGGTAAATGTTGGGAAAAAAAGCTAGTGAACCTTTGCATCCGCACAACCAACAGTCACTGATGAACAAAAACTTTTGTTCCCTATTTTGCATGTGTATCTTTTCCTCTGCAGCGATGCCAGTGTGTCCACCGCGCAGGGCAGGGTCGAATTTGAGGGGCCTCGGCTGAGCTCTGAGGTTGTCAGAGGGCTGAGGGCCTCGGCTGGCTCGCCAGTGATTACAGCGGATGTCGAGTGTTTACAGAGAGATGAGGAGGGGGGCACAGAGACAGCTGCTTTCACTCTGTACTGTAAACTACATACACACACACACACACACATACACACACACACACACAAGCACTTACACAGAAGGCTGTAGCTACACTGGAATCCCCACAAGCCCTGCAGTGTGTATGTGTGTGTTTGTGCTACAGCTGGCCCGCTGGGACCAGTGGTTCAGAGTGACAACCATACACACATCAGTCCCAGACTGCAGCTGAACACGGTGCAGGCTGGGAGGGGGAGATGCTGGTGGATGCTGACTGACCAGACCAGCTGTAGATTTTTCGTTCTTGCAGCCAACATGCAGGGACACCCCCATCATCATCATCATCATCATCATGCAGCTCTGAAAGCTGTGCATGTCTAAATGTTGCCTGTTTAAAATACAAGTAAATACATATTTCTTCCTCTAAATCTCTGTTCACACTCATCACATTAAAGTTGCAGGGTTGCTGGACGTGTTGTGAAGACAGTATGGCGTCAGATGGATCATCTTGTAACACTGGGATCTGTTCCAGCACATTTATATCCTCAGGTAAGAAAGGCGACAGCAAACGGTAAACTGTGTACAAGGCAGCAGAACTGAGTGGTTTCCCGTAACCAACCACGGTCTATCTGAAACCCTAACAAATAAAGAGTCCAATGCACACTGTTCTCAGAATGCTGAACTGAAACACAGTGATGAATGAAGATGATCTCAAGAGAGTCCAATCCCTCAAAGAACTTCAGAAAGCTTTCGTTTGACTTTAAATAAAAATGTGATGACAAGGAAGTTCAGCAAGTGAGTGAGACAACTGAATGGATGAAAATAAGACGGGTGCTGAGGGACTATGCATTGTGTAGCTTGTTCACCACACAAATACAGAGCAATCAAACTATCATCTGACCTGGATAAAGGGAAAACATACTACAGAATGTCAGTGTTTCATCCGTGACAGCGGTGCTGTACGTTATTGGGCTTATGGTGAAACCAGTGCATTTGTGTGCGGTGGGCCACTGTGATCACCGCAGGGGGGAAAAGGTCGTCAGTAACAAGCGAGCCTGACAGCTTAATTACCAACGCAGCTAAAGATTTATTGGTTTATCAATCAGAGCCCCGGGCGCTGCCTTTCCCCTCAGGAGACGGGAGCCATTACCATGAACCCGTTGGCCCATGTGACCCAGACTCTTCTTGTCCTTAACAGGAGCAGGGGGTTTGGGATTGGCCCGGTCACACCGGGGCAATCCTAAACCCCCTGCTCCTGTTAATACACGCACATCTGATGCACACGGACCCAAATATTCCTAGATTCTCAGAATATACACATATGCTAGTGTGCACCCGAGCGCAGACGCTAAACACAAACAAACACACACAAACAGAGGCATCTATGCAAACATATACAAACATGCTAGCACGTAAATGTGGCGTACACACACACACACATAGACAAACGAAAAACACATAAAAACTCACACAAAACACGGACCACAAAGGCCAGCATGTGGGCGATGAACCTTTTATGTTTTGAGACAAAGGCCCAGCTGAAGCAGAGACACGACCAGAGTGAGAGCGAAAGAAAGAGGGAGAGGGAGAGAGAGAGCAAAGCTGCAGGCTAAATACTGCGTGTTTGACTTAACCAAAAGGTATTTTCAGAACCGCATCCAGAAATTCCAACCATCTGGACACAATTATCTTATTTCTAAATTAAGATTTAGCTCATTTGCAATCCTGTCGATGAGTTGTGACAGTGACACAAGGAGGGCGATCGTGAGGGTGATCTATTGGCTGGCAGTGTGTTGCTATGTGGTGGGCGCAGAGAGAAAGGACCACCGATCAACCAGCCGGGCAGGCAGGCAGGCAGGCGGCCAGGTGGCCAGGCAGGCAATTCGGATAAACACTCATAGCCTTAGCTGAGAGTGTAGCCTGTAGTCATGCAGGAGCTACTTAGTGAAATGCTGCCCCCATGTGATGGCAGCCGGGAACGACATGTTCTCCACAGTCTCCTGGCGAGAGGAGTTGTACCTGAAAGAGCCTCCTCCGGGGTCGTTGAGCTTGTTTTTCTGATTTCCAGATATCTGAACAGGCAGACCCATGGGACTTTTGCCTGCTTGGATGATGGCTCCCTTTCCCATAGTGCCTGTTAAAGAAAGGGGGGGGGGAAACAAAGAAGAAAACACTAAACAAAAAGGAAAGGAGTAATGTTATCATTGAAGTGTCCTCTTCTATCTGCATCAAATATCCTCCTCTCTAACGACTACCTTCAGCTGTCTCTGTCATCCTCACAGGGGTAGAAGGGTGTAGGGGGGGGGTGGGAAAGGCGCACTGTCGCTCTCCCCAGGTTGGTGCGGAGAGCGTTGCTCTGTCAATATCACTGCGCTTCACCGGCTCTCCTTACACTCCTAAACCGCATCCTGCTCCGAGACACGTTTTCCAGAGAGGCACAAGGACTGCCAGAGTGAATTTAAACTTGATTTTAACAGGCATGTTCCTAGCCATGAGGCACAGAAAAGTATTTTTAGAACTATCCCCGCATTCCAATTTATGGGCATAAAACAACCTACAGATCTTTCACTGCAGGCAATCTTAGGGAAGGGGGCAGATCAAATTTGTATGCACCTCCGATCGTACACACACTCACACACACACATACACACATACACACATCGTCACGCGCGTGCACGCACACATACACACACACAAGCACAAACAGGTACAAACACATACACACATCACACACATCACTTGAGAGCACACAGCTCTCTTAGGGGAGCGTTACACCCGGTTGGTGTTGGGGCGATATTTGTGGGCTTCTGTGGGAAGAGTGTTTGTGAATCAGTGTGAGTAAGCAGCAGCGCAAATGTTTGAGAAGGCTTTATAACCAGACAGGAAAAACACCTGTTCTCTCTATGGCTCCTGCCTGTTTACACATCTCACAGCCTACTGAGACAACACTTACAGTTTCACTAATGGCTATTTTGCAATCTCTTCGTTTTGCAAGAAGGTCGGGTTGAATACAATCTTGATATCTGTGTCCTGCCGTGCAGCCGAACTGAAAGATGTAATAAACTGAAGGCCAGAAACATAAATCGTGAGTAAGAGGCCTGGATTTGACAAGAAATTTAAGTTTCTAATCTTCAGAGAGCGACATGAATGTCTCATGAAATAAGAACGTCAGGTAAGATATGGTACAAGTAATTGAATTCAGTAGATGTCATCGAATGTGGCTGACGACGTATGTCTTACCTTGCGCTCTGATGGACTGTGTGATCACCATGGGCATCCGGACCTGGGCACCAACCGCGCCTCCGGTCTTGACACCCTGAGGAATAAAAATTATTTGATCATTTCAAAGAAAGCTACGACTAGAAAGGGAGAGGAAGGAAAGAAGGAAGATTAAAAAGCAAGAAACTGCGCGCCTGCTAAATCACTGCTCCATTTTTTCCACATTCCCCAAGAGAAATTGTTTAAGGAAAAAACAAATTTCAGCCTTAGTTAGATGGCAGGAGACTATCCGGAGATCGAGCTGGCCAAAAGCTGCTCGAGTTTTGTGCACTGATTTCTGTTTGACTGTAGCACATTAAAAACAATTGCGGTGGTAATGCAAGATAGATGCGGAATACATACATGGGTGATGAATTCTACCACAACTATCTCTACACAGTGCAGAGAATGTGGAGATCAAATTAAATGCACAGGGAGGATGGATTTCTGCCACTGTATGTGACCTACATTTGCTTGCATTTGCAGATAAGACAAAGGCATTAAGAAGTCAAGACCGCAGTGAAAAAGTAGTTTAGAAGATGAAGAAGAAGTAGTGGTAGAAGAAGACGAAGGAGCAGAGGGACTATGCTGGGCTATTAGAGTCACTTCCTTCCTTGGTAGCAGCTACAGGCCGAGCCTCGGGCTCAGCCATCCATTCCTACCAGTTTGCTTCTTGCTGCATATTTTTTAGCCTTGTTTTCCATTCCCTGACACATGCTATATTACTGTTCAAGCTACAGAAAAAAGAGACAGAGGCCATTTTTCCCAGAGATCCACTGCAGGGGTCTGTGAGAGTGGGAGGAAAGAGAAAAAAAAAATACATTCAGAAGAAGCAGAGATAGCTAACACCTCTGGCGAGCCGGCGACACAGTTAAGAGAGGGAGGGAAAAAAAAACCTCAGGTAGAAAGTTGGAGAAACAGGGGCAGAAGGGAAGACACGGGAACTGAACTGCTCATCTTTCATTTCAGAATTTATTCTCCTACTTTTAAACTTCAATTATCAAGGTTGATTATCGTTAAATGTTAAATGTAGGAACAGCATTTACATAAAACAGACTTTAAGAGTGGAGATGCCTCTGCAATGACATTGTTAGCTACTTTATAGTAGTCATTCAACACAAGTATATGATAATACTGTATATACACAGATCAACCATAACATTATGACCATCTGCCTAATGCTGTGCACGTCACAAGTCCTGCAAGTTGGGAACTGGGGCCTGCATGCATCAGACTCGTTTCTCCAGGACATGCTTCATAATGGACTGAGAACCTGGCAAATTGGAGGCCAAGTCAACACCCTGAACTCACTGTTGTGTTACTCAAACTGCTCCTGAACCATTTTTGCTTTGTGGCGGGGCATATTATACTGCTGAAACATCCACATGGAGTGGCAGGACCCAAGGTTTCCCAGCAGAACATTGCCGAAAACATGAAAGCGCCTCCGCCGGCTTGCTTTGTTCCCACAGTGCATCCTGGTGCCACGGGTTCCCCTGGTAAATGACGCACACACACCTGGCCATCCACGTGATAGAAAAGAAAATGTGACACCTAAGACCAGGCCACGTTCTTCCACCGCTCAATGGTCCAGCTCTGATGCTCATGTACCCGCTGTTGGCACTTGCAGCAGTGGACAGGGGTCTGCATGGACACCCTGACTAGTCTGTGGTTAAGAACTAGCCTTAACCTTTTCAGCAGTTTGAACTACAGTAGCTCATATTTTCAACCACACTGGCCAGCCTTTACTCGCCATTGGCCACCCATGACCTTGTCATTGGTTCACGTCGTTTCCTTTCTTGAACCACTTTTGATAGATAGACCGCTGCAGACCTGGAACATCACTCAAGAGCTGCAGTTTTGGAGATGCTCTGACCCGGTCGTCTAGAAATTACTTCGTCAACTTCGAGGACAAAATGTTCACTTGCTGCCTTATTGTTTCCCACCCAGTTACACGTGTCATGATAACGACATAAACAGTGATATTCACTTCTACTGGCAGCGGTCATAATGATATGGCAGACCGGTTTCAGTTTTACTTACGCAGCTCATGACGCTGCAGCTTAATCGCGTCCAGTAATCAAGGGCTGTCCTCATAGACTGTAGCCAGTGGGTTTGAACACATTCACTGAACATTTTGCTCTGATGACTTTCCAAACATGTAGATATTGTAGAAATATAACCGCTACAAACTCGTGATATCACATGTGATGGGGCAATGTATTTGTTCATTTATACACCCTGGCGCGGTGCAGAATAAACTGCTTCAGTATGTAGCGATGTGGCCTACTTACATCTCTCCATTCATTCTCGGGTTTATCAAGTCCATTCACCTCGCACATCATTTGCCCCGAGGCAGTTTAAGGTCCAGTTCCCTCATAGCTGGTGGTGCAATTTAAAAATAATCTAACTAACCTTTACATTTTTAAAGTGACGACTTTATTACATCCTCTCCCCTAAATGTGTTAAGAACGTGGAACACTGCAGACGTCTTGCAATAAAAACAAATAAATATAAGTGAATTAAAGCCGTGATGTATCGCGCTATCACCAGTTATATTTGAAAGGTGACACTGTAAAAATCTCTGCGCTTAATTGTACATCCTGGTGCATGTAAGTGAATTAAATAAGACACTTTAAATAATGTGACTCCACATCTATATACTTCCTTACGACTCCAAGAAATCTCTCCCACAGCGCTGTAGTATGAGCACATTTCTTTAAGCCTAATTCAACTAGCTGTCTCGTTTCAGACTGTTGGTGCGCCTCTGGTGATCATTTACTAATGTTTTGTGTGATAGCTTATGTTGGCGTATGCATGTGTGCGTGTGCATACGAGAGAGGGAGGGATGAGGAGAGAGCGAGAGAGACCAGAGGCATGTTCTGGACATAGACTGCGGCCGCCACGTTGCTTTAAAATTGACCTGGGGCTGACCTAGTTACCTCGCTTCACCCTTCGACGGTTAACGGGTAGAGGGAGGGAGAGAGGGAGGGCGATGCGGGGGCAGATACAGTGAGAGAAACTGTTGGCCAGAGATGGAGAGAAAGTGTCCGGGGAGGGGGGAGGATGTGAGAGACAGAGGGAGGAAGTGAGAGAGAAAAGGGGATGGAGAGAAGGAAAGGGAGAAGGAAATGGAGAAAGAGAGCGAGCGGCTAAGTGAGAAAATGTAAAAGAGAAAGAAAGAACCCTCTAGCTTATCCACCCCTATGCCTGGACCAGACCAATCTCAGTCTGACCTCACTTGACCTATCCATAGACGTCTGTGCTCTGTGGGGCCGCATCATTTACAATGTACAAGCACACACACGTTCAGCACACACACCCATGAGATATGTAAGTGAGACTGGCGGACCTGCAGGTCACCTGGCCTCATTTCAGCTTTGGGTGTGATTAACCGTGAAGAGACAGGCTGCACGTCAATAATAATACGAAGAATAATGAAGGCTTGTTCTCTTCGTCTTCTCTGTGTCTTCCTGATAACTACTACCACAAGAAGTTTACAAAGTTAACACCTGGAGTTTGAACAAGACAGCAGCCAGGATCTATCAAAGTTTAAAGAATTATTAGAATGTATTTTGAATAAGAAAAGGTACATTTTTGTATATAAATTAGCATGACTGCATTATAATTACATTACCTTTTGGAGTATCATACTCAATAGCAACTCAGAAGCATCGAAGTGCAATCACTTCATTGTTTTGAAGTCAAAATTAGCTCAAGTCCCATCTCAAATCTTAAATTTTAAAAATTCAAGTCCTAATTGCACCAGCTTCAGTGAGATATAAGGATTTCCTTTGAATTATTTCAATAAAGTATTAAGTTGGTTATTAAGTTCTGGTTGTTGGGCAAAAAAAAAACATTGGGAAAGTGTCATTTCTCCACAACTTCCTATAGCACTATATGAATTGTATATGAAATTGTTTAGTACATTTTTCTGAGATGTAGAACTTTATTATTAGCTTCAGTGTTAACAGCTTTCTATTTGTGTGTAGTTACAGTGATGTTAAGTGTGTAAATCTGAATCAATATATTTATCATATGTTGTAGTATATGATAATTCAAGTCTATTTGTATATACTCCTACTTATATAACAGAACATCTAAAATCAAAAGAGAAGACTATAAAGTCCTTGTTGCTCCTGCATCTTCCTCTGCTCTGATCAGATCAGAAGCCTCGATGCATCTTTCTAGGTTCTTTATGATTTAGTAACAGTGCATTGTCCTCTTCTTCTAAAACTTCTCGTGTTTTTCCTGGTAAACTGAGTGTGATTCTGTCCTCAGTGAACCGGTGTGCTGGGTGTGACTCCAACTCACTGTAAGATTTCTGACTTCCAGCCATGGCACTCTCCAGAATGATAATTCAGCCTTGTATAACATACTCACTCACACACACATGAAAACACACACCACACAAACACACAACCCCCGCAGGGTTGCATTCATCACATCCTAGCTTCTCTCTATTGAATGTGAGTGTATTACGGATAAATATTTGTCAGGTTTATAACTTCACTATACAGCTTTAAGTCTGTCTAACGTAAGACACCTTGCACATGTATTTTCTATCCACTAATGACTACCAACTAATTACAGGAAGAGCACGAGAGACGCAGCCACACGTTTTCATCTGCACATTTGCACCGATTTTATTAGCTACATCTGGCAGCAGTGATCCAGATTCCACATACACACATCTATTTAATGTAAATGTGATGTTATGGTACTGGGGGTTTAAGATCCTCCTTCTTTTACATTGTGATAATTGTGTCTGCACTGGAAACCGTTCCAACCGGTCCGCTCTATACATACCATGGCAGCTGCATGTCCGAGTGTCCCGGCGGGCAGCGCACTGGCACCCGTAGTGGTGCTGACGCTGTTAGGGTGGCGTATGCGGACAGCTGGCCCAGTCACGATGGCAGGAGGGGTGCCGCCGGGTGCTGGTTTGACTCCCTGCTGCGGGGGCTGTGTCAGGGACTGCTGACTATTCAGCAAAGACAGCCTCAGGGCCGGGAGGCTCTTCTGTTGACAGGCAGGGGGAGGTCAGAGTTTATACTCACAGACATGCATGACAAACACCGTACACGGCCGCAACAACAAACGCTGCTCCGCTTATTAGCTAATTTAGCATGATGTTATCACAAAAATATGGTTACAGGCAACTAAAAAACATCTGCAGAGACATGATGTGACCCCGCTTGTGCGTTCTCTAGACCATGATTCATGTGGTTTTATGTGTTCAAAACATTTACTTCTACACCAAAATGGCTGATTACAGGATAATGGAGCAACAGTATACTTTAAACTGTAAACAGCATTACCAGAAGTCATTTATGTCGACTTGAGGATGTGATATTCCTCCATACAGACTATTTAAGGCAGATTATTGACGTAAGCAAACTAACATCGTACGACAACATGTGTTTGTGGCCGGGTTGGGCGGTCGAGCGCCTTGATGTGACGCTCATTGCGGCTGGCTGAAGAAACCTGCTGGCTACTGGCAGGGACGGCTCCAGGGTCCACTGTCACACACAGTCAGAAGTCAGGCCAGAGGGGTGTGTGTGTGTGTGTGTGTGTGTGTGTGTGTGTGTGTGTGTGTGTGTATCATTCTACTGTCAGGCCTTGCCATCACTGGCTCTTGTGCCAGGCAAAGAACTACTTTAGGGGGTCGGTTTAGGAAACTACACGAGAGGGGCAGCTTAAGGAGCCAGGTTAGGGAATGATTTAAGGGGCAGGTTAGAGAGGTTCAGGAAACAATTTTAGGGGTCAATTCCAAAAGTAGCCAAGGGCTGCAAGTGAACTGAGAATGTAGGGCCCTACTTAAGAGGTCTATTTTATGAGGGAGTAATAGGGTTCACTGCTAACTGCCCAGTCAGTTTATGTAAAAATATGAAGATCAGCACTGGGAGAATCTTAGCCAAGAGTGCTAGTACTTCACTTCAGTGAATCATAGCCTCAGACAGAAGAGGAAGCAGTCAGCAGAATAAGATTCGAGTAAACGTTAAAAAGACATTCTCAAGCAAGGACCCCACCTTGAGAAAGGGCACCAGGTAAGGCTGAGGAGACGACTTGAGCTCAGTCTGCAGCCGGCTAGTAAACTCCTCCGGTTCAATCTTGGCATCCTGTTAATTGAAGAGGAAAGATAAACTGCACTTTACAAGAGAGACCAGACAGTAAGTTTAATACACCACGGTGAC